>NC_057343.1:168535277-169166666 GCF_016509475.1 Prionailurus bengalensis | reverse complement strand
TAGCTGACAAAAGTAACCTTTTTGTTGCTTTTCGAATTTCATCAGATGTTTCAGGTGTATTTTAAAACATTATCAAAAGCAAGTGAGCATAACATTGCATTATTATAAATAATAATTCTGGATGCTTTGGATACTTTGGAGCAGGTTTTCTGTCACATTTTGGAATTCTAAAAGAGTTTATATGTATATACGTATGTATACACACACACACACATATGTACTCAACAGCTGTTACTCAAGAATTTACAGTGGTTGCAAATTTTAAATTTTTTTTCAGAACCCTGTCAAAGCATAAAAGAAGAAAATAATTTGAGGGGAGGCAATTCAGAAGAAACTAAAATATATTGATCCTAGAACATTTGATTTGGATAAATTGTTCATATAGGCCCTCATGTTTATAGAGAATGGTAATACGGGCTTTCAAAGGAGCTAGGTGGTTCTGTGGGTCCATGGACGTGAGAATAGGGTATATTTCGCCAGATTTTTTATTTCTTCTTGTTAAGATATGTCTCACTTTATTTCTCAGAATTTAGGGAAAAGTTTAGCAGACTTGTGTTGGATATTTTTTTTATTTGATAATCTGAAGTTTTCCTTTATGCCATTTTCTCATTATTAATTTCTCCTTAATAATCTTATAGATTGTTTCCTCCCCTAAGGATATAGTTCTTTTTCTAAGTTTTGTAATTCTTTATGTTGTTATGCATTAAGTGAGAAAGCTTTGAATGTACTGACCCATAGAGAATGTCAGTCATACGATATTCTGAGGTTTGTCTTTAGGGATGGTGGGGACAAGCGTGGGGTGAAGAATGGGTAAAAATTGAATTCTAGATTCTGAGTTTAGGGACTCATGGCTTGTCCCTCAGGACAAAACTATAATTTATCACTGAAATTAATGGATATCCTCCTATGCATTATCTGTGAATAGGAGAGGGGATGGAGAAACCAAGGTTTTAAATGTGGTCCTTGTTTCTCTCGCTCTCCTTAAAGATTATCACTTTACAAACATTTCTTTTTTATTGCTACCATTTAAAAACTGACCCTTAAAAAATTATGTAAGTACCTGTAGTCAAAAGTTTCAATAATTGCTACGTTTTACCACCTTGTTTGTTGCCTGCATAGTGCTATACAGTGAACTGGGAAATGCTGTAATGTAAATACACTAAAGGTCAGACTAGAGCCAAGACTCGAAACAGAGAATTATTTAGAGTAAATGTGGTCCACAGACTATAGTGTTATGTTCACATACTTCCTGTAAATACATACTGTAATGGACTCTAAAAGTTTCAGGAGGAAAGGACAGTCACCATGCAGGTGTCTGTCTCATCATGACCTGCTGTCACTGCAGGCTGCCTAGGAAACTAGACCTGGACTAATCCCTGGATTTCAGGCACTAGCCAGTTGATGTGGGGTTCCATTTCCATCAATTTGCAGTAACAAGACAATACAAACCGTTTCCACTTTCAACTCTCAAAACAACAGGTATTTTAGCTACTTATTTGAAACACTCAATTTTGCGTAATATCGTGTTAAGAGTTTCAGCCTACATTCACAGAACTTGGGGTTCCTTGCTTCAAATATCACACCTTGGAATGATGTGATATTTACATTAAAAAAATTAAGTTTTGCCACACATCTTCCAAGGAATGTTTTTTTTTTCTCTCCATGAATTTTTGTTCAAGGAGTACCTCTGTGTTGTGTGTAACTTCTAGTACACTGGCTGTGATTACAGGATAATTAAAAGTGTTTGGAAAACCTCATGCAGCTGAACTTTTAAAAACAGCAAAAATCCTAGGTGATACTTTGTAAAAGCAAAGTGCTTTTCTCTTATATTTCTTTTCTCCTTTTCTGTCTAAAAGATATTTACTGCTTTCTTCTTAATCATGTGTTATCTCTTGGCTGTCGCCTCTTGAATAAGCTAAATTTACTTGCCATATCTATTCATGATAACTTTCCTCTGACACGCAGTGGGGAAACCTGATGCTCATGGCCTTTCATCAGTTTTTCAAGAGTTTTCATCCAGTGATTGATTATCTTATTTTATATGAATACTGGTTCTTGTTGCCTGTGAAATAGCATTTGATCTGGCTTATACAGTGAAATCAATTTGTGTTATTTGCTCTTTGTAGTTTGCTCTGTGTGTTTTTAATGTTCCTATGTGCTTGTGGCATATCTTATAAAGAATCAAGTGACAGGAACACAGATAGGATATTGCATCTGGTTAGAGTTTTTTCACAATCAAATGTAAAATCAGGCATTTTGGACTATTTGGAAAGAGCATGAGAATAAAATAAATGACACAAACATTATTTCTGTACTAATTTATTTTATTTTGTAGTAGTCATACAGAATACTGCATCTATTAAACTTTTTTGGTAGGTGCTAGAGGAGGACGATGAAACGTACCTTTGGCATGAGAGAAGGTAGTCATTTCTTTTAATTTAAGGGTTTTGTAATTTTCTAGGGTCTTTATTTTTATCCTTCGTGTGTGAAAATTCATTTTTAAAGTTGTAAATGAAACATAGTTGTTGCCTGTAATGTTTCATCTCCTTTTGCCCTTCCTTTTTTATGAGTTTATTCAAATATTACATTAAAGCCAAATGACATGGAATTAGATTTAAAATTTTCCCTTCATAATAAGCTCTATCAATGGTAATTGCATTGTATTGCTGTTTTAAGTTTTCCGTTGTAGCCATGGAATAACTTCTCTGTTTTTGTCATAAATCGTTTTTTAAAAAAAAGCCAAAAACAATGTTTATTCATTTATTCTGAGGAACTTTGAAATGTTTATCATTTCATTAAAACAATATTCTATAAAAATATCTTAAAGGAAAAAGTATGTCTTCTTTATAACTAATTTAACCTTCAGTAATGAATTATGTGAAGTAAAATCATATAAATTTTTCTGACATTTTATGAAGATTCCTACAAATAAGCCAGACAGCAAATAAAATATCTGCAAGGCAGAGATGGATACTCAGTAATTTTTTGATGGATTATACACACAGGTATCAAATTACTTGATCCTTACTTCCTAGAAAAGGTTAATGACTCTTTTTGCTTTTACCCTTTTACTTAACTGTTATTTATAAAGATTAAAACAGGGACTACATTGAAGGATGCATATTCCTACATTTCAGTATGACTGTACAGGTTTTTCTGATATTATGGGAGACTGAGCCACAAAACGGATGGCGCTGTTAATCATTATTTTTAAAGTTCATTCAGTTCTTTACCACATGTTCCGCTATAGCCATTAGAGCTGAGTGCACCATTCAAAAACCTTTTAACTTAAATGAAACCAGAGAAGACTTTAAATCTTACATATCTTTATATTACATATCTATCTATATTATTATATCTATGCAATAATTCACTTAAAATATTAAGAATTAAACATTTTAAAGTAATAGATTTTAAGGTTCTTATGTGTTCAGATTTTTCTTTCATCTATAATTAATGTTATAGATTTTAAAAATCTGATTTTTGTGGAATAAAGCACACAAAAATGTATATTTTAGTGTTATCAAACTCCATCATTAATAATTGAACCAAGAGCCCATCCATCTATATTCTAGTTTCATTATAATTGTTATATATCGTTTTATTATGTAAATGACATGTTCTTTATATAGCCTGTGTTTACTAATCTGTTACTAAATGTGACATTACTTTTACAGAACCGTCTCTTTTTCATCACTTTGGTTTTAAAATATACACTAGTCATAAATGTATTTAATCAAAGTCATTTAGGTATTACTACACTTGAGTTTAAAGCAGAGAATATAACACTTTTTCCTGACACACTTGAAAGAAGTTTGTTGAGAGAAGAGAGCTGTGGCATTCATCAAATGCTGACCTCTTCCTGTTGCAGTCATGGCCATACTCTTGCTAATTTAACTTGAAATGCATTAGTGTAACTCACCACTTTTTATGTGTGTGTTTCAGGTGTGTGGAGGTCATTGCAAAGGAAGGACAAAACCTGAAAGAGCTGTATTTGGTGTCCTGTAAAATCACAGATTATGGTATGTAATGAGTCCTTGTCCTATTCCTTTTTCTAGAATTAAAAAGTTACAAAATCTTTGAAAACTTTTTAAAAGAAATCAAGAGCTACTATCTCATAGAGACTGCTCATCTTATGATGTCTGATGATACCAAAGTAAATTAAGAAATCATGAGACGAGGGCCCAGAGTAAAATGAACATGCAGTGTCAATTTTTCACCACATACAATCACACACTATGTGCATATGCACACATACACACTCACATTGGATTAAAAAGTATGTCTAAAAAAGCTGTCCAGTGAAAATAAGCACGAGCATAATTTAATATTTGATATAATAATAAGTATAACTAAAAAGCTATTACTTGAGTTAATATGCTTAATTTAATGTCATGTCAAATACATTCCCTGCTGACACCCCAAATGGCATGCTACTTAATGCTTTAAATTTCTTAAAGCATTGGATACTTCCACACGTAGATATGTAAAAAGTAAAGGGTATACATTTGGATGCAAGATTTTAAATTACCTTAATTTTCAGTATCTTTCTAAAGTGGAGAAGAGCAAGTTGTTTTAGAAAAAAATGAAAAGTACGAAATCATCTCATTGGAGTAATAAAAGAGTAACCTAGCCTTTTTTGTTCACATTTATATATTTTTTCTTATTAATTTGTATATTTAATCTAAATATAGAGTTTTAAGCAGATATTTGGCATTATGGGAGACTGAAATGGTTTTCTTTCCTCTTTTCTGATTTTTTAATTTGTTCATTTAAATTTGAGAATATGCTTTCTACCTTGAGGGAAACTAGTAATTCATCAAGTTTTTTTATTGTTAACTCTGACATATGCTAATAAATGACTCCAATCCTAGGATGTCATGCTGACCATCTGTCCTGGGTTGGAGAGTTGTATTTTATCGGCTACTAAATTCAGCCTTTAGAAAAATTCTATGCAGCTATAATAAAAAATAACATAAAACAAGATTTGGCTTAAAATAATGCTAATTTCTTTTCAGAGTTTGTTCTTTATAATGGTAAATGAGCCTTATGTTGATTTATTCATGATGTTTTTGGGTTGTTGGTTTTTGTTTTGTTTTATTTTTCTTACTTATACCAGGCAAAAGGAGTGTTTTGATAGGTTTTTCTTTTCTTATAGTTTGTTTTCTGGTTTGGCATATTAGATTGCCCCTTAGATACAGTAATTCTAAAACCTTCAATTGTCTCCCTATTGTCTAGGCCTTAGAGAGTTCTCTCTGTCCAACCCAGGGCATATACTCAATACCTATGGACTTGTTAATCAGCTAATATATTCATTCATTCCAAACTCTTTACTTAGCATTCAAGCTCCTTTACTCTTAGTCTCCTTCCTGCCCCTCCAATCTAATTTTATATATTTCTCTCCTTTACCTCTTCAGTGCCAATGTCAGATTGCTAATTCCCACTAGAGCTATGGATTAAGTTCCTTAGAGTGAACTCTTCAAGGTCCTATAGTGGAAAATATTGCTAAAATGACACTCTGTCCCAGCACCTAAGTTAGCAAGTGCAAAGAAATGATTCAGAAGATACAGAGAGGAGAAAAATCTTTGGACTTGAGACTTGATCAAGTTCAAGCTTTGTTCTTTATCTGTTCTTTGGCCATAGAGAAGTTTCTTCACATCTCTGAGGCTCAGTGTCCTCATTTTTAAAAATGGGGAATTCATGTCTGATTCATATTTATGTACCTGGTACCAGGTCTAATGATTAGCATTGAAAAATGTTGCTTTCCTATATAGGCGGTGGAGAGGGAAAAATTTTTATACAAAATTCTTCTACCCTTTTTCCTTTCCTGGGTTTTGGAAGAGGTTTTTATTGTTAGCGTTGCTGTTGTCTGTTGTTATTATTTATTGCTATTGTTTATTGAAATTATCATGTTTTGGTGTTTAGAAATTTTAGAATTTTTTTCTTCCAGTGAGGTGAAAACTATGTTAAAACCTTGCCAATATGATTTACATTTATTCATACCTCTGAATTATTTAAGTCGGTGGATTTCTGCACATTAGGATCACCTGGGGAATTTCTAAAGCATACTGATTCCTGAGTCTTATTCAAGAGTAATTAAATCAGAATTTCTGTGAGGTGGGGCCCAGGCAAAGGTTTTATAAAACCTTCGTAAATAATGTTATATCAGCCAAAGTTGAGAACAACTGATCCAGTCCATCTGAAAGCACCAGAGATGGACATTTAGGGGACTTCCTTGCCATGTTGATGAGAAATCTGTCACAATATTTCCAGTGTCTTAGTTCCTTCAGCGTTAAGCTCTCTGTCTCACCTCATCTCTCTTCCATCTTTCCTGAGGTTTTAGGTATTCAAAGGGTTCATGGTGAAAGTCAGTGTTCGTCTATTGATTCTGTTCTTCAAAATGTTGGGGCACAATTGAGGAGGAGGGGTAAAGGTCGATAGTTTATGCAATTGTACTATAATTGCTATTTGATTATAAAATTAAAACAAATCATTGAAAGTTCAGATCCGTTCATCTCTTTTTCCCTGGTAACATGCTGATATCACATGAATAATTTTTGTCAGAAAGACAGCAAAAGGATTATCCTTTGTTAACCAGAGAAACAGTGTGTTATTGGAGGTAAGTGCTCTGCTGGGGGAGGCTGGCTGTGACCCCTTGCTCTGTGTTAATTATAAATTTTAGGATGGAAAAACAGATGCCTATTTTCTTCTTTAGCTGGATAAGTAGAGATATATTCCGTAGAACTTTTAGATTATTAAGGCTACTTAAAATTGTGAAATTTGATGCACACCTGATACTGGGGGAGTTTCATCCTTTAAGAGACTCCTCCATAATTCTGCTTCCTATTGCTTTACTCATATTCGAGCTAGTTAGTCTCATCCTCATCTCCTCCCTCTGTGATGCTGTGTTTGTACATGCTTTCATTATAGTATCCCAAGATTTTTGAAGTTTTTTGCAGAATGCATTGATTCAGAAACAGCAGCCCGCCTGGCGTATCATTTGTAATTTTTGTCAAGATTCTCACAGATGTTGAATGCGGTATTATAGTACTTAGCAACACCTGGCCAGGCTGTTATGAAGTTATGTTCATTTTAATTGATGTATGATATAGTCGTCATGAAGAAAACTATCATTCTAATAGGCTTCTTATTCCCATATTGAACATAGATCTTTATGGTAAAGGATGGCAATTATAAACAAATCAATAATTCAGGCACAGCTAAATGGAAAATATAGTCTTGGGAAATTGCTCCCTGAAGAGAAATCTAATATCGTCACTCTTCTTTCCCTGAACAAATACATGTTATGTAGGCAGTATCGTGGGGGGAAAAAACCCTCAAACTTAGGAGTCAGAGAGTTAGGTTAGAATCCAGCTTTGCTTCTGCTTTTCTTTATGACCTTGAGCAAGTTACTTAACCTCCTAGTTTTGTCATCTATTAAGCACATAATAAAATGTACCATGAAAAGTAGCGAATATGAATATAAAACATCTGCGTTGTACCTAGTGGCATAAGTGGGTATTCATTAATTAGCAGTTCTTAAAATAATAGAATCATCTCTTTCTCTGAAGAAGAATCGGCTCTCCTCCTCCTCCTCTTCCTCCTAGTGTGGCTTTCCTGTCTGTGGGAATCATGATCTAGAAGTTTGACCTGTACTTGCCTCATTGACTTACATACCTAAGCTATGTCAACCACATTCTTATTAGTAGGGAATAAAGGAAAGATGCAGCAGAAAGTTCAAAATCTTTCATTTGCCTCCCTAGTTTTTTCCTCATCTCTTCTTCATTTTTGTTTGGATAATTTTCTCCTGGCTCCCCTTATGCTTTCTTTTATTCCTATAAGAATTTGTCAGCTGATAGTTTTTAACCTACTTTCTGCTTACCTTCAAATGCTTTTCTGTTGAAAGTTCTCTGGAAAATTGTATCCCTGGGATTAAAAGGAATACGAGGAGTAGAAAGTCATGTGTATCCTTCAAGCCTGTGGGCATCAGAGCCAGTCTGTCTTGGACTGCATGGCACAGAGCATGTGGTGGGATGAATGGGATGGATGAATAAAGCACTTACCTCCCCTAGCGTTTCCAGTGAGTTTTACCAGTGTGGCCCTATGTCAGGGAGCAGTTGTAAAAAGGGCCCTGTTTTCTTTCTGGGTTGTTATCACATTTCCTTTGACCTTAGCACTCCTAAGGGCCCTAGAAATACACTCTAGAGGATATCTTTTTGCTTTCCCTCTCAAGTTGTCAAATAACCTTTAATTAAAGAGGACTGTAAACACTTAACTCTGACATCGATATTTGGGGCCTACAAGGTCACTGACAACCCACAGGGTCATTCTGTGCTGTTCCACAGGCTCCTCTGTCTCTCCCACAGGCCCTGGGGCTACTCTTTCAGCACAGTCTTTAGTTACCCCTTCTTCTGCTTGCCATTGGTCTTCTGCCTGATTTGGGACTTTTAAACCTAACCTCAAGGCTTGCCACAAAAGCTTTTGGATTGCTCTGAGCAAAAGGTCTCCCAAGTGAAGGAGGTCACTATTCCCATGGTGATCATTTCAGATGTCATTTCAGTTGGCCTGCTGCACAGAAGACGTGATACGTATTCATTCTGTCAGCAGATTGATTCAGCACCTACTATGTGATGTGTTCCATGCTACGTGCAAGACATACAGAGTTTCTGTATTCCTGGAGATTTCATTCTGATGGGCTTGAGAGGACAGGACTAATTTGCTAATTTGAAAAAAAGGAAAAAAAAAAAAAAAGTAATGCATCTTCTTCCAGACAGGAAGAATGGCAGGGAGTGGCCTGCTGACATTAATCTGTGCTTTGGTGTAATCCACGCCTCACCCCAGCCTTGATGAACTTTGAACATTATTGAAAGATTTATAGGTTGTGCATTCCCTACCTCTTCTTGAGATACCAGATCTCTTCAGCTGTTTGTTAACTCAAATTGGGATCCTGGATGCATTATCAAAACAAGTATGCACGCTGAAGAGACAAAAAGAAACCCTGACAAGTATTCTGGATTACACTCTTATCAAGAGGGCTTCATCTTTTCTTGTCAAACCAACACTGATAAAGTATTCAAGAAAAAGTCTCATACCAAAAATAATTTTGCTCTTTTTTATATTACTTTATTTTTCATATTATTAGGTATGCATTACATACAATGATATTCCACTTAAAATTAAATCTCTGGTTTTTCCTTTTACATTTTGTTTCATTTTCAAATTGTATTTCAAAGTGTTCCAAGATTGTTGGGTAAGATTCAGCTCCCTTTGTCAGCAGGAATAACTCTAATAGTTGTAAAGTGACAGAGAAGAACTTTAGAAAATACATTTGCAAGTCAAAAAGAATGTCTTATTGTTTACTGTTGATTATTCATGCTTTCTTTCCATTCTATCATTTAAATATAGATAGCTTTTATTGTTTCTAACAAAATAGTACTAAATTGCTAAATCTTCTATTGTTGCAAATTTCCCTTGTTTATGTGTCCATCTTGAAAGTTACTTCTTTTCACTTCTAATTCTCTATTTCTATTCCTGAAGTTCCTCACTGCTAGATTGATATACCTACTGTTGTACTTAGCAAGTATTATATTCATTTTTTTCTTCTCAGTAATTGTCGTAATTTCTCACCAAACATTTGGTATTTAATTGCAATTTTTTCTGAATGTTTTTCTTTACTCAACAGGAAAGAAATTGTTGACTTTCTTCCCTATTTCCTAGGTCATCCTAAGACTGCATCTACATAACCTTGAAGTAAAAGGCTGAGCAGTAACAATGCTTATCACTCTGCCTTGACATAACAGACTACAGAATCTCAAATCTATTGAGAAGGACTAAAGACGTTTCTTCAAGCTAATGCTCCCATAACCAATTCACAGGCCAGCTTTAGCTTCATTAATATAAGAAGTTTTTTTTTTTTAATTAAGAAACCTTTAACCTACATTAGCAAGACAAATGGACCAATTTCTATTTGCTTGCTCCTAAACTTTCTTATACCTCCAGATGCATGTATGTTGTTGCTCTAAATTAATTAGTTTTTTTTTATAAATAAATACTAAATTTCTATATTTAACTGAATCATTAACTAAAATATTCACTTTCCAACTTTCCTCAATTACTTCTAACATTTCTAAAATGTAGCATTTAATTTTAATTTTAATTAGCTGTTTTTGACATTAATCTTACAAAGGAGGCCTACTATAGATAAAGAAATTTGTCCCAAATCACACACTTTTGAGAATATGCATTCTAAGCATTTGTTTTCCCTGTAGTATGCTGTATTATTATTGAATTTTTATTATTATCAGTGACAACTAGATCTAAAGGGGACTACAGTGAACACCAAGATAATTGAAATAATACTATGTTTCCAGTATCCTACATGAGAAACAATTTCCTAGTGTTTAAAACTTCTTGAAAATAGATGCCTTGAATAGTAGTGAGTTCTCTATTACAAGAATTATTCAAGCTGAGGGGCACCTGGCTGGCCCAGTCAGTGGAGCATGTTACTCTTGATCTTGGGGTTGTGGTTTGGAGCCCCACATTGATTGTAAAGATCACTTTTAAAATTTTTTAAAAAAAGAATTATTCAAGCTGAGATCATCTCTTTAGGAGAATGTGGAAAGATGGAAGCATTGAGTAAGGAATTGACCTATATGATGTTTAAATTCCTTCTAATCCTGCGATTTATTCTGGACTGGTTTTAAGTTTTGTTTCATTCCGCAGATGTTTACTGTATAACTGCTGGCTGGGTGCCGTGGAGGATACCGAGTTGGATAGGAAGTTTACTCTTTAACATTGAGAAGGAAGATAGAAACAGTGAAAAGTTTTTTAACAGATTAAACAATATGATGAGGTCAAAGAAAAAAAATAGGCCCTACAAGATATAGGGTTTTGAGGGGCCGATCATCAGGGATTGAAATCACTGGGGAAGCGCCTGTAATGGAAGAGGCATGGGAGGACAGAGATGAGAAGGAAGGGCATTTGAGGTAGTACAGCCCTAGGAAAGGCTCAGAGCAAGAACAGGTGTCTGAATGGATGAGTTTGTATGCGTTGGTTAATCTAAAGAAAGAACAGAAATCATCCAAAGTGATTACGTGCACACACGGGCAAATTTTGAAGAAACCTTATGAAAATATTCTAGTTGAAAATTCAGGGTAAGTTCCAACTTTCATCTCAACTTTTCCTGTCTTATTCACCATTCCCATGGTAACAACTTCACTTAACATATATAAAAGGAAACACTACTTTGGGTTCTAACTACTAATCAAGTATCCAGTTCAATTGAAAGAAATCTAATGTAAACTTTCATGACAATAATCGTAATGATAGAATAGTTAACATTTTTTGGGTATTTTCTGTAGGCATTATTTAACCCCCTTAATGCCCCACTTTAGATAGTACTGTTAATATTCAGGCCTACAGATGTGGAAACTGAGGCCTAGAAAGGCTCAGGTTCACATAGTTTGTTAAGTAGTGGTATGATAAGGATTTAATAGTAAGTCAGTCTCTTGTATAATCACTCATAGGTCAGTGATGTGCTTGAAAGTATTTATTACTAAGAAAGCTTTGCTAGAGTTTCCCAGTTGTCAGAGCTTAAGAAATGTGACTGAATTGCACGCCACCATGTTTGTCCATCTGTGGACAAACACTGTCACAAAGCTACCCTGTAAGATCTAATTATATAGTTACAGAACTTAATAGGTTTAATGTGCTTATTCACCATAAGTTTGTTATGCCAGCACCAAATATCAGTTGCATGCTGTGATTAAACATTCCCTAGCCAGAAGATGGAGACTCTCATTGATGTTCAATGTGTAATCATGTATTCAACAAATATTTTCTTAATAATTTCAATACTATATATAATTCTTCATAAGTAAAAAAATTTTCTTACATCTCCTACCTAAATTATTCCCCAGAATTGGCACTTGGGTGGCTCAGTCGGTTAAGCATCTGACTTCAGCCCAGCTCATCATCTCATAGTTCATGAGTTCAAGCCCTGCGTGGGGCTCCTGCTGTCAGCACAGAGCTTGCTTTGGATCCTCTGTGTCCTTTCTCTCTCTCTGCCCCTCCCCTGCTCCCTCTCTCTCTCCCTCTCTCTCGTTCTCTCAAAATAAATAAACACTAAAAAAAATTTAATTTCCTCCCCAAATTTATGAAGGAAGCAGAAATATTATTGCTCTTTTTTAGTAGAGGAGAAAGTTGAGCCCAGACAAGTTTTAATTAATTAGCAAATCTGGAACTAAAATATCCTACTTCAAATCATTACTGGATTATGTGCAGATAACTCCTCAAATGTCTCTGTTTTTCATATACAAATGATTTTTTTTTCATTGAAACAGTCTTTAAAAGCAATTTTAGCCAATACTAAATGACCTAATTTCATAGCAACTTTTTAAAAGTACAGTTATTTCTAGAGATAAGCAGTCATACGGTTCTCAAAAACATAAGCAGTTGTGCTCCTCTTTAAGTTCATCTCCCTTGAACCTGAGCCCAGAGGTTCCTGGGGCCTCAGTGTCATCACCTGTCTCAGGTGCCCCTTCCTTTCCTTCCCTTAGGAGAGCCTCTTCCAAGAATGTTCTCAGAAAAGTCAGAATGGACTCTCTCTTCGGTGTGGCTTTGCACTCTACCTCCTCTATGCCCTTTAATTTTAGAGCTCCCCATTTTCTGAGATATGAAAAGGAGGAGTAGAAAGGGAGAAAAAAAAATAAGGCCTGCATCTCTTCCTTCTAAAGCATCAAACCACATCTCCTCCACTTGCAAGCATTCTCTAGGGTTTCACCCTCTCTTTGAAATGATTTTACTCTCCCCAGCTGATGTTTGACTAAATCTTTTTTCATTATTTGCTGACTAATTACCTACTTAAGATACTTGGCATCTGATTTATTTTAAAACAAAACAAAAACATTTATTATGTTTCCCCTTAGAAAGTGGTAGCACTTACAATAAAATATAAATTGAACATTAAAATAGTTGATTTTACTGCATGCATGTCTGTCACTAGTTAGGCTCACATCATTATGTCCACTAACACTGATAGGATTGAGCTTTACAGACTTTATAGAAGGTCTTTCTCTTTTCTTTTTTTAGCAGCGCTTCCTTATAGTAATAGCAACTTTCCATGATCAACTTTTTGGTCTACCTGCGTTCAATTTATATAGGAAAGAAAAGACTAATACATGACTTTTTCTCTTTATTTACTACCTTTCCTCTCTTTATGTTTCCATCATCCTCCAAAGGTGCCAGTGAAGAGTGGTTGTTGTTGAATTATCATTATAAACTCAGCAATCCCTTACAGTCAGTTTGTCCTGTCTTTGGTAATGGAAGCTTCTTCAAGTTGGTTCCCATGTGCCTTTGACATAGACTGATTACGTCAGGTACAACAGGCTTTGTGCATTTCATATTAGAGATGTGGCATCAGCTGCTTTTCTTTTCTTTTCTTTTTTTTTCAACGTTTATTTATTTTTTGGGACAGAGAGAGACAGAGCATGAACGGGGCAGGGGCAGAGAGAGAGGGAGACACAGAATCAGAAACAGGCTCCAGGCTCTGAGCCATCAGCCCAGAGCCTGACGCGGGGCTCGAACTCACGGACTGCGAGATCGTGACCTGGCTGAAGTCGGACGCTTAACCGACTGTGCCACCCAGGCGCCCCAACAGCTGCTTTTCTAAAGAGCTCTGGTTCTTTGAGTGAATTAGGCTCTTTTTTTTTAATTTAGAAAATTTCATCTTTTAAAAATCTGTTGCGCTCTGAATCTTATGTCACTATATAAGACTATTATTGTTTTCTTTTGTTCCTCCAGCTTAAAACTTATTCTGTATTTCATCACAAGTCCAACCTTCCCATTACAACTCAGCAATTCAGCCCCTGAGTTTTAAAGCATCCTCATTTAGAGATTCCCAACACACTAGAAATTTCTAGTTCCTTGTATCCAACACTCTCTTCATCTTACCTGCATGTTCTGCTTTTGGAGAAGTTAGAGGTGGGAATTAGAAGGGAGAAGTAATTTTACATTTTAGCTACTCCAGCTTTTTGGAGTTTCCTTCTGATTTTGTTTATGATTTGTTTGCTGCATTTGTTTTAAGTTAAGTGTAAAATTAGACCTCTTGTATCCATTTGGAAGTAAGTAGAAAATTGTTCAAACTGTATGGTCTTCTATAATCTCATTCAGGGCCTTCATACTTTCTTGTCTTACCGTGAAAAATACGTTTTGCATTTAAAATGCTTGTTGGACTCTCACTAAATTGATTTTATCACTTACCAGAATAACCAGGAGTTGATGCTGCTATGGTTCAACTTCTCCTTCAGTGTATAGGTAAGAAATACGTCTGTCAGTGACCTGCTCAGGAGTAGAAAACTGATGGATTTCCTTGCTACAGAATGGTCACCATTCTTCTTGGGGTAGCAGATGCCAATCTTCCCATGCTCATCAAATCCCACATATTGCTTTTATTATCTATGGAATAAGGGGTTAGTGGTGCTTCTGTCTCGTATCTTTGGGAGTAAGAGAACCAAAGAGATTCTCTTGATGATTGATTTCACCTTAGATAGTTACTAAATGGAACTTTCTCCTGAGGCAAAAAGGTAGTTTTGTTAATTTCCTAATTTGGTAAATCCAGTGTACTTTTAAATATTAAAGTGTTCATTTTAACGCTTATCCTAAAACATTTCCTTGGGTTTATAAGACTCAGTCACCTAAAATTTATCTGTCAAATATGTTCCTTTTCTTGGGTTTATCTGCATGACATTAAATAAATAGTTTGAACTTTTCAACTTTTCAAACAATTGTGTGGAGTTGACGTGGCTGATCCAGCCTGTGTGTGTCTGTGTGCAATGTGTGCTGAGTACCTGAAAGCGACTTGTCTTTCATTACGAATGACTGAATGTGGGCAGAGAAAAGGAGATTTTTAAAATTGGAAATAAGAAGTAAACAAAAGAAAATTCTGTCTGTCTTCAGTGAGTTAGGGTAGGTTTCTATTTGTTATATAATGTATCCTTTCAAAATGAACGACCTTTATACTGATAGAATGTAAAACTTGCTTACCATGATACTTTTATGTGGCAAATCATTCTTAGAAGAAAAAAAAAAATAGTAGAAACTAGCTGAGTACTGTCTGATGATTGAATGACGACTTTTAATCATCTGTCTCTCTTTCTTAGATGAAATTTCCCACTTTTTCCCTTCCTACTACCTCTTTCTTCACATTTATGTCTAGGAGCTTCTCCAAGAAAGCAGTTTTGCTTTGAAGATATTGTATTTCCTCTCAGAAAGGATTCTTCTGTTCTTTTAGATTTAAAATCACAATAATACCCTGGTAGGCTCCATCCCCTTCCCTGCCCTCTGTCTGAGAATCTCTCTGAAGTCAGCCTTGGAAAGTCAGATTTGGAGATTAGAAGTCCAGAGATGCTTCTCTGGTGTACTGAGGACAAGACCGGCGTGCGTGAAGCAGCTCATGACCAAGCTGAAATCATCCAGCATGACATTCTGAATGTGCTTGAGGAGAATATATTTGAAATTTTAAATCACGTATATCCTATAGTAACCAAACACTTCTTTGAAATGAATGAGAATAATATATATATATATATATATATATATATATATATATATATAATTATACATATATAATAGCATACAATTGAAGCCAATTTTGAACAGCAATAAGGAACTTAACATTTCAGCTCTACAAAATAAATGAAGAGTTTGAAATTCAATCAGTCCTATTTTATGTTGAGGCAAATGTACTTGGCTTTTTCTGAGAATCATACCTTCTGCTCTGGTTTACATAAGAAATCACATGAAATCCTTTAAAGCATTCGTTTTCAACTTTGCCATCACAACACACCTTGCAATCAAGGTTTGGAAAGGATTTATTTTCTAAAGAATTATAAATTAGAACAAATTTAGTAATTTCTTCTTTTCACTCACTTGGATTCTGGCAAAATTTTCTTGAGCAGCAGAAGGAGGGGTGAGTTTAGCAAGCATATTGAAATTTGCACATAATTTATGGGTTCTTAGTTGTCACAGCTTTTGGCATGTGGTACTTACCAGTATACTGTTATTAATTATTTACATGCTTGTGACATGTGTTATGAAAGCCAGTCACCTCCTCCCCATACGCATATCCCTCCAAATTTCTGTTGTGTTCTTACTTCAAGAATGTTTTGGGGCTAGAGCACACTTAGGGAACGCACACGAATATGTGCTATGCGTGTCAGTATTACCCATTATACTCATCATTCTCTGGAGGAAAACACAGATTCTAGAGCTGGGGGCCAATGAGGACAATGGGACACCAAACAGTGCAAACCTGAAGAAAGACCCTCTCCTCTACACACACAAAGGCTCAAAAGGCTATGCCTTTCCACAGTATGCTGGTTTTCTTGTGCCACTCATACTTCATCCTTTTGCTAGATTGTTGATCTGAAACTTACTCTACTCATTCGGATTTATGAAAAAATACAGTTTTTAAATTCCTCTTCCAGGAAGTGGTCTTTATTTTTAATAGTTTATATAGCATATACTTTTACATTTGTTATTTTAAGATACAACGTTAAAATTAGACACCTACTATAATTTCTTATGGTTTCCTGGATATGGCAAGGCTCTTGAAAACATCTTTTGATATGTGGTGGGCTCTACAAATATTTACCTCTGTTTTTCAACTTTAGGAAACCAGTTGAAAATTGTAGAATTAGACTTCGGGGCTATGTAGTGTGTTTTCCGACTATTGCAAATCTATCTAAATCTACAACCTGCTAGGAAAGATCGAATCCCTTCTAGCTTGTGATTGTAATAAATGATTTGTGTGGACTTGAGTCTGTCTCACAAATGCATTTATTATTTCTGAACCAGCTTCTGTTCTGTGCCAGGCAGGTTTCTAACTGTGCGTGTTCAGTCCACTGATTGACTGACTGAGGGCCAAATTATTCTCACTAACACATACTCAATTCCCAACTACTACAGAAAAGATGGACTCCAGGGCCAAAATTGGACCCTCACTAACAAAGCTTGCTTTCTGCCACTAGTAATACTTACACAATGAATGAAAATTCAGTGACCTATATTCTTCCATTTAAATCCTTAAAATTTAAATTAAAACTTTGTCAACAGTAATTCTAACCATACTGAGGCAAAGAGAGTGTTCCCTGCAATCTGGCAGCACTAAATGTAATTCATAACTATCAAAAATCCGTTTTCTCTGCATAACTTTAAAGAACGCTCCTGATGTCTTGAAAATTCCATGCAATTTTCTTTAAAAGTTGGTTTGGAATGCCACTGTGCATCTTGAAGCCCACATACAGTGAGTTAAATTACAGCAATAGCATATTTCTCAAGCACCATATAGTTGCAAATCCTTTATCCTGAAGTACATAGTGAAGGATTTTCTCCTTGAACAGTAAAGGAAGTTGAACTTTGGGGTTGTTTCAATTTAACACATGATGTGCTGCACACTTAAAGCTGTGTTTTGCCTTTCTTACTTTTTCTTCTTTATTCATCCCCACTTCCTGTAAAAGGAATTAAGTATATAATTCTGATTATAAAACTGGATCCGTATTATCACTTTTCTCAAAGCATCATTTCCCCACACTGCTGTATGTAAGTACTTACTTTTCAGGGGGTTAATCTAAATGCAGAGTAGAAGCCTGTTTATTCTTCACCACCATTTCTATCACTTCTTTATAACCACTGCTGGTCTCCTCTGACTCAGTAAATGGCATTGCTGTTCACCGTGTTATTCCAGCCGGAAGTTAGGTGTCCCTGATGTTTCACTCTTCTTTATACCTCTCATCACATCCACTAATAAGCCAGGGCAGCTCCACGCTTGAAATATATCTCAAATAAAGCCAGCTCCACTGATGACTGCACTGGCAACTTAATTGTATTTCCTATTTGTCATCTTACCTTACCATCTGTTTATCATAGAGCAACTACAATGAACCTTCTAAAAAAATTCTTGAATGAAAGAACCAATACAAATATTATTAAAATTAATTTGTCTGTGACTTTAGCATTATGCTGTTTGTCCTGGGTTATAGACCTAAAACCATAAGAAACACAAAAAATTAAACATTCGGATGCTTTGCCCGCATTCAACTGAACATTTAGACTTTTAGCCATCGTAGACCACCATTGGCACAGTTTATTCAGAAGGATGAGGATGGGAACATTCTCTTGCCAGAGGACAGTCCTCTTCTCTAGGAGGCCTTGCACCAGTCCATCACACAGCTCACCCAGCAGTCAGGGAAGTATTTTCTTTCACCACCAGATGAAAGTTCAAGTGCAAGGAGATGAGATCCACATGGTGTGGGTGTGGGCACTGCCCTGGCTTAGAAATTTCATACCCCCATGAACGAATGTCTCTTGTAATGGTCAATAGGCACAGCATCTAGCATCCCTGAAAGTTACATGAATCGTTACAAGAATGCCTGCACTAAAGAAATCCAAAGCCGTGGTGTCCCCATCAGGTATTTATAGTTCTCTTAAACCACTCAGATGCTGTCTACCAATTAGCTGCCATTGTTACTATAAGCAATGTTGCCTAGTAACATAGTTAATGTACCGTTTGAGGGGAACAGATCTAGGAAGTTAACCAAAGGTCAACTTCTCATTCAGAAAGGGACAAGCTTGTTAGCTCTCTAGTCACTGTAGGATTTTTAAGTCAGTGTTAGATTTTACCTTAATTTTATTTTTCTTATTTTTTTTTCTTTCAAATTTTTATTTAAATTCTAATTAGTTAACATATAGTGTATGTAGTATTGGTTTCAGGAGTAAAATTTAGTGATTCATCAGTTACATGTAACACCAGTGCTCATCATAACAAGTGCCCTCCTTAATGCCCATCACCCATTTGGCCCATCTCCCTGCCCCACCTCCCCTACAACAACCCTCAGTTTGTTCTCTATAGTTAAGAGTCTCATGGTTTGCCTCCATCTCTCTTTTTCTTTCTTCCTTCCTCTATGTTCATCTGTTTGGTTTCTTAAATTCCATATATGAGTGAAATCATGTGGTGTTTGTCTTTGACCTATTTTGCTTAGCATAATATACTCAAGCTCTATGCACGACATTGCAAATGGCAAAATACCATTCTTTTTTGATGGCTGAGTAATATTCATTCATATATGTATACACACATCACATCTTCTTTATCCATTCATCAGTCAATGGACATTTGGGCTCTTTCCATAATTTGGCTATTGTTGATAATGCCGCTATAAACATCCAGGTGCATGTATATCTTCAAATCAATATTTTTGTATCCTTTGGACGAATACGTAGTAGTGCAGTTGCTGGGTCGTGGGGTAGTTCTATTTTTAACTTTTTGAGGAAGCTCCTTACTGGTTTCCAGAGTAGCCACACCAGTTTGCATTCCCACCAACAGCGTAGGAGGGTTGCCCTTTCTCTGCACCCTTGCCAGCATCTATTGTTTCTTGTTTTGTTAATTTTAGCCATTCTGACAGGTATGAGGTAATATCTATTCATGGCTTTGATTTGCATTTCTCTGATAATAAGTGATGTTGAGTATCTTTTCATGTTAGACTTGGCCTTAAATTTAACATTATGTTATATTATAGGGCAGATATTTAACTACCATATTTCTTGCTTTCTCTGCCTGGCACTGTATTTTGTTTTTGGTTTTAAAGAAACAGACATTTTACTCCTAAAATTGAGGTGAAAGGAGTAAGCCATTTGACAGGATGGTACTGCTGTGTTTATACCCCTCTGTTCCAGCCTCTGGACCACTCTGGATTAGCTAGGCCTGGCCTCACTGGGGATTCTGAAACCTTAGACATGGCCTAGACTTAGCGGCAGGTACAAGCACTTTTAAATTTCCATTTTGTTTTTGCATGGGAGGGAAAGCCTAGCCAACACCAGGCAGCAAAATCACCTAGAATATTGCTTATGCCTAATGTATCAGTCTGGTCCCAAATGACACAACTAAACAGGAAGAAAAAAGTCATTGAAAATTTGCCACTGTAGCAATATACTTGGTACTGTTGGGAAGACCTGTAAACTGGCACCTAGTATCCCCTACCCAGCACTGTCTTCTTGGGGAAAAAAGCTGTCAGTTTTGTAAACCTCTTTCAAAACCATTGTTGCTGTTATTAAATCTCTTGGGGCTTGGGGAATGGGATGAGTAATCCAGACTGGAAACTTCTAGTTAATACAATTATTAGTGGGAAAATTTTGCAAGAATGTGTTATATAATGTGCTACAAATTCCATCTAGAAATATTTCCAACTAGCTTTATTATGGCTTCTGAAATTATGGAAGACAGAAATTTCATCCTATAGGATTGGGCTAAAAGATTATCAGGCTTGAGAGCCATAGCAGCCATCAGAAAATGTTGATGTCTATGAAGCCCCTACTTTTTACAGAGGAAGAAACGGAGCCAAAACCAAGCTGTCCTCTTTCCCCAGCTGGAGGCCTTTTTCTCCTACAGACCATATGACTTCCCACCTCCCACTGTCAGCCTTCTTTGGGAGACCTACTAGGCTTACCTTTCCTCAGAATTGCAATGGGGGGTAGAAAATATATTGATTACTCAAGTAAGTCATGTTATGTGATAAAAGGGTTTTATTTCTTTGGTGTACTGATTTGAGAAATGTTCTTTATTAACTTCTTATATACATTAAGAAAATAATATATAATTTCTTACCCGATAGCTTAGATTAGGCAGGATAACATTGTTGTTAGTTTATTCAAGAATGGGGAACATTGTATTCACGAACAAAGATGTGTGGTGGGCCTTTTATGCAGAAATGTTTTAAAAATATAAGATCACATTTTAGGGTACCCAATTCTTGAGTGATATGTAGCTATGTACATAATATTTTAAAATTATAGTTATTTTCTTTCAGTATTTTGAAGATATTATTCTGCTATCTTCTGGCTTCTATTATATTGAGAGAGCTGAAAGTCATCATCCCTTTTTAGTGATTCCTTTTTTTTTTTTTTTGGAATGCTGATAATATCCTTTTTTTTTTCCTTTTAGCGTTCTACAGTTTTTCTGACAGCTCTACTTATATATTTGTTATTATTTACCATGCTTAGACTTTGTAGAGCATCCTGGATCTAAGGACTCAGTTCTTTAATCAGTTTGGGGGAAAGTTTCAATTATTAAGTTCTCAAACATTGCCTTTCCTCCATTACCTCTATGCTTTTTTCCTGGAGATTTAATTAATTTAATTTAGTTTATCATATATTAGACTTTCTTGTCTGTTAAACTCTCTTTTATATTATCCTTCCATGGGTTATAAAAGATTCTGTCTTCAGATCTGTCTTCCAATTAATTAATTTTTTCTTCAGCTCTGTCTAATTGTCTCTTTAAGTGTCTGTTGCATTTTGAATTTGGGTAATCATGGTTTTGATTTGCAGAAATTCTGATTCATTTTCATATAGTCTTTATTTGTTCATGTTTTCAGTTTCCTTTTTATTTCTCAAACATTTTAAATATGCATTTATTCCATTTATGATCTTGTAATCTAAAATCTGAACTCCTTTGGGACTTAGTCTTGTTTTTGTTTTGTGTTTTAACATTTATTTATTTTTGGGACAGAGAGAGACAGAGCATGAACGGGGGAGGGGCAGAGAGAGAGGGAGACACAGAATCAGAAACAGGCTCCAGGCTCTGAGCCATCAGCCCAGAGCCTGACGCGGGGCTCGAACTCCCGGACCGCGAGATCGTGACCTGGCTGAAGTCGGACGCTTAACCGACTGCGCCACCCACGCGCCCCTGTTTTGTGTTTTAAATGTGAGCTCTGATTTGAGCTTTATCTGTAGAACTCTAGTGGGACTTGGGCTACTGGATGTGCCTCCAAAAATCTGTGTTTGCTTCCATCAGGAGCTCTGGGGCACTACCGATTTGGACAGGTGAGTTTGAGTTTATTACTTGGGTAGAGGTTTCCAAGAGCAGTATTAAAGGGTAATTCACAGTCCAAATTTATGTGAAGGATGGTTTAGGACTTTAATTCTCAGAGGAGTTCATTCTTCCCTCTTCAGGCATACATGGCCATTAAACTCAGGCTAGCAAGATTAACAAGTCTCTTCCAGGTAATTGTGGCATTCTTCCTTAATTTGGGAGTCCTTAAATTTTTCACATTCTTTTTAGGAAGACTTTATTTATATAACATAAAATTCACCCATTTTAAGTACACAGTTAAATTATTTTAGTAAATTAACAATTGTATGACTATCACCAAAATCCAGTTTTAGAGTATTTCTACCACCCCAGTAAGATCCTCTTGTCTGTTTACAGTTAATCTCTCTTCCCATATCCAACTTTAGGCAACTGCTATTCTAGTTTCTATCTATATACATTTGCCTTGTCTGGACAGTTCATATAAATAGAATCATAAAAGGTGTGGTGTTCTGCATCTCCCTCTTTCACTTGGCATTATGTTTTTGATATTCATTTATGTTGTGGCATATCTCAATGTTTTATTCCTTTTTAGTGCTGTATAGTATCCCATTGCATGGATATGCCGTATTTTGTTTTGTTTTGTTTTGTTTTGTTTTGTTTTTTGGATATGCCATATTTTGTTTATCTGTTTATCAGTTAATGGACATTTGAGTTGTTTCTAAATTTTTGCTATTATGAATAATCCTGCTATGAACACTCTCATGCAAGTCTTTGTATGAGCGCATGTTTTTGTTTTTGTTTTTTATATTGAGTGGATGGTTATAAGAAGAATTGCTGAGTTGTATGGCAAATTTTTGCTTGCTTTCTTACAAAGTCAGCTGTGTATTTTGAGAAATGCTTATTAAATTTCATCCAGCATTTCTAGCTACTTTGTAGTAAAAAGATTTTTTTGTATATCTGGAGCTTAACAGTATTTGAAAGAGAAGCTTTTTATTTGGGTTTTTAATCTACAATTTAATAACAGAAATTTGTGAGTTGAAATTTTTGACATTTGAAAATATCCACTTGCAAGACAGTGATCATATTTTTTTTTTTTTTTTTTTTTTAAATTTTTTTTTCAACGTTTATTTATTTTTGGGACAGAGAGAGACAGAGCATGAACGGGGGAGGGGCAGAGAGAGAGGGAGACACAGAATCGGAAACAGGCTCCAGGCTCTGAGCCATCAGCCCAGAGCCTGACGCGGGGCTCGAACTCCCGGACCGCGAGATCGTGACCTGGCTGAAGTCGGACGCTTAACCGACTGCGCCACCCAGGGGCCCCGACAGTGATCATATTTGTGTGTGTATCTTTCCTTCTACTCTCTCCCTCTGTGTGTATCTCTCTGTCTCTCTCTCTCTGTCTCTCTGTCTCTCTCTCTGTAGTTATTATAGTCATCAAAGGCCCTTAATAACACAGGAGGAAGACACCAATAGAATGTCAAATGTATTAGGCACAAGATATTTTTGTTTATTTGTCATTTGTTTTAGTTTTTATTCTAGGACACAGGGAGCTGCCTTCCCCAAAGAAGTGAATTTCTCTTATGCCCTGTCAGCCAAAGAATTCAGTTGAAAGAAATACGCTTTTAATTTATTCAAATGTCCAAATCCAGATTACTTAAGTTCTACTTTTGTTATTAGAATGAGCATTGACTTAAAAAGTTGTAATGATAAAGTCATTTAATTCGAAATTAATTCCATTTCAGAGACTTGGTTTGTACCTATGCTTTCATTAAAAACATAAAAACATCCCCACTTAAACCATCCTTATTTCTCTGTTTGGGGTCTTCTTTTCTCTAAAGTGGACCACAACTAGTAAGTAGTTACAGTTGTTATATATAAAAAATATTGCACAACTAGCAAAGTCTACCACCATATGTGAAGATAATTTTTCTTCCCTCCACCCTTAGGTTATTTAGGGCTATGAGGACAACATTCTGATATTGTTAGTTGCTTTGAGGTTTTATATTTTCAGATCAGCTTAATGATTTTGTGCATCACCTATTTTATAATTTCATGTGTCTGTGGTAGATGGAAGGGGGCACAAGTATTTTGGATTACCCGTCACCTATAAGCACTTTGCGATTCAGGGGCTTGTGTTATATTCCACCTAGTAGAGGAAATTACTTCACTAGCCAAATGCTTTAAAATAATTTATTGTGCTATGTTTCTCTTTTTCTATACAACAAAATCATTTTTGCAAGATCTTTCTAAATGGATATTGTTTTTGTTCATGGAAAATTTCAAGATCATAAGGTTGATTTAAATGCTTTTAACCAATCACTTATCATTAATGCAGTGAATCATCAGGGAGATGCTGAGAGCAATTTAAGGTTCTGGTATATGATACTCTCTAGTGAGATTTTATTGTCTTGAGATCCTGGCATATCTATCTTAATAGAAAGTTGAAGATAGAGTTTTTACTCAGTGTATGGATTACATTAGTATAGGATGTTTATGAAATACACTCTTCCATCAAGTATATGAATTAAATTTTAGCAGCAGTCAGATATCTGTTGTCATTTCTAAAATATTGTTATTGTGCTTTTGAGTGTGCCATTTAAAAAAGAGACTTTATTTTTCTTGGTAGAATCTCTGAAGCAAGCAACAAAAAAGATGATTAACATATAGATGTAAGTAGAATTCTGCCTTTAGAAGGAAGGAATCTGTCCTCATGTCTTCCCACGTATTTGCCATTACCTACTATAACCACTTCCTTCTGTTTCCGCCCTCGCCTGAGGAAGCCTCAGCAGTAAGTGTACAAGAAGCTTCTGGTTAGACCAGAAGTCAGCCTTATCTTTGAGGTTGTCAGGGTGATGTTGTTTTTGTTATTATTATTCCCATATGCACACAAAATAATAAAGCAGCTTTCATTTATAGGTCATAATAGAAGCTCATTTATAGCAGATCTTGAAGGGGGGGAGCATTATCACCAATTACAGATAAGTAAATGGAGACCAAGGAAAGTTCTGTAATTTGCCTGAGGTTATTCAGCTAGAATGCAAAAATCTAAATGTATCCGATTTTAAAACTCATTCAGGTAACCTATATTCCCCGGCTACCCTGACTGATTTTTTTGGTTTGGAAGATGCCTGGTTTCTGCCCACCTTATCTCGTCTTTCATTATCTCCTTCTTGTTTGTTCTTAATGGGTACCCCATTTTATCCTATTTCTTTGCCTTGACAGTGGTATATGAATGCATTTTCACTTTCGAAACTATTGAGTAGTTTATGCTCAAGCACCAGAGAACATGAATATTCACGTTTCCATTCATTCAATCAACCAACAAGTGTTTGTTGAGTATCTATTATGTGTAAAGTACTCTACAAGATATTTTAGGAAGCATGAAGATTCAGATAAATCTGCTTTTGCCTTTGTGCTCCTTAAGAGCACAGTCTAAGAAATATAAGAATGAAGGGAAGAATAGAAAGAAACACCTAAAGGAGTTGGAAGTCATGGACTTTAGGAAGTAGGGCTTGAAAATGAGAAAGTGTACAACATGAGACTGCTGGTTGTAGTATTTAACTTTTTTTTTGTAAACAGTATACATGTATTGTTCTGCTAAAAGTAAAAACAAAAGGAAACAAATTTCAAAAAGAAAAGCATTCCAAACTGGTAGAACAGTTAGGGATGTTGGTCATATTTGTAGGAAAGCACTAGATGTTTCAAAAACATGAGAGTCTTATGTGGGTCATACCTAAGATGAAGGGAAAAAGTGAATATTTGTTGGAGATCCAGTTCATGTCTGTCACTCTCCTAGATCTAGGGGCACAAAGGTATAATGTCAAGATGCTTGTCTTCATCTCCTCCTTCACAAACTGATCTTCAGTGGGGCAACAGCCCTGTACAATATAATGTGGTAAGTGTGATATATGAAGATATCAATATACCAGATACCCAAAGGGTATAGAAACGGCCATCCCAAGTCATCTGGGAATATCACTAAAGGCAAGGGGAGATCACTACCAGACAGGGAGGAGACAGGGGGCAGCAGAGCTCCTGAGCAAGCTTGGCATGATTGGGAAGGGCAAAGCATTTGCTAGTGGTGGAAAATTCTCAGAGATGAGAGTGGAAAGAGGTTTGGAGTGAGATGTTGGCAAGCTTTAACTCTGAAGAATTTAGACTTTATGCTATAAATGTTGGGAGTTGTTGGAGGTGTTTGAGGAGGAAAGTGACAAAATCCAATTAATCTTCCAAACCAGAACTCTAGCAGTGGTGTGGAGGATGGGTTGCACTGAGAAGAGACCAGTGAAGAGACAAATAAATAAGGAAGACATTGGAATAGTCTGGGAAAGAGATGACAAGTCTCAGGTTCCTCAGAGCTTTTGCTTTTGCTTTTGCTTTTGACTTCCTGACCTTGTAAACAAACACACACACACACACACACACACACACACACATACACACACACACATTGAAATCTGGTATTCTAGTGACATCTATGTCATTAAATATATTTAGAATTTACATTTAAAATAGATATTTAGAATTAAGTTCTTTAAATCTTATCTCTGTAGATCACTGTCTTAAAGATCAAAAACGTTTCGGGTGACAATGTAATAACATGCTAAATACCTACTGCATAATATCACATGAACATCTGTGACTCAGGAAGCAGTTGGCAAATATAATTCTTAATGAAGTTCGACTCCTCTTATTTGAGTTGAAGAGAGTATTTCTCATGTATATCACTTGCTTGAATGTCACATATCTTTGATTCTCATTCTAGGCCAGCATTGTCTAATAGAAATGTAATGCAAGCCACAAATG
Organism: Prionailurus bengalensis; assembly: GCF_016509475.1. Classification (NCBI taxonomy): domain Eukaryota; kingdom Metazoa; phylum Chordata; class Mammalia; order Carnivora; family Felidae; genus Prionailurus; species Prionailurus bengalensis. The sequence continues at coordinate 169,139,998 of NC_057343.1, read as the reverse complement.
TGTACTACATATGTAATTTCAAATTTTCTATAAGTGCATTGAAAAAAGTGAAAAGAAATTGATGAAATTCATTTTAATAATGTATTTTATATAACAAAACATATCCAAAATATCATTATTTCAGCACATAACTAATTAAAAATATTACTGCTTAGGTATTTTCCATTCTCTTTTTTATATTAAGTCTTTGAAATCTTAATTCTGATGATCCACATTTCAAGTGCTCAACAGCCATGTATGGCTAGTCGCTACTGTATTGCAGTACAGCTCTAGATTGGCCATCTTTTTTTTTTTTAAGTTTATTTATTTATTTTGAGAGAGATAGAGACAGCCCAAGTAGGGGAGGGGCAGAGAGAGAGCGTGAGGGAGAGAGAAGCCCATGCAGGCTCTGCACTGCCAGCACAGAGCTCGATGTGGGGCTCTAACTCACAAACTGTGAGATCATGATCTGAGCCAAAACCAAGAGTCAGATGCTTAACTGACTGAGCCACCCAGGTGCCCCATAGGTTAGCCATTTTTAGTGTAAAACTCCATTTTCGGATTCATTCTAAATTTAGTAACATGAGAAAAATGGATGTCAGTTTGACTTTTGTTTTCTTTTGGTTTTTTTTTTCCCCTTTGTGGCAATGATGCAACCAGTCACTGAACATGGATTTCATTTATTTTATTGCCTTGTTGATTCAGGGTGTTAATTCATACATGGAGTTAGTAGACCTTAAGTTTACCTCCTTCTTCATCTTTCTGAAGCTTTTTCCTGCCTTTTATAATCTCATCCTTTTGTTCTCAGCTGTAGGATAATTTATAAATAAAGACTGTTCATCTGACATCCTGGAAGGTAGACTGGAACAAATCAGAAATAAAAAGGAACCCATATCCTTCACAACTCCTTGCCCTCTTCTATTGAAATCTGTCTTATTTGATATGATAATGAATGCTTGAAATTATTTTCAAGATGCCATCTCCTTAATACTCTTGAGTAATGAGTAGCCAGGAGCACCGTTCTCTTATAGACACCTGGAGGGGTCATGGAAGACCATGTGGAGTAGATCCCCTGTAGAGGACATACACTGTACATTTCTGGACTGTGCTTTATGATGAACCCCTGCAGATGATGACATTTCAGTAGAATACCAGAATTCAGCATTTCACTGTGACATGTAAGTTGGGAGGGAACAAGAAGACTAGCTGTGAGTATTTTGTTAGTAATTTAACATTTATCAGATCCCTTAGTCTTCTCATTACAGACCTTCAATATCTCTATTACTGTTGTTGTACCAATAAGAAAATAGGCTGAGAGTATTTGCAAATGTTGCCTAAGGATACAAAGCAATGCTAGAGATAGGATTTATTTTTATTATTTTTTTCAATATATGAAATTTATTGTCAAATTGGTTTCCATACAACATCCAGTGCTCATCCCAAAAGGTGCCCTCCTCAATACTCATCACCCACCCTCCCCTCCCTCCCACCCCCCATCAACCCTCAGTTTGTTCTCAGTTTTTAAGAGTCTCTTATGCTTTGGCTCTCTCCCACTCTAACCTCTTTTTTTTTTTTTCCTTCCCTCCTCCATGGGTTTCTGTTAAGTTTCTCAGGATCCACATAAGAGTGAAAACATATGGTATCTGTCTTTCTCTGTATGGCTTATTTCACTTAGCCTCACACTCTCCAGTTCCATCCACGTTGCTACAAAGGGCCATATTTCATTCTTTCTCATTGCCATGTAGTACTCCATTGTGTATATAAACCACAATTTCTTTATCCATTCATCAGTTGATGGACATTTAGGCTCTCTCCATAATTTGGCTATTGTTGAGAGTGCTGCTATGAACATTGGGGTACAAGTGCCCCTATGCATCAGTATTCCTGTATCCCTTGGGTAAATTCCTAGCAGTGCTATTGCTGGGTCATAGGGTAGGTCTATTTTTAATTTTCTGAGGAACCTCCACACTGCTTTCCAGAGCGGCTGCACCAATTTGCATTCCCACCAACAGTGCAAGAGGGTTCCCATTTCTCCACATCCTCTCTAGCATCTATAGTCTCCTGATTTGTTCATTTTGGCCATAGAGATAGGATTTAAACCCAGATTTCTCTGCCCTAAATCTGGTATCCTTTCCACCACAATATGCTGTCCACTAGATATAATTGTTCATCCTTGAGTGTTCAGTGGAACATGGGGCAGAGGAACCAGAAGATAGTTTCTAGTCCCTGTGCTACTATTAACAGGGTGTCTGAGCACGTGCAGATTCGTTATTGACATCTATCTCTGGCAATGTACAAGGAATAGTGGAGTTAGTCATGCAACCCATTTTCTAGAAGAGGTACCATGGTGAAGTACAGTCTTCCCTGTCCTTCAGAATCAACATCTGCTTGAAGGTAGATAGAGGCTCCAATATTTTGGAGTCAAGCAGCCTCCGTATTCAGAACCCAATATTGGTTTTTAATATCTCTGTGAAGACTGACAAATTATTTAGTCTCTCTGTGATTCTAAATTTTTTCATCTGTGAATTGGACTGCTGGAAAGATTCAATGAGAAAATGTGGTACATGGAAGTTGTCCTTTCTTTACTTTTCCCATCAGAAAAAAATGAGTTGCATTCATAAAACACATCTTACATAAAAGTTAAGCTCCTAGTGCCAGAGGATTCTAGAGAAGGAAAAGGAGCATTGGGAGCTGGGGTGTGATCAAAGATTTCAGAGAGGATGAATGTCAGAGTGGTAGAGGAACGAAGGAACGATTTGGGCAGGCAAACTGGGCAATACAGAGAGCAGTATCATAGGAACAAAGGGGAAAACAGATATGCTATATATGAGAATATTCAGAATTGGTAAAGATTTTGAGCATTTTAACCTTGTTGAAGTTATTGAGCTTTTGGTCATAAGCTAACCTTAAAATTAAGTAGCTTCCTCTGCCTGAGTGTCTAATTATGTCTAAATAAATAAATCTGTTATAGCGAGCTGTCTCTTCCACGCTCAGCTATCCTGTGTACTTCACCAGATGCCGATTTCAGGTTTTGTTTGATGTCTGCATTTTTTTCATTTTCAATGTTCCATGACTAGAAATTTCACCTTCTTTTAGGATAATAGCTTTGTGTCTTTTATTAGGTTTCATAGAATTCATTTAAATGTTCATTGACCTAATATTATTTGGGTATTTAATATTATTTATCTGATAATATTATTAAATTAAACTTTCAGTGAGACCACACTACTTGAATATTTTACTGTACATTTCATATCATTTTTCAAAAATAAGATCTATTTTATTTTTTAATAATAAGATCTATTTTAAAGATCTTGAATAACTTATAAAAGCCCTCAGAAATTTGAGTTCATCAGGCTTTTGGTTACATTGATGCACATATGTACAAACTTTTATGGAACATGCTACTTTTTTTTTACTCCTTTAAAGTAAGGGAAATTGGGGCGCCTGGGTGGCGCAGTCGGTTAAGCGTCCGACTTCAGCCAGGTCACGATCTCGCGGTCCGTGAGTTCGAGCCCCGCGTCAGGCTCTGGGCTGATGGCTCGGAGCCTGGAGCCTGTTTCCGATTCTGTGTCTCCCTCTCTCTCTGCCCCTCCCCCGTTCATGCTCTGTCTCTCTCTGTCCCAAAAAATAAAATAAACGTTGAAGAAAAAAAAAAGTAAAAAAAAAAAAAGTAAGGGAAATTTTGTAGTCTCTAAAAAAGGCCTGTTAGAATTGATGAAGAATATATCTTTGTTTTTCGGTTCTTTTGGTTTACCTGATAGAGATAGTTTAAATATCCTATACTAAAAGAGTTCATTTAGCCATCTTTACTCCTAATGGAGGCTAAGTCACATCCAAAATTATTCCAAATTGCTCAAAGGAGCATATATTTTAAATAAATCAGGTTAAATAAGAAATAATTGCCTTGTACAGCACTGAAATTAAAAGAACCGCTTCTATATATATATTTGTGTGTGTGTGTATATTTACGAATGTGAAAATATGTACTGATGTATAAAAATATAAACAAAAATGGTGTAATATCCTTTTAATTCATTTTCTACTTAAAAATCTTTTAAGTATAGGGACACCTGGGTGGCTCAGTCGGTTGAGCGTCCAACTTCAGCTCAGGTCATGATCTTGCGGTCTGTGGGTTCCAGCCCCGCGTCAGGCTCTGTGCTGGCAGCTCAGAGCCTGGAGTCTGCTTCTGATTCTGTGTCTCCCTCTCTCTCTGCCCCTCCCCTGCTCATGCTCTGTCTCTCTCTGTCTCAGAAATAAGTAAACATTAAATTTTTTTTAATTTGTAAGTATAATATAAAGAAACATGCACATATATTTAAGTTCAGTAAATCTTCACGAAGTGAATATACCCTGTAACCAGCATTCAGATCAAAAAGCATTTCCACCACACTACAATCCTCACTCCTCCTGACCCTTTCCAGTGATTACCCTACCCCAAGGGTAATCAGTATCATTACTTCTAATAGGACAGATTAATTTTTCCTCCTTTTCTGCAAGAGCATTTTTCTTTAAATAAATGTAGCATTATAGAAGTCTCTAAAATTTATTGTTTATTGTCTTGTATGTTTTATTTTAAATATGTAATTTCATTGCTGTCTTCAGCCTGAAGATAAACTAGTTTTAAATTAATTACCTGTGGCCTGAAAGGGAGGGAGGGAGATTTATAATCTGTGCATATGTGGGTACCTGCACGCACATGCACACACACACACACACACACACACACACAATAAGATTTTGCCCTATCACAAATTCATCTGACTTAAAGCACTACAATAGCAAGAAAACACTGTTTCATTGATTTCTTTTTTAACATTTGGAATTACTTAGCATCGAAATGGAGGATTTTCTTTTTAAAAACAATTTTTGTGGGGCACCTGGGTGGCTCAGTCGGTTAAGCGTCCGACTTCAGCTCAGGTCACGATCTCACAGTCCGTGAGTTCGAGCCCCGCGTCAGGCTCTGGGCTGATGGCTCAGAGCCTGGAGCCTGCTTCCGATTCTGTGTCTCCCTCTCTCTCTGCCCCTCCCCCGTTCATGCTCCGTCTCTGTCTCAAAAATAAAATAAACGTTAAAAAAAAAAATTTAAAAAAATAAAAATAAAAAAAATAAAAACAATTTTTGTGATACCATGTCACTAATCTTTATTGGAAGTAGTTTTGAAATCTTCCAGAATAGTCAGAAAAAACAATCCAGCTTTTGAATCAGTGTTTATTCTATTTATGAATCAGTGTTATTGTGTCTCTTCCAAGCCTTCTTTAATAAGATACAATTTTTACCTTTAAAATTTGTTTTTAAATATGTGGAATTAACCATAAGGATAATTTCAATGTGATTTTAACGTAATACTGAAAATCACTACTAGCTCTTCAAACTCTGCACCACAGTCCTGACTAGGACACTAATGGGAACATGTATTCTTGAACTAAAAGATGTTAGTTTGAAGTGAGCTTGATCCGGTGGGATGGGCTGTGTTCAAAAATTGGTTGACTGTGGAATTCTCAGATATAAATTTTGATTTACCACCACATTTTGTTTTAGTACTGCCATGACTTTACTATTTAGGATAACATCATGATACAAAAGATTATGATTTGAAGGAAGGTTTGAATACACATTATATTAAAGGAAGACTTTACATGTAAAAATGAAACACCCTAGGAAAAATATATATTAGATTAAAAAGGAAAACATAAGAAATTGTCCTATTTATGTGGGCCTTGGTTTTTAGATACATGAAAAGCATCTATGTAGACTATTTGTTGCTTAGTCAAATGAATGTAAAAGTGGAATGAAAAAGTTGAGCTTTCCTGATATATGAAAAATGTTGAGAAAACCACATGTATTTAATAGCTTTGTTTAGAACATAGTTGCAAATGTGTGTTTAATAAATCCCTGCATCTCTAATTTCTTACCTGATGATCTATTTTAATAGAGTCTCAGATTACCCATCTAAAATACACATGTGTGAAGAATGATCACTCATCACCTTTAGTATGCCTGTTTAAGAGAACCTTTATTTTATGGGCAAGCTATAAAAGCATTAAAACATAAGAGAAAAAATTTTATGAATGAAAAAAGTACAAGAGATATGCATTTAAAAAGAACACAAAATCAAATTATTCAGATGCTGGATAATGGCTTGACTAAATGCCCTCTGCCCGCCCTGTCCGCTGCCCCCATCCAGTGATCTGCCATGCTATTTGGAATTTGCTTTAAAACAATCCAGTCAGTGTGTCCATTACGGTAGGGAGAGTAGGTAGGGGTGTTTACAAAAACAGTTTTGCGAATGGGTTAATTAATTATTGAAGCTAGGTGATGGATGGATACATGGAAGTTCATTGTACTATTTTTTCTACTTTTGTGTATGTTGGAAATTTTTCATGATAAAAAGTTTTAAAAATTTGTCCCCCAAAGTACATTTGGAACTGATATGAATAATTCTTCCATTTTCAATGTGCCATCAGTTACCATTTACATTATGTAGAGGGACAAAGAGGAAAATCTGCTTAGTAAAGGCAAGATTTTTAACATGAAAAAAATGATAGATATTCGCAGAGTCATGGCCTTGTTTATACATCTTTTTCAAGGACAACAGTTTTGGGATTTGTGTTCCAGTCTCAAGGAGACAAAGTATTCTTATCTGATGTGCACTAATAGAAAATTTCATTACTGTCTGTATATAATGATATTGTACTTTTCATGTTAGGTTGGATATTTGTGATATGTTCCCAGAGTGGGAAATTAGTTCCTTTCCAGTCTGACTAAATCTATTGGTCATTGAACTGTACAAAGAGATGTACTACTTCCTAATTCTTGTTTGGTGTAAGGAAACTCTTAGTATTACATGGTATTATACTGTCTAGATGGTCCTATACCTGCCCCAACTTTATATCTTTAAATGTCAGTGTGTGGGTTTGTGTGTGTGTGTGTGTGTGTGTGTGTCTAATTTTTATCCCAGTATTTTTAGATGCAAATAAGTGAGGTCCTGTTTCATCACCCCTCTCACTTCATCTGGAAGAAATTCTGATTTAGGCAGGTAGGTTTTATTTCACTAAATACCATGATTAAATCTCCTTACCCTAAGCACTGGAATGAATGCTTGGATATGTGTTTTATGTAGGGTACCCCTGAAAATAAATTATGTTGACTCTTCATTTTTCTAAGCTGATGAAAGGATATTGTAAAAAAGCAGATAAACCATGCAGGATTGTTTTTCTCCCAGCACAAGCAGTATCTAAATACCAAAAAGAGAAAGAGATAAAGTAGTAAGAGAAACTTAGATATGAAAGAGCAGTCTTCAGGTTATTTCTGGGGGAGTAGATGAAGATTACATAGTACATCTGTCACTTTGGAATTTAATTTTTTAATCTTATCTATAATTTGGCTTCATTAGTAGTTGGGATGTGTACCCCAAGTTATGTTTGTGTCTTCACTCAGTGCTGTAATGCAGAGTAAGAGCTCATATAACTTCTACTGGTAATGACAATGGCATATCTTAGCTTTGAAGCACAGAAATCACATCCGGTTTTGCTATAAACTGCTCAGAAGGAAACTGTTGAACTAGGCCCATGGTCCGTAGGTCTGACTACACCTTAGAATCAGGTGGGCGTGCTTTATTAAAATACCAGTGTCAGGTCTCACCCTAGACTGGTAAAACCACAGTCTCTGTGGAAGTTGGGGGCTGCATGATAATTCTAAAGATCAAACTGAGGTGAGTACATCCTACCCTGGTACTCTCTTCAAATACTCTGGGCAGCTCTGGGAGTGGGGAAACTACAAGTGATCATCCTTCTATCAGACCGACTAAATCTGACTCTTGCCAGGGGTAGGGTGAGAGTTAGGGGTGGTGAGCAGAGCTCTGTGGTTTTTTGTTAATGTTATTTAGTAGTTCTCTGGTGAGTTTTACGATTGGTTATATTTAGATATCACTGCTTCAAAGAACCCTATGTTCTTTTAAATCAAAACAAGGTAAATTAGAAAAAAAATGCATCTTCTATGGGCATATGCATGATACTTCCCAGGCCTCCAGGACCATAGACCATAAAACCTCAGCACTGTTCCTTGATCTCAGCCTTTTACACTCTTGTCTCTGCTTTCAGAAGGCCCATTTACCAGAGTGCCTGGGTGGCTCAGTCAGTGGAGCGTCTGACTTCGGCTCAGGTCATGATCTTGCGGTTTGTGAGTTCAACCCCATGTTGGGCTTTGTGTTGACAGCTCAGAGCCTGGAGCCTGCTTCAGATTCTGTCTCCCTCTCTCTGCCCCTCCCATGCTTGCACTCTGTCTCTCTCTGTCTCTCTCAAATAAATAAACGTTTTTAAAAAATTAGAAAAAAAAAAGCCCATTTACCTGCTCCATCTGTTCTCATACACAGCCATGATAGCTGTGTAGTCATGTTAAACAAACCAGACGCTTTTAGAAAACAAGACCCCATGTTTGAAGACAGGTATAAGGAACTGAGGAGAAACGTTGGGATCCTTTATGTTTTGGGCCTCCATTTATCTGTCATCACGTACACTTCAATTCATTCTCATGAAGTCTTATTAGCTAATATTATCATTAAAAAAATCATTTGTTAGTAAATCAAGCTTGAAGTATAAAGTTGGGCCTCTTTAAATATACAAAAGATTTTAGCCTGGTCTTATTCTGAAAGTTGATGTTTGTTATAAAGATAAAATGTTAGATTGGTATTAAGACGGTACTTTACGTCAAGAATCATGTTTCAGACAAATTCTAGAGTCCCAAAGAAGATGAAGACTCATGGGCGCCTGGGTGGCTCAGTTGGTTAAGCGTCCGACTTCGGCTCAGGTCATGATCTCGCGGTCCATGAGTTCGAGCCCTGCATTGGGCTTTGTGCTGACAGCTCAGAGCCTGGAGCCTGCTTCAGATTCTGTGTCTCCCTTGCTCTCTGACCCTCCCCCCGTTCATGCTCTGTCTCTCTCTGTCTCAAAAATAAATAAATATTAAAAAAATTTAAAAAAAAAAAAGGAAGATGAAGACTCGGTACCATAAGACAGGTTCCTTGGGGGCAGGGACCTTATCTTTCATGTGCATATTTGTGTCCTCCCTTGCTAGCTGCTTGCCAAGTAAGACTAGCATTATCAATATTTGTTATATTAAAAAATTATCAATAATAGTAACTAATGTTTATTGAGCTCTTGTTATATGTAAGGTCTATTTTAAGAGTTTCCACATTTGTTAACTTAATCAGTTCTTACAACAACCCTACTAGAGACTTATTATTATTATCCCCAAATTACAGATGAGAAAAGTAAGACACAAAGAAATTCATATCCAAAGTTCTGCAGTTTTTTCAGTGATAGAGCTAGAATTCAAATTATAGAGACTAATTCTAGAGTTTGCACCCTGAATCATTACTCACTTGATAATTAATTGTTGAATGAAGAAATGATAATGAAAATCTTTGGCCCCAAACCTAACACAGAACTCTAATAAAAAAAATAATAAATAGGGGCAACTGGATGGCTCAGTCAGTTGAGCGTCTGACTCTTGATTTCTGCTTAGGTTATGATCCCATGATTGTGGGATCGAGCCCCACATCAAGTTCCGTGCTGAGCCTTGAGTCTGCTTGAGATTCTGTCTTTCTCTCTTTCTCTTTCCCTTTGCCCCTGTCCCCTACTCGTGCTCATGCTCTCTCTCTCTCAAAAAAAAAAAAAAAAGAAAAAAAAAAACATGGAGTGCTCCTTTCATCTAAGAACAAACCAAGCGGGTTTCTGCCCCCAAACACCAATCCTTAGAATTAGTAACCACGTTGCAACAAAAAGGCACGATCATCTGCACCTCTCACTCCTGGGGCAGTAGCTCCAGTTTTGTCTGCCCATGCTGGAGGAAAAGGGATGGTGGGGAAGATGCTGAGTGGAACCTCACAGAAGGATGCTGGAAGAAGGCAACCACCATACTAGGTAAAGAAAAGCTCTTACCTCTTTTGAGAATTTCATCCCTAGAACTTGTTGCTCAATTGCCATGCTAGAATCCAACTTGAAGTCCACACTCTTCCTCCATGGAGAGAAATGTGGAGGAGTTAGGGGAGGAACAGAAAGGAACTTCAAAGCTCCCTCCTGGAGCCCCGTAATGATGGCCTTTTTGAGTAAAGATCCATAAACAGTTCCAACAGGGAGATCCTAGTGGAGAAATTAAGTTAATTCAGGGAGTCACATATGTCCTTATATCTTTCTGGAAATATTAGCAACTCCAAATACATCAAATACACCCTTATTTAGATGTTCAGATGAGAACATTCTATGGGCAAATAGACATGATATGAGGTTAAATAGCCATTAGGGATTATCCTCTTTCTTATTCAGTCTAGTCAAAAGGTGGCTTCTTTGCACAAAATTCTTTCTTTGCCAAATTTCATTGTTGTCTAAGAGAAAATTTAGCTTGGGGTTAAATTCCAGGTGGGTGGTTACCTACATTAGGCTAAATAAAAGATCAGATTATCATGCTCTTTTTTATTAATGAATCATCTTTATTTGTTTTTAATTTTTAACATTTATTTCTTATTTTTGAGAGACAGAGAGAGACAGAACATGAGTGGGAGAGGGCCAGAGAGAGAGAGAAAGGGAGACAGAATCCAAAGCAGGCTCCAGGCTCCAAGCTGTCAGCACAGAGCCCAACGTGGGGGTTAAACTCACAACTGTGAGATCATGACCTGAACTGAAGTCAGACGCCTAACCAACTGAGCCACCCAGGTGCCCCATAATTAATGAATCATTTTTAAACTAATGGATCAAAACATTCAAATGTGCTGTCATATCTAGATGACTAATTTTATTTTAATCAATTTAATCTAATCAATATTCTCATTTTAAAACTAAATACTCAAATTTGGTCTATTTTCAATAGTCCTGGTTTATTTGTGTTTGATGTATCATTCATATATAGTAAATGATCTTTAACTGTATTGCTCTACTTTTTATAAAATCATTTGTTTGGATTCACAAGAATACCACTTCTAAAACTGAACTACTTAGAAAGAGAACTTTATTTGTAACAGCCTATATATTCAACTCGTATCAACTTTTCAGTGCTCTAAAGGTATTGATTGTGCTTATGAAAGCATTAGCACCCTGTATGACATCTTCAAAAAAATGATTGAAAAAAATTTTTAATTGCGAAAGCAGAGGAAAAGTGTTTGACCAGTAAGTTCTCAGATTAATCTGTTTCTGCAGCAGAAAAAGTGGTAATGAGTTGAAAGGTGATATCTTGCTAGACTCCTGGATATAGAGTTACTTGGTTTCAAACTAATCATGGATTTCAGGATATTGTAGTTGTATTACACACAGGATATATTATGGGGCAGATTGTGAATTTTATGTCATTTCATCCTTATTTTTAAAAACTGTTTTTATTTGATAAAAGACGAAATATATTAAAATTGGCCCTATGCACTAAAGAAAATCTGGTGATACCACTTGTTTGTATTGATGATGTTTAGTTCTTATCATTAGATTTTTTTGTTATCAAGTATACACACACACACACACACACACACACACACACACACATACACACACAGAAATTCCAGCGGTATTCTCTTGTAGCCAATATTTATACAAGAGAATCAAATGAATTTAGAAAATAATTATTTCAATCATCAGCATCAATTTAATTTCACCTAATACATCCACGATGAATTAAACACTGTCAAAGTATTGTCTTTTATCATTAAGGTGGGTATAGATTTAATCATTGCTTGGCCTGACCACAGCTTCTTATTCATTCCCAAGAATGCTCAAAACCCATTTCTCCGTTTTCTCATTCTCACCCATGGTTCAGAGCATCTATTCAACATGTGCTAAATTATGCTAAATTTCTTGGCTTTGAATACCTTTATTGTAAATATTGTTTAAAAATAATAAACAAGATGCGCACTGAAGGCAGGTTTTATTTTCTGGGCACACAGTATGCAAAGAGCCTGAGCAGGCATTGAGCCAAGGCACTACTTACTGTTTTACTAATCTGAAAATAAATTCACGACTTTAGGAAGGAGATCATGAGAGAACTTGTACAAAACACCACGTCTATTAGGTTTGATTCAATAATTGTCCTTATTCTTTGATTTTACATTTTATTTTATTTTATTTCATTTTATTTTTAAGTTTATTTGTTTTGAGAGAAAGGGAGAGAGAGTGAGCATGTGTGTGAGGGAACAGGGGAGAGGCAGAGAGAGAGAAGGAGAGAGAGAGAGAATCCTAAGCACTGCATTGACAGTGCAGAGCCTGATGCTGGGGTCAAAAACACAAGTGAGATCATGACCTGAGCGGAAACCAAGAGTCAGATACTTAACCACCTGAGCCCACCCAGGCACCTTGCTATTATTCTTTTAAAATACAAATTTTGTTTTAACCCCAGCACAGGAGAAATGACCATTATGAATCTAAAGGGTTTTTCTGTGCATGTATTTTTTTTTTTTAAAAAAAGAGGAGTGTTGGCTAACACATTAAGCAGTAACAGTTGTAAATAGCTGAAAATCTACAGTACTTATGTGTTTTTTGGCTCTTATATATCACTTTAAAATATTTGTTTTCTTAATACCACCTTTTCTGTTTTTAATAATTAAAGACTATAAAGATAAAATATCTAAAATACATGAACTGTAATATACTTTTAAGTTCCCACTCCTGTGTTTCCCTACGTCTTCTCAAAGGAGCAAATCTTCTCCAGTCACCTTTTTATAAAGCAGTTGATCAAAAATGTGTTAAAGTTTCAATAATCTGACTTTTCATGTCTGAGTTTATTAGTAATTTTCAATTTAGGATATCAATAAATTTGTATAGACTTAAAAATTTTTCTCAGCCAGATCAACATAGTTTCCCCACAATTGATCTTACAAGTAACAAAATTATGACATTTGTTAGATATTTACATCCTCAGATCTGATTCTTGGAATGTATTATTAATTTTTGAGTGACTGATAATTTTTGAAATTGTCATTATATATAGGGCTGCACTGTTGTAAATGTGTCACTCTATTAACTAAAACACTTAGTGTGTTAATATGTAATATGTTTTCTTAGTGAGAATGACTACCAAGTTGTCAAAATAATTCTGATATAATTTGATTTGAAAGACTATTTTACTTAAACTTACATTAAGTGACATGATTAGGTCTGTTTTAAACAGTTTACTGGATTTCAGTATGTATCCTTGTTACATTGAAAAGTATATCAAGATATGATATGGAGACTTGAATTCTTTTGCTATAAATGCAGATACGTATTGCAACATTATTCACATTGCAAATAAAAGGATAAATATGTATAAATTAGTGTCAAGTTTGTGTTACATTGTTCTAACATTTGAGTAGACTGTTTTTTTACGTATGTTTAATACTTTTCCTTAGCATTAAAAAAAGGTTAATTTGAGAGCATTTACATCTTTTGTGATTTGAGGTTAAACATGCCAACAAAAAAAGTCCCTATTAAAATTAATCATTTTTTTCTGGTTTCCTTATATCACATTAGTTATGGTCGATTTGACAAGGCAAGAAGAGGATTTATCAGTATAAAGAGCATATATCTATATGAGACATTGAAATATTTACTCTAGCTACAGATATATTTTATCTCATATATTTATTATGGTTCCTGTATAGAGTAGATTTGATACTGATGATTCAGTAGATTATATTTCTAGTCTGAAAAGTAAATTTGTTTCAGCCACATTAGATAATATAACCTTCCAAAGTTGCTAGGTTTCATGTTTTTAAAATGTTTTTATCATGGAAAATTTCAAATGTTAACAAAAGTTTCTACAGAAAACTGTAATGAAAGCCTGTGTATGTAGTACCCAACTTCAGTAGTTGAATAGACAGCTAAACTGGTTCTGTCTGTAGTCTCACCTTCTCTGCTCTCTTCCCGCATACTGAATTAGTTGGAAGCACATTCAAGAGACATTATGATATGTTTATAATTAGTAATTTGTAGGATATTTCATCATTTAATTTGGGCTGTGTTTAATATTCGGCTCTATTTTGGCTGGCTGCAGACTGATAGATGGTTGACCATTTACCTCTACGTAATAATTAACATCATGTTATTGTTTTCAGACAAGTGGAAGACATTAAGAGTTCTTTTTGGGATTGGTTGCCATAGTTTAACACCAGATCTCTCTGACATGTATAAGTCATAATAAAAGTGGAAACAGATATGTGGATATAGATGGCCTGATAAAATGCCTGAAGTTACTTTATGTTTTTCAGCAATATGGCAAAAGTGAGAAAAACAAGAGACCAATTTAAGGAAGTCCATTTATGGCAGCCTGAAAACACACATCACAGGCACAAAGAGAATAGATATCAAACTCTGACAAGCTTTCAGCGGAAAAGCCAGGATGTTCTCTGAGGTAATCCTGGAATAGCTACACAGTCTGCACCACCTCCACTGAACTTTTAGCTTTCTCTTGAGACACTTGGCAACATGCCATATCAGCCTGATGCCAGCAGTACAAGGACTAATCATCCTTAGACGTGGCATGCTCTGAAGGTGCATATAATTCTTTCAAAAACTGAAATAGGATCACAAGACTGAGGCATCTATTTCCAATTAATTTGGTCACAGGAGTTTATCTGTCATCTTTGTTCTGTCACAGCAGTTTGTGGTAAACCTGCTTCACATGGATTATCAAATATTAAGAACAGTGGATTGCAGAATTTTCCCCCCAGTCAATTCCTATTTTGTCACTTCTGGTTTAAAGTAGATGAAACTAGCCATGGGTTTAAAAATGAACTTGACATTTTCAAACTTCCATGAAAAGGAATTGGTCAAACTTCTGGCACGATGACATAGTAGGTTATCGTATATACCATACTAATTCATTCTGATTTTCTCCACAAGGTTAGTATAAAGTTTTTATTCTAGTAAAGTATATGCAACTTTAGCAGCAAAAATACTTTCTTCCTTTTGCCCAGAAATGCATATATGAGAATGGTGTGCATAAAATCCTTATTGCGTGCTAAATAAAATGGATACTAGTTTTGTGAATAGTATCTCTCAATATTTAAAAGCTTATCTACCTTAAAAGCATAACAAATTATTTTCCCCTCTATGGTCATATAATTCCAGTGCAAAACAGGTAGGAATTTGGATGCCATGATAACCGGTTTTTAATTTTTATCTGATTTTGATTCAATTGTTTTAGGCTATTTTGGTCGCAAGAGCAAAGGGAAAGGTCATTAGAAGGATACAGTGTATGTTGTAGCTAGGAGGTAACAGGAACTCATGGTCATCTGGGAACTGAAGTTGTATGGCTAGCTTCTTACACTCTGAAACCAGACCCAGAGTACCTCTGCAGACCTCACCGTATGAGGGGCTAGACCTTTGTTAATATTGCCATTCCAACCATATTTACTCATTAGTTAATATACTGTGTCTGAGTTTTGTAAAAATGAGACTTAAGAATGGAGCACCTTGGTGGCTTAGTCAGTTAAGCCTCTGACTGTTGATTTGGGCTCAGTCATGATCTCGAGGTTGTGAGATCCAGCCCTGTGTCCAGACGCCTTGCTGAGCGTGGAGCCTGCTTGGGAGTCTCTCTCTCTCCCTCTCTCTCTCTCTCTGCTCTTCCCCCACTCATGCACTCTCTCTATCTTTCCCTCTCTCTTCCAAAATAAATAAATAAACTTCTTTAAAAAATAAGACTTAAGTATAACTTATATTACAAATTTCTAAAATTAAATAACTTGAAATTTTTATGACTTGAAGGGAGATGGAAATGGGACCGTGACTCCTTGAAAGTATTTTAAATATCTAAGCTTGCCCTCATAATAGCTCTAGGAAGTTAATGTCGTTATTCCCAGGTGGCTTGTGCAAATTTGATGCAACTAGCTCATGGGGGGAAAGCCGAGAATCAGAAACCTCACGTATACAAACCCCCAAGGCTGTGCTTGCTCACTAGACCACATAGTCTGCCTGTGATGAAATTAGTAAGAATTTTCAAAATTGCTAATGTTTGAGGGGCATGATTGGCAACTCCATTTTTCCTCTTTTGGACCTTAATCTTTTTACTTCGAAACAGGTTAAACCAATCCAGAACACCCCTCTGACCTTTTCCCTCATCATGTATTCCTTCTTCCTGTCTCTCCTTCTACTTATGTTATTCTCCATGCTACTCAAACCCTTCTACTTTTCTTTCTGATGAGTCTCAACACTCGCGGGGTGTGATACATCCACACAAAAGAACATAGGGAACATGACACCAGGTCAGTTTCCAGTCCTGCCTGGACTCTGCCCTCCTCCCTTGGCTTAACTCTTCTGACATTCCTACTGTTTGAAGACCTACTTTAGAATGGACCTTAGGGGCTGTAGTTTTATCCCCTGAATTTCTGGTAAATGCATCTTTGTTTCGTGGGGAAAGGTTTCCCATGCATCATATTCACCTCTCCCTTTGCCATCTCTGTATTGGTTTTGTTTATGAACTTCATGCATTGTTATTCAAAAGGCAAAGAGGGCTGCCACTGTGCATCCCAGGTACAGGGCGGCCAGGTTTCTTCCAGAGGAAACAGCAGGGCAACAGCCAAGGCTTGGAAAGGAAATGACATCAAAGAGAAGCCATCATGTCTGCTCCTGATGAAGGTGTATTGGACTTTTATGAGTAAAAAGGAGAGAACAGACACTCAGAAGGAGCAAATGAGCCAGGAAAAGGAAGGGAATGCTTCCATAACAACAGAGGTTGCTAATAACAAACAGCCAAGTTCCCCAGTTTTCTTCTGAGAGTAGCCTCCTAGGTGTATTCCCCATGGCCCAAAGTGGCTGTGGGCATGGGGAGAGCACTGTGGTCATCCAGGCTAGGAAACATGAAAACCACTCCTTTTGTTCCCTACCATGAGTCTTGATTGTAATGGAAATCCTGCCAGACCCTTAATTATGAAAGTACAACAGGGCATTAATATAATTCATCACCTGTTAGAAGGAGCACTTGTGGGCTATTTACTAGAAATCTATTAAATATGACATGAAGACAGATTGCACTCCATTTCTTAACATGACATTATAATCAGGATATATGCTCGGTAAAATGGTTTATAGAACCCTTGTCTGTGAGTCCTATCAATTAACCTAAAATCTGCATAAATGAAGTGTAGCCAGGCAGCGCCCTGAGCAAATGGATGCATTCTTTCTCTGGTTCTCTGCAGAGGAAAGTTTCATTTTGAAATATCAGTTGTTGTTTTCATAGCAAGTTCATTGCCATGTATTATATTCATCAGTGCACCAAGTGAAAGGATTATAAAACAGAGTACTCACTTCATAGTTGTGTTACTGAATGTTGAAGAATTTGTTTCTGTATGAACCTGGTACATTTCCTTGACATCCTAATATAAAAATCTTTTGTATAGATAAGGTCAATATTGATGGCCTAGTACTGTAATCCTGTAAAGTATGCCCTGATGTACCTTCAAGTACAAATATCCTTTTAAGCTTTTCTGCTTACAAATGAAAGAAAATTCATTTATGTATTATCTGCAGTTAAAGATGAGAATTTTTATTCTCATCTTTATAGCAGTTAAAGATGAGAATCTCTCTGGCTTTAAGTGGAGAGTAAGTATTCTCAAATGTATTTTATTTACCTTTGTGCTCAGGATTCATCCTTGTCTTTTTTTTTTCCACCTAAAAATATTATGTGAAACTCTTCTCATTATCCTTATAGTTATGACCCCACTCAGTATTACTCTAAACTTATATTAGAAATGTTAGACAGTAAACAAGCAGCCATGTTTGACATTGTCTTAATCAGGCTTAGTTCAGATCTCTTTGTTCATTTCTCTGATAAGGTCACATGTACATATAGCTTTATCCATAGAGAGGCATTGTGTTTTGGCTGCAATGAAGGGAAGTAGTGGAAGAGGGCAACCAACATGAAATAAAAAGTCATCTAGGCATGGCTGTAGAATAAATATTTGGTTTTACTTACTATGTTTATTCATTGGTTTCTCTCTCCTTCACATGCCAACAAGAATGTCAAGGAGAATATTTTCCTTGTATTCTGTCCCCTGCCCTGGTGCCATATTGTGTTATGCTTTAAAACAGAAGCTGCCACTGCCGACCCAGATTTCTTTAAAGAGAACACACTCTCTTCAGGCCAGAATAGAGCAAGTGTTCGTTAGACCAGTGGGACCCTGCAGGCTGAATGGAGGGGGTAGGGGATGACCTTGTTAGTTCTTCTTTCACCAATCCCTGCCCTGACTGAGCAGCTTTCCACCTCTACTCTTTCTGTTATGCTTCTAGCAAGAGTTGCTTTCCCCTGCCTGTGGAGACAGAGAAGAGCTCTAAGCCAGGCTGTGGTCACTCCTGGTAAACATCTTCTTAGGTATATCCATGAGTGGCACAAAGGTGCAGAAACTGTAAAGAAAAAAAACATCGTTATGATGACATTAGGATTCTGGCTAGCGAAACCTTTGGCTATGAATGGGATAATCAGGTCCACAGAACTCATTTTCACCCCCAGGTCTTCTTTTATTTCACCATATGTCCTACGTCTCTACAACATGAACTCCTATGCAAGCCAAGCCAGGCTGCTTCTCACTCTGCCATAAGCATTTTATCCTCAATCCAGTCTCTGTGACCCTGGCCATGCCCCAGATGCCCTCCCTTTTCCCCTCATGACTGTATCTCATCTCCTCTATGAATTATCAGTTCCTTAATGACAGTCAAGCACTTACTCACTTTTGTATCTCTCCCAGAATTTACTACAGGAGATTTTACTAAGGAGACATAGTAAACATCTGTTGAGGTAACAAAATGGTGTGTTATTAAGTAAAATTTCTGTGTAGTTTTAGATCTATAATATCTGTAGAATTAAGGTCAAGGGTTTGTGAGAGCATGAAAACGCATTTACATTTAAAGCTATTCTTAACTATTTTTAAATCTCTTTGTACATCTTCAACATAAGTAAACAGGATATGTTTCTGAAATCTAAAGGCATGAAAATAATCCTTTCATTGTGTTCTTGTGTATCACATGCATCCAAAATTAATGTTCTCTGAGGGATAGTTCAGGGTTCATGATGAATACTTGTTAAAACGAACAATATAAGTCCTAGTTAGCTGTTAGCCCCAAAATAGAAATGGTCATTATCAATAATCATGTGCCCATAATAGATTCTTACTCTTTTGGAGGAGACCCTGATGTTTGCTGCCTCATTTCCAGAAGGGGCTTGTGAGAGAATCAGTGCCTGGAGTCACAGCTGTCACACTTTGGAGTCTCGGCAAGGCATGCTGGGTTGGAAAACCAGCTTTCCAAAGGGTCAAGGAAGCAGAAACTGATTTCTCACACACCATTACACAGTTTAACTAACATAACAAATGCCAAATAATTGCTGGCACTAATGGGTAGGTGGATGTTTACTTTGTGTGGTTACCATGGATTCTCTTAGCATTGATGGGCCTGCAGTGATTGAGAGGCTGCAAATTTAAGGAAATAGCAATGATATGATTAGTTTGACTCAATAATTTGAAAAGGGTTTATTTATCTGAAAGACGATTAAAACTGTCTTACTATGCTCAACTTGCTTTGATTTAATATATTGTCCTCTCCTATGGGAGTTGTTTCAGTACTTTATAATTCTATTTAATCCAAGTGTTTGTATGTGTGTGTGTGTATAACCTTATTAGATGTATATAAATGTTTTTTGAACTATTGAGTTTACTGATTTATGCATCAAATCTGTTGAGTTCTTAATGTGTGTCATACATTGGAATAACCTTCACATATGTTATCCTGTTTAATTTTGTTAGATATAATCATGCCCACTTTACAGATTAGAAAACAGAGGTAGGAGGAGGTTAAGTAACTTGTTAATGATACCACCCTCATAAGTAATAGGCCAAGGGTTTAAACCCCATTGGGTCCCCGAGTCTGTGCCTCAACTCAGTGTGTTCTTCCCTGTCCAGCAGCAGCAGCAGCAGCAGCAGCAGCAGCAGCAGCAGCAGCATTACTGGAAACTTGTTAGAAAATGCAGATTCTCGGGCCCCACCACAGCCTGAATGAATCCAGAACTCTGGGGATGGGGCTCAGCAATCTGTAGTTTAACAAGCCCTCCAGGTGATTCTGATGATGCTGAAGTTTGAGAATCATCAAGCTCCACTATTCTCAAAGCATAAATTCCCAGCCAGGTTTACCAGCCTGCATCTGCCTCAGCTCCACCCTGCCCTCCACAAGCCCCCAGCCCATCCTTTAATAACTTGCTGTGTTTAATGAATCCAATCGTACAAGCAATATTGCCTAAGTTTATTGAAAGAAGAAACTATGTATAAGGTTTCTCTTGAACAAGTATTTTAATCATTATCTGATGAAAATTAGAAACTTTCTGCCCAGACAAATAGGTCTGTCCAGACACATATGCAGGTTCATGTAGAATTTGTTAATCATGTTTCTTTGGAGCCAATCCATGGGATATCCCTGTCACTCAGGTGAAGACTCTCAGGTAGTGGCTATCAAAATTTGTCAAGGTGGGGCACCTGAGTGGCTTGTTCGGTTGAGTGTCTGACTTCGGCTGAGGTCATGATCTCACAGTGAGTTCGAGCCCCACGTCGGGCTCTGTGCTGACAGCTCAGAGCCTGAAGCCTGCTTTTGATTCTGTGTGTGTGTGTGTGTGTGTGTGTGTGTGTGTGTGTGTGTGTGTGTCTGCCCCTGCCCCACTTGCACTCTGTCTCTCTCTCCCAAAAATAAACATTAAAAAAAAGAAAGATTTGTCAAGGTAATATCCAAGGCCCACAAATGCCCTTCATAGCAACAATAATACTCAGTTCATCTCTGTTCTTTAGTATTTTTTCTTAAAGAAAAAAAAATCTGACCTGTGACATTTAATTATCTATGTGTGAACTTAAGCACAGCTAACCTTCTCTGAGCCACAGTCTTTTTTTCTCTATAAACTTAGGGGTATAAACTCTCTCTATACTCTCGCTCTCTTCTCTATAAACTGTGGGATCATTGAAAATTTAGCAGTAATAAATTTAAAGCTCCTAGCAATACAGCAGGATACTCTTAAATTGTGTATGTGTGTGTGTGTATTCCTTATCATTTGAAAAATACAGAATATTACAAAGAAAATCAGTGATAACCCCTAAATAAATGATAACGTAGAGATAACCCACTTGCCTCTCATTTCTAAAACTGCATTTGGAATATGCACAGTTTAGTAAATCCCACTTTTACTAAACACTTTATTATGATTCTTTGTCAACCTGCTTAGGAAGAATTATGTCCAATGAATAATTTAGTGTAATATACAAATAGGACTTAATCCCTGCCTGCCTACACCCAGCTATATATTCTTTGTCCTATAATAGTGGCAGGGATGCACATTTTTTACTTAATACTGTACTTAAATAGCAAACACCCTCGAAATTTCCAACCCTCTTCTCCAGCCAATTCCCAGTGATAATGACCTTGGAAAGAGGGAAAAGAGTGGAGGTGAATATGGGCTTAAAATGTCTCTTATTCTTCTATGAGAATACACTCAAAGTACATTCTAGTACTTACAATACCTGCTCCTCTCTCCCCACCGCCACAAGACTAGAATCACTTGTTTTAATTCTAGATATTATAGCTTGAGACCTCAGTTTAAACACTATTTATTTATATTGAAATCTGTTCCATGATCTCTTTTATTGTCTCACCCTTTCTTTCCCTCTAATTGCTTGCTATTACATGAGATGTCTCAAAAAGAGTTAAAAAAAAGTTTTTAAAGCATTTTTAAAAAATGAAATGTGCTCCATTTTCTACTCCTAACTTATCTCCTGTATTGTTTCTTTACTGTTGTCTGGAACAAGGTATCCCCAAATAGAGGGAGAGCACAAACTACACAATCACAAGAAATCACGGGCAGACCTGTCCTGCCTCAGACCCTGCCACTAGTGTCACCCCCACCTAGACTCTGAGTTTACACATCGCTGAGACCTGAGAGGAAAAGGGTAGGGTCTTTTTTTCGTCATTTTTATCCGGCATCTAGTACTGAGTAAAATTAATCCAATAACACTTTGTTGACTCACTATTATGAATTTGCTTCAAATAGCCTGAATGATTCAAATATCTTTTTTCCCTGTATTTCAGACATTCTTATATCAACTTCAGTAATTGGTTCGAGGGAAATCTAGCAATGTGAGGAAAAATTGCAGATAGAGAATCTTAGGTTTTTCTGCTTCCTTAATGCCTAAAATATTCTTTATACTTGTAACCAGTGGAGATAAGATAGACTTTTAAAATAAAGTCATGATTCTTCCAAGTGATTGTATATCAACCCTGAGAGAAGTCAGCGTACATCATATATAACATCTGGAGATTGATGATCCCTTGGAGAATGCTAGCAGAAATCTTCCAATCTTCTTAGAATTGTATTTGGGTTTTAAAGTTTTTTTTTTAATATTAGCACCTTTTTATCTGTCTGTAAAAATGATAGCTATTCATAGTCAAGCGTTTGAAAACCACAGAGATAGTAGGGGGAAAAATTGCCATCACCAGGAATTCAAACATACAAACATAACCTTTCTAACTTCTGTTGAATTTCCTGCTACCATATCCACATTTGTTGGATGTATTATTAAACAAAGGGCTGGCATAAACTATTATTTATGTTCATTTGATATTATAAAATGATTTTACAGCATGCCCACTATTGGTATAATTATCTTTATGTTGGAATATTAAACATTTCCCCTGTGAAGCTTTGTTACCTGTTTTAGGTCAACCATCTTTAAGTTTCTTTTCTGAAAAATCCACTTTAACTAAAGTAGGAAAATCAGAACAATCTGATTGTTGAGCAAGACTCCTAGCTGAACCTTACAAATGGAATCTTTGATATTATTTATAAGCTGTTATCTCAAAAACTCTATCATCTGTAATAAAAATGAACTGTCAAATTTACATCTAGATTGATTCAGATTCCATGCATCTTTTATCTTTTGATTTCTAGAATTCTTTGTGTGTTACTGAAGAAAACAGTAAGTTCATTCTGCATGTTCAGTTCATGAGTCAAATTCTGTTAATCCTAATGCCATTACAATTAAAGAAAAACCCACTGTAATAAAAAAGTATCCAAATCTCAGGCAATGACACTTTTTTTTTCAAATACTCTTTAATGTAGTAGATTGTGCCCAAGCAAATAAAAAACATGTATCCATTTTTAATCTTGAATACTATATATAATTTTAAAGCACAAATATCAAATAATATTTTTGTAAGAATACATTGTAAGCTCATGGGATGTTAGAAATGAAATTATATTTTATGATATTATTTCTTTATATGACCTGTTTACTTGACCTTGGACTTAATCCCATTAATTAAACATATTTCAAGAACTGTAATGAAAAACAAGATTACTGAAGGGAAGTAAATTTGCAGAAGTTTTTGGCAAGTCTTCTAAATCGATAGATTTGTGTCACCCATCTTGTCTTGTCCTGGGTGTGCTAATGAGCAGTCAAAGCCAATACATGAAGAAAGGGAAGGAAGAGGAGGAGAAGTATTTGAGCATGTTTATTGGCAATCCATAGCTTATTGACTAGACACTGAATATCTGTGAATTGATTTTATAAAAGAGCATATTTTAAGAATGAGGATTTTCTTAAGTTCTTTACTCCCAGAACAAAATAATCTTACTATATTTTTAGGACGCTTGTCTAGAGAAGGCTTTTGATATAAATAAATGATGCATTAACATTATATGCAGACAGAGTGTATATGCCAGCAGAAAACTAAATGGGGAAAAATTGTATGTTTATACAATACAATTCCAAGGTCAGTTCACTCTTTGCTGAATGCACAGCTCAGATTTTTTTCTTCTTTTTCATATATGTTCCTTTTTCTGTTAACAGAAGATATCCCTTTATCAAACATTCCATAAATCTGATTCTAGTGAGAGAGTTTTTTGTAATTTTCCCTTGACCCATTTCTGTGCAGTTTTGAAAACATCTAACAGCTGCACAAAACAACTAGTAGCCTAAAATAACAAAATAGCTGAACGTGGAGCTAAAAGAAGTAAGCAAGTAAAGTTCTATATTGCAATCAAATTTCCAGTCAATAGTTATTTTTGATGAACTGACTAAACACTGTTCCTTAAGGACATTGTTGTTAATTGTCTCTAAGTGTATTGTTTATGACTTTTGGAAATGGTTGTGATAGTGACAAAAATGTTGTCTGATGGAAATTTCTCTAGGATCAAATATTTTTTGAGTGGAAATTAAATTTACTTATCTAGTTTAAAATTACCAATGAAGAAAGCCTTTACAACCATTAAGACATAATTGCTTTGCTCTTTTTTGTTTAAATGTGTACAGTATTTGGTTTGAAGTTTAGAAAGTAATGGAATCTTTTTAGTGAATATATTTAATTTTAAAGTTACTTTTCACTGGTTTTTGCCTTTCTGTACAGTTACACAGTAAATATTTTGTTGAGTCATTCAGCAACTTGATCTCAAGACAGTATATCACAATCACTTAGATTGTTCAGGTCCCTATATTTAGCTTCTTATATTGACTTAAAAATCTTTTTACTTTTTACATTTTAAATAGTTAATTAATTGTTGGTTTACTTTTAAGTTCCACAGTGACAATAACCAAAGGAGACCGCCATTTTAAAATCTTGGTTATAGGGGTGCCTGGCTCTTGATACTGGGGTGGTGAGTTCAAGCCCCACGTTGGGCAAAGAGCCTATTTAATAAATAAACAAACAAACAAACCTTGGTTATAATTTTATCTTTTCGTTTTTCGAATGGGAAAGCTACCCAAACTGATATAATTTCCTTCTGTGATGAAATATTAACCTATACAGACTAAAGGAAAGCAATGTGATGGCGTAATTATCTATTTGTGATCACCTTTAATTCTACCCCATATACTGCTACCCATTTACCCATTATCATTAAATAAGAAGATTATGTCTAAATAGATCCCATCACAATTAGGTACATATGCTTTTTTTTAATTAATTTTTTAAAATTTTATTTAGGCTATTACCCTCTAAAGTCCTTATCATAAGCCATAGGGGTCCATTAATTGGAGATCTTCAGGATTCAGTCCTGGTGCCTATGTTAGATTCCATTCTGCATTTCATTATTTCTTGGGTGACAGAATGAAAAGCATACTGATTAAGTTTGGAGATTACACTAAGCTAACAGGAGGTTACAAACATTTGGAAAGCTAGAACTAGAATTCGAAATGATCTTAATAAATTATATAAATCACATTTCAAAAAATGGAACAAATTCAAGGTTATATTCTGAGAGAAGAAAGTAAACAATACTATCAGCAGAGGGAGGAAGATTATCCAAGCACAGCAATGACAAGAAAAGGACTGTGAGCTCAAGGTGAGTCAGCAGAGTAGTGCCCAGCCTAAAACAAGATTACGAAGGCCAGCTTTGCTCTGCAAAAGACATGTTTAGCTCCTTCGTGGTCTGGGCTACAGAAAATTAAGGTGAGGCACACACGGAATGTGCTTCGCTACTCAGAGCCCTAGTTCAGCAAGCTGGTGGGAACAGACACAGAGGGTGTCGCATGTGCTCAGGGCACCTTTGAACAGCTGTTCACAAGGAGAGTTTGGGTGTCAGGATCTCTTCAGACACCACCCATTCAGAGAGTGCATGTAGACTAAGAGGCACAGGGAGGTGATAAGAGCTGGTTGGCTTTTAGAAAGCATGCTATAAAACTCGTATGATACTGGGATTTGGGGAGTTAGGAAATAATCCTTTGTTATGTTTGGTGTTGTATGAGCTTTTATTAAACTATTTTGTCAACTTTGAAAAAGAACTGTGAAAATTGGGAAAGGTCTGTAGAAGAACAACAGAAATGCTTAATGGGATGTAAAATAGGTCATGTGGGGAAAGATTAAAGGAGTTCCATTGCTTAGCCAGGAAAATAGAAAGCTAAGAGATGACTTAATAACTGTCTTATAGT
The DNA here is from genome assembly GCF_016509475.1 of Prionailurus bengalensis. Taxonomy (NCBI): domain Eukaryota; kingdom Metazoa; phylum Chordata; class Mammalia; order Carnivora; family Felidae; genus Prionailurus; species Prionailurus bengalensis. The sequence continues at coordinate 169,114,116 of NC_057343.1, read as the reverse complement.
ATACAGAGGTTTATAATAAGAATGCTGACCAGTTCTCCATCGTTACAGAATAAAGAACAAAAGAAAATTAGTTTAAAGTAGCAAGGGAGAGCTTGCTTTTACATTGGTAGGGATTTCTTGATTATAAAATATCATTAAGCATTGTCTAAGGCTACCAAGAGACATAATACAATCTTTGAAGGTGTTTAAAATGGAATAAGCCTTCCTGGCTGGAAAGCTTTACAGTTAACTTGCTTGATGGGGGAACTGAGGCAGACCCCTCTTGAGGAATTTAACTGTTCTCTCGTGGTTATAAAATGTCGTAGTCCTCTTCCTTTCTTATGCGTCTATAAAGACAAATTCACAATATTTATATTTAGACTTTATTTGACACATTCAAGAAATGGCTTTGCTTCCCATTTTCTTGTCTCTAAACAAGTATACTTCTCGTTTTCTGTTTTCTGTCATTTATTCAACAGTGTCTATTGAGTGCCTGTTCTGTGGAAAGCACTATGCTCAAGGCTGTGAGTAATACAAATAACTGGACATTCCTTTATTCTTCCTTCACAAACATCTTCTGGGCACCTCCCCTGCGCTAGACACTATGCTACATGCTCAGAATCCAAACACATGTGCAAAGACAGCTCTAAAGAGCTCACAGTGCGGTGAATGAGAATAATAAGTAAACAGAGTTGCAGTGTGATGCGATGAGGCCTGTGCCAAAGGAGTGAGCAGGCAGCTTTGAAACACATGGCACGGAGTGGGTGCATCTAATACAGATTGAGGTGGTTGTGGAAGTTGGGAAGGTTGTGCTGGAGGACACGACATCTGATCCGAATCGAGGTGCGATGGGAGGGGAGCCCTGTGTGCTTTAAAATTCCAAGAGGACTACCCTATGTGAACTGATTGTTTCTCCTTAGCAAGACACATAAAAACATTTGTTTCATTTTATCAACTAAAATGATATTGATTCTGCCCTCTGCCCTTTCTTTGGTCTGGAATAAAACAACGAATCTGATTTACAGTCGGTTCTGTTTTAAGGTGACATGCATGTTTCTAGATTCATCATGCTGCACAGAACATTATAGCTTAGGGTTAGGAAAGGGGGTTAGGGACAAACATGAAAAAACTTCATCAGAGATGTTCAAACAGATAGGAAGCTAATAAAAAATGGCAGCACAGTTTTACACATGTTAGTTAAGGAATACATACTAATACTACAGTGCTACTTAGATACTATAATAAATATGGCAGTGTCCCATGAAAAAGACCTGGAGTTTACTTGTGGAAGTCAGAGTCAGAGGGTAAAGTCGCGGAAGGGGATAATCTAAAATCTGATGGGAAGTTGTGACAGCAGATGGGCATGAATGTGGCTCATTACTGCGTCACAACACAGGAAGTGAAATGAGAAATTCGAGATGTGTGCTTATGTGTGATTTGTAAATTTCTCCACAATTCAGTTCAGCTGGGTGCAGTTTTCTGTGCTCACCTAGCATTTCTCACCAAGAACTCCACATAAGCAAATGCAAAATTCACATTATGCTCAGAGTGTTCCCTAATATACCAGTCCTCTTGGAACAGATTTTTTATTTTAAAATGAGCGTTATTGCGAATGGACGGTATATGGTTGCAGATTAAGTTCATAATTTTTTTATTATATCTCCTGAAATTTCAAGTATCATTTATTTAGATTCTACTGGGAATATCAGCATTCCTCATAAATTTTGTTTTCTGCTCAATTAATGCTAATACAGAGACTTCTGTTTCTTCCCCAAACAACATTTCCTCTAGGCTTCTGTAACAGGGGAGCATCCACAGGGAACTTGGAAAAACAGGTGAAGGCCATGCGAGTACAAATAGTGTCTTGCAGTCTGAGCCCCCATGTTTGCAACAACCACTGGGGAGATGCAATAACAAGGACAGGAGGTCTCTTCTTTCATTCTGGTAAGGTAAATGGCCAAAACTGCAAAGGAAAGATCTCAGGAGACTGGGGTTTTGACCAAAGATCAGTCTCCACTACCAGGCATGCAGAGACAGTGATGCATAAGGGGATCCAAGTGCTTCATTTTCATAGGGAGCCAGTAGGTCCAAAGAACTGGCCTTTACTTTCTGCTTTCTGCTTTCTAGAGTGGACTTAGATTCAGGCCTAGGGGGAGAGGAAAATCCCACTGGAGGAAGTTATAGTTAATGGGCAGTGGAGGTAGCATCTGAGGAGGTGGGTCAGGCAGTGTCCCTCAGTGGGCCCCTGTCTCCTTTTGAAGTATTCCCCCTCCCCATAAAAAATATTAACAGAATGCTTTTCACCTATGCAATGTGGTGCGGTTTTTTTTTTTTCCACCTAATTCAAGTAGTTCCTGGAAGAAAAGCAGCTCTGTTATGCTATCCAAGGTGGGGGAGAAAAGACCATTTTGGACTTGGATTTGGTAGTGGAGAGAGTCATCACAGGCACTTCATAGTGTTCTTAATGTAGTCAGAGTCCTCTTGGTCATGCTTAGCCCCCCATTTGCAGGCCTAGAGAGAAGGAAGATTCCATCTGCCCACCCCTCACTCCCAGGTTAAACAGCTCCTGCATAAAAATTGGGAGCTGAAGGGTTAAATTACACCAGATGATAAAATCCTTACATGGCCTCAAGCAAACATTCAGCTGACAAAAATGTTATTGTATGTTCTCTCTTGAAAGCTTTAAGATATGCTTGGGTTAATTAGATTTCCAAATATGCAAATATGCCCTAGTGAGGTTTTTCTGAAATGCACCATTTTAAAATTATGTAGCATGGCATTAGTGTTCAAAATACTGAATTGTAAGACTTAGCCTGAATAGCTTACTAACATATCATATAAATTCATAATTGATCAAACCCATTTATTCCCCACTGTCCACATTATACTGTTCAAATTGGGTTAGAAAGTTTTATGGAAATTAGGTTCTCTAGCATGCTTTGGGGAAGATCAAGGAGTAGTTTAAATTACAGCGGTAGTTCTTCAAAAAATGCCAATTCACTTGTCTGATATCAGTGTTTCCAGTGTGCTCAGGTTAGGGAACATGATACTTCTATAGCCCTGAGACTGAATCACCTGAAGGAAATTAGAACACAAACTTTGATCTTAAAGGTAAAAAGTGTTTCAGCAAGGGCATCTGAAATGATTTCATTTTGTTGACCTGCTTGTGCCAGTAAATAACTGTACGATTTTGAATTCTGAGTCATTTATGTTTTGAAATACTAGATTTTCCTTTAGGAACATAATTCATTCAGGTGTTCTATAGACATAGTTTTCCGGTTAACTGAAATGTTAGTTCTGTGTTAGTTAAAAATAATATTTCCTGGAAACCTTTATAAAATGGGTCATAGCCTTCAATGCTTTATTAAATAATGCCTGCTGAAGCCTACTAAACACAAGCCAGTAATTTCTGGATAGCTCAGGTATGCTATGCCCATAGGCCCCAGTGAGTTATGGGAAGCTGTTTATCCACACTTTTAATGAGCTAGATTCTACCGTCAACAAACTTTTCTTTAAAGGGCCAGATATTAATGTTTTAAGTTTTGCAGGCCATATGGTGTCTGTTACTGCTACTCACCTCTGGCACTGCCCTGTGAAAGCAGCTATAGAAAATATACAGTGAATGAACATAGCTGATTTCTGTTAAAACTTTGTCACTGAACAAAAGCAGCAGTTGAATTTGGCCTGCAGGCTGTGGTTTGACAACCTCTGACCTCAGCCACCATCTTTCTTGAATCATTTTTTAGAAGTTCATCATGGTCATTTGTCTGTGTTTTTGATGTTCTTGTGTTCCTTCTTTTGGCAATATCTCATCTCTTTCTGTTTATTGCTGTTGATGTGCTTTGGTGTACAAGGAGAAGAAAACTGACTTGTTAGAATTGTACCTAAAATAAGAGCCACTGGACTCCCAAGGGAGGGGCCCTAGGCTTTCTAGTAGGGAAAGCACACAGTGCATTTACTTTGGCTTTTCTTCTCCATGCTTGCTCAGAGGCCATTTTTATTTATTTCTAGATTCTTGACCAAATTGTTAATGTGTAAAATAAGTTTTGTGTTAAAATAATTTTGTTGTGGTTCAATGGGCTTTTATAACTCTACATCAAATTCACTTAAAAGTTGGTTGAATGGGTTTTTATAAGTAGACATCAAATTCGCTTAAAAGTAACAACAAATTTTTCAACTACATTTTCATGGGCATAGTTTAGTGTGTCTCGTCCGGTGTTTTCCATATTTATGACTAGTTATCAAGAGTAACAGATGTGTCTACTCAAAAAGAAGAGACTAAATTGCCTTTCAAACAAGAAGAAATTGCCCTGCCCTCACCATGATCAGTCTACTGTAATATTTTGTGCTTACTCTAGATTTACTTTATTCATGTAACCAAACTTTGTTTTTGAGTTATTGAGAACTTTTCAGCCTGCACACAGAACTGAGTTGTTGAAAACCCTCGATCTGGGTTCAAATCGTAGCTCTATCGCCTATAGCTGTGTGATGTAAGGCAAATTGATTAACTTTCCTGAGCCTCAGCTCCTTCATCTATAAAATCTATAAAACAGGTACAGGGATACCTACCTGAGAGCATAGTTGTTCCATTTCTTTGATGTTTTTGTCTTTATTAATCCTCCTCTTTTTCTTCCTTTCCTCCAGTGACACTCAAATCAACTATAGGTTTAACTCTCGACGTGTCATTTTAGTTACACTATCCTAGCAAGGCTCTTTTTTCTTTCCAGTTCATCAGTGAAAGAGGTAATACCTGAGATTAAAATAATTTCTCTCACTTTAAAATAGGTGGTCACAGTGATACCTGCCATACAGGGAGTGAGGACTTGTAACATAAAAAGCCACATCATGATACAGAAAATGTTATTTTATCATTTTTGCTTTTATATTATTAGATAATCTAGGTCTTACCTACATCTACTTCGGGGTGCATGCTCAGCAAAATATTGAAAAGTTTGTATTACACAGGTCCTAAAATAAAGTCTGCCAGCTCAAGGAGAAGGTGATAAGTTTAACTGTCGACATTGGTCTAGTTCTTCCATGATTGCACTTCCAGGAATTTCTAGAGATTTAATTCTATTATTTAATTTTCTAGTTAATTTCCTAAGCATCAACTGTCCAACAATTATGTCTTTGATCTCCATGGTATACACAATTTAAAACTGTGCCAAAAAAAAAAATCTAAACTCACAGGGACCCCAATAATGACATGAATGGTATAGTTGATGGAAACAGCCCTGGTGGGTAATTAGGCAAATCATCAGTACCCAGAGCAAGTTGCTCAACTCCAGGCAAGAGTTGTTCCATCTTTAAAATAAAGAGGACTTTTAGGTTTTACGATGACAGAATAAAAACATTTCTGTACCCTACTCTTGAAAATCACCCCAAAACTAGAAAAAAAAAGAAGCACACACATAAAGTTCAATTGTGGTTAAAGTAGTAGGAGCTCACCCTAGCCCAAGAATGCAGTTGTGAAGCTAGAAATAAATGGAAGAATGAGAAATGATTGGGATAATGAAAAATCTTTGGGAGGAGATATTGGTGATGGTTGCATAATAATTTAATCATTGCCATTGAATTGTGCATTTAAAATAGGTAAAATGGCAAGTTTTTAATATATATTTTACCACAATAAATATTTTAAAAAATAAGTTATTTACTAGAGAGAATTTACTAGAGAGGACAAACAAAAACACTTACAAGTTGAAAGTACCAAAGAACAGCTAGCCAATCTGCTTCTCAGAAAGGGCTCAGAAATTTCTAGTAATAGAAGGTGAGGGTACTGAAAATGGATTGCTTGAAAAGGTATACAAGTTGCAGCTAGAGCTCCTGATCTTCCTTTCCCCCACATCTCCTCTGTGCCTAGTCAGATGACCTGGCCACTTCTATCCAGGCAGGAGATTAAGCTGTCAGGGAGACTGAATCAGAGAGTCTCAGGCCTCAGAGACTTCAGGGACTGAAGACCGTGAGGGACCACATTGAAAACACAAGTGGAAATCTACTAAATATGAGGTCTTCTTCCAGATGAGCCCCAGAGTACAGATAGTCAGGGGTTATCCCTGTGAGCTATCTCACTAGAGAAGTCCTAGCTGATTTAAAACTATGGAGGTCAGTTGGCTCCATAGCTCAGGGGTTAGAGCACGGGTCTTGTAAAACTATGGAGGTGAAGAGCCAAAGGAATGACTGAAAGAGTTGATAGTCATTTCCTTTGGAGAGGAGGAGAAGAGGAGATGGGATAAATATCCCTAAGGGTATTTTTTTCTTTTTTTATTGGCATGTACTTAACATACAGTGTTACATTAGTTTCAGGTATACAATATAATGATTCACTAATTCCATGCATTATTCAGGGCTCATCGTGATCAATGTACTCTTGATCCCCTTTATCTTTTTTACCCCTCCTCCCCCCCACCTTCCCTCTGTGTCAACCACCAGTTAGTTTTCTGTATTTAAGCATCTGGGGGTTTTTTTGTTTCTCTTTAGTCACTCTTAAGTTTTTAACAGACCTTTTACTTGATTTCCATACTATATGCATGTAATACTTCAGTTTTTTAGATGATTAAAATAAATTTGAAAGACATAAAACAAGGGACAGTTTCTAAGAGCACATCTTGCTTTTATTTGTTTCGGTCATATTCAGGCACGATGTCCTTGACTACTCTTTCTAGATTCTTCACTTTTTTCTGCAAGGAAAAGAAATTCACCAAAATAGCCATTTCTAAGGAGTGGTAATTGGTGTCATCATATTTTATGTGTAGTGTGTATTTCTACTTAGATACATTATTTTTCCCTCTGGTAATTTTGTGTCTGTGCACTAGACTATGTCTACTTCAAGATCACTAATTTGGTCCTAATTCAGAATGTCTAATAGTATAATCAGAGTTGGGCCTAGTTTCATTTATAATTTTTTCTGAGGAAACCATTTACTAAGTAACGGAATAGGGTATGTTTAAAAACATATTTGGGGGAGGAACATCCTATCTACTATCCAGCCACTTTGAATTTGCATAGAAAATGTATGCTAATTTCAGAGGGTCTTATCTATACCTTAGAGAAGATCTGGGATTTTTTATTTTGCAGTATCTTATTTCCGTATAGAGCTATCTCATTGCCCTACTCACTAATAGGCTCATATTTTAATTCATTTTTATGAATCTAAACAAATGAGTTGAGTTTAGCAGACATTGTTATAATAGGTATTTTTCAGCAGACTACTGCAGTTGATTTATGCGGTTCTTTATGTTTGCTCCCATGAAAAGACCATTTTCATCTTTTGTTTTTATTTTCCAAACATACAAGGGTCACTAAACCTCTTTAGAAATTGCTTTTGAATAGTCATTCTTTGTTTGGAAAAACTACAGTATATTCCTTAAGTGAAATTCAATCAACTACTTTTATGGTAACTGGGCTTAAAAGACATCAGTGAAAATACCCACACAAGCTCTTAAGATCAAGGCATTTGTTTTAGCTGACTTTAGTATGTACTTATCCATTGTGCATCAAATAATGAGCAAAATAGCCAGACTTCTAATAAGCAAGTACAATATAGACAAAAGAGAACACTGATTTAAGGTCCTAGTGTCAAATGCGGTAAAACACTCTGTTTATAGCAGGTCAGGCTTGGGTTTACAATTAGCACTAATTACTGAGAAAAAAAATCAAAACCTCAGCTTTAAGGAAGGACACTTTTCACTGCAAGATCAAAGGCAGTCTCTGCAGAATAGGGAAGCCTCTACCACTTAATTGCACTGAAGTGCTAATTGGATTGTAAGGAACTTTCATGAGTTCCTCCAATTAGCCAGCCATCTCTGACGAAATCCGAAAAGAAGAGATTATGAGTTCTTAGAGCTTTTGTCTATGTGGTTGCCATTTGTATACCTGAGTGAATGTAGCCTTGCCTTCTTTTTATGCAAATCGAGGTCTTGGGGGTCTCAGTTATTAGCTTCCCATAAATAGCCTTGAAGGTAAAGCTATCTGTGCTAATGATAATGGAACAACATTTAATGGAACTATCATTTTTACTAAGATACTTCATTTAAATTATGAGAGTTGGGGGTAGCTTCTTGGCTCAGGATTGTCATCGTGCAGTTAGGATCCAGTTAGGATATTGGTATTACATTTGATATTTGTATTACATTTAAGTATTCTTCATTTTTGGTAATTTTATGAAAGGAATAGATAATAAATAACTTCACAGTGTTTATTCTCCAAGTAATAATTTTTATCCCTGAGAATTATTCATGGCTCTAATTGTGCTTTGCCCATGCACTGCCTCCCCTGTGATTTTTATTGTTGTTGTTTGATCATATAAGGCGGCAGCAAATCTGCCAGCTCACCACATGAAAGCTCGTATGACAAAGTGATCTCTTTGGGCAAAATTATCCATTTGGATAAAGAAAATGGGAACCGTTGCCTGATGCCAGGTTGTCCCTACACAAAGTGAAATAAAAAATTGTCAGCTGTGTGGTAAGTTCACCTGTGTGTGTTAGACTGGGACTATAATAAATCTTAAAAAGCTCTTACTGACATAAAAGCTATTCTACTTTATTCATATTCCTCAAACTTTGTTTATTTGGACATTTGCCTAGGTGATAAGTGTGCTAGGTCTCTTTTGTACCAGCAAAGGAAATCAAACTTAAGCATTTACTCAGAATTTTTAGATGTTATAAATTATCTGATGATTAGCCTCATTGACTAGAAAAGAATCTACTTACCACAGTTTACTTTCTGTCACCTAAACCCTAGGGTGAGTTTCTGAATAATAAAATTGTTGACTTGCCTCTGCAAAATTTGAGCACAGTTCTTCCTCAACTTGCAGTAGGGTTATGTCTCAGTAAACCTGTTCTAAGATGAAAATACCATAAGTCAAAAATACATGTACGTTTTTTTAGGTTTCTATTTATTTTGGGAGAGAGAGAGCCTGGGGGAGAGGCAGAGAAAGAGAGAGAGAGAGAGAGAGAGAGAGAGAGAATTTCAAGCAGGCCCTACACTGTCAGTGTAGAGCCCCATGTAGGGCTTGAACCCACAAACTGTGAGATCATGACCTGAGCCCAGGTCAAGAGTTGGATGCTCAACTGACTGATCCACTCAGGCGCCCCAGCTGAAAATATATTTAATACACCTAACCTACTGAACATCATAGCTTGGCCTAGCCTTCCTTAAATGTGTTCAGAACACTTATATTAGCTTACAGTTGGATAAAATCATCTAAGACACAGTCTGTTTTGTAAGAAAGTGTTGAATGTCTTGCATAGTTTATTGAATACTGTACCGAAAATGAAAAGCAGAATGGCCGTATGAATGCAGAGTGGTTATAAGTCTATGGGTTGTTTATCCTCGTGATCACGTGACTGGGAGCTGTGGCCGCCACTGCCCACCATCAGAAGAGTATTTATCACCCATCACTGGCCCAGGAAAAGGTCACAATTCAAAATTCGAAGTACAGTTTCTACTGAGTATGTATTGCTTTTGAACTGTTGTAAAGTTGAAAAATCCTAAATTGAACAGTTGTTAAGTTGGGGATTGTCTGTATGCTAACAATGGCAGAACAACTGACTGTCACAGAGAAGTAACATGATTTTCTGTGCTCCCAGAGTTAAATGTGTTTCATGCTCAGTTTTTGTACTTTATAATGAATGGAGGGCTTATGGTAATAATGGCACCACTATGTATATCGTTGATTTTATTAGGCATTTTGTATACTTTATCCCTCTTAGAATAATACTCAAAGAAAAAGAAGTGCTATCTTCACTTTCTAGGTGAAGAAAACTAAAGTTTGGAAAGGTTCAGTAACACAGCTGTTAAGTAACACAGCAACTGACTAGAGAAGTCAGGATTAAAATCCAGTTTTTTCTGACTTCAAAGCCTTTGCTCCCAGTTCATTGAAATCAATGGCAAAATGGCAAAAAGATCCTTTCTCTTATGTTTAGTCTTAGCACCTTGTATATTTCTTATATAGGACTTCCAGTTTACATCTATATGTTGTTTTGTTCAATTTCTCATTCCACATTTTAGAAATAATGTACTATGTCTGTCTTATTCATCAGTGCCTGAAAAGTTGTCTGGCCAATAGTAGGCCCTCAATGAAAAGGTGGGTGGGTGTACCAGTACCTAAGCCATAGGCTTCTAACTTGAAATTAATGCTTTAAGTATTCTGGTAAAGTCCTGGAGTTTATAAAATATTTGTAGTTTAATAAAAGATCAGGGTTCTGGAATCCTACAAATATTAAGAAGAAAATATTCTTTAATAGTGTATGATTTTCTCTCCCAAATAATATATATATATATATATATATTTCCCTATCATGAACAGATACTTGCTGTTACAAATTTAAAAACCACCCTAAAGGAGGATGGATTTTGTACTATGAAATTATTCAGATAGCTTTTTAGAACTAGATTATTGGGTGGCATGCATTGTTTAAAATAACTGTCTTTTTTTTTTAATTTTTTATTGTTTATTTATTTTTGAGAAAGATAGAGTACGAGTGGGGGAGGGGCAGAGAAAGAAGGAGACACAGAATCTGAAGCAGTCTCCAGGATCTGAGCTGTCAGCACAGAGCCTGACACGGGGCTCGAACCCATGAGCCATGACATCATGACTTGAGCCCAAGTCAGACACTTAATCAACCGCGTCACCTAGCGCCCCAACTGTCTTCTTTATGAAATTTTATTATTTTGCCAAATTCAGACATTATCTACAAGGGGGCCTATATGGACCTTGAAATTAATGAATTCATTAAAAAATTTTATCAGCTATGTAAATTTATTGATAACCACTACTCTTTTCTAATTTACGAAGGAAATAATTAGCTTATGGTTAGACGCATTTTAAAAAAAAATAAAATGAGAAGTTGTTCGTTAAAAAAAAAACCTGATACATGCTCAGTTATTAGTTTCAAAGAACCTGGCTCATAGATAACTTTTAAAGTGCATTTAAGAGTATGAGAAACAGGCATTTGAGATGCAAGGTGATAGCAATAACTTTTACATGATGATCTTCGAATTTTGCTTGTAAGTGATTTTTGTTATCCTAAAAGTATATATTCCTTATCTGTAAAATGGGAATAATACCAGTATCAAAGAGCATGTGTGGTATGTTGTGTAGAGGGCCTGCTGGAGTAAATGGTCAATAATTGGTAGCTATTTATACAGTGGACTGTTTATAGTCACAGTGAAGGCATGGGTTATTAACTAATGTTGTTAATGCTGATTTACACTATATAAAAAGTTTTGTACTGTAAATCCTAACTTACGTAATGTATATTTTATATATTTTACATCACATATAATATATACAGTGGTTTCCCCTCATCTGCAGTTTCACTTTCTATGGTTTCAATTCCTATGGTCAGCCATTGTCCAGGAGCATATGGCCTTCCTCTGATGTATCATCAGAAGGTCAGTAATAATGTCCTACATCACAATGCCTGCATCATTCACCTCAATCCATCCCGTCACGTAGGCATCTTATCATCTCACATCATCACGAAAAGAAGGGTGAATATAGGACAATAAGATTTTTTCAGAGAGACCGCATTCACATAACTTTTATTATTGTATGTTGTTATAATTTTTCTATTTTATTTTTAGTTATTGTTGATCTCTTACTGTACTTAATTTCTAAATTAAACTTTATTATAGGTATGTAAGTATAGGGAAAACATAGTGTATTTAGGATTGGGTACTATCCTTGGTTTCAAGCATCCACTGGGGGGTCTTGGAACATATCCCCCACAGAAAAGGGGGGACCCTACTATACATAACTTTATATATATTTTAATTTTTTTGTAAAATATGCAAAACAAAAAATTTGCTATTTTAGTTATTTTTAAGTGTACAATTCATTGACATTAAGTATATTCAGTGTTGTGCAGCCAACATCATCATCCATTTAAAGAACTTTCCAAAGAGAAACAGTGTAAATATTTTATTTTTAAAGACTTAGACAACAAAAAATGCATTTAACAGATCTGTGGTGAAAATTTATTGAGTTCGCCCTTTTCATTCCAAGGGCATTTCACTCTTTTCTAAGTCACATTTACCATAAGGAATTAATGAATAAAAGTTATCATTATAAAAATCTTGATCTTCTCTTCCCCAGACTCCCCAGAACCGATCCCTGATCCTTTGCTCCCTCCCACCTAACCCCACATACATAAACCCCAACCCATGATTACTTGAAGTTAAAAAGTTTAGCTGAGAAATCAGTGCAACTGAGATAGTCTCCCATCTCTAAATGAAAGCATTCTCAAACCAGGTGTCTTTCAAGAAATGCATATTTACCAAGAAAAACATTTTCTTTTAGTTCTGTTTAATCCACATTGTTCCAGGTTTTGATTTTGTTTGAACCATGAGTCTGAATCACCTGTGACTATTTCCGCTGTCTTTGCTCCACCCTCTTGGTGCCCATTCCCTACCGCATTGCCTTGGTTCATCTGAAGTTGACTGCACTCGAGTGTCCTATGTCTATGCTTCTTGTACGTATTGCCTATTTCACCTTATGTGTCCCTCCCTGGCTTGGACTCCACTTCTTTGCAGACAGGCTGGTTCTTACTAGCACTTTGTGCTAAGCTCAGACTTCACCTTTTCAAGGAAACCTTCTCTGGCACTCAGCCTACCTGCATCTCCTCTGCACACCCATAACTTCCTATTTTTATACTGTGGTATGGAGCCTGCATCCCACTCTTGTGAGAATTAAAACTTACCATCCTTCTTTCCCTCTACATTGGGAACTCCCTAAAGCTTGGGATTGTGACTTCAAACATTTGTATTCCTCTGTCCTGGCACAGTACATGGCACAGAGGAAGCAGTCAGTAAATAGTTACTGAATGTTACCGTATTAGAATGTTTCCAATTGTAGCCAACCTGTCAGACCCAAGAACAATGGGTTGCTATATTTTCAGTCTATCAGAAACCTTTGGGGGTTACTCTAAAGAAGAAAGTTGATGTCGGGGTGCCTGGGTGGCGCAGTCGGTTAAGCGTCCGACTTCAGCCAGGTCACGATCTCGCGGTCCGTGAGTTCGAGCCCCGCGTCAGGCTCTGGGCTGATGGCTCGGAGCCTGGAGCCTGTTTCCGATTCTGTGTCTCCCTCTCTCTCTGCCCCTCCCCCGCTCATGCTCTGTCTCTCTCTGTCCCAAAAATAAATAAACGTTGAAAAAAAAAAAAAAAAAAAAAAAAAAAAAAAAAAAAAGAAGAAAGTTGATGAATGAGCAACTATGCATGTCAGGAGACTTAGGACAAGCTGAATCCCAGAACCATGGATAAATGAGCAAGCTCCAGCCCACATGAAAATCAATGTATTCAGAGGAGCAAAAATAAAAAGGAATTGAAAACCAACAGGAACCACAAAATTCTCCAAATTTGCCTTCTACTCATATCATTCCTGTTCTTGATTAATCTGAATATCAGTTTCCACAACAGAATAAGGCCCTGGGACTTGTGTGTCACGTGAAAAGGAAGGTACACAGATTAATTTTAGTCATTGAGAACAGATCTACTGAAACATTCCCTGCAGTAAGTATGGATTTTATTACAAAGTGCTGAATAAACCTCCCAGAGCTTTTCTTGCTTTTGTGAGACCATGTTAGTTCCAGAGACAAAAAAAAAAAAAAAAAGAAAGAAAGAAAGAAAGAAAAGAAAAACCCACAGTATAAAAGAAACAGGGAACTAAGAGGCCATTTCTAGCCGCAACCTTAGCAAACCACTTTAAGCTCTATTCTGCTTCAATCAAGACCACATTGGAAGGGACCTGAAACTGTTTTTAGTAATAAACAGCAGACATAGTTCCCATGTTATAAGTTCACATAACTTTGTACGTTGGGGATATAAACATTTTTGCATAATAAAAGCTACTGCTATTAAAATATACCATAAGATGGAGTGATTAACATGCTTTTTACAGTGTGAGTGTTGAAATGTACCAAGCAAATAAGCTAGTGAATTTGATGAGTGAATGAAAGGAGATATAAGGGTATTGATTAGACCCATGTGAAAGGCAGGTGAGACACATCACAAAATGTACACAGAAATAAAATTTATCTTGATACTAAAGATGTGCCTGTGTGCATATAAGTGCTTGTATGTGTGATTATATAGCGGCCCCATATATTAAATAATGATCACGGCTCAAAACGCTTTAATTTCTTGTGTAACTGAATAAAAGTAAGTTGAAAATACATGAGGTTCTTCTAAATGATTCCTGAACATTCTTCTTTATATGAAGTGGTTTTTGTACTCTGCTAAACCCAGGGTTCTGTGATAGATAATTTCAACCATCAGCGTCCCAAACTTAGGTTAATAACCGGCCCTGAATGCAGAGAGCCCCCACCTATGAGGAGAACAATCCTATGGCCCAAGCACTCATCAGAAACATCATGGGGTCTTGTGCATGTAAGAGAAGGCCCTTTGATGTAAGCACCAAGGCTGTTACCATGGAGACCACATGATTCAAGTCACTTCCTGATGCTAAAGCACCTGATCTTCGTGTCTCCACTAATTTCCACAGAACCTTGACCATACCTGACATTTTAAACTATAATATGACAGAATTTATTTTAAGAAAATGTGTGATTACCCATCATTCATAAAACTGAAGATGCAAAATTTTGAAAGATGTACAATAACCTCTATAAAATTTAGAACTTGATACAATTTTTCCTTCACTTTCTATGTCTTAGCTTTAGGACAAGATTATTTTACATGTAATTTTGAAAGTTATCCGTTTAATTTAGATACCTCTGAGAAAGCAGAGGTCTGTCCAATGTAAGGAGAGTGGTTCATGGGTGTTAGCTGGCAGCCACATTAAGTGGGAAGAGACCAGGACTAGAGGAAGAGCCTATTGTTCAGGGGTATGCCAGGAGCACGCACAGGAGTGTTCATTTTAGAGCCCTTGCGCTGTTCCTCAGAGCTTGAATGATCTCCAAACCTCTATTACATTTGCATTAAACATAGGCTGCCGATGAACAGGTCACAGCTTGGGCATGAGCAGTGGTCACTGAAGGAGCAGCTATTGAGGGATGGAAGGACACTGATAACTTTTCATGTGGGCATGAGGAAGGAGCTCTTAATAAAGTATTTTTTGAGGTGTACAAAATGCAACATGCTATAGTTCACATCTTTAGATAAAATGAAGAACATCATAAGTTCTAATGTGTCATGTTGTTTTTACTGAACTCAGTAGTTAAGTAAGATCAATTTGAAATATAATTAAAGAGGAAATGGATGATTTAAAAAAAAGGAGGTTATAAGACAGAGGAGCACATAACAAGTATCTCTACATCAAACGGCTAAGTCATTTGTGTTTTCCTGCTTTTTAAGGACAAGTTAATTTTGACTGGAATTACTGCAGAGGAATAAATAATTTAGGCTTTTCTTTCTTCACGAGAGGATGTAGGAAAAGTATGTGAGATGTCGATTCTCAAATTTTGAGCTGGCTGGCGCTAGTGTAGATGATTGTGAGATCAGTACGGTGTACCTTTAGTTCTCAGAGTAAAGATTTTATGTTAGTCAGTAGGAGTCTTAAAGCCAAATATGGGGAAATATTGATGGTCAATGAGAAGAGAGGAGATATTTAAACTTACAGACAGCTACAGGAACAGTTCTATATCTCTCTGTGCTTTGAACAACTGACAAAGAATCTGGGCTATCTTTTCTCCTATTTTTACTCATGATTCACTTTTTTTTCCCCAAGCCACTCCATTTCTATGCACCATAGTTGACTGAGTCATACGGGAGGTAATTATGCTTTCTACCTGTATTACATGGCCATTGTACTATTTCCACTTAGATCTTTTCTCTACCACATCGACAGTTACAAATTCACAGGGACACAGGGCCTCGAGGCTTGCACAGGATGCCTGGTTCAGAAATTGCTGTTTAAGGATGCATTCTACATGTTGATGTACATCGCCCCGTAGAATCAACTAGGTCATCTTTTTTTTTTAATTTTTTAAAAATGTTTATTTATTTTTGAGACAGAGAGAGACAGAGCATGGGGGAGGGTCAGAGAGAGCGGGAGACACAGAATCTGAAGCAGGCTCCAGGATCTGAGCTGTCAGCACAGAGCCCAACGCGGGGCTTGAACTCACAGACCGTGAGATCATGACCTGAGCCGAAATCGGACGCTCAACTGACTGAGCCACCCAGGTGCCCTAACTAGGTCATCTTAAAACTGTTAAGTGAAAATGGGAAATGGGGGTTCATTTTTAAACATTTCTGGTTTTTTCTCAATCCAACTGAATCACTAGGAAGTTTCTACCACAATTATGTTTTAAATAATCACCAGCTATATGCTCTGTTGTCAAAGTACAATTAAAAGTGCTTACTTACTTTTGTTATACATGTACATAAGTGTGTGCTTATGCTGTGTTTGGACATACAAAGCAACTTAGGTTGTACTTGAGATAATATGGACAGAGAGGTACACAGCTTGTTAGATGGAGACATGGAATATACCCCAGTTTGAGGAATCTAATATCTCCAATGCATTAAAGTCTTTGTGAACCTCCAACAAATGACGTGTAATGTTTTCTTCACTAAAATATCAGTTTTAAGGATAGTCCTTTTTGGGGCGCCTGGGTGGCGCAGTCGGTTAAGCGTCCGACTTCAGCCAGGTCGCGATCTCGCGGTCCGTGAGTTCGGGTCCCGCGTCGGGCTCTGTGCTGACAGCTCGGAGCCCGGAGCCTGTTTCAGATTCTGTGTCTCCCTCTCTCTGACCCTCCCCCGTTCATCTCTGTCTCTCTCTGTCTCAAAAATAAATAAACGTTAAAAAAAAAAAATTTTTTTTTTAAATTAAAAAAAAAAAAAAAGGATAGTCCTTTTTAAGTAATGTATTTCTAAATGTATATTCTAAACAGGAATTAAAGATTCTCTTCTTCCTGGGTGATTTTTCTTTTTTCTTTTTTTTTTTTTTTTTGGTAATTTGGCCTGAAGCCATTTTTTCTAACCAATGAAAAAATCTTGTTTCCTTTCTCTCCTTTCCAGTGTTAGAACTGTTTATTAGCATGTTACTTCCTGATCACACTAATTGGCTGAGTGTGGTGGAACAGTTGGTGGAACCAGATGCTGTTTACAACCACTCTTCCTGGGTCTCTATCTCCATTATCCTCACCTGGATTACTTATAAAGCCAGTGCCCTTTGTCGTTTTGGATGTATACTTCTGGTATAAGGATTCTTAATCAGTGACACTAAAAGGTTGAGAAAGCACAAAGGAAAGAAAGGAATAATCAAGAAGTGACTATATTAAGCAAAGCAGTGAAACCATGTAAATTTAAAATTAAAGAAATCAATCTCACGGTCCTGAAGGTGACAAATTATGTCGTAATTTTAAATGTGAAATCTATGCAAATTCACTTGCTACCTTCTCAACACTGTAGGTTCTTAGATTTGGGCACAGAGAAAATGCAAAAATTTACTTTGGTTTTGGAACCATTTCTTTTCAGTGCTTTTCTTGACTTTGCCCTTAATTATCCAATAAACAGTCTCTTTTCTACCCATTCCCACAAAATTAACCTTGGGAAGTATTTGTAAAACTTCTTAGGGTTTCATCAAATCACCATGGCTTGGATAGTTAGGAGCACACAACCCCAAAATAGTCCATTTCTTTATTGGCTGCTGTTTTGAGGTACATTCTGTGGACCAGCTGCACAACAAGTTAATTGTCACTGTGGGGATTGAACTAATAATGCTATCTTTGAGAGCCTCCCGTATGCCAGACTCTTAACACAAATTTTCTTGAATCCCCAGAGCATCTCTATGATGTACTAAAAGCTTTATTTTCAAGATTTTGAGAGTTCAATAACTTGCAGAATGTTATATTATAAAGGGGAGAACAAGAGTTGGAGCCTTCAGTCTACCTGACATCTCTGATCACTACACCTTATGCCTTTGGAAAGAAAGCTAGAGATCACCTGTAACACGCTGTACACAAGTGAAGTGGCTACTACAGCAGTAGTTCTGAAACCTTACGGTGCAAAATAATCACACAGGGAGCATTGTAATACTGCAAGCTTTTTGCCATACTTGTAGATTCTAGGAATCTGATTTTTTTTAGTGTTTATTTATTTTTGAGAGAGAGAGAGAGCGGGGGAGGGGCAGAGAGAGAGGGAGACACAGAATCCGAAGCAGGCTGCAGGCTGCAGGCTCCAGGCTCTGAGCTGTCAGCACAGAGCCCAACACGAGGCTTGAACCCATAAACTGCAAGATCATGACATGAGCCATTGCGGAGCCACCCAGGTGCTCCTAGGAATCTGGATTTTTAACAAGTACCCTGGACAATTCTGATACAGTTTTTCACATTGTGAATCGCTTTTCTAAAGGCATTACCAAAATTAACTGTATGTATCTATTCATCCATTCATCATGTGTGTAGACATCTGGAAGAGTTTCTATAATAATCTTTACTTGAAGGAAAAAGAAATCAACTTCTCTTGCCACAGGATGGTTAAGTTGTTGATGGCTTTAATGTCAACCCCTTCACAATCTAAGCATTCCTTCTCTGCCCACTTTCTTCTTCCAAGAAAACTGAAGCCATTGGTTTGCTTTCTTCAGATTAATTCAAGAGGTCATTGGTTTTGAGTTAGTCATTCCAAGTAATGCTAAAGATGTTTTCATTTTGATGGGATCACAATTGTATTTAAGATTGATATCTATTAGTATTTTGAGGAATCTTTCTTTTGACACACTTAGCCACAGACATTGATTTTAATTAGTGAGCACAACTTAATTCTACAAGATCTTTGGGAGGTGGGCTGTTCTGAAACCAGATGTAAGAGTAGGCTGCCTTGAGAACGCGTGTCTCTGAGCTACTAAAGAATTGGGGGGAAATAGGTGCAGCAACACTTTTTTTGTTATAAGACAAATTTTTAATTTAAAAAATTAGTTTTCCATAAGCCAGTACATTTTTCATGGAGAAAGGCGGTTGCTGACACTCCCTAAAGTGCTGCAACATTTTGCTAATTTAAAAAAGGTCTGCTTCAGATCGATTGCGACCTTATCAATAGGATGATCTCATTCATCTCCTTAGGAGACTCCTGTCACTGGGAGCTGCGCTGGCTCTGAGCTGCCTCTACTCTGATTGCAAAATCAACATTAAAGAGGGTTTCAGAATCAGTTTGTGACAAACTGAAGCATTTTTGTGATCTTTCTTAGTTATTAGTTTTTAAAAGTGGAACGTCTTTGTAATCTTTCTTAGTTATTTGTTTTTAAAATATCACATACTCGTGCTGCTGGTATTATCCATTCTAATTTTTTTTTCCTCTACAGACTAGGTTAGTCAGGTGCAAGAGAGAATGATTTCGTGAAATGTATTGAATTTGTGGCTCTTTTGGACAAGATTTCCTCCTACTTAATGCATTAATTTTGTTGATATAAACGGCTATTATTTATTGGAAATAAAATATCAAACAAATATATATCAACAAATATAACAAATTTTATTTTCAAATTAACAAATATCAACAAATATAATAAAAAATGAAATTCCTTATAGTTTACTAGTTGTCAAGATTTACTTGTGAGAAATGGCTTTGTAATTTAAAAAATATATATTTCCTTGAAGTTGCATAAAATTTAGAGAGTCAGTTTTCAAAATGCATTATGTGTTCCATACTTAACATATCTAAAGTCTATCAGTAAATTAATGAGATTAAATTTCCCGTGTGGCTTCTGGAGTAAATCTCTGGCTTTAAAGTCTATTTTGTATCAGAGAAGTCATTGCACAATGTATAGTCAGTTCCTTGAGCCTAATTTTATAGATAATAATAAAAATGAGAAAGTTTTCCATAATTACCCTTCTTCCACTTCTTTTCTGTTTTCCACATTTATTAATTTTGTGCTAACCATTTCAGCTTTCTGATTCTAGTTTATCTCAATTTCCCTTCATTCCTGTGATCAAAACCATTTTCTCTCCATCTGCTATCTTTTCATTCATCTCTCCTTTTAAAATCTGTTTCGTCTCCTGTAGACTCATGAATATGCCATGGTATGTCAACTTTCTTTGACTAATTAGGAGGGGGAAAACAATTCTTTACTTTTGAGGTTGTCATTCTCCTGTGTACCAGTCTGAACAATTAAATCATCTGTCTTTGCCTGCTAGTGATTCCCCAAGTTAGATGTGGGAAATTGGAATGGGATGTTTTCCTTCTGAGCACCCCTGCACTCTGTAACAGTGCACCTTCCATCGCCCTGCAGCCTGAGTGACTGCTATTCAGTGCACAAGTCAGCCTATTTTCTGAACTGATCTTTCCTAATGAGACAGCACTGACCTCTTAAAGCTGTTGCTATTTAAATTATTTTTGTGTGTTTCAAATATGTGTCAGGAAAAATATTTATTTAAATGCCCCCATTTTGGTAATATCCATAATACTTGACAGAGTTATTTTATATCCATTTTATTTTGTGCCTGTTATTTACCTTCTGCTCCCTTGGAAATCCTATATTAAATAAGATGCTCTTCTAAGAGAAATATTTATTCAGAACTCAGTTTCTTTGTTTTAATATTCAAAACTATCAGATAATACTTTTAAGTATCTTATTCATATTTTAGAGATATGTCAGCCAATAACAAGTTACAAAGAAATATGATTCAAGAATGAGGATTTATTAAGTACCTACTATATGCATGAACTTTTCTAGGTCTTGTGAGAAATGCAAAAAAGTTTATTAAAGTTTGGTAATTCGTGACACAGTAAGATATATGACTAAGTTTCAAAATAATTGGTAAACTCAGGCAATGCTCTACGATTTCAGAGGAAAGAGAAATCAGTGTAAATTGATGACCTTGGAAAGCTTGGTTGAAGAGCTAGTATTCACACTTGTCCTTGAAAGATGGGTATATTTCTATATAATCTCTGTACCAAAGATCTCTTATTAATTATATTTAGCAGATTAAAGGAAGGAGTCAATAGTGATCTAAAGATTCCTGCTAGGATACCCTGGAGAGTGAAATATGATTAGTAAAAAAGATGTCATGGGATCTGGCTTGGGACAGAAGGTCAACAATCTGGTTTTGGACATTTTAAATGTGATATCCAGTAAGAAGGTAGAAATACATTAGATCAAATGAGACACCAAGGCTAAAAATGGATGCAGTATTGTATAGTTAGAGAGCAGACAACTGGAGTTGGCAGAGACCTATGTTCTGCTGCCCTCCCTGATGCCAACTAGGTGGGTCGGTTTAGTCAGTGACTTCATGGCTTCCAAATTCCATTTCTTATGTATAAAATAAGAGAGTCCTGAGATTCCTTGCATTTTAACATTTCATAAAGAAACATTCCAACTTGCCCACATAGAAGCCATAGTTGAATGCATCAAGGACATTGGCCTTTGAGAAAAGAGGATACGTACCGAGAGTGAAGGAGGAGGGCTGAGTCTGGAGGAACACAGCAGTTTCAAATTGGAAAACGAAGTAGAAAGAAATGTGTTGTCAGGGGGCAGATGATAGGGTTAAGGAGAAGAGATGACCAGCATGTGAGATGACAGAGAGCTTAGGCAGAGTAAGTAAGGAGAATTACGGAAGGAGTGACAGTTCATGTCTCCTATCTGTCCAGTCTTTGTGTCTGATGAGACAGACATTGTGCTGTGGCACCAGAGTAGTGTTTCTTAGAAGGTTATAATCACAAATCACAAGACATACATATGGATTTCACCTTGTTATATCAATTGAATATTTATATATTATGCATCAGGAAAGTCAAATTAACTTATTGCCTGTTCTAAGAAAAGCTGGACCTCTTTAGGCTAAATCAGATTCACACACCCAGTAAAGTCTAAATATGTTTTAATAGCCCATTTATGCCATTTAAATAGTTTGAACAACCTCAGTTTCATCTCTTATTACTTATTCCAGGTCCAAGTTTTGGAAACAGGCCAATATTTTAAACAAAACTACTGAACACATCATTTGATTGTCTATGCTATTTGATGATATAGTAAAAGACACATTCTAGAACCCAAAATTTGACATACATCAGAAAACTGTAATTCGTAGAGCTCCTCAAAGACCTAATAGTCTTTTTTGCACAATCTTTCAGTAAAAAACAATTGTATTAAAATACTCATCATTTCTAACCAACTCTGTGACTGGAGTCTCCAAATAACTAATAATGCTGTTTATCCTCCGACATGTTACTAAGATAGTTGCAGTAATGTTGGGGGCAGATGTGGAAAACTGCCAACACCTAAAATATCCTGAGTTTTAAGACTGTGAGCAATGCAGGGGCACATGAGTGGCTCAGTTGGTTAAGCGTCCAGCTTCAGCTCAGGTCATGATCTCATGGCACATGGGTTCAAGACCCTGTTGGGCTGTGTGCTGTGACAGCTCAGAGCCTGGAATTCAATTTTGTCTCTCTCTCTCACTCTCTGCCCCTCTCCTGTTCGCACTCTGTTTCTCAAAAATAAATAACACTAAAAAAAAAGACTATTAGCAATGTAAAACAATCCAATTTTTATCTTATCCCAAGAGATAAAATCATATAAAGGTCATTACAGAAGAATGCAAGGAGTAAATGTAAAAATGTTTGAAAAAGAAGAGCCATCAATGATTTTATGTTTTGACACTTAAATTGGCAGATATATTCTTACATATACCAACTGACTAAAAGTAAAAAGGAGTTTGCTTTTTTTTTTAAACGTATGTGTATTCCTGTCCTTGAGTTTTTACAAGTGTTAAAGTAGTCAAGATTTTAAGAAACGTGTTGGGCTAAAACCAGGCAAGAAATATCAATTCTAATCAATGTTTATTCTCATGAGAATTTACTGTTTTGGGGGAAAAAGTTTTAGCCATTACAAGAAAAATGCCAAAAAGCCAATTAGATTTTTCTCTAAGTACTTTAGACAAGCACAGGTTATTTGTATTCACCCCATAGAGCACTATGTGGGAAACTTTTTTTGCTATCTTTGATCTATGAAAAGTGACTACGCTGGGCTTTTTCTCTGGCTTCCCTTACCTCATACTTCTAGGCAGCTTTCATCATTAAAATGTACTTGATGCAGTTTTTAGCACCACTATGTACTAACTGCTTTATTCATTATTTCATTTAATCCTCACAA
This sequence comes from Prionailurus bengalensis, assembly GCF_016509475.1. Taxonomy (NCBI): domain Eukaryota; kingdom Metazoa; phylum Chordata; class Mammalia; order Carnivora; family Felidae; genus Prionailurus; species Prionailurus bengalensis. The sequence continues at coordinate 169,091,090 of NC_057343.1, read as the reverse complement.
TTGTTTTTTATTTTTGCAAAGGAAAAATGGAGACTTAACTGAAATAAGTTGCCCAGTGTCAGAGGTTCGTCAATGGCAGAGCCAGGATTCCAAGCCTATTTGCTTAACTCTCATATGTAATGCGTCCTTTTTTCTTGGCCGTCTACTCCAGACACCATGTTTGGTGCCAGGGATGTGAAGATGAGAAAGACTTTCTTTCTGATCTCATGGCACTCAGGCTGGTAGAGTAAGGTCATTGCCCTTTCCTGTGTGGTTCACCTGGCAGCACCAGGACTGCCAGTGGCTGCCAGGCTGAGTGCTCCCTCCAGGTATCAAGTGACATCAGCTAGAGCCCCTGTTCTCACAGAAGCCACAGGCAGTTTTCTATCTTAACTCCAAGGTGGCTATTGCCTAATGCACGTTCTTGCTGTAACACTCCCAAGTATTTTCCAAGTCTTCTGGTATTCTCTCAACAGAAAAATCGGGAAGAAATGTTGCACAAGAATAAAGCAGGAATATTACTTATAGGAATTGAAAATGTGTTTCTGCAGTGTAAGTCAGAACTGACAGGCACATAGAGCCCTGAGCCCGAGCCTGTAATGAGACTTCCTTTTTTCCAGCACCCTGTGACCCACTGCATGACTGGTCCATTATGACAGCAGCAGCAACCACTGTGCTCAGCTCACCACATGAGGACAACCTTTCCAGTGTGTGCCTGCCATTTATTGGGACATTAGTGGACGGCCATCCTCCAGATGCCCAGCCGTGACTGTCACACAAAGAAAACATTAGTTTTCTTGGATGTTGCTATTATAATTTGAAAATTAGTTTTGCCTTCATGGCTGCATCACATTTGGAATCTCTCTTTGATGTTGTTATTAGTTTGGCTCATGGTGTTCATGATAACTGTCACACATTAATCACGTCCATCACGTGATTCTTAATTTGCTCTATTATGACAAATGGATTTAGACACAAACTTGCAATTACCTATTTTGAGGTTAATAGCAGATTTGGGGTTGTAATTGGTTCCCAAATATTCAATTTAGGGAAATTATTTCTCACCCAGCTCTAAAACATGTTCTAAATGAGCAAATTGTATTTTTTACTGTCACTGCAAATTGTGCCAGATGAGACCATCTGAGACATTTGAGCATAGTAATACACCCAGAAGTTTTTATCAGAACAGATATCTGTGCATTCTGTGGGGTGTTTTGCTCTTTGTCATTATCTCATTTATCCACCCCATTTTTATCTGGATCTCAAAATACTCCAAAAAATTTTACTTTATCAACTCTCTCCTTATGGGGAATATTGTGCAGTAATTCTATTTTCAGAATGTTACCAGTCTTAATAATTACCTACAATTACCATTTTTTTATCTAATGGCAAGAAGAAGATATTTGTAAAGGTTGCTATACCTTTTGGTTTTTTCTCTTGGATCTCTTTCTTAAGTATTGTATATTTTAAATGATTGCATATCTAAAACCGTCCCAATAGTTCTCCTTATGAATAAGCACAGGGATATCTAATAGGGTCCTTTTTGATTACAGAGACTTTTTCTTGCAGAGTTTGTATAGATTAACATTTCCCTTCTGCTGCAGCTATGTCTCCTACCTATGAATTCCTGTATATCTCCAGGAAATGGTACACATTCATCTATTCCAGTAAAATTTCCTTTTCTGACAGATCTTAGTAATAGGAAATTATAGGCACATGGGATGCCAGTTAACAAGTGACTGCAAAAAGGGGTGAGAGATGGAAACACGGGAATTACAGGTGGAAACATTCAGAAATCAGCTGGTTTAGAAGTTGTGTAGCATGGAGGCTAAGAGTCCAAATTCTGGACTTATGCAGCCTGTACTTGACTCCTGTTTCAACTGTTTTCTGTTGGACTATAGGCAAGTCACTTAACCTGTATCAACTTTCTCATCGGCAAAATGATGGTATCTATCTCACAGAGTTATTGTGAGGATTAAGTGAGTAATTTTGTAAAGCTCTTAACACATCATTAAGTGCTTAGTAAATATTATCTATTACCCTCTCTTGTCCAAAAAGGAAATTCTTTCCTCATGGTCCTTAGAAGATGATCCTTCAGCCTGTGCTTAAAACTTTTCCTGTGAAGGGCCATTTGTTACTCCTCTAAGTATTTTCCTCCTATTTTTTTAGTAATCCTAATAAGGAAAATTCAGGTTTTCTTCCTTGTGACTTATATACTTTGGGTCTAACTCTGCTCATTAAGACCTATGTAATGTGTTTTCTATAAAAAGACTTTTCAAATATTTGAAATATCTCATCCATCCTCTCTGTCAGGTCTTTCCTTCCCCAGGCTAACTACCTCGGTTCTCTTAACTATCTCATACATTGTTTGCAGGCCCTTTACCTTCCTACTTGTCCTAAATTCATCCTTAAGTCACATGTGAATCCTGCTATTATAATATAGTGCCTAGAATAAAACCGAGTGTTACCTGACCAGTGCAACATGTGGCTTCTCTTGCTTTAGTTCTAAATAGTATCATGGTCTAATATTTCTTTAGATTGTTTTCTGTGTGTGCATTGGGATAGGGAAGCAGCCTGGAAACCACCAGGGTCTTTTCTCTTACATGCTTGCAGTCACCTAAAATTCATAAGGTCTTTTTCCATGAATTGTGAAATGCCCTAAGCCATTTTTAGTGCTATTGATATTTTAACCCAAGTGTAAGACTTTATATAGTTTAGTTAAATGTAGTAATCTCCTTGTTGGCATAGCAATGAGAAAAGGGTGTATAGTGGGAGAAGTCCTAGAAAGAGTTTACTAGTTTTTTTGAGGCGCCTAGCCTAGTATCATACACACAGTGGATGTTCTCTGAGTCTGCTGACTGTAAAATATTCAGATAGTTAACACTCACTGAGTGCTTGCTGTGTATCAAGAAGTGTCATAAGCACTTTACAGGAAGGTTCTGCTCTTTAGCTGCATTTGATAGCATAAAAATTAGAATGTAAAGAGAGATTCCATAACTTGATCAAGCTCATATAGATTGATAATGATGGAAAGGTGGACAGGAACCAAATCCTACATGCTTGAAAGCTAGGGAAGGAGTGTATATTTGATTTGCAAGCCATCGATATGACACTGAAGAGTGTTTCCTGGGGAGTGGTGCAGCCAGGTATGGGCTTTAAAAAGTTGCTTTGGCTACTCTGTGGAGGGAGATGAAGATGGCCTGAGGGCAGAGAGGTCACCTCAAGACTTTTAAAGGTTAGACAAGAGATGGGTGGGTGGGCAAGGGAGCTGTGGAGAAGTGGATAGTTGAAGGTCTCTTATGGAGGTTGAGTCAAGATTTAGTGGTTGGTTGGACTTGTTGCCAAGGGAAAGAAGAACTCTGAGGTGACTCCCACAAGATGACAGTGGTGATTAAAAATACAAATTAGTTAAGGAGAACTAGTTACTTAGATGATTATGTGCTCAGAAAATATCTTAGTGTGTGCTAAACAAATGGATGCTATATGTTAAAGTTAAAAATAAGATACTACTTTCAAAAGGTTTACTTCTCTATTACATCATATCCTTAAAAAATTTATATAAGACAATGCCCTTATGAGAAAATGAAGACTGTTTTATAGCCATAATACCTCTCTCTCTGGGAGAGAATGCCTTTTTCCCATGAGGAAAGTTGGCAGGCAACAATTCCCATTTGTTCCTTTATGTTTCCGATCTTTTTAGTCGTCTCTGATATATTTCTATGAGATTAAATCATGGGTACGTGTGTCCAAACACATCTGTTCTGTTCAGAGCATGTTTGAAACATTTAGGTAGGAGGAGGAACAGAGCTAGAAGGAGGTAGAATAAATTTTTTTTTAAAAAAAAGGAAAGCCATAGAATTTTAGCTCTGTGATAAGCCTTATAGATAATGTCTACTAAATTGCTCATTTTTGAGTTGAGGAAGTAAGGACCAGAGAAGGTATTCTTCCTATCCAGCCTGGGAGTCTTAGATCCTCAGTCTAGAGATCTCTCAATGGTCATGAATTTTCTTAAAGCCATCATCTAGAACCCTGCGCTTCAGAAAGGAGCTGTAGAGGAAGAAAACAAATTTAAAGTTAAGGAAGAAATAGCTTCCATTTGAGTGGCGACAGTGATCTTAACAGAAAAATACATCGGCAAGAACTTCACATTTTGGGGATCAGTGGGTGAGATGGGTGAGAAGAGAGGAGAAAGAAGCTTAGCATAGATACCCTAGTGAGAATCAGCAGCACAGGGTCAAGGTCAGCCAAACAAGTCAGGATAATGAGAGCCAGTAAGCATCAGGAGCTAGGGCTCAAGGTATGACATGCTTGCCAAGAGGGCTGGCAGGCATATTCCAGACACCAAAAGGAACCTGAGCACCTCACAGCCCAGGCAAAGCCTGCACCATGTTACCTGCCAGAGCTTAGAGAGCTTTACTTAATTGCAAAAAGCAGTAGGCATTAAGCACCTGAACTCTGGAGTGAAAACGAAAGTCTTAGTACATGAGAGGCTGAGCTCTTGAAATTTGGGTCTATAGCATTGCCAAGGTAATAGCTATTGTATTCCACCTGTCAGGCCCTGACCATCACCATCCTTTTCTGATAAGTCTATGAAAAAGTCGTGCAGGCATGAAAAGAAGCTGGAACTGGAGTTCATTGAGAGAAGAGAGTGAGAAAAATGATGTATCTTTCATAATAGAGGAGGTATAAAAATGTATATAGTGAAAAGTCACCTTCCGAATCATGTCACCTGCTCTGCCCAGTACCCATTCCTGCTAACAGCTAACTGCTGTTTGGGTTTATCCTCTGTGGGTATTTTTCTGCATATGTGAGCCAAACAAATACAATATTCTTGTTTCCCTTCTTTTTTTATAAAGTGGCTCTGTATTATACATTCTGTTTTGTACCTCACTATTTTCATTTGATAAATAAGAACTGTCATAATACAGAGCGATCTCAAGTCCAGAATGTATCCAGGGTCTCCTGTCCTTAATGAAGGTTTCAAGATACATAGTTGTGATTCAAGCTTAAGTAAGATTGACAAAAGTAATAATACTGGAATGTTGGATATTGTGCTTGAGAATCCCTCTGTTTAATTACACTCTGTGTCTGTGGTTGTAGCCGCTAGGGTACGGACCCAACTGCTCTAACCCTGTCACTGGCCAATAGACAATACTGACTGAGTTATTCCTGCCATTTCCTACTTGTAAATGGGAGAGGGTTAGACTGGCCAACCTTTAAATTCTAATTCTAGGACTGAAAACCCTGTTTGAGTAGTTTAAAATCTCACTATTTTATGAGATATTCCCATGTTCAGGGACTGGAATATGTCTGGCTGTTAGATTTATATTTTGGAGGTAGATGTTATGGCAACTTCCTTCAACAATAATGGTCTTCAAAGTGATTGACTTTTTAAATTGTGAAAATTCCAGGTATTCAGAAAAGCATAGAGAATAGTATAGAAACATCAATACACCTTAGCTTAAAAAAACAAATGATTACAGATGCAATTAAAGTTCCTAATTACATGCCTTCCTTCCTCCTCCAAAAGTAACCACTCTCCTGATTTTAGTATTTATCATTCTCACACACATCTATGTACTTTTGCTTCATTTGTATGTATCCCTGAACAATATAATTGATTGTTCCTTTGCAGGTTTTAAATTTTTATATGTGTGTTTTTTTAATACATACATATTCTGCTTCTCACTTATTTTTTGGTTATTATTCAGCATTATACCTCCAAGATTTATCCACGTTGGTATATGTGTCTTAATTCATTCATTTTTCCATTCTGTAAACAACCCCAACTTAATTTTCCACTCTTCAGTTGAAGGACATTTAGGTGATTTTTCTCTTTTCTGTTACAAACAGTGCTGCAATGAATATCCTTCTGTGGGTGTGTGTATCTTTGTGTCTAAGAATAAATGTAGGAGTGCATCTTTAGCTTTATCAGATACTGCCAATTTGCTCTCAAAGTTGTGCTAATTTACACTCCTACCGTCAGGTATAAGATTTCTCATTGCTCAGTATCCCTGCCAACACTTGGTGTTGCAGATTTTTTTAATGTTTGCCAATGTGATTGGTGTGAGATGATATCTCATTATGACTTTAGTTTGTATTTACTTGATTTATGATGAGGTAGAGAATCTTTAGGAATGTTTATTGGAACTTCAAGTCCAATCTTATTTTGGATTGCCTGTTCATATCTTTTTTCCCCCTGTTTTAGGAGATTGCTTTGATCTTACTGGTTTACAGTCATTCTTAGGCCATCGAGATGTTCATCTTTTGTCAGTTGTATGCTTTGCAAATACCTTCTTTAAATCTACAATCTGACTTGAGTTTACGTATGGTATCTTCATGAACAAGTTTTTCATTTTAATGGAGTTGAATTTATCATCTTTTGCTTTGTTTCTTCTATTTTGTCTTTTAGAGCCCTTCCCCATCCAAAATTTAGGAAGATCATTTTCTCCTAAAAGTTGTAATTTGTTTTTATACCTAGGTTTGTTATCTACATGAATCCAATTTTTTTTTAAATGTAGCTAACCACTTATTGGGTATTCCATCCTTTACACAGTGTCATTTCATTAAACAAAAAATATGTTCTGGACCACAGAGTGTTCCCATCAAAGTTAACAACCTAACAGAAGTATTTCTTTCAAGATGGCTGCCTTCACTGAAAATATTTTTGAAATTTCTCTTTTTTTAATTACATTCTTTTTTAAATGTTTATTTATTTTTGAGAGGGAGGGAGGGGGGAAGGGAGAGAGAGAGAGAGAGAGAGAGAGAGAGAGAGAGAAAGAGAGAGAGAGAGAACACAAGTTGGGGAGTGGACAGAAGATCTGAAGCAGGCTCTGCGCTGACAGCAGTGAGCCCGATGCAGGGCTCAAACTCACAAACTGTGAGAGTGCCCCATTTTTTTAAATAACTTTTTTAAGTTTATTTATTTATTTTGAGAGAGTCAGAAACACAAGCAGGGGAGGGACAGGGAGAGAGACAGAGACAGAGACAGAGAGACAGAAAGAGAGAGGGAGAGAGAGAATCCCAGGCAGGCTCCATGTGATCACACAGAGCCTGATGTGGGGCTTGAACTCACGAACGATGAGATCATGACCTGAGCTAAAGTCAGATGCTTAGCCTACTGAGCCCCCCAGGTGCCCTGAGAGTGTCCCTTTTTAAAATTGCATTCAAAGCCTGCTGTAAACTATTTATTACCTACCATCATTGGCAGACATTTTTCCCTTTAAGGTCAGATTTCATTTAGAATAAACTTGGTGATGAAGCTGGATAGTGACTATTTATTTAACTTAAAATGAGATATGACTGCAAACTCCTAAAATTCTTTTCCTTGTATGAATATAAAGGGATTCTGAAGGCAGGCATCTAGGAGAAATTCTCAAACTATTTTGAAATAACAGTAGCCTCAATATAAATAGCAGCGTAAAATCTTCATTATGTTCATTTGAAAGTTTAATCCTGTTAAGTTTAAGCCAATTTCTTATAACTTAGCTAGGCAACCGTATCTGTAGATAGATGCATGAATGAAATACCAAGAGATGAATGCGAATAGAACAATATGTTAAGTGTTAGGAAATAAAGAAGATGCGTATGTGCAAGTCACCTTCAAGATCAGGAGTTTATTTAGTGGGCCAGAAATACTGTATTTGGCAACTACAGTTTGGTCCCTCACTACCAAATGTAGCCACAAAAATCTTTTAAGCATGGAAGCAGTGTGATCAGATTTATACTTTTAATCAAACTCATCCTGGCAATAGTGAACTTTTTCTATAAAGGGCCAGATTGTAAATAATTTAGGTTTTGTGAGCCACGTGGTCTCTCTCTCCACTGTAGCATGAAAGCAGCCATAGAGAATACATAAATGAATGAGTGTGGCTGTGTTCTGATTAAACTTCATATACAGAAACAGGCAGAAGGCAGGAGCCAGCCCTTTGTCATAGTTTCCTGACCACTGAATAGGAGACAGATTGAAGAGAGGATGTAGCAGAGATGGGAAGTTCACCTAGAATGATTGGGCTGGACTGGGGGGGGGGGGGGGGGGGAGGGGGAAGAAAGGAAACGGAAAAAAAAAGACTGGATGGAGAAAAAGGGATGACTGAGTAAATGTTGCAGAAATACTTGGCAGAACTGGTGGTGTTCTGGAATGGAGAGGGGCTGGTATTGAGGTGAAAATAATGGTGGGATCTATCTCTGGGAAGCCTTAAATGTCCGTGGAGATCCCGTCACCTCTTTTTTGAACTCTCCAGGAGAACAGTCGTGGTTTGGGCTTTTGTTTTTGTTTTTTAGAGCCTGCTTTATATGATTTGACGGACCATGGTGGTAGGGAAAGGCCTAGTGAGGGAATGTTAGACACCCTGTGGACAATTATGCAAGCTCAGCATATTTGCTGGTATTGCTACTTTAGCCTTATGCCAAGAGGTAGAAAATTCCACATGGGAACATCTGTGTACAGTGGACTTCTATGGGCAGTGACCATCATGGCATCTCTAAGTTGGCAACAGACATTTTCACAAGGAGATGCATCCTTTTGCCACTTGAGAGCCAGCTGTCAGAACCACTAAGGGACAGTAGTTCAACAACAGAACTTTCAGTCATGACAGTCTCTGAATAAGGCCTAAAAAATCTCTCTTCTCTTCTTACAGTTGAAATAGTTGAGCTATATTCTGCCACTTGAGCTCTTTTGAGGGAAAAGGTGTGTGCAAGATGCTAAATTAGGTTCCACTTGAATTTTTAGTTCTGTTGACACTGAAAGGTTCTTCTTATCTTTTGAAATGTGAGTGCTAAGTTGAAGACAGTGAAGAATTTCTCTTTCTCTATCTCTAACATGGGATCAGGATTACATCCATGCTCAGCCACCAAGTCTTGTGTTAATGGAACTAAAACTCTCTGGGGAAGCATCCCAAACCTACTTAATGTTCCCAAGCACTAAAGTTTGCATTAGGACTTTTACATTAGCTGAGGTATCTATAAAAACGCATGCTTGCAACTAGGTCCCTGGTGGCTTCACATTGGAGGAAACTCTGGAGCATCTATCATTCTACCCAAGAACTAGAATAACTTTCACTGCTGCAGGTACTTCCATTACATAACTCAGCTGAAAGTGTTCTGCAATTGCCATGGCAGAGCTTAGCCGTGATTCCATAGAATAATGTAAAGATAAAAAGGATTTTTACCTATTTTTACCCAAGATACGTTGGTAGGAGATTTGAGGAAAAGGTTTTTAAGATGAGCATTTGATTTTCTTTGTACCCCTTAAATGTCATGGCTTTTCCACACCGTTTCCTCATCTAGTGCTATAACTTAACACATTCTGGCCCTCATCTTGCCAGCAGACCCTTACCTTCAGCATGCAATCACAAGCAGAAGTGTTTTGTTTTTAATTTTCACTTTATTTAGCAACAATTTTATGAGACATTGTTTAGATTTGTATCTTAGGTGGAATCTTCTGGATTGGTGGTTATGTTTTGCTGCTTGTGTGGCAAATATTTAATGAAAGTCAATTTTTTTATAAATTAGACACTGGAAGCCAAGAAACATGATTCTCAGCCTAGCCTGCATATTTGAATGACCTAGGGAGCTTTTTAAAATACTGATGCCCAGGTCCTGCCCCATATCCTTAGAATTCGATTCTTTGGGAGTGAAGTCGGGCTCCAGTAGTTCTTTGAAAGATCCCCTGATGATTCTAATATGCAGCCAGGTTTGTGAACCACTGCCTTTTAAAATGGAAATCCTACTGCGCGCCTCTATATTTTATAACTTTTGTGAACAGAAAACAGCCTAACTCCTTAGTATTTAAGATCCTTCATAGAATGGCTTCGCTACTTGTCCAGTAAACTCATGCTAGTCTGCTGTATACACTCTCTAACTACACCACTTTTTTCCGGTTCTATTTAGGTGTAATTGACATACAACACTATATAAGTATATGGTGTACAGCATAATGATTTAACTTACATATATTGTGAAATGATTACCACAGTTATACTCCGTTTTCTCAAATAGGCGGTCCTACCTCCATCTCCATGTGTTAAAAATATTTTGGAGAAGAGACCCTATCATTGCCCACCAAAGTTTTCCCGTTTCTTAAGATGCCTCTTAGGCATCAGCACCCTTACTTAGCAAGCCTTTTCTGGTTCTCTTGGGTGAGGTTTTCTTCCCTCTGCACTGTGTATCCTTACCACCTTGCAGGCACTCAGTTGTCTGATGTATCACTATTTATCTATATGCTCCCCTCCTCTAAAACACTGAGGTTATTGAGGATTGGGTCCATGTTTTACTATTCTTTGTACTATTATACAGGGCCTAGAACATAATAAGTACTCAACCTATGAATAAATGAAATTTATTCTAAAAACTCATGGGGAGCAATAGCATGGGTTCCAGAGTCAGACAGCCTGGGTTCAAGTGATAACCCTGCCACATACTAGCTTTGTAACCTTGTGCAAGTTATTTAATATTTCTGAGCCTCAATTTCATTATCCATTAAGTGGGAATAATATTATTTGCTACTTAAGCTTGTGAGAATTAAATGAGATACTATTTATAAAGTGGCTAGTATAGTACCTAGTGCATGGTAAGCATTAAATATTCACTGGTATTATTCTTACTGCCTCCTCATTGATTTCCATATGGATGTAACTGTAAGTACTATGTGGGATAGTGATAGAGCAGGAAACAGGTGAAACATGGTCTGTGAAGTTTGGATTCATCTGGTGTAGGTTGGTTGAACCCTCTTGCCCTTTCTTTCAAGGTCTTATTGGCTGGCTTAGAGAAAAGAGTAGACAGAGCTCCATGGAATCGACTGTTATAATACTTTGTGAGTTTTTAGGGCTTGAACTCAAGACCCTGAGGTCAAGAGTCGCATGCTCTACCAACTGAGCCAGGCCCTTGATAGGATACTTTGAAAGACAAACAGAGGATCCTGGATTTGTAAAGAATATGCTATAGCAAGAGAGTGAAACAACTGAGATTACATATGAACAGAATTATTCTATACAATTTTACATGATTAGAAATAGGAAATACTGGAAACAGGGTAACCCCTCTCCCCCAAACTGACATGAAATAATGAGAATCTACCAAGGGTAGACACTGACTATGAATTTCTGACTCTAAAGCAGAAATAAAAAATTGTATACACACTGATACTTTATGGCTACAGTCATCTGCCCAGAGGCATTTATTGAAATCAGATCATCACAGCCCTTCCTGATCCCTGGTCTGAGACTGGAGATTCTAGTAGTTAGAAGGTTAGAAGAAGAAGAGGATGGGGAACAAAGACAGAGAGTAAACAAAGAATCATATCATTTATTTACTCTTTCTCATGTTGCATGCCCTAGAAGCATGAGGATTATCAGGGTCTGATATATATGCAAAATCACCATTGTGATGACTGAAAATTACAGTGAGTTCAACCTTAAATAATGTAGTTATAAACATCATTACTACATTTTTTACTACATTTTACTTGTAGGTAAAATAAAAATGACGTATTATGTTCCATAGCACAATACTTGGTCTGTCATCTGTACTCAGTAACTATAAACTGTTGTTAATCTCATGAGATTGATGCAGATGATTGATGATAATTATCCATGACTCATTCGTCAGTAGGAGAAAATCCTCTACTTTTAGAGTATACTTAGGAATATTGGTTGGGATGATATATTGAAATTCATGCTAAGGTTTCTCTGACCCAAATTTAAACAATAATACTACCTTGATACTCGAGCGTGGGGATTTTATTATTATAGAAAGAAGTTCCTAGGTCCTAGAAAAGCAGTATTGTGAATAATAGGGATTACTTTGAACTGATTTTAAAACAATTCTTTTCAAATTTAATTCCTGTAAATATTTCAGAATCCACAGAAGAGATAACCAAAGGATAAAAAAGGGCCACTATTATTCAGGTATAAAAGTGAAGCATATGGCTGTTTTCCAGAAGACATGTTTATGGTAATATAACATATGGGTAACATATGGAGAAAATCAAGTTGGAAGCCCTCTGGAAATTAGACTAATATATCACCACTAAGCAGATGTAAATTGCAGTGCCTTAGTTACCTACTGACATGACTATCTCTCTTAGAATTAAGAGAGATAGAATTATTGAGCTTTTCAATAGCTGAAATCGTTTGGACGTATGTTTACATACAGTGTATTTATTTATATCCTTAGTGTTTAAAGATAATGCTACTGCTTCTGACTCCCATTCGTGACAATTGATGTGGCTAAAAGACAGAGAAGTGACTAATAACCCTTGTCACCCTAGATTCACAGAAACTAGTGACTTTGATGGCTAGGACCATGTTTTCCCACAGTTTTTCTCAGTGTGAGCTGTCCCATTTCTTGATTACTGGTAACCAGATTCATCTCATCTTCCCTGTTTTCCCAGGATTTTTTTTTTTTTAACAGTGAGGCTGTATCATTTTGAATGGTACTTCACTGGGTTCTTTAAAGAATTTCTAACACTCATCCAGTTTACGTTAATCCCATTTCAGGTCACCATAAAGCAGTTGTTTTCATGTCTAATCGGCAGGCTTGCATAATCCACAAGAAGCCTGTTGTCAAGTGCACTTCTTCAAGCTGGTAAATTTGTTGCAGTCTGGGAATGTGATATTTGTGCTTCTCTCTCATTGCTTACTAGGAACTTAAGTATTACTCACAGGTGATGCTGATGAAATTGCGCAGATAATCCGATGTGGTCAGTTCAGGTCTCTAGCCACGTACTAGAAGGTTGGACATTCGTCACTTTGATCTTGACCCTGTTGCTACAGTGAGTGCGCTCCCTGTCTGCCTGACACAAAGGTCATGCTGGCCTTCTTGATTTGATTTTCTACTCTGTCAGTCAGCACACCATTAGGCAGAGTGCTGCCGGTGACCCCTGTAATCTCAATATTGGCAGTGAGCGGTATGTGGGGTTCTGCTGATGGGGACAAGTACGTGATCTTATGGTGGAATTCAATTCAGCATCTATGTATTGCACATCTTCCATTCACCTAGAAACATACAAGGTGCCACAGGATAGAAAGAAATACAGGCACAGTTTCTACCTTCAAGAAGCTTACATTATTTTTGTGTGATGATAAAAGTCCATCCCATGATTTGGAGGGACAGACAAGAAATGATATTGGAGTTCAGTAAGCTTTTCAGTGTTTTGGCCACTGAACTTATTCTGCAGAAAGACCTATAACCGTGAGCTGTCTTTCTCTGTATGCATTTTGAAAGCTCCCATGTCAGCCTACAGCAGCAGCCCTTGAATAACTATCTCACGGGCTTTTAATGATATACCGAGCTGTTAAGTGGTGTTTCCCAGAAGAAAAAAATCAGTCTAACACAGGCTTTTGAGCCCTTTATTCTACTCTCAGAGAATCACTGCACACAATAGATTGAATAAGACGGGCTGATTTGCATCCCTGCTTCACCAGTTGGTGACTGAGCATCTCAGCCTATTTATGTTCCGATGATTATTGGATGTTTCACATGCATCCTATAATATGTTTTTATCACTAAGTTAATTCATACCCTTTTGTGTTTACAAATGAGAATATAGAATTTTTGCTTAATAATAAGATTTGTTACTCAAGTTTTATCTTGACTTTTTTTTTTTAATTCAGGAAACACTTTCCTATGCTGACATTGGCCATTGTGGTTTTATTCTCAGCCATTTTTCTTATCCATGGTTATTTTCAGTGATGAATTGTTTAATTTTTTTCCTCTTTGAGTTTCTTTAACTGCTAAACTCTTGCCAACCTGCTTAATATAATATAAAAAAGTAAGTGCTGAAGACAAGTTCATGGTGGATAAAGCTGATCATCTTGTTTCTGTTGTAATTTATAACCTGCAGGGTTTACCAATGTAAATATTTAGGAAAGTAGTCTTGCCACCCAGCCTCATATTTACACGTGGGATTTACTGGTCCAATGTTAGGTCAAAAGTCAATATAAAACAGGAGTGGAGGCTCTGATGTCTTGTCCCTTGGAAATGTTTTCTGAAAATTCCACAAGCAGATCACTGTACTGTGAAAATAATGGGCTGCTTAGCACATCTCCAGACTTCACCTACATAGGGGCCTTTGTGTAACACATCAGTCATCTTTCTAATGTAGAGTCATCAACAGTTTTGAATTCAAGAAAAGTAGGACAAAAGAATACTTGTTAGATCTGCCAAGGTAGAAGATGACACAAGGAAGGAAGGGGAGGAGGAATACTTAGCCAGAAGGCAAAAGAAAAGTAGCAAACTTAAGAGGATTCTCAGCCTTTGGGAATAATTTTAGAAAAAATAAATAGTAAATTAAGTGACTTACAAACTTTTTTGACCCCACTCAACAGTAAGTTGAATAATCTTGCCACACGAAACAAATCTTAGGAAGGAATTTATACTTTGACTTCTTAAGCTATTAAGAATTTGCGCAGATTTGAGAATATAAAATAGACAGTGATGTAAACGTCAAAGCTACAGGATGCCTTGGTGAGAAACTGCATTTGAAAAATCAAGTTCATTTTCAAACTCATCTAATAGTGCAATTTAATGCAAACTAAAAGGAAATTATCAGCACAACTTTTTTATGGCTATCATACTTCTAGTAATAACATAAAGGAATAAGATTTCTTGGGAACAGATGGCGTATAGCAAAGTGGCTGGTATGAAATATAGTATTATTAATATCTGAGTGTTAACAATATGGTGGCATGTTATAAGTTGAAAAGAGAATTCCCAATTAAGTTCCTGTGTTACTTGACTCTTATCTATAGCAGTCTCTACAGCACTGCTCAGATTCTCCAGGATTTCTTGAGCTTGCCAACAATTCTCCTAATTGATTAGCAGGTAGCATGTGCTTCCCTGCCTTTCCCCACCCTCTCAGGTTGCTATGGTGATAGAATCTTAGCTTCCTCTCCTTTGCTTCTTCCCCTGCTCTGACTTATTTGTAGAGTGAGATCTTGTGAACCTGTTGGGCAAACTAGTGGTGGTATTTCTATTCATATGTGTTACCTAACATTCCTTTTTGGGTTAGTAGAAGGAAAGTGGCCTTTCATGCCAGCTAACATGCTGACCTTTTGTAAAAGAAGTGTCTAAGAAAAAAAATGATGTAATTCTACTTTATAAAGCTTTTGTCTCATCATTACTTCTAAAACACTAGAGTATAAAATATTTTTAAGGTAAACCCTGAAAGCTCATTTACCTTCTTTCTTGAAGACTCCTAACAATCACTGTGAAAAGTATTCTGTTAACGCTGACAAAACTTTTGAGAGGAGTGTGTGTGTGTGTGTATGTGTGTGTGTGTGTGTGTGTGTGTGTGTGTGCCTTTTATTTTAAAGTTGTTTTGAGAATCAAGAGCATTGTTTTGTTTGCTTTAGTATGGTTTTTACAGAGAAGCTAAGGCAAGTCAGTAATATTTATATACCTTTTCTATAGTCTCCTGCTAACGTAAAAAGGACAGCAATTACTTTCAAATCAATTCCTCAGAGTCCTTGATTTTTGAAGGCAGCTATTCACACATAACAACCAGAGAGTCTAATCTAGGCATTCTTTGCATCTTCTGTGAGGAAATACACATGTAAGTAATATATAAAAATACCACTTTTTATTTAAATGGCATATTGTGTGTAAAAAGTACAGTAAAACAAAACACATCATCTTACTATTCTACTGACCATTCTTTACTGTAGACAGATGACAATAATTCCTTAGAACAATTCATTTCACAGGCCACCTGACTTGAAGTCCACATTTTTGGAACCTATTTTGCTTCCAGTCATGAGAGCACTGTGCTTTAGGGTGACATTTGGCACCTACCTTTTTAACATGACTTTATGTACTTCTACAAGTACATAAATGTGATAAAATGTGTGTAAGTAGGGCAGTAGTTCAAAATGCATTCCTGTGCTTTTATAGGAAATACAGTACATAGTAAGAGAATCAAGCTCCTAGACTCCTGCTGTCAGGGCCCAATCTGAAATGCACTCATGGTGACAGCTAGAAATCTGCCTCTCCACCCACCTCTCCCCAGTAAGGGACATGTTTCAGAACTGGTAACCAGAGTCACTCTGCAAATAAAGAGCACACAGTGAAACAATGAGAAGAAAATGAAATTAAGAAAACAAAATAGGAAAGAAAGTAAAAACAAACAAAAAAACCCACCCCATCTTTAACATTGGGAGCATGTACCTAGTTTCAAAAAGAAAAAACAGCTTTGGTGAAGTTTATCCTGCTTCAAAAAAAGTTTTCAGGCTTGACTAAATTTTCAATAATTTTGATATAGGGATAATAATTTTAAAATATTTTTTTAAATATTACCATATCATGTGATCTGCTTATCTGTTATGTGATCATCTGCTTATTCTGTCATATTGACTATTTTGAAATTAAGAAAATAATTCATTTAATTTATGTAAAATTCTCATTTAATGTATTGGGTGACAGTCAAAGAATGATTCACTAGAATTTTTCTCTTTGAAAAATTTTTCTTTGAAAAATTTTCTCTTTGAAAAATTTGAAAATTGGTATATATATTATACCAATATATACTGCAGAACAGTATATATATGTCTTCAGAATAAGCCTGTAAATTCCATACTATTTCATACCTTAAGTAAGAAAACTGAGACTTCTTTTAAAGTGATCCAGCTAAGGTCATCTATCTGGATCTCAGACTTGTATCTTCTGATTCAAAATCCTGTCCTTTCCTTACATCTGTCTCCTCCTGTCTTCTGATACTATTCATTTACCCCTTTCAAACCATCTCTGTCTCCATTTTTGCTCTCATAATAACCATAACCTTATACCCAATTTCTAGAATTCCTATTTATATCCACAATCAACATTGAACTAGACATCCTGTGTATTTCTTAGCAGGCTCCTTACTATTGGTGGTGATAGATTTTTCAGGCTTAGAGTAATTTGGATTCTAAACACTGTTTTAGAGAGAGTTATGGGGTTCCCCCCCCTTTGCTGTTCTTTCCAGTTTCTCTTTAAACTTAACAGATATCTCTTATTTTGAAATAAGTCATGTTCAATTTGAATATTTTGAGATTGTCTTTGATTCTTAAAAATCTTTTCACCATATGCTAAAGAAGAAAAAAGACTGTCTTATT
Source organism: Prionailurus bengalensis (assembly GCF_016509475.1). Classification (NCBI taxonomy): domain Eukaryota; kingdom Metazoa; phylum Chordata; class Mammalia; order Carnivora; family Felidae; genus Prionailurus; species Prionailurus bengalensis. Next base: position 169,074,021 of record NC_057343.1, on the reverse strand, counting down.
TTGAAATAAATCATGTTCAATTCGAATATTTTAGGATTGTCTTTGATTCTTAAAAATCTTTTCGCCATATGCTAAAGGAGAAAAAAGACTGTCTTAGTTCAATGACTTGAGATACGATAATGCTTTTAAAACAAATCAAATTTGTTTTATTAAATATATTTGGGGTTGAGAGTTCAGTAGACAACAGTCAGCACTTTATTTCAAGCCGCTTAATGGAATTGCATAAAATAGATCAAGTAGGAGAAAGTGCTTTCCTATTCTTCACAGTAATTCCACCTGCTGCTAGCCACATGCAGGTCATTAAAATATCCAGTTTCGTTGTATTCTTAGAAAGTTTTAAACATAAATGTATTCCTTAAATGTAGCTCTTTCCCCCCAAAAAACTAGTATTTGCCAATATTACTATTCAAAAGATATATTATACCAATGAAAATATTCCATTAGTTGTTTCATAAAATCATATAATAAACTTTCTATTCTCATGAACAGTTAGTTCATTCAGTGAAAATTTATTGATGCCCATGAGATGCCAGGTAATGTGCAAAGTGCTGAAGGAGACATTAAAAAGTGCTAGATAAAAATCCTTCTGCAAAGGAGGAAAGACTAGACCGGTGGCTTTGAGCATGTGTGCCTCTTTCCATCAGCATCCACATCACCTGCTAAATTGGTTAAAAATGCAGATCCCTGGACCCCACCCCAGACTTACTGATTCATAATCTGTAGGTAGGACCCAGGAAGATGCACTTTTTTTTTTTAATTTTTTTTTCAATGTTTATTTATTTTTGGGACAGAGAGAGACAGAGCATGAATGGGGGAGGGGCAGAGAGAGGGAGACACAGAATCGGAAACAGGCTCCAGGCTCTGAGCCATCAGCCCAGAGCCCGACGCGGGGCTCGAACTCACGGACCGCGAGATCGTGACCTGGCTGAAGTCGGACGCTCAACCGACTGCGCCACCCAGGCGCCCCAAAGATGCACTTTTAAACAAGTTATTCAGTGATTGTGAGGCTCATTAATTTGAGAGGCATCTGTATGTCAAGAATATAGATAGACACAGAAAGAAATTAGTGTAACACTAAGTGATAATTACTCTAGTGATATTGGCGTTGATAAATGCTTGATTTAAATTTATGTTTATAATGAATGTAAAATGTAAACATATGACCTATCACATGGAGTGAGCACATGGGTAAATATTTATCTAGAATTCCATGCCTCAGATGCCTTTATATTTTCACAGAAATTAACTAAACATATTGGTCTAGAGATTCTGTCTGTTTTAAACTAGAAGTGTCATAATGAAGTCATGTTTGGAAGGAGTAAGAATAAAATAGAAAGATACCTGTTTAAATTACTCAATTAAAAAAATTCTCTTTAACTTGAATAGCTCAAAAATATTAAAGAGGTCTTGGCTTCTTACATATTTCATAGCAAAAGCAGGATCAAGTGGCTCTACTTGAGGCTAACCCTACTGCCTGGTCTGCTTAGATGTGCAACTGGGAGTCTCAGAAGTATCCATCACTTAGTTTTACTGTTTGGTTCAGTTCAACTAACTGCTCAGCTCAACCACAAGTGGCGGTTCACAAAGGCTAGCCACATGGGCTGTATATATAGCCCCAAGGAAAAATGTCCTTATTTACTTTTTACTCAGCACGAAAAAGTGATAGCGCTGAATTCCAAAAGATGCTTAACAATCAATAGGAAATGTCAAGGTAGAAATTATTGACAAACTAGTGTAAATAAAGCTTTTTTTAAAAAAAGGATATAACTTTCCAGTATTTATTAGTAAGGTGTGAATTTCTAAAATCATTCACCTTTTATAGATAAGCTTGCAGTAACAGTTTGAACTGTAGGTCACAGTTTCATATAAACAGGTAACACAGTGAAGTGAAATATAAAACAACACTAGGATGCTGCTAGATCTCCTCTTCACCTCAGTTTTTTCTCTTGTGTTTATTCATTTCACAAGTGATTATTGAGTGGCAATGCCAGGTGCTCTCCTAGCCACTGGGCTGCAGCCTAGAATAAGCACACATAATCCTGCCCAACACTTGGCATTTGTATACTGGTTGGAGAGTGGTCCATAACAACATGAACAAACCAATTAACAAAATATTGTTCTTAAGGAAATTTACAGGACTCTGTTACACAAAAGAACAGGGTGGGGGTCCAACCTGACAGAATTATCAGAGAAGACTACTCTTAGAAGGAAATATCTAAACCCCAAGATGAGAAAGGGGCAGGATAAAGAAACTAAGGAAACAATAGCCACAGAGGCCCTGCAGAGGGAGAGAAGGTGGTGAATTGAAGGAACTGACAGAATTCCAACACAACCCAGATAATAGGGACAATGTACAGAAGAAGTCAGATAGGTAGGTGCACTATCCTATATAGGCAGTGGCAGTGTGCTTGGGTTTTATTCTAAATGCAATGAGAAGCCATTGAAGAGTATTATGCAAAGCAGTGCTATCAGAAATACTGTTTACAAAGTTTTCTTTGGCTACTGTGTACAGAATTAATGGAGGGTGGTGGTGGAAAAATGGCCAGTTTGGCCACTCTTGCTGTGGCCTAAGGAGAGATGATGGTAAGCATAGAGATGGACAAAAGTGAAGGGATTCAAAGTATATTTTAGAGGCAGAATAAATGGACTTTGCTGATGGAAAGTACATGAAGTTTTTAAGAGTATTATTTTCAGAAAGGATATATATAAAATCCAGACTAAATAGGTGGAGAAATGTAAGGAAATGGGGAAAGAAAATTTCACAGCTGCTAGCTCCCATTCCTTTTCCACCCTATGCTGCATCCTCTTTGGGGAAGTCATAACAAAAACATTTTGCCTTTGCGTACACTGATGGGGGAGGAGATGGAGTGAGCCTTTCTCTCTTTGATTCCTCCCACAGAGATCTGTAAGCATTATGTAGTCCTCTAATTGTATCAGCAAATGTTTCTTGGAGCCATTGTGTTTCATAGGTATGATTCCAACTCCTATTTTTGCCTCTTATGCCATGTCCATATTTTTAATAAATCAACATTTTAGATTGAGAGTAAAATCCAAGAAAATCTGCCACAGTGTTTAGAATCTCTAAAAATAAGAAAAAAATACGTATTTAAAATATTTTCACTTTTACTAGCATACACTTACATACCCATCATAGTTAAAATGTTGTTTTCATAATAATCTAATACGTTTTTCCATTAAGTAGTAGTAAAAGTAATTTTATAGCATTTAGGTTAATTTATCAGATTTAATAATGCCAAACAAATGCAGCTCGTTTTAAGTAATGAGACTAGAGTAGGAAAAGAAGCATCAGGAAAAATCGGAAACCACAGAATAATTAGATTTAGGCTTTCAAAAGCTCTTGACTCCATATCCTCCACCCTACCTCAAAGGAAATAAAAGACAAGCCATTTAAAAATAAATTCTTTTCTGAAGACTTTTCTTATTGTGTCTGTTTAGTCTTCACAGTTTTCAATATTGACAGTGAGTTTCTTTTCACCACCAATATGGCAAGTTCCTTTGAGGTGGAGAGAGATTTCACCTTTCATTGCCTTGTGTTATTTCCCCTCTACTGAACTATGTAAAGAAAGGTAAATGGTAAAATGGCAGTGCACGAGATGGAGAGCCTTAGATTATTCACTCCTGCACAAGGAGATTGTTTTCTTTTTTTCTGGTGTCAGTGTGCATTTGGGGGGGGGGGGGGGGGAATCTGCTTTAGCAAGAAATTCTTCTTCCAGAGAGGTAATTAGGAAATACATAACTTCTGTTTTAAGAGCACGTCTTCTACAAACGGCTGCATGCACTTACAGTGATGATTGCATAATCATAGGCAGGCCTACAGCTAAATAACAGATGAAATAACTTTATTCGGAAGATTAGGGATACATGCCTTTTGCTCACATAGTAATAATATGTTAGGTATTAATCCAGTTAAAACCACTACCTCCTTCTCTTTAGACACTGTCCTTCCCATAAAGTAAAAATTTGAAGCTATTGAGCAGTGAATGAAATATGCAAAGTGTATGCCTTCCTTAAGCCCAAGCATATAAGATCCTTTAAGAAAAAGAAGTAATTGTTGAGTTTCTGTACGTAAAATTAAAATGTAATTTTATTTTTAAATGCAATATAGCTTCTTCAAAAGGAATATCTAGCACACATTTTGGGAGGTCATCTTTGCTGACTTGTTTAAAAATCAAAGTAGCTTTTTGTCTCTTAGAACAAATCCTACAGCCAAACTCTCTTAAGTAAATAAAGGTTTAAAAGAATAAATGTTTCACAACTAAGGATGTGATGGATTGCTACTGTATATGTATTTTCCTGCAAAGCTAGTCAAAGGCTTTTTTTCTCCCACTACCTCTTTAATCTTAGTGAAAAGCTTTCCTTAGAGCTTCAGCAGTCCCCATAGGAGCCCTATTTTCTCTTTATGTGTTTCTGCACGCTGCTTCTCTTTACCAGACTTTAAGATATACCCACGTTTCCTACACCAGTGCTCGCAGAGCAGTCATATTTTCTCATATTAATTATTATTTAGAATTTCCTTTGTCATGGTTGAGAGGAACTGTCCCAGAATTTCTTTTCCCAGGGTAACCTTAATGTGTTTAAAGGCTCTGAGGATGAATGGTAAGAAATTAGTCATTTTATAATATTGTCTGCCATCCTTAAAATATTTGGATACTTGATATCTAAGTGCCAAATGAGGTCAGTTATAAGAACAGGTGAATTTAAAAGAGGAATTGCTAACATGATATGAAAAAAAGCAGTGTGCCACCTCCTTCATTCTTGCTCCTTAACTTCTTGGAAGACGTGTAGAATACCAATCAGTAAGTTTCAAGAGAAAAGGTGGCATATGTTGGGTGTTAATTTCTCATAATTTTTTTTATTGAAAGTTTTGGTCCCTTATAAAGAATGCTTATGTAAAGTTAAAGAACCTTTTCTTCAGAAGAAAATTACTATGTTAGTGAAAAATATAACCTTGTGATAGATAAAATGCTCTTTATATCGAGTTTTATTTACTAGAGAATCATTGTGTGTTTACAGTTAAAGTCTTATGAGAACTTATTAACTGGAGAAATTATTTTCTGTATGTTTTGGTTTCCACATTTGGTTCATAATCTTTTATATAAAAGGAAGCAATTGTTCTTAGCTATTGGACAGATGGGATGCTCAAGAAACAGACTTTAAAAGCTTTCCAAAGACTCTCACTCACGTGCTCCTCTACAAAATCATGGGTAACGGAAGTCGATAGTACGAGTTACCATTGCACTTCTTCCTCCTGTAGCGAATTGCCTAGAGCATGCATTGTGGCTCTGAGCCATAATTTAAATATTGCTACTATGTAATGTAGTTACAGTTCTTATTATTAGAGGTCGTTTATTATTTACAGCATGTCAGTTTGTCATGGCTAGTTCACCCAAATAGATTAACCTTTAACATTTTAAATATTTGAAGAGAAATTGATTTAGCATTTATTTTTCTAGGGAGTGTTTTTATTAAAAGTCATAGGACTTTAGGGGCATTATTTTAATAACCACTAAGACCTGTTCTATAGATCACTTTAAGTTTAGCTTATTTTTTTAATTGCTCATTCACCTGTGCAATTTATAATTGTTTTTAGATACATCATTTAAATTGTTTTGTTGTCTTTACATGTTTAATTAGCAATTTTATTGTGCTGTGTTTTCAAACAAAATTCAAGTCAAGAGTCCAAAAACAAATAGGTTTCCAGTTGATGGGCTAGCAACATCATTAACTTATTAAAGAAAGGTATAGATAGCTCAAAAATATGCATTAGCAACTGAAAAGAATTTTTTTTCTTGACGTACTAAATGTTCCTAATTTATTTTGAGGCAGAAAATAAATATTGCCACTAATATCACCTCTACCTGCTTCCCTCCATATTAGTTTCTTTTTTTTTCTTCATGATAATGATGATGATGATGATAAAAGGGAGCCACTCACTCCTTCACCTAGCATAGGCAGGCTAGTTATTCTGCCTTTCTAACTTTTGACCTGAGAAATGGCTATTGGTCAAGGGATTGTGACACACGTTAATCACCAAATTGAATGTTGCAATACTCTTACCATACATATACAAGGACAGACGCATGAATTTGCTTATTCAGAAGACACCAGGAGAAAGAGTAGGGAAGGATACAGGCAGCCAGAAAGATTATGACCACTATAATCAATAAATGAAGATACAAGAAATGGAGATTTTATGTGTGTGACAACGATGTTAGCAACCCCACATATAACTTAATCTCTCTGCAAGCCTAGAGCAAATAAATATTTATTAACTGGACTCCTTAGTCCTCTTCCTCATCTAGGCCATCCTCTAGGATAGCGTGGCGTTAAGGGCTTGAACTCTGGAGTCATCTCTGCAGTTTACAGCTACAGAACCATCGGCAAGTTACTTACCTTTCTTTTCTTTTCTTTTCTTTTCTTTTCTTTTCTTTTCCTTTCTTTTCTTTTCTTTGCTCTTCTTTTCTTTTCTTTTCTTTTAAGTTTATTTTATTTGTTTTGAGAGAGGGGTTGGGGACAGAGAGAGGAGACAGAGAGTCCCAAACAGGCTCCACACGGTCAGCATGGAGTCCAATATGGGGTTTGAACTCACAAACTCTGAGATCGTGACCTGAGCCAAGGCTAAGAGTCAGGTGCTTAATTGACTGAGCCACCCAAGCACCCCAAGTAACTTACTTTTCTAAGTCACTGTTACATCATCTGTAAAATGGGATTTAGGCAACAGGTATTTAATGAATGCAAAGAGCTAAGGCTCAACAGTGAACCAGATAGTCTATTCCTTCAATAGTATCCACCTCACAAGGCTGTTGAGAAAGTCAATAGGATATAAAGTTTAATACAGTGCATGACATAGATGTGTTCAGTTGTTGTTAGATGCTTTCTTCATCATTATGTATGACACATATTATGTACAAAGTACTACATTGTTTTAAGAAATGCACAAAAAAAGGTCTGTTTGGGGCCTATTCTTTAGCATTAAGAGTCTGTTTGCATATTTAAGATGTAGATTACTTTAGGTTGTAATTCTCGAGAGACTCTGAGGCAAGGATTTGAATGCAAGTAGCTTATTTCGGAGGCTATCCCAAGAAGCACTGGTAAGGGAGTAGAGATGGAAAACGGGGCAGGAAGGGAATGCCATTAGAGGATACATTAATGAACACATTACAGCAGTAGGCAGCTGGGACTCTGTCCCACTTGGGGGGTCTCTGGAAGATGACATAGGGAATGCCTCTGAGTTGTCTCCCCAAGGGGAAAAGAAACTGGGGTATTTTTCAACCCTTGCCTTTTTGTCATTGGCCAAGGGCTGTTTCTGGGGAGTTAATTCCATAGCATTTCCATCCAGCACCATGTGCAGTCCAGGCATGTTCTGGGGCCAGAGATGCTCTCAGCAATCACAGGTGCTTGCAACAGGAAGCCCTTGGACTTTTCAGAAACTATGATTTTGAAGGGATCTGGGAGGGCACCAATAGCATTTGCTACATAGCTCTTCACCCAAAAACCACAATATAAGACTATATGTGGCGAGCTCAAAATACGTAGAAACATGAGAGGCGGGTACAAACACTAGATTTATAATTCCTTTTTCAGAATAAGGGTGGGAGCATTAGTATGGAAACACAACACCTGACTTACATAAAGGAAATGTACTTGAGCATTTTTCTTTCTAAAAGCATCACAAGTAATTGTTTGGCACCAAGGAACGTTTCAGAATGGTCACCATGTTTTGATCAGGTCTTTTATCAAATTAGAACTTAATTACCTAACATCTATATGAAAAAAAAAATCAATCTTTTTTTTTCTTAGTTGCTGAATCACTTGGACACTCCAAAGTAAATTGAATCTTTACATCAATTTTCCAGGAAAAGAAACGATAAAATCTTTGTCCTTGAGGTTCCACTTGACAGGGTCAGAAGCAATTCTTCCATTGTATTATACCATAACACAAATCAGAAAATGCAAAGATTTCAGAATCGCTCTATTTCACATATTATCTTTGTAGCTTTCCTCTGCAGCAGAGCAAGGGTGTTATTAGGCACAAGAAATTTTGTTGAATTCTTAAATTGGTCTCAAGAACTTTGTGATGGATGGTTTACCCAATTTAAAACAGATCATCGGGTGAAATTGCTTTTAGGTTAAAAGGAGGGTTCTTCAGACTCTTTTTAGGGAAGATCCTTTCAATTACTTGGTTAAGTCCAGAATTGCTAAACTGTAAAGTATGAAGACTCTGGGTACATTGGTGGTGAATATGATAAAAAGAGAATGCTAGAAGGAGAATAGAGCAGCCTCAAGGCCAAACTTTGTCTGCTTGAAGGTTTTACAGGGAGTAAGGACTGGCCTGACGACTTATTTATCTTTGTTCAATCCAGCTTATTCTGAGTAATCTAAACCTTAATTAATGATTATTAATTTGACATGAAGCTCAATGCAAATGCCTAGATACCATCTGGAGCATTTTACCCAGTTTCATGAAATAAATATTTGTCTAATAAGACTCCTCATACCCAACTAGAAATGTATGTGGCTCCTTGCCATGAAGCTCAGCTTTTAGTGGAACCTAAACCACATAAATGCAGACAAATAAAAAATATTATATGTACTTCTTTCATATTTTTGGCATTTCCTGGTGAAAGTTATAAACTGACGTCTCAAAGGAACATGCTCTCAAAAGTCAAGTCTCACTGAGCTCAGATGTTACCTCCTCAGGTAGAACTTCCCTGGTTATTCCATTTAAAATGGTCCCTCATCCTGGCCCCTCACCTCCATCCCTTCACTATTTAATTTTCTTCAGCACACTCATCACTATCTTGTGTTCTTTCTTTACTTTTTCATGTTCCTTTATTTGTTTATATGTTTGACTTCTCGCACTGGAATGTTACTGCCATGGAGGAAGAGAATTTATCAGTCTTATTCATTGTGATATCCCAATGTCAAGGGCAGTGCTTCCCATAGAGTAGGCACTCAATAAATTTTTGTTGAATGAATCAATGAAAGAGTGGATATTAAGAATCCTGTGTCCTTGAAAATAAATGTAGCATATCAAGTACCCTAGTGTTTTAGGGAAGAATCTTAACTCTTTGTAGCTTAAAAAATTGCATTTAATTTTACTGCAGCAATAATGTAAAATCTGACAAAGAGGCAGCCTCTCAGTAGAATCTTGAGCTGTTGAGCACAGATTTGCTGACAAGGGAACAGTAGATGCAGGGATTGGGTGGCCAGAAGGTCAGTGTGCCAGGCAGCTGTGGAACTGTATTTGGAAAGTACCAGGGACTTAAGACAATGTGAATCAGCAAAGAAACAGGAGGGATCAAAGGCTCAGTAAATCCCCACCTTCTCAGGGCTCAGGCACCTGAGGCATCCCCTGGTTATAGGGGCCTTCTTACTGAGACCAGGAATAGAGGAAAATGCCATAATAGGCCACCAGAGGAATAGACGGGCTGAGTCTATTTGAGGTAAACACACTATGGGACTTTAGAGCAATCCAGTCTTTCCTTTCCTGAAAAGATAAGCCATTTATTCTTTTAACAAATATTTATCAAGGATCTCCTATGGACTAGCACTATTTAGACTCCAGCCTTCATCGTCTCTTCCTTCTCTGGCCCCCAACACACTTGCGTACCCATTGCTACAGAGACACTTTGCTTTTGGTTTTATTATTTATTGGCCTTTTGTGTAAAATTTGGTTTGGAGAAAGGGCTTTGCCACTGTAACAAGGCCAGCAAGCCTTCTCTTCACACCTTGTTAACACTAGTAGAGAGTGCTTTAGGTATAGGTAGAATATACCTATTCCAAAACACAGAATGAATCCCACTAAAATACTCCCTTTTGCCCTCCCAAGAAGTTTGGAAGTGTTCAAGTTTACTCTTGGGATCGCATCATTTATGTGCAGGTCTGTTTTTCTTCAAAGGTACCAGGTGACCCTGTGCCTTTTGGGCAATTGAGATTGAAAGTTAGGTTTCTGCTGTTATATTAAACTAACTCTGGTTTCTTATTTGACTGAAATATGAAAAAGCAAGGATTTTTGGATTGCTTCTGTTATATTTCCCCAGATGTGAGTGTGACAGGAAATTTTTATTTTAAAACAATACCGTGATCCGTGTACTTACTGACAGAAGACATTGGCTTAAAAGAAAAAAAAGAAAAGAAAGGAAAAGACAATGTCAATCTGAAAGAAATTGGGTGCAGCCAGACTGTTAAACAGACAAGTCAATTGCTGAAGATATCTCATCCTCATTCATTGAGCTCTCGGGGAGAGTTTTATTAACCTACTGTGTTTTCAGGGTCTATACAGTCTTCTGCCCAGTGGGCCATTACCCAGTGGGATTGAACCGGGTGAGATCCTTGCATAGACTCAACATCTTCTTAACAAAAATGAAAACAATATCATATTGCCTTTGAATCTGTTTGAGGGGAGAAATATTTTTAGGGAAAAAAAAGATAATTGAAAAGCTCTGTATTCATCTCTCTGTGCCCTAGGACATTGATTTTTCAGACGTTGTAATGTATTACATGGTGAAAGAGTCCCATGGACTTTCATACATATTAGTGACTTCAGTGCCCACAGCACACACTGCAAACCTTTCACATTCAGAGATTCAGCATGCCTTGTGGTATTTCTGTCTGACCTCAATCCATTTTGGAAATAAAATGTTCCATACACTAAGGGAAAGAAAGTCTTAAGGGCTTCTCTCTAGCTTTCCTGCCATCCCTTGCTAGCTGTGTAGGGAAGCCAGTGGCAGGCATTCTTGCTCAGAATCTGCCTGGTGATACCCAGGTCTCTGCCAAGGGCTTTAGGATCCATCTTTCACTCTTCTGTTTCCCAGCAGTACCATCTGCCCATGTGGTCACAGGAAATATGAGCTTTGTATTCAGCAGGTGCTCTGTAGATATTAAAATTGAATTGAATCAGGACTTAGTAAATCCAAGCCAAATCAGGTTTGAGTTGTGTGAACTATATCTTCACTGGGAAGCAAGAGGTAGAGGGAGGAGTAGCAGTGACAGCAGAGGAGAGAGAAATCAAGTCTTCTCCAATTTCAGGCTTCAATAGAGGCCTTCAATAGAGGCTCAAGCACAATAAAAGAGAAGAGATCTCCTTTATGTATAGATTGAGGAAGGAGTGTCTCCCTCTCCCATCCCAGGTTGTGACTGTCCCTGCACAAATCTCTGACCCATGCTTGATTTCTATTAGCAGATGCTTCTCTCCTGATCTTACCTCTCAGTCACCCAGCTTCCTGGCCAAGAGCATGGGTGTGATGCAGTGTGCATCCTGGGCCCCCTTCCTGGGTCACAGGAGACTGCCCCATACACCTTAACCCCTCACCAGGGATGCCTGAGTGTTGGTCTGTTCACCCTGGCTGCTCCCACAGCCCCTTCCAAGTTTTCATTATCCATAATGACAGCCAGCTTAGATTTAACTCCTCAAGTTCTATGTGTTGTGTTTTGTATAAGAAGCATGAAAATTTGGGGGCACCTGGGTGGCTCAGTCAGTTAAGCATCTGACTTCGGCTCAGGTCATGATCTCGCGGTCTGTGGGTTCGAGCCCCGCGTCGGGCTCTGTGCTGACAGCTCAGAGCCTGGAGCCTGTTTCAGATTCTGTGTCTCCCTCTTCCTCTGACCCTCCCCTGTTCATGCTCTCTCTCTCTCTGTCTCAAAAATAAATAAATGTTAAAAAAAATTTTTAAAAAAAAGAAGCATGAAAATTTTGGCGTGCTGCCTCCATTTTCTCCATTCTCTTCTATAACCAGCCCTTTCCTTCATGCCATGCTACCTGCTATGCCTTGCCCTTTGCCACACTGCTTCTCAGTTGCATTGCTTTCTGCTAAGAAAAATTCATTAGAAGAGCTGATCGATGCCAAGTTTTGTGTTGTTGATATCTTAATACTTTATGTGAAAATAGTGGCATAATATGGGAATGTATATGAACTTTGGAATATACATGCCCAGCTACTGCTCTCTGCATCGTATATGTTCCATAAAATGGAGGCAAGGGAGGTATGAAGCAAGTTTCATTTGGAAAGCAAGCACTTCTAGGCCAAAATCAGAAACGTTAGTCAAAAGGCAGGGTTACATACTCAGAATTTTCAAAGACTAGCACCGAACCCCTCCTAAAACTTTACATAAAACCCTACCAAAGGATATTCTGAACTGAAATCTGAGAAGTTCAAGTTTATCATTTGTGATAAAAAATTCCTCATGCCCTACCAGTCCTCTTGTGACTGTTTATTAATAAACAGTATTGTTATAAATGGGCGTGTCCCTGAAAATGGACCCTGACATCAAATAAATATGTGTGTGCCTATAGACTTGCATAATTGTTTAAATTGGTTTGTTTTTAAAGCAGAATAAAAGGAAAATAAGTCTTTGCCAACTGTGTCTTTATTTATTCTTTTTATGTGTTTGGCATGTAAATACAAAAAAAGTTCTCTTTACATTTCTGAAACACTAATTTTGAACACTATTGCTCTTGGTAAATTTAGCACACATTTTCTTTTACAACTAGTATGATGAAAAGAATTCAGGGATGTTCAGCTTTACAGAATTCCTGAACAAACCTCATGGACTCTAATATAGTCACTGTGCTAAGAATATGTGAATAATTAATTTTATGACTAGGCTGGAAATAAAAATTCAATGACCACCTCCTTCATTCCCATTTACATTTGAAACCTCCTATTCAACTTGTTGTGCCATGTCAAATAAACAATATAATGCTGTTTTTACTCAGTTTATTGTAGTCTTCGTTTTTAAATATTTTATCCTCTGAATTTTCATGTGACTATATCCTGTGGCTCTGTAGTATATGTAATAGCATGTATTTTTTTTCAACAAGGAATAAACAAAGAAGTGCTATGAAAATAGAAACGAATTGTAAACCATAGTCCTGACATAAGAAACTTAGTTCCTAGTGGGATTGTGGGGCAATTTTCATGGCTTTTAAAGGAAAGGAGAAACTTGTAGTGGTGATAAATTATACCACGGGGACCTCTTAAACACTTAGCCTTGCCGAACATTAAACCTGTCTCTTCAACAGGTTTATTGCAGGATTAGGCACTTCCTGGAGAAAGATTCACTCTGCCTTTGGCATTGATGTAAATTTCATTTCTGCTAGATTTATAAAAGGTGCTATACAGAAGTCATTGAATTTTCTCAAAAGTTCACTTCAGGATTTGGGATGTGGATGCCATTGTCCTTAAAGTGGACCATCTAAAAATTTTTCCCAGATTCATACTGAGCCAGGTTGTTCTAATCCTTTGTAGTACTTCATATATGCCTAAACATTATATTAACTCTTTCTGGCCACCAGAATTGTGCTGATTAAGTGACAAAGTCAGTGGTGCTAAGACTTGTGAACCATATGTTAAGATTCATATACACACTTTAGACGTGAATGTGGCAGGCCCAGTCACTTCAGCTCTCAAATTGCAGATTTGTCGAACAGAACCAGCATGTCATTTAAAAATATCTAATGGCTGAAGAGTCAGGACACTAAATAACTTTGCTTTTTTTGTTTAAGTTTTTGAATATGCATTTTGCAACTTGTAGTGTAAAACTGGATCTTAAAAAGTTGCTTGGTTGCACTCTTTAGCCATCATTCACTTATTCTTTAAGTATTTATTGAGCACTGTACCCCAGGTTTGTCCTAGGGCAACTGTAAGCAAAGCAGTGAAGAAAACAGGCAAAAATCCTTGCCCTCTTCAGAGTGGAGGAGGTTACATTCTAATGTAACTAAATCAATAGAATCAGCTGATAAGTGATACGGAGACAGATAAAGCAGATCAAGGGGGATAGGAGAGGGTGGGAAGAAGTGTCATTTTAACAAAAGGAGTGAAGGAAAGCCTCACTGAGAAGGAAACTGTAAAAGAAAGATCTGAAAGAAGTGAGAGTGGAGCCCATGAGGATTTGGGGGGAGGGAGGATTGAGCATATCCGGGTAAAGGGAACAGTAGGTGCAAAAGGCCACCAAGTTGGGAGGATGGTTCATTTGTTGGTAGAACAGTGATGAGGGCGGTGTGGCTGGAGTGGAGTGAGCAAGACGGGGGAGCAGTAAAGAGATGAAGACCAGGAGGTAAAAGAGGCCAGAGCATATAAAGCCTTTATGGCAATACTCTGAGTGAGGTAAGAGCCCTTACAGTTGGCTGATGTACAGAGGAGGGACTTGAGCTGATTCACTTCATTTTTTTAAGGTTTTATTTATTTATTTTGAGAAAGAGAGAGAGAGAGAGAGAGCACGAGAGGGGGAGGTTGAATCCCAAGCAGGCTCCCTGCTGCCAGTGCAGAGCCCAGTGCGGGGCTTGAACTCACGAACTGAACCATGAGATCATCACCTGAGTCAGATCAAGAGGGGGAGCCATCCAGGCACCCTGAGCTGATTCACTTTGAAAGAATTCCTTTGGCCATTCATAAGAATAGATCCTAGGGAGACAAAGGCAGATGAAGAGGGATGGGTCAGGAGGCTGTCACAATCACTGGTAATCGAGGCAAGAGAGGAAATTGCCTTGGACCCAGGGTAGTAGGAGAGGTGGGGAGAACCAGTTGGATTCTGGATCATTGGAAGGCAGAGCCAACAGCTCTTGCTACTGGGTCAATTAAGGCTGTGAGACCAAGAGAGGAGTCAAGACTGCCAGTCTTATAATCCCAATTACTTGCTAAGGTAATAGCCAAAACAAGAAATCCCATCTCCCTCTTTTCAGGACCCTATGTATTTTTTTCTCTTACTGACTGTGAAAACCTGTTTCTTTGTCTTTAAGAAGATTAAAGTGATACAAGAAGTATTTGTTGCAAAGTCAACAAAGTTTCACTAGGGGGTAACATAAAATAGAGATGCTACTTGAAAATTAAGTTAACAAATACCACCCGTCTAACACAACCCCTCCCCCAGTACATCCATGAGTAAGGCAAGCAAAGAGAGGGTCAAGTTTGAAATATAAGTGGAACTAAAACAAGAGCTCATGCATGACTTCCCTGGATCAAGACACAAAATCCAGAGGAGGGCTGAGCAAAGATTGGTTGATAGAGTTAATCACTCAGCAAGGCAAAGTGCTGTTAAATCAACAAAGGAATATGACACATTCCTTGCCTTTGAGGAGCTTAAAGTCTATTGAAAGCACTTGCCTTCCATGACTCAGTGGAGCACCAGGATTTTATTTATATCATTTGCAGAGATACATGTCAGTAGTGAAACTGTTACAAATAAACGTATAGAGATATTAAATATAGATTCATATAGATATTTCAATGGATGGTCTTTTATGTGTGTATAGGCCAGCAGTATAGGTATGTGGCTACAAACTTACTCGTATCCTTATTCCAAATTTTAGTATTCAGAACGTGTTTGGCCACTGTGATGAGTAAAAGCAATAGTAAACCGGAGAGTCCATTAAAAAGTTCACTTTGGAAACTTAATACCCAAATAAATGAGAATATATTGAGCAAGATTTCTTGAAGAAAATCTCTGTGCATTGCATAACAGGTATTAAAATCTTGGCAACTCTCCCAAAGGTGCCCAGAGTTCCCAGCCAGCTCCAAAAAGGTGTCCGTGGCTGTGTTACAGCTTTCCAAGGAAGCTGGAGAGCAGTTGTGTGCTATTCTCAGTCACTTCCGGCTTTGCCCCCATTTGTGCCCTCCTCAGCCTGGCAAGGGAGATCTGCCTCTCCTTCGGAGGAGGCCCCTCTTGCTCTGACTCCTCTCCCACCGGGGAGCCGAGAAACAGCTTGCTTTCCTAAGCATCAGTGGTTGCGCTTCTCCCCTGGCTGAAAGGCTTCTACAGGAAGCAATGAGGGGACACAAAGCTGGCAAGCCAAAGTGAGAAAGACACAAGACCTTGGCTGAGGGTCATCATTCTTGTATCTGTGTTCCTCAGTCTGCCCTGCAGAAGATATACTCACTAAACCTATTTGTTTGTTTTTAATTTTTCTGGTGAAATTTTGTTGCTTTTTAACTCCTATAAGTTCTTGAGCTATTCCTCCCCTCCCCAGTTCTAAGCTTCCTTTAACTTGTTTTGGAATAAGCCGAAATGAAACAAAATCGTACATTCTAAATCAAGCTCTTAAGACGGAACTGAGTTCATTGATTAAATATGAAAGAGAGCATCTTTAGCAAAACGAAAGCCAAGCTTTTAAGTCTTCACTGAACACTGGTTGATCTTACCACCGTCTTGGCACTAGTTTCCTCATACGGTTTTGCATATCAGGTGTTTACAGACTAAATAGTAGATGAGCTTCAAGTACACTATGTCATTTAATGTCAATGAGCTAACCCTGTTTATTCGGCTCTGTGCTTAGCAATTGAAATAATCTGCATCGAAGTGCTCAGTATGCTACAATTAAGAAGCGTGCTTGTGGAAGGCACACTCTTGGTTCATTTTTTAAAAAGACCATCTGTTTCTTGGTGTGCCACTTGTACAGGTTTTCCTTTCATCTTTCACCTTCTTAAAAAAAAAATCCACAGCTTTCTAAAGCTTCTGATACTATTTCATATCGGGCTTTATAGAATGCTCATTCTCTGGATTTTCAGCTGTGGTTTTACCAGCATCCTCACAAGAACATTTTAAACCCTCAGGAATCTTAGAAATTAGAGTAGGAAAATAGGAAGCCCTCCCCCACCCTGTATCTGTTCCCTTCTGGTGAGCTGACAGTTCCTGTCGGCAACTGGTAATGATACTACTTGTAATAGGGGCAGTGGTGGTGGCGGTAATCTATTAATATTTGCAAGTTAACAAGGTAAAATATATTTAAGGTTTATATATATTCAAGAGACTTTTACTCGTTTCTTTGAAGTGCCCTTAGGAAAGGATAGAAATGACCTGACAGGCTGTGGAATAGGAAATCCTAAATAGGATTCTTCAACCAAAAGTTGCAATGTCTTAGTGGCATACCTTTGATCATGCTCAAAGACTAAATTTTTAGCATGTTGACAAAACAGTTTCTCATTCTGAGTATTTGTGATTTAGAAAACAAACTTCTTTAACCACATATTTTTAAGACATTTTCGCATTCAGTCTGAAGGTGAAGTGTGTACATTATTTTGTGGGAAATGAACAAGATAAAGGGAAGAGGTAAAATATTCTTCAGTTAAATAGCACATTTTATGCCCAGCAGCCACGGGAAATAGGTTAGCTTATTTAAGAAGTTTATTTCCTAATATAAGAAAGAAGAAAGATGTTTGTATAGCCTGTGCTTTGGAATAAAAATAGCAAATTTTAGACTTGACTTCATTTAAAATGATTAAACATAATGCCTATTTACTGCTGAATTTCTTGGAGGAAAGAACAGTCTTGTCAGAATTGTATATTCCCAAACTTCTTTACTTGGTGTCATTTTTATCTCATGAAACTACAATTAAAAAGGGAAGTAGGAAGTGAGGCAGCTTTAAGGAAAATCACAATGTCAGAAAAGAGATTGGGGGAAGTGAGATAATCTTATGCACCCCTCTGTTCCCCTGGGATGTGGAGAAGGTGGGGTTTTATGGTGATGTCAGCCTCAACTAAGAGCCTTCCCAACCTCTGTGGTATGTTTTGTTTTAGACTTTAAAAGCATGACCTTAAACATGTTTAGGTGGTCTTCCATTTTATAAAACCTTGTGAAAACAACGGATTGATTATTATAGTCCCAAACCAGCTAGTCTTTATTGACTAAATGTGGACATAATACCTGGGATCTGGACTTTGTGTTTACCACACCATCTCCACTGCCCGGCAGGGCTTAGGTGAGGTCTGTGCTACACAGAAGATATTTAAGCAACCAGTTTAGGTTCTCATTAGACTGCCCATCACAAGAAGAAAAATCTATTGTTTGGAGCAAAGAAAGTATCAAGTGAGCCTTTATATAGTGAGAGAAAATACCTGGAAAGCGATGAGGTGAGAAATCCAGAGGTGCCTATTGGTAAGCGTGGAGATCTGGCACCAAGCATCCTTTGCTGGCAGATGTGTAAAGGTCTCTGAACCAATAGATGTCAGCCTGATTGAACACAGACGGGAGACAGCAGGAGCTAGCAATAACGATGAAATGTTTGGGAAGTCAAGTTTGGATTAAGGTATTTGGTTCTAGCCGTTGAACAAGGCAGCGGACATGGCTGGAGTAAACACAGCTCTCCTGTTTAGCTATTGATTTATTATCAGCACCAAAATTACTTTTATTTTTACATGCAAAAAGGTACATTCAGGTTCTAAAATTATATGTCCCAAGACTAGATGACGCAAGAACAATGTGGCTCACTGTACATTTCTTAGAAGCTAAGGGGGGAAAATCTCATTACTTTCATAAGTTCTTACAGAAAAGACTGTTGTATATTTTTCCAGACTATTGGTGGAGATTTTTCTTAACATATAAAGAATAAACCATTCCCCTACCCCAGCCCCTACACAATCTGGGAAACCGCTCTTATGAAATAGCAGTTCTCTAAAATAAAAACACCAAAGACATATTAACTAGGCTTCTTTTTTCTTTTTATTGTTGGCATTGAATACAAATCAACATTAAATCTGAGACCATTTTTAGTGTCAGATTCCCAGATCTAAAATAGGGTATACAAATAAAAAAAATTGGCAAAAATGTTTTACTTATGTTTTATGCAGCTTGTAATGGTTGAGACTCTTCATTTAGAATTCAAACATCCCCCTCCGTATTCCATATGGAATAAATTTTAGGAAGTGCCAAAAATAATGAAGGGATGCTTGGGTCTAAGCAAATAATATATTTTAAATTTTCAATTACAGTAAGAAACTAGTTTTTTCTATACACAAAAGATAGTTTATTAGCCTCTCCATCAAAGACCAAAATGTATTTCGGCGTTCTATCTATATTTTTAAAACACTTAATCAAACAAATACTTTCAGTTAGGAATCTTTTGGTTGCAATTAATAAAAATACAAACTTAACTGATCTAAACAAAATAGGAGGGGTGAATTTGATTGGCTCATGGAACTGGAGAGGTAGTTCTAGTTACACACAGGGTTTGGACCAGCAGTTCCAGGCTCTCAGCCTCCGGCTCTGTATTTCTGTAGCTCTTTCCACTCTGCCTCCCTCAATGTATTGGTGTTGTCCTTAGGCCCACCCTCCTTGTGGTAACAAAAAGGGCTATAGTGGTTCTAGACCTAAGACATCACAAGTACTGTCCCAAGGGAGGAAAAAGTCTGTCCCAGCACTCCCAGCAAGAAGCCCTGGGATTTACTCTGGGGGGATTGACTAATGTCAAATGTTCACTAATCACTTTGGCCAGGTAGATGGGATTCACAAGTGTGCTTTAGCTCTTCAAAACCTTAGCTCCAGAGTTGAAGATATGTTGAATTCCATCTAGGTACAGCTAAGAATTGGGGGATGGGTTAATTCTTAAAGGAAAATCTGCGTGTTTTTAGAACAAGGGAAAGAGGATGGAGACCAAATAATTAGGAGGCAGCCAGTGAATATCTTTTGCAACTGTATACCTAAAAAGAGTAGTGTCTTCCAGGCCTAGGCTTAAATTGGTTGGGGAAAGGGGCGCCTGGGTGGCGCAGTCGGTTAAGCGTCCGACTTCAGCCAGGTCACGATCTCGTGGTCCGTGAGTTCGAGCCCCGCGTCGGGCTCCGGGCTGATGGCTCAGAGCCTGGAGCCTGTTTCCGATTCTGTGTCTCCCTCTCTCTCTGCCCCTCCCCTGTTCATGCTCTCTCTCTTCCCAAAAATAAATAAACGTTCAAAAAAAGAAAATTAAAAAAAAAATTCGTTGGGGAAAGTTTATCTTGCCCATCATCTCTTTTACCTCTCAGCAGACAATGCAATTCCCTTATGTGGGTGTTTTCAGTAGGGACGTTGCAATCTTGTTTCAAAATGTTAATTTAGGAGGGGTGTGATCCACAGACATAAGTGGTCACTTCCCCATTGATTCTAGTACCTCAGGTGCCCACCTCAGTTGACCAAACTCTGGTTTGAACACTGTTCTGGTTTCAACAAACTGCATGTAGGATTTAGAGAAAAGCTAGATTCAACAGGAAGCATTTTACCAGATTTCCTACTAAATCTATAATGAAATATTCCTGTAGAATGCTGAACTTTCATATGATGGACTTATGGTTGCATTTTATATTCATGTCATTGTGTGAAGTGCTTCTTGTGTGGAAAAAAACAAAAACAAAAAACCTCACAGAATGAAATCGCAAGTTTTCCCTCTCTATTTTTTTCTGTTTCTCTGAATAAGCTCATCCAAATATGTTCATTTCAGTCCTGTGTGGCACATGGTCTTACATGTTTTTAGCAGCCCTAAATTGCCCCGGTTGGCCCTAACTTGGATTTGCATTTCCACCCCCAACCATCCATATTTTCAGAATGAGCAGTGATACTGTTGCCCTTAGCAGATAGCATCCTCCTGTGCTGAGTTTATGATGCCAAGCCCTGAATGCTCTTCTTAGACATACATAAGGAGAGGAGTCTAAGGATTAGAATGTGGCCTTTCATCCCTACCAGCCTGCACCCCTCTTCTCCAGGGTGGGGTGCAGTGAAGAGATCGTGGATCTGCATCACTGAAGGTTCCAGAATTCTTAAGGCAGCTCTAAAGCTTTTGTACCCAAGTAGAGTCCCCAGAGGATCAAGGGAACCATCATCAGCATCACCACCATCTCTTCATGGTTCTTCTTTTCCTTTGCTCCTATCCCAGAGAAAATGTTTCTCTCAACCCAGTGATCTGCGCATGTGCTTCTCTCGTCCCATGTCCTCTGCTCAGCTCCGAGACTTGACATCGTTTCTATACCTCCACTTCTGCCTGCTCTGAATGCAATGAAGGCAGCTTGCCAAACCCCTCCAAACTGCCGGTCCCACAAAAATGTCACCATCTCTTTCTCCTTCATAGCTGCTGTCCTGTAGTCGTTCAGAGCCCATACCAGCTTCCTCAGCTTTTGCCCTGACCCACGCATACAAGCACACATCCTCCTAAAGTTTCTAATAATTAATAAATATTTATTGTGAGGTATTGTGTGAAAAGACAAAATTGTGTGTTAAGATACAAAATAAATTCAATATAGTCACTGCTTTTAAACCACCTAACAATCTTATGATAGCTGTTTCCCACATAGTCAAGCCACTGAAACTCTCTCTCTAAAAGGGTCCCAGGGCTTGCCTACGCATCAGACATAAAGTCTTCCTTAAGTCCTTAAAGTACACCTCTTTATAACATTTGATTCCTTGGGCAAGTATGAAAAGTAAGTGGCAAAGCAGGAACTTGAACCCGAGCCTTTTGGGCCAAATTGTGAACTTTATTATTACATTTTAACTGCACTGATAATACATGGATACTTTGTCCTTTAAAAACATGTATAATGTTGCAGGTAAATACCTTTTAGCCACCACCCTACTTCCCAAGTGGAAAACACTGTAATATGTGTAGTTCTTTTAGGCTATCTTTATATATATTCATATGTGTATGTATTCATTAAAAACATGTAGTATTGTATTTATTTTTTTATGTAAAGGAATTCTAGTGTAAACATCTTTTAACAACATGCCTCTTCATTCAACAATATTGTTTTGAGATTCATCTGTATTGATACATACAGATTTAGCTCATTTTTTTAACCACTTTGTGAACTCCATGAAATGAATATACCATATTTTTTTTTAATTTTTTTTTAACGTTTATTTTTGAGACAGAGAGAGACAGAGCATGAAAGGGGGAGGGGCAGAGAGAGAGGGAGACACAGAATCTGAAGCAGGCTCCAGGCTCTGAGCCATCAGCCCAGAGCCCGACGTGGGGCTCGAAATCACGGACCACGAGATCGTGACCTGAGCTGAAGTCGGACGCTTAACCGACTGAGCCACCCAGGCGCCCGAATATACCATATTCTATTCATCTCCCTTTTTGAAGAACATTAAGTTCCTTTTTCCATGCTTTCACTATTACAGATTCCTCAGTGGCCCTCCTTGTGCATAGTGACACAATGTATTTTGCTGGTTAAATCCCAGCTCTTGACTTACTAGCTACGGGACCTTGGATGAGTTACCCAAACAATCTAAGCTTCATTCTCCTCATCATAGAGTTGTTTTAAGGATTAGATGGGTTTAGGTATGCAAGGTGCTGAGTTACAGGCTTGGCACCTAGTAAGCGCTCCATAAAGTGAGCTGTTAGTATCGTAAATGTCTGGATCCTAAGTTGTACTCATTTTCAGTTTAATTGGTACTTCCAAATTGCTCTTTAAAGTGGTCACATTGATTTATAATTCCCTGAGCAGTATAAGAGAGTGTTCATTTTCCTTACTCCTCCTAACACATTATATCATCAAACCTTTTTATTTGCTGTTCTGTCCAATAAGAAATGGCCCCTAAGTGATATTTTAATTTGAATGTTCCTAATTATAAATGAAGATGAATACTTTTTATGTGTTTCTTAGCCAGTTTTATTTCCCCTCTAAATTATTTGTAGCCCTAGTACAGTTTTCTATTTTTGTAGACTTATGCCAAGTTTTAAAAAATGTATTCTGGATACCAGTCCTTTGTTAGGTGCTGCAAGTGTTTTCTCTCGATCTGCCACTTACTTCCCTTAGCTTAAAGTATCTTTGTCTTTAAAAAGATGGAATTTTATAGGGCCACACTTATCAATCTATTCTTTTATGTGCTTTAGGCTCTGACAGTTGAGATTTGAATCCTAGCTCTGCCACTTACCGACTCTGAGGTCTTAGACAACTTACATAACCTCTTGATGCCTTCATTTTCTCAGCTGTAAAATGAGGATAATAATAACATCTACTTTATAGATTGTCATGAGGTATAGGAATTAATACATGTAAAGTGCCAGCCACAGAGCTGACATAGTGTGTTTTCTGTTATTAAGTCCTGCCCCAACCCAGAGTCCAAAAAATATTCTTCCATAGTATTTAGTAATTATTTTAGTTTTCTTCTAAAGTTCAGGTCTTTAATCCACCTGGAATTTATTTTATAGATGAGGTTGGGATCTACATATTTTTATATAAGGATCGTGAATTGTCTCCAGAATCATCTATTGATATCTTTTCGCCCCTGATTTGATACGGTGCTTCTCTCATAAACAACATTTCCATGTATTGGGGCCTATTTCTGGGATCTCTTCTATTTGTCTATCCCCTCGCCAGTACAATACTGTTTTCATTATTGTAACTTTATGTTGTGACTGGACATCTGGTAGATTTATCCTCCCTGAATTCTTTTTCAAAATTATCTTCCCTATTCTTACACAGTATTCTTCCATAGTAATATTACAACCAATTGCTTAAATTTCACTTAAAAACTATGTTGGTATACATTCAGTGTATAGACTTTTCTGCAGTGAATTTTCCCATCCATAAATTGGACATAGCTCTCCATTTCTGGTCTTCTTTTATGCCCTCTACTAAAGTTTTACAATTTTCTCTACAAAGCTATTTCACATTTTTTAAAGTTTATTCCTGTATACCTTTTTTTTTTTTTTTTTTACTATTATCAGTGAGATCTTTTTCTTTTAAATTTTAACTGGTTGTTGTTACTAAATTTGAATGCATTTGGTTTTGTGGATCTTGTAACTGGCTCACTTACTAAATTTTCTTAGTATTTAAAAACAGGGTTTTTTTAAAATGTTTATTCATTTTTTGAGAGAGAGATTGAGACAGAGCATGAGTGGGGGAGGGGAAGAGACCAAGGGAGACACAGAATCTGAGACAGGCTCCAGGCTCTGAGCTGTCAGCACAGAGCCCCACATGGGGCTCGAACCTACTAAATGCGAGATTGTGACCTGAGCACAAGTCGGACTCTTAACCGACTGAGCCACCCTGGTACCCCAAACTTTCTTAGTGTTTTTTTTTAAATTTTTTTTTCAACGTTTATTTATTTTTGGGACAGAGAGAGAGCATGAACGGGGGAAGGGCAGAGAGAGAGGGAGACACAGAATCGGAAACAGGCTCCAGGCTCTGAGCCATCAGCCCAGAGCCCGATGCAGGGCTCAAACTCACGGACTGCGAGATCGTGACCTGGCTGAAGTTGGACGCTTAACCGACTGCGCCACCCAGGTGCCCCGTTTCTTAGTGTTTTTTAAAGTATGTTAGTTTGAGTCTCTTGTAATCGTAATTTGTGAAACTCCTGATTATCTTTGTCTCCTAATATTTTGCCTCATATAGCTTCTTTTTTTTTAAGTTTATTTATTTACTTAGAGAGAGAGACCAAATGCATGAGCAGAGGAGGGGCAGAGAGAGAGGGAGAGAGGGAAAATCCCAAGCAGGCTCCGTGCTGTCAGTGTGGAGCCCTACGTGGGGCTTGATCCCATGAACCATGAGATCATGACCTGAGCTGAAATGAAGAGTCAGATGTTTAACCAGCTAAGCCCCCCAGGTGCCCTGCCTCATATATCTTATTTTATTGCCATTTTCTAGGACCATGAATGTCCTGGATTCTGGGAATATCAGAGATGTCTCTGGCATGTTTCTGGCTCTGATGGACACTTACACTTTTACCCCTTCCAGTCTGATGCTTGCTTGCTGTGGGTTTCAGAGAAACACTCTTTCTTGAGCCTGTATCATACTACACTGGTTCTTATTTTGCACATTTGAAGACTGAAACAATGAGCCTTAGAAGTCTGTGTCAGCCTTCTTCATCTGTGAAGTGGAAGTCCTCGTAGTTTTACTTGTAATTTTCCACTGATTAAGTTTTGAGGAATGTAAGATTTTTTAATTAATTTCTATTTGCTTCTCTCTTTGTTTTCAAAAGAGTCAGGCCTGATTCTATTATTTTTCTTTCTGTAATGGTTACTTTCTTGAATTCTTTGAATAGTTTGTCTCTTAATCCCCCATGGCCAGGCCTTCACCAAGTCTAGATAACTTCTCTTCCTACAAGCAAATGACATTGAAGATTCTAACTGCATTGATGTGAGTGGCTTATGGTGAGGTCACTTTAGTTCAATGTGTGTAGCTGTCCAAGAATAATTTAGTGTCTTTACTTTTCTAAGGAAGGAGTATTCTTAGAATGCAACCAATATATATTCTACATATTAAGCCATTAGGCATCAATTTTTGTAATGTAATTGTAAACATATGTGTTTACCTTGTTCAAGATTGACTTTCATCCCCGAGATGGTTAGACCTCCTTGAAGTAGAGGCCAGTTCTGGTCTGGTCCCAGCACCTGGAGCATGAGGCTTACGGAATTCTGCCTGGGATTACTTGGGAGAAGCTACATTAACATAGGTTAACTTTGACATCCTTCCCATCTTTATATGCACCTTTCCACTTGCCTCTATTATCCCTGCATTCGTGCTTTATATTTTATTTAAAGTCTCAGAATTCATTGGGCAAGGAAGTGAAGGGGATGCTGCCATTTGTATTATGTTTTCCTGAACAATCCCTGAGGCAAAAGGCCTTAATTAGTGAGAAAAGTAAGATTTTGCTACTTAATCTTATGAAGCAGGATAGGCTGGCGAAATGTTTTAGTGCAGGAGGAAAATGTTTCAAAGGCCTGCAAAGCTAATAGCTATTCTTTGTATTTCCATCATTCACACAGTTGCTTAAGGATTTTGAAGACGATTTCATTCAATCACCTTCCTAAAGTTCCAATGTGCTCATTAGGCAAGGCAGCTAATTATGGTTTAAAGCTCTGTTAGTCTAAAGAATATTCAAGTTATGTGTAGCCACTGAGCAATAAACATTGTTCACATACAGTAGGTATCATTATTGAAACTAATTTGACAGTCTTGAAGCACTATGCACAAATTGTGGTTCTTTCCATGGAAACTTGGCGCAATTGTTGTGAAGTACTCAGGACCCACTTAAAGGAGTTAATAATGAGACTTCAAAATGGTCTGCCTGGAAATACTACTTCACTGTATTTTTACTCTCTCTACATTGGTTTATAGTACAGAATTCTGTTTAATTTTGTTCATTTTCCCCTCAGAATCTCAATATACGTTGCTGTAAACATCTGTTTATGTTCATTTAAGTGCACAAGTGGGATTGTCACAAGTTGGGTTAATCATAATTAACATGGGGCAGAGTTTATCACTGTGGCCACTTGCCATGCTGCAGCCAGCAAAAGTGTGTGTCAGCACAGCAAGAAGAATCATTTCAGAAGGAGATCACTGTCATGGATTTATAAGTGTAAGGCTGTTGGGGGCTTTCAGTACAGTTCAGCTTCCGAGACTAGCACTTATGACCTTCCCAGGAAGACCATACGTTGATGCCCGTTGTTTCTCTCCATAGATTCATGTGTTCTGATATGATCAGATCATCACTGATATGATTGTTGAACTGCATGCTGCCATGTGCATTCCTTACCCAGAGCCTTTGCTTCCCCTACCCCATTTCTTTTTTTTTTTTTTTTTTAACATTCAATTCATTTTGAGACAGAGAGAGGCAGAGCATGAATGGGAGAGGGTCAGAGAGAGGGAGACACAGAATCCGAAACGGGCTCCAGGCTCTGAGCTGTCAGCACAGAGCCCGACGCGGGGCTCGAACTCACAGACCGCGAGATCACGACCTGAGCCAAAGTCGGCCGCTTAACCGACTGAGCCACCCAGGCGCCCCAATCACCTACCCCATTTCTAGAATGCCCCCTCATCCCTTCCCAGTCCACAGTGTCATGGCTCAGCTTACAGCCCACTTCTACAAGAGTCTTTCCTGACTACCCTAACACACATGGTATTCTCCCTATTTTTGAACACATGGCTCTTTATAGGGAATTAATTTTATACAGATTTTTGGTTATGTTTCTCAGTCTTCATATATATCGTTTTCTCTAATGAGGGCTCCAGGTTCATTTAAATTTTAGTATTTGGACATTTTGGCTTAAAAAGAACATATTTTTGGGGTGTCTGGGTGGCTTAGTGAGTTAAGCATCCTAGTCTTGGTTTCGGCTCAGGTCACGATCTCGTTGTTGGTGAGTTCGAGACCTCTATCAGGCTCTGCGCTGACAGCATGGAGCCTGCTTGGAATTCTCTGTCTCCCTCTCTCTCTGCCTTTCCCCTGCTCTCTCTCAAAATAAATAAATAAATAAAACTTAAAAAAAAAAGAAAGAATATATTTTCTATCAGTATCCCACCCAATTCATTCTTTCATATTGCAGTGCCTAAGAACTGTGCCTGGAACCTAATAGATACTTAGATAGTTGTTGAATAAATGAATAGATTTCTCTTCATGCAGAAGGCAATATTCGAGTATTGGTGAAATTAGCAAATAAATCTCCTTATAAGTAAGTAACCAAAATAGTGATAATTAGTTATTAGCGTATTACTAAGTAAAGGGAATACCAAGTAGAATCCTGTGCATTATTTGTTTGCTTGGTTGATTCCTTTTGTGTGTGTGTGTGTGTGTGTGTGTGTGTGTGTGTGTGTGTGTGTGTTTTGCTTTGCTTTGAAGAGGGATTAGTTTGCAGCCATCCTGAGCTGGGATTACACAGGTGTTGAGTACTGAGCTTATATGTACATTCAGTAGCCTGTGGCTACTGCATAATTTCATTCACAATGAACAAAGAACATCTATAAAGTAATGTTACTAATCTTTAACCAGCATACTAGAACTTCCCTATTTAGATCACTGTCATCTCCTTCAAATTAGTCATCTTTTGAAAGTATTCCTTATTCATTACACTGTAGTCACACTTCATAGATCTTTATAAGGTAAATGTGTGAAGTGTAAATGGATGATATGGTCAAGGAGAGGTAGAGGACAAGAGGGTAGGAGGGTGCAAATTAGCTATTAGTATTTTGCTCCATTTATCAAAGAATTGCTGTACATGTCATGGGAGTTTTATCTATTTTACTAAAATATTAATTGTGACTCAAAAGTTGACTATATTTCTCAGTCTGACTGGGAAATATCTGCCTTGTATCCATGCAGAATGGAGACTGCTTGAGATGTACACCTAACTGAAAGAAAATTAAGTTTAATGTGACAGTAGTATTATAGGTTACCAAATATTGCATAGCGTTTATGACCGTGTAATTTCTTTGTCTTGTTCAGACTGTTTAAATGAGAGGATAGCCCATTCCTTAGTTGTTTTTTAATCTCTTTGGTTACTTTAGTTTATTATTTATAACAATTCGTATTTAATAGACCTGTGCATAGGCATGTTCTCACCACCCAAATTCTTTTGCCTTCTTTCCTTTCCAAGTTGTTTCTAATTATTTAGTGTTCTGAGGTGAGATGGACAGTCAATGGACCATGTGCTAGAGCTCCAGTCCCGGCCCTACCTCTTATTAATTATGGAACTTAAGTTGTAGTTGTTCAGCCTCATTTGGAGTATAGCCTCCTCATTTATATAATATCATTAGCATCTGTGTCATGAGAATGGGATGAAGACTAATTGAGGAAATGTATATAAAAGCACTTACCAGATAGCACATGGTCGTAAACCATTCCTCTTTTCATGATTATTATATTATTCATAGTCTCTTTGCTGGACACTATATTGTTTTCTCTTTTATTTTCCCTTTATTTAAAATGATTTTTACCAATTTTGCTGTAGTATATGAAGCTTAAAGTAATAATTTCCAGGTATATCTTATTTACATTTAGCAATGCTAACTAGAACACATCTTGAATACTTGTGATGTTTAAAGAGTGTGGTTTCAAAAAATATGAATTAGTAAAAATGATTCTCACTCTTTGACTGGCTTGTCATCTAGTTTCCAAGAAAAGGTCAAAATGTACATTTGGATCTAGGGAATTTAACCAGATTTGCTAAACTTCCTGGAAAAAAAAAGTTTGCTTTAGGCATGTAGTCTGCCTCTCTTCCTTTTCAGTTCATTTGGGCATCATATTAGATTGGTTCCCAGCGTGGCCATGCCCTTATATTCTTGCTGAGTTTGACTGCAGTCCCATACTTCATTCTCAAGAAATGTTGCCCAGAGGCAAGAAGGTAGACCCAAAATTACCACAGGAGGCCACCGCTGCCTGAGGTAGATGAGGCCCAGAGTAAATATGAAACATATACAGTTTATTAAAAGGTAAGTCTTCACCCCAAAATATGATATGAAATTCCATTATAAAAATAATTCCAAATGGATAAAAGCTTAAAAATGATATTTTAGTATAGGTGAGTTATAGCCTCGTCTATATATCCAAAAAGGAGAAATGTGTATATATATACACACACATATATACATATATATACACACACACACACATATATACGTATACATATACATGTATACATATACATGTATATGTATATGTGTGTGTGTGTGTGTGTGTATATATATATATATATATATATACATACACACACATAAATATATACATACACATAGGCACACACATATATTGTGATGGTATGTTCAGGTTTACCTGTCACTGGCCACATTTAACTACAAATGTCTGTGGTTGTCTGTATTTGATCTATTTAAGCTCTCATTTTCATAGTTTATACTAAGTAATAGGTATACACCATTTCACAAATAGTAAACGAATATTAACATAGAAGTCTGAGGAAGTATTCCACACACCTTGGGGTTTTTTAGGGGGGTCGTTTGGTTTTTTTTTTAATGTTTATTTATTTTTGAGAGAGTGTGTGCATGCTGGTGTTAAGTGGTGGGGGTGGGACAGAGAAAGCAGGAGGCTGAGAATCCTAAGCAAGCTTGCACTGTCAGCACTGAGCTCAAAGTGGGGCTCGAACCCACAAACTATGAGATCATGACCTGAGCTGAAATCGATTCAAGAGGCTTAACTGACTGAGCCACACAGGGACCCCTCCACGCACCTTGTTTTAAGAGTACTCTTGTTTGATAATCAAAAGTAGAGCCTGTGAGAAATCAAAGCAAAAGGAATTTATCAGAATAATGTTGGATGAAGTCTTCAGTTTGGGATAAACTCTTTTTATTTTATTTTATTTTATTTTATTTAACATTTATTTATTTTTTGAGAGACAGAGCAAGACAGAGCACAAGTGGGGGAGGTGCAGAGAGAGAGGGAGACACAAAATCCAAAGCAGGCTCCAGGCTCGGAGCTGTCAGCACAGAGCCTGGTGCGGGGCTCAAACTGAAACCGGGAGATCATGACCTGAGGTGAAGTCAGCCGCTCAACTGAGCCACCCAGGCACCCCTGGGATAAACTCTTTTTAGAAATATATTAAGTATCTTGTAAGCAGAAAATCTTTAAGAAGACACAGAAAAGGGGGCACCTGGGTGGCTCAGTGGGTTAAGCATCTGACTTCAGCTCAGGTCACGATCTCACAGTCTGTGAGTTCAAGCCCTGCATCGGGTTCTGTGCTGACAGCTCAGAGCCTGGAGCCTGCTTCTGAGTCTGTGTCTCCCTCTCTCTCTGCCCCTCCCCTGCTCATGCTCTGTCTCTCTCTGTCTCAAAAATAAATAAAAACATTTTTAAAAATTTTTTTAAAAAGACACACTAAAGATCGTTTTATATGGAAGAAGGATAGGTTTTGTGTTAATGATTAGTGAAAAGCTGTTTTTTACATAAACAATTAGTTACTACACATTAAATTGAAGTATTTTTCATCTACTGTAAATCTTTAGACTATAGAGCAGTAACTTTTAAACTACTATCTTAAGCATTGTTGCCTTTTTATCATTAAATCTGATGAAGAGCCACAGTATATTTAGCTAAAAAAAAAAAAATGTTGAGCTGCCCTGTTTGGATTGAAAGCAGGTACCAGGGATCTGACTTAGTTTCCCTTTTCTCTTCTCTCTCTGCTGCTGTTTTTCATCCTCTTCCTCCTTCTGCTCCACCCCTGGAATTGGTGTAGTATCTGAAAGTACTTCAGCAGAATTCAAGGTTCTTTAGCAGTCTGCTGGAAGTCTAATAACAATTGAGCATATGTTAAATTCATAGAAGTGACATAAGCATTGAAATTGTAGCTGTTGTTATTGTTTTGTACCTTTAATCCTTTAGGACTTTATTTAGGGAAAATACACTTGGTTTTTGCTATGATATTTGATTATTGGCATAAGTAAACACTCTGTTAAGAACCTAAGAGATGCCTGGGTGACTCAGTTTGTTAAGTGTCTGTCTTCAGTTCAGGTCATGCATGATCTCACGGTTCGTGTGTTTGAACCCTGTGTTGGGCTGTGTGCTGACAGCTCAGAGCCTGGAGCCTGCTTCAGATTCTGTGTCTCCCTCTCTCTCTGTTCCTTTCCTGCTCACACTCTTGTCTCTTTCTCTCAAAAATAAAATAAAAAAAATTTTTTTTTAAAACAAGAACCTAAGTAAATAGGCCCAGCTTTATTGTCAGTGGTTGTTACTTACCTGCCATGAAATAGACTTACCTAGCTAGTATTTATTATGCCCCTGCCTTTGGGTTCAAGCCCCAAATTAGCATATGCAAGTTTAGAAGGTGGTTTTTCATCTTTTTAAACAGCTTGATATGACTAGAAACTAGAGAGTAAACGTATCAGAAAGCTTTCTTTATGTGAAGGCTAGATTGAAGTGGGGGTGAGACTGGAGGCAGGGAAACCAGTTAGACTGGGTCAGTGGTTAGCAAGAGATGATGAGGATCCAAATTAGAATAGAGGCTTTTGAGATGGAGAGATTGGGGAAGACTGAAGAGCTGTTTAAGAGACACAATCAGTCCTAGGTTACTGATTGAATATGAAGGCCAAGGAAGAGGAAAAGCAAAGGATGACCCTCCCGGCTTTGATCTGGGCAACTTATTGGTGCCATCACCTGATAGGGAATAGGAAGAATGAGAGGTTTGGAGTCAAGAATGCTGAGTGTATTTTTAGACATGTTGCATTTGAATACCTCTGGAAAATTTAGGGGAACCCCCAGATGAAAAAATGCACTGGGGAGCTCTGGAGAGGTATGGAGGCTTAGAGTCATTAATGCTTTGGAAGTTCATTCTTTTATAGTGAATAAACTGGTTATCAAAGTCACAATGTTACTCTTACAAATGTGTGTTTATAAATGCATTGGAGAAATTTGCCCTTGTAGTCCTTGGATCATATGACCAAGGCTTCCCTCCTACCAACTCTTGACATGGTATCCTGATGGCCTCAGGAAATCTGTTCTGGGGGAATGAATAGGAACAGTGCAAAACTGCTTCTGAAGTTGCAACAGTAAAGCTCAAGTCATGGTGCAAAAGCAAATGTCCAATCATTTTGCACTTTGTGGTATGATGGTTTCTATTTTTCCTGGTTAATATTGATATTATTATTTTCCACTTAAGCAAATGGTAAAAACTCTTACAGTTAAGGTACTGTCTTCTCCCTTTTCCCCTTAGTTTTGCCTACACCTGTCATCAGGTTCCTCCACCACATAAGAATACAGACTTTGGGACCAGCTGGACCTGGTTGTGAATCCTAGCTTTGTTATTAACGAGCTGCGTGGCTTTGGATAGCTCATTCTACCAGCATCTGCTTAGTTTTCTTTGCTGTGATATAAGACTCATGCTAGTATTACTTATTAGGTTGAATCATTTGCAATTGCTGGTATTTGGTCTACCAAAATAGCAATTTCATGGGGTTCAAACTAATACTGTGCAACCGTATAGTGAGGCTGAAATACTGTGTTTAATCTACCTTGAAGGTGCTCAGTAAATAATTTTTTCAATAATTATTATGTGACTGGCTACTGCTGCCACTATAAATGTACCTCAATTAACTATATGCAATGATAGTTTCTTTCTAAATTTAAATTCTTTGAAATATCAAAGAAAACTAAAATTGCTTAAGTTGAAAATCTGAAGTGTTAGGGGGAATGTCTCACTAAAAGGGTCTGTGAAATGGGAAATATTTTCCAGAAGTTTGTTGCCTACATCTTTTTCTTTAAACTTCGATTATAAATCGAGTTACAAAGACAAAATCAAAACTACTTAATGGTTTTCATTTTTATATATAAAGGTTGATGAAATAGGTTGAAGGAAAGTTCTTCAGTCTCGTAAATTACTGAGATAAAACACAGATTTCTGTTCTCTTCACTTTTTGTTCAGGCAATGCCATGAATGATGATTTTTATTAAACTACAGTAAAATTTCAATTGTCTGGAGATCAATTACCAACCAACTTCAACTAGAACACAAACCAGAAGCCTGCAAGTTATCATAAAAAAAAAACACTTTGTGCAATTAAAATAGATACCACAAAGTACATGCATAAAATCTCTTACTTTTGTTTTTAAATTTCCATAATAAGAACTTTTAAAAAATAAATAAAGGCAGATGAGAAGAAAGTATGAGAAGATATTTTTAGATGGTTTTTAAGAGTGCATCATCTTCAGATAGCTTTCTACTTTATGCAAGGAAGAAAATAGACTGTGAGTTACCATGCTTTTTGCTTGGGTGCTGAAAGATAATCCTAACCTAGCTGTTTGAAACCTCACAGTGTTAACGATTTTGACTGCAACTCCTACCCTAAATGGGGGATGCTGTGATAGGGTTAGAGTGCATGGCACTATTCTGCTTGCCAGTCTCTCTTACATTCCTAATTGCATTAGTACTGCATCAATAGTAAATATTTCTTTAAAACCCATACTGTGATGTCACTTTGAAATCAATAAATTAAATTAAAATTAAGTTATTTTCAAAGAAACCTCTTGTCCTTTACTCCTGTAGAGCCCATTCATTCCAACTTTATATACTGTTGTGACAAGTGAGATTATCTGATTTCTCAAGCTGTCCAATAATCTAAGGAGGCACTGAAAAATAGCTATTACAACAGGGAAGAGAGAAATACGTAGAAAGACCTAAAACCACACAGCATAGTATGAGACCAACTAGAGCAGAGATTCCACAGTTGTGCTTAATAGGCCATATTCATCTCACAGATATGTTTTGTTTAGCTCCCATTAGGTTGATCTGCACAGTGTTTTTTGTTTGTTTTTTTTTTTCAGTTGCTAACACTTAAGTAACAGATTTACATTCTAAAAAATTGATTTCAAGCCTCTCTTAAAGATTGAAGATCCAGCAGCACTGATTTACATTCCTAAAAGGCATTAGCTCTTGGGAGTTCCAATTGACTGCAGTGTATGGGGTATCTATCCAGTTTGCCAACCCTCCACCATTTAGG
The DNA here is from genome assembly GCF_016509475.1 of Prionailurus bengalensis. Taxonomy (NCBI): domain Eukaryota; kingdom Metazoa; phylum Chordata; class Mammalia; order Carnivora; family Felidae; genus Prionailurus; species Prionailurus bengalensis. The sequence continues at coordinate 169,040,103 of NC_057343.1, read as the reverse complement.
GAGGCCATTTTGATCTTCACAATCGCCACTCAGCCCCACTGTCTCCCCAGCAGTGAGGCTTCGTGCTGGCTGCCACTTATCTTTGCACATATGTATTTTTCACAGTCTGGTTTAAAAGAAACTGAGCAAAATATTTGTGACATCTGAGTCTCCATCAAAGGGAGGAATGGGGGGAAACAGGCTTTGTGGGCTGAGTGGTGTAGAAAGAAAGGGAACAACTACATTTTTTTTTAAGGAGGAAAAGAATATTTCTGTGTGTAATATGCAAACAGAGTGTGTCAAATAATGTAATAAAGCAACTTTGTTCATTTAGTTTACCTATGTCACCCTTTAGGCATGTGGGCTTCCTAAAGAGCCCTTCTATAATTTGGTTCCTGGCTTATTATAGTACAGTAAAGTCATGATAACCAAGGAAAAGTTTGACTAGATACAATAAATGCTATTTTAAAAGATAAAGAAATCTGTAAAAATTTTCCAGAACTATTTTTCTCCAAAATAGTTAAAATAAGAATCATTTGGTATATAAATGTTGAACCATATAGAATTGCCATATTTAATAATTTTTGACCCATAAATATGGCAACTTCACATCAGTTAATTTGTTGTAAAGTAGTAAATGTCTGCTACCTCTTTATTTTATATGGAACTCTCCCACAATTCCATATTAATGAGAGAGTACTTTATCTGGGTTAATAAAATTCATAATATGCTAAAGAACAGTTACAGATATTATATGAATCTTATTAAAACATACAGTACCATGCCTGATTACAGTCTGAAATACAGCTTATGTTCATGGATATGATAATATACTCTGAATGTTATGACTGAAAATATTTTGTAGTAGATAAGCCCTTCATTAGGAGAGGATAGTAGCTTTACAAATCTTCTAATCCCCTGAGATGTAATGCTGTCTCGGGAGAGGCTTTCTCTATTTAGCATCTAATAAAAATGTTCTAGAAACTAACTACATTCCACTTTGTTGGTTCCCCTCTATGAGTGCTACTTTCTGCTTTTATAGGGTTCATCTTAAAAAGAAATCATTACCTGAAATTCAGTAGATTTTGTAAGAAGCTTCAATAAATGCGAAGCGTTTAACTTAAGTAGAAGCTTTGGGGGATGTAATTTTATTTAAAATCTTTCATTTCCTGGCATCTGAACAGTTCTTAAAAGTAATTTATGTAGTGCACACAAATAATTTTTAGTCGCATAGTGGTTACTACATTCTGTATACATATCTAAAAAAAAAAAAAAAAGATGGGGCGCCTGGGTGGAGCAGTCGGTTAAGCGTCCGACTTCAGCCAGGTCACGATCTCGCGGTCCGTGAGTTCGAGCCCCGCGTCAGGCTCTGGGCTGATGGCTCAGAGCCTGGAGCCTGTTTCCGATTCTGTGACTCCCTCTCTCTGCCCCTCCCCCGTTCATGCTCTGTCTCTCTCTGTCCCAAAAATAAATAAACGTTGAAAAAAAAAAATTAAAAAAAATAAATAAAAAAAATAAAAAAAAAGAAATGCAATGATTAGTAAATAGAGAATTATCTTACCTGATATTCTTTAGTTAGAACATTTTATTTTTGTTGAAAGCATAAAATTCCAGAGAACTAAAATGTGTAAATTCTGCTTTTTAACTTTTAAAGCTATTATCGCTGAGGATAAATTGCATTTCTTAAACTAATAATAGTTTGTTTATAACTGTATATATAAATATTTATGATATTACCGATTTGAGGGAAATGTCACTCATAGGCTACTTTTTTGAAGACATCTTTCTCTTTGGACCTGAAAAAAAGTTGGCTGAATTTAATGACTATTGCATATATTGGCATATATTGTGGATAGATGATGCAATGAAGTGAATGGAAGCACAATACTATTTCATTAAGATTTGCTACAATTAACCAAGTGGAATTCTATCTCTAAAAAGATGCACTGAGCAAGTCATGCTAATACACTTATGTTAGCAAAAATGGTTTCTTTACTGAAAATATTCTTTTGCATAAAATACCAGGTGTTTACTTACTTGTTTTCAAATATCTTAAAATAAAAACATTTCATCTATTAAGGTGTTGGTGAAACCAGAAAAAGTGTTTCAAATATATTAGGAAGGAAACAGCCAAATTACAGAAATTATTCCTTGAGAATATATGGAGAATTTTCCAGCATCTGGGATTTAATTTCAGATGTTGTTTAACTCAGTGGTAAATACAGTATTCCACTTGATAAAATAGTTAAAGTGCATCCCAATAGATGTTTTTTTAAACAATCTATTAACCATATGGATTAATCTAAATTTAAAGCAGAATAATATTAAATACAGAGAAAATAATAGGTCAGGGGCCAGGAATAACTAAAAAGATATTATTGTTTAATTAGAAGGTTTACTTACATTTTCCAGGATATACTGCTCACCCTTGATGCTGAGTTGTCCTGCTTTTACTGTGCCTTTAATAGACTGGGTATGTAACACATACACATGTAAAGAAACTGACCTTTCCTTTAATGATATATTTCATTCAAGCTCAGAGGAAGCAACTTTTAATGAATGCCTAAAACGGGGAACAATTAGGAAAGACCATACCTTTCCCATGATTTTTCTCACCAATTAAAATAGCCAACAGACCACGTGCATTAATCTTTTCTTTGTTGTAAAATCTTGCTAAAACGATGTTAAAGGGATTTTTTTAGACAAAGAAAATGGGAAAGGAGATAAGAAAGGATGAGAGATGTCAACACATTATTAGAAATCAGAAATAAGAAGGAGTGCTAACCATCTTAACAAAAGCAGGGGAATTCACAACCCAAATGTTTTTAGAGAGGGACTCCATAACAGGTGAGCTTGTTGGCCTGCAGAACCCTGGCAAGGCTTAGCCTTCAGAGGCATTAGGTACTCTAGAAACCCCAAGTGATATGGTCAAAGATCCTTAGATGGCCAGACTGTTGAGAAAAGCATCCAACATAGAAGAGAGATATTAAAACAAACAGAGAAATGAGGCAGAGAAAACAGAGGCAATGCAGATAGCAGAAGAAGACTTCAAAAACTGTAAGTACTATTCTCAGAAATAAGAAGAGCACTTCCTTCCTTGACAAAGAAGAGGCTGCTATGAAAGAAAGGACCTGAGTTTCCAGATTGAATGGGCCCACCAAATATCCAGCACCATGTATAAAAATAGATTTACATGAAGGCAAATCATCTTGAAAATTTAGATTGCCAAGGATGAAAAGGGGATTCTAAAAGTTTCCTAAGAAGGTAGGATCGATGTTTCCGATAAAAAGTAAGAGTGACACCAAATCTCTTAAAAGCTATATGGATGGTAACCATTTTGCACTATTTTAAGTATATCAAATCAACACATTGTATGCATTAAGCTTACACAATGTTCTTTGTCAGTTATATCTCAATAAAGCTGGAGAAAAAAGCAATATGGGAAGCTAGAAAACAATGAAGCAGTGCCTTCACAACTAAGGAGAAATAGTTTTCAATCTAGACTTCTATACAATGCCCAACAATTAATTGTGAGAGTAAAATAAAGGTGATTTTAGGCATTTAAGGACTCAAATTTTGTCTCCCACTAACCCTTTAAAAAATGTGTTTCATCACAAAAATGAATAAGCATGGTAAGGAGAAGACATTGGACCCATAGGAGAGCTGAAAGAGGAAATCTTACAAGCAGGAGTTTGAAGGACGTCAGAAGAGAGGGCATGGAGACAGGATGGTGTAGTTGGGTAATGGAACTATTCAGTTGATTTATTTTTTTTGAGCTTTTGGAAAAATATGGATGGGAATTTGAACTATTTGTAGGAACATTTAAAAAATACAAAAGATGAGGAGCACCTGGATGGCTGTTGGTTAAGTGTCTGACTCTTGATTTTGGCTCAGGTCCTGATCTCACAATCCTGAGACAGAGCCCTGCATTGGGCTCCATGATGAGTGCGGAGCCTATTTGGGATTCTCTCTCTCCTTCTCTCTCTCTGTCCCTCCCCTGCTCATGCTTTCTCTCTCACTCTCTCAAAATAAATAAATAAATAACATTAAAAATGTATGTAATTTATTCTCCCTATCGCACTGAAAGCAAGGACAAGGACTCTGTTTTACTCATCTTTTTATCTCGCTTGTTATTTTGTGTGTAGTAATCATAAAATAAATATTAGCCAAATTAGTCTACAGTTTAAGAATTCTCTTTTGTCAACATTATTGATTCAAATCTCACAATTCTTAAAAAAAATTTGGGGGGATACCTGTGATTAACATGTAATAGGTATATCCCATTTAGAAAGGGATAGCGACAACTCATTGATTCAAGCCATGAATCTCTATGCCCATGTAGAGTCCCAATTTTACATCCCAAAAGTGTTGAGTAAGAAGTCACCAAAGGAGAAACCATGTTGATGAGCCATCACCATCTTCTGCCACCTTGCTTTGGAACAGAAGAGACTTCCAGAAGCAAAATGGGTGAAAGAGGGAGAGAAGAAGAAGGTGCTAAAATTAAACACAAAAATGGTTCAAATGGTTTTGTTATTAGTAACACGTAACATCTTAAACATAGAAATCTGAGAGAAGAACAGGTATGTCAGGATAAAGGAAATAACAGACATGTGGTGAGGATACTGGACTCAAAGATTCTTAGTTAGTTCCAACTTATTACTCACCTCCCCATATTGCACACAGATAGCCAGCCACAGGTAATCAAAGAAGAATTTGAAAGGAACAAACATAAGACCATTTACAGCGTCTGTACCTAGCATTTTATTTGAGAGCATCATTTACAAGGGGGGGGGGGGGAGGAACAAGTGAAGCCAACAGAACAAGAGTGAAACACGTGGATCCTGCATCTAAAGAGTTCTAAATCTACAACAATCAAGAGTGTCCTCCATGTTCTAGGAAAATAAATCACTGCAGAATAATAAAGACACTCCCTGATAAATACATTGATCCTAAGAAATAAAGGAGGAATCATATAGCTTTCAGACATTAAAACAAGACACGTATAAAGGGGAAGAAATCAGATTGGACTTAGTTTCTCCACAACAACACTGAAACACCTGTATATAAAGCTCTGAAGGTAAAAAATAAGTATGCCCCCAAATTTAATACTTAGCCATGTTGTTCCTTAAACATAAGCCAAACAGTCTTTCAAGCATTCAGAACTTAGGGAATATATGATGAATCTTTCTAAAAAAAAACACAAACAAACTACTTATAGATAGTATCTAGTCACCCAAAAGATTAATCAAAAAAAGACCTCAGGAATGAAAAAAGAAAAATCATGAAGGAACTCATGGTATTTAATCCACCTAATACAGAACCAGAGCAAAACAACCAAGAGACTTGTGGTTACTAAAGCAGGTGGGAACACTGAAACCTGACAATGTAAAAATAATAATAGAGGTGATGAATATGAAAGGAAGAAGAAAGAGGTAGAAATGCCTACCAGTTTTCTTATTTTTTTTTTCTAGAAGGGAGTTGATAGATTTTTGTCTGAGGTAAAGTATAGAATCTTTTAAATGACTCCAAATTCTTCATATTTTCATACATTTTGTTCTGAATTTATGTAGACTCTTTTAAGAATTATCTTGGTAAAGAAATATTTTACCAAAGTTCTATGATTCTTTTTCAATTCAGTTTCTTTACTTTGGTTAAATTCAAGTAAAAACAAATTAAATACTTTTTTAAAGCATGCATAATTATTTCCAAGATTTCTGAAATTATTTTTCTCTTTCTTTTGCTCTGTCTATATGTGGAAGAAGGTGCTGGAAGAATGGTTACCAAGTACTAGTGATGGTATTTCTGGATAATGGGATTTGGGATAATTTTAGAGTGTTACTGTACTTTCCTTCATTGATTTAACTTTTACAATAACTTGAACCATTTTTGTGCAAACAATAGAGTTATTATTTGAAAAATTTAAAAAGATATCATGGAACTAAATAGAGTTATTTTAATTCTCCCAAGAGTGAGTACAGATATGTTAGTAACATCTACCAACAAAACCAATGTTTATTTACGGAGCCATGTTTCTATTTTCTGCTGGTGTGACTCTTTCAGCAGGGCATTGTTGAGAATCTGTCTGGGGTTTTTGTTATTGTAGAAAAAAACTGAGTTGTCATGCACATAGTTTTCTGTATGAGTTAAGATTCAAGTTATAGAAACCAACAGAGACTACTTTAAGTGAAAACAAAACCCAGAACAAAAGCAAAGAAATTATTGGAAGAAGATGGGGTAACTCCCAGAATCAGGCTGTGGGAAAGATAAGAACATGGGATCTCTAGATAGCTGGGACTAATGAGAGTCTCTTCGGTAACCTCCCCCAGGATGGGTGTCTCCAGCTGTTTTACTTCTTAAGTCATTCTGGGCAGAAATCACATACTAGGAAGTGAGTATGCTTATAGTCGGATTTGGGACACATGCCCACCTGCATGTTGGAGAAGGGGAGGGAACCTTTAATTACAGTCCCCATGGTGCACCTTTGGAAAGGAAAATTAAGGGTTTGTTACCAGGAAGTGGGAATGGAAGCCGGGCATGTGAAAACTTCCCATGCCCCCTGTCTTTGCCTCACTTTAAACTGGCAGGGAGGTGAGCTTCTCTCCCACTCGGTATACCCCTAGAGGAATTAGCTGATTTAGTTTCTTTATCAGATCTGTTCCTTCATTCCTTTCAAAGTAATTACAGGCTGCTTCTTCCCTGTCTCATGACACTGATTATTAGCTAAAGCTAATTCATCAGCTAGATATAGGTGAAACACCTTTAGCTATCTTTCAGGAAAAGCTTAGTAAATTATTTGTCATTCTCCAACCCAAGAAATATTCTCCCTGTAAGTAAAAGTTTATTAGATACCGTGAGAGGTCTTGGGGTTCAGCCATTTTCTGTCCCAACTATAATTAGAAAGCTAGACAAATTATATCAACTCCTAGGGAAAAATCCACACACATACTCTTTTTAATAAATCCAATTTACTCTATTTGCTTGGTATTAACAACTGTTAATGTTATGTCCAAATTCCCTTCCTTCCTCTTTGAAAAGAACTATATCGCTACAGCCAGTACATACAAATGGATAGTTAATTACTCGGCACAGAGGGTTATGTGATTCATCACTGCAATGTGGAAGTGAATGTTGCCAATTGTCAGCTTTTTCCAAACTACATAGTGTTATATGGTTTATGTCCCAATCAATGGTGGCAAAGCTCCAGGTAGAAATACTACCTAGATGTCAGGGACTCATTAAACTGATCAGTCTGTAAGTCCTTCATCAGTGATTTCCAAACCTGGCTATGCATCAAAATCACTCGGTGACATTAAAAAATAGGAAAGAAAAAGATACAGCTTCCTGATATCCACCCCCAAAGCCACTGAATCAGAATATTCTGTGTTGGATCAGGGACAAATTCAGGATTTTTCAGGACCTGAGGTTTAAACAATTTGAGATCTCTCTTAAAGAAAAGAATACAAAAGCATCTTGCTTTTACAGAATTTTACAAAAATACATTACCCTATGAGTACATTTCTGTGAACCAGGACCTTGTGAAGGTCCATGTAAATGTTGGACCTTCAGAAGGCCCTTCAGTAGCTTTAAGATAAGTCTACCTGTGAATTAGGGCCTAAGAATAATATATGTATATACGTCTGTGTCTGTGTCTCCCTGCCTGTGTGAGCATTTGCTCTAGTGTGAGAACTGGGATTTCTTCTTCCCCCTGGAAGACAAAAAGAATATAGAAAGTTTAATGTTCCCTGAATTTTAATCTAGTTCTCCACTAAACTTTTTTTTGATGTTTGTTTATTTATTTTAAAAGAGAGAGTGACCTCTCATGTGTGCATGACCAGGGGATGGGCAGAGAGGGAGGGAGGGAGGGAGAGAGAATCCTAAGCAGGCTCCTCACTGTCAGCACAGAGCCCAATATGGGGCTCTATCTATGGAATCATGAGATCATTCCCTGAGCCAAAATCCTGAGTTGGGCACTTAACCAACTGAACCACCCAGGCACCCCATAAACTTGAAAAACTCAAATTGAAATGCTTTGAATTTCATGTTTTTATTTCCTTTTCCCTTCTTATGGCAGAAAGATCCATAAGCAAGTTTTTGCCAGTATCTAAGCTAATCTATGGTCTGGACAACAGCCCCTGAGTAATAACTGCTGTGGTTATAGTTAAGGAGGAGTAAGTGAACTTACCTTTTTGTATTTAATTTTAGTTTGCAAATAGCTTTATGCTTTTTTCACAGGATTTCATGATTTTTAGGTATTGAATTTTGGTACCAGTCAATGTGTTTGTTTGCCTTGACGAGCAAGGTTAGCGAGAAACCCCACTTTCAGAAAGGTTAAGTTCTGGGACACCTGGGTGGCTCAATTGGTTAAGCATCTGACTTTGGCTCAAGTTATGATCTCACAGTTTGTGGGTTTGAGCCCTGCTGACAGCTTGGAGCCTGGAGCCTGCTTCAAGTTCTGTGTCTTCATCTCTCTCTTCACCTCTCCTGCTCACTCTCTCTCTGTCTCAAAAGTAAAATGAGGGGCTCCTGGGTGGCGCAGTCGGTTAAGCATCCAACTTCAGCCAGGTCACGATCTCGTGGTCCGTGAGTTCAAGCCCTGCGTCAGGCTCTGGGCTGATGGCTCAGAGCCTGGAGCCTGTTTCCGATTCTGTGTCTCCCTCTCTCTCTGCCCCTCCCCCGTTCATGCTCTGTCTCTCTCTGTCCCAAAAATAAATAAACGTTGAAAAAAAAAATTAAAAAAAAAAGTAAAATGAAACATTAAAAAAAAAAGAAATGTTAAGTTTTTCCCTTTACTCTGGTAAAACTAAGAAATCTATCTAGTTCCTCTTTTTAAAAACCGATTTTTTGGTAAAGTAAAACATGCCTAGTGTTAGAAAAAAAATTAAGTTTGTTTGTTTGTGTGTTTGTTTGTTTGTTTGTTTGTTTGTTTGTTTAAGAGAGAGAGAGCATGCCCAAGAGAGAGCAGAGGAGGGACGGAGAGAGAGAGAGAGAGAGAGAGAGAGAGAGAGAGAGAGAGGGAGGGAGAGAATGAATCCCAAGTAGGCTCTGTGCTGTCAGCACAGAGTCCGGTGTGGGGCTCGAACTCATGAATTATGAGATCATAACCTGAACTGCAACCAAGAGTCAGATGCTAACCAACTGAGACACCTAGGTAGCCCACACTCTTGAAAATTTTTAAATGCAGAGACATATAGGGGGAAATGTTTATTACCTATAATCTCCTCAAAGGTACCTACAAACATCATAGTGATTAATATACTGTAGCTACTCAGTAAATACTTTTAGAATAAAAGAATGAATATGAACTCTAGAGAATGCAAACAAGACCCCTTTCTAAGTTGTTTTTCCCTAAGTGCTTTTAATTGTGATATCTAAGATGTACATATTTAAATGAACATATATTGAACACTAACAAGTAAAGGCCCTATGCTAGATAATGATGATATAAAGATGAATAAAGGTGGTCTTTGCCCCTCTCAGAGTTTATATCCAAGAGAAGAAACTGATATATTCCTACTAGTGCAAGAACACTTAGACACACAAGGACCCAAGGAACAGCTATGTAAAATTCCATGCAGGAAATGTCTTTCAAATCTAAGTGCCGAAAAGAAAAGATTTCTTTTCTCTTAACACCCTGACTCTTCTCCTTCTCTTACTCCACACCCAGTCCATCAGCAAATACTGTTGGGTCTCTCTACTGTAGTCTATAGTTCAACTCCTCCCCATTTCTGTTACATAGCCCTTGGCCAAGCCACTATCACTTCTTGTCTAGATCATTGCAGTGGCCTCCTTACTGGTCTCCTTGCTTCTGCTCTTGCCTCTTACAGCCTGTCTTCAACCCAGAAGCCAGAGAAAGTTTAAATTAGATCATATCACTCCTCTGCCCCAAATTCTCCAGTGGTTTCTGATTTCATTTAGAGGGAAAGCCAATGTCGTTAAAATGATCTATGAGATGATTTTGACCACCCCCTTTTCCATTAACTCTCCCCAGTCTCCTCTCCGCTACCCACCACCTTGCTCTTTTGCTCACTCTAAAACAAACCAGCAACCTTCCTGCCTCATGGCCTTGGCATTAGGTGTTCTCTGAACATAATGCCTTTCCCTTAGATATCTGTATGGCTTGTTCCCTCACCTCTTCAGATCTTTGCTCAGATGTCATTTTCTCTGTGATGCCTTCCATGGTTGCCCTAATTAAAATTGTAGCACTCCCACCTCTAGGCCCTGCTGAATTTTTCTCAGAAGCCTAATCACCACCTGAAAACCTAGGTATTCTAATTATTTATTTGTATTCAGAATACAAGCTTCACAAGGGCAGGGATTTGCTCTCTTTATTCTCAGTTCCTGAAACATTCCCTGGTGCTTAGGAGGCACTTGATTAGTATTTGTTTAAAGAAGGGAGAGATGATATATTCACTCTGCTGACATCCTCGTGTGTTCTTCCCTCTTCCTTCGGTTTCCTTCCCTTCAATGTTAAGATATTTTTACAATGCCTGTTGGGCAGTCTGGTAACACATATGTTGTCACCAACCTTGGTATCTCTCAAGCGGTAGTTGCTGCCATGGCATCCTGCTCTGCTCCACGTGGGGTCAGATAAATATTTGTATCTGATGCCTGCTTGATACTGATGCTCCATCTTTATGGCAGTCTGGAAACTCCAGCTCAGAAAGGTGGACAAGGCAGATCTGTGTCAGAAACACTAATATACTTTTCCATATCCATGAACCAACATATTGAAGCCCAGAATTCACTTCTCATAAAGTGAGGAAATCTAATATAATGTCAGAATTTTTTAAAATATGCATAATTCTTTGATAAGTAATATATGTATTTATGCAGGCTAGCTAGAATAAAAAAGAATCATTGAACCAGGGACTTTAAGGTTCTCAGCTAATGTTAAGATTAGTAAGGCTTTTTTTTTTCTTCCTCATCTTGGATTCCAAAATTTAATAAGGGGATTATCAAGGGAACCTAACATTCCTCTCAGAGGGTTGGTTTCCACCAAAAACAGCACCACTGAAAACCAGAGCAGTGGATCAGATTCCTGTTAAATGAAGGTTAGTTCTAAATATGCCTTTTGTTTGTTACGTTTTCAGAAGTCACATACTCAAAAATAGTTTCTACCTACCCAATGTAATTTGTGTCTTTCTGCTATTAAAATAAAAATAATTTGGAAAGCATAAAGAATAAAAAATACTTATCCTTGCTTCTGATGAACTTAAAAAATTCTTTAAAAAATTCTTCATGTGAACTCTTACTTTCCACCAACTTGCTAATCTCGTAGGAAGGAAAGCAGGTGCAGCCTATAAATAATGTTGTATTTCCATTTCAGGATGTATAGGGCAGGAGAGTCTTTTCCCCGAAAGGTCAGGGGCCACAGCCAGCTTCTTCCCTTTGTCAGATAAGACTTGCATGTTGCTGTTCTGAACTCAGTAAGAAGAGTTCTGTAAAATGAATGCCCTTACATAAAGTGTCTTGAAAATTCTACCATAATTCAACATTTTCACTCCAATGTTATCCACCACAATTTTTGTATTATATTTATTTTTCACTTGATTGTAAGAGATTTAGAGTTCCTAAATAAAGCATACTCCACAGTCTTTGAAATTCCACAAATAAATGAGCATTTGGAAAGTTTTCTATAACTGTAAATTTTTTGAATTTACTCTCTTATTTTAAGAAACTTGAAGATTTTTTTTGTGTCTCCAGAGGCTAGACTAGTTTATTTTACTGGTACATTCCCTCAAATTTTGTGGAAAATGATCTGTCGTCTAGAAACAGATATTTTGCTATTCTTTGCTAGGTAGTCTAATAATAGAAACCTTACGTGCCTCTCCTTCATCAATTTAATTTAATAGATACTTACTGAGTGCTTGAAAGGATAAAGGCACATAATATTATGCTGGGATTTTTTTTTAATTTTTTTAAACGTTTATTTATTTTTGAGACAGAGAGAGACAGAGCATGAACAGGGGGAGGGGCAGAGAGAGAGGGAGTCACAGAATCTGAAACAGGCTCCAGGCTCTAAGTGGTCAGCACAGAGCCTGATGCGGGGCTTGAACTCACAGACCGTGAGATCATGACCTGAGCCGAAGTCGGATGCTTCACCGACCGAGCCACCCAGGCGCCCCTGTTACGCTGGGATTTTAAAGCAGTGTATGACACCATGAAAAGATGCACAACATCATTAGTCCTTAGGGAAATGAAAATTATAACCCCCAATAAGGTAGCACCTCACACCCACCAGAATGACTATGATCAGAAAGACAGATACCACTAAGTACTGGCAAGGATGTAGAGACACTGGAATCTTCACACATTACTGGTAGGAATGTAAATGTTATCGCCACTTTGGAAATGAGAATGAACAAACTATTCATACCCTTAACAATGTGGATGGATCTCATTAACATAACAGACTGCTGAAAAACCAGAAATAAGAGTACTGGGTGTTTGACTCTATATATTTGAAGTTCAAACACAAGAATACTAATCTGTGTGGTTAGAAGTCAGGATAGTAGCTATTCTTAGTGGCAGAATAACAGTGACTGGAGTTGGGGACGAGTGAGCTTCAGGGGTTATGGTCATGCCCTGTCTCTCAATCTAGAGAGTGTTACACAGCTGGGTTAACTTTGTCAAAATTCATCAAATCGTACCCTTAGGATTTGTGCAATATTCTGCATGCATGTTATACTTCCAAAAAATTCACTGAAGCTGTAAAAAATGAGTGACACTTGATTTTCAAGAGACTTAGAGGTCCTAGAAAAGCATTTTCTACATTTGCTGCTTCAAAGACTTTACAATCTAGTAGGAAGACAGGTGTTTGATAAATAATTCTAATACGAAACAAACTCTGATAAGTGCTGTATTAGAAATATAAATAAGTGCAATGAACTAAAGGAAAATATTTACTAAAAAGGACAACCTGGAAAAATAGCATATGGTCACTGTCAGGTTTGCTACATAATAATAGGAGGAATATGGGGCACCTGGATGGCTCAGTTGGTTGAGCTTCCGACTTCGCCTCAGATCATGATCTCACAGTTGTGGGTTTGAGCGCCGCATCGAGCTCTATGCTAACAGCACAGAGCCTGGAGCCTGCTTCTGATTCTGTATCTCCTTCTCTCTGCCCCTGCCCACTCGTGCTCTTTCTGTCTCTCAAAAATAAAAATAAACATTAAAAAAAATGATAGGAGGAATTTAATAGTAATATATCAAAATGGAAGGAAAGGATATAAATTAGAAATACAGAAGTTAAAAAGTATTGGATTGTGTACAAGAAGTCACTACTGTTTGAGAGACAAAGTTGTATTAAAATATCAGAACACAAAGCTACTTATATCCTTGAAAATTAGTTCTTTTGTTTTTAGTTGACTGACTTTGCCCGAGTTACAGGTTATTCTGTTCAAGTGGTTCTCAGCCCTGGCTGCACATCGGGATCACAGGAGTTTTTATGGCTTCTCCTGAGTCAGAATCTCCAGGGGTGGGACTCAGGCATCTGTACTTTTTCTAGGCACCTGTGATTCTCCTGAACTGGCAGGGCTGGGAACCACTGCTATAGTCCCTGCAGGGTGGAGGGAGCCTTCCCAGAGACCATCACACAACAACGAATGTCTCTGAAAGTGTCATTTCTTTGTTTTGGGGGCTTCTGTGGCATCTACAAAGAAGAGTGCTTTTCATATTTATCTCTTTGTATCCATGCCAAGAAATTTCTTTGCAAATCCTTTTTTCCAAGTATTACATGAAAGATGTTAATCCCACTGTTAAATTTTAACCCTAGTTCTTTCAAGCACCAGGGCATTTCTTCTGATTGTATTGCAGGTACATAGATCCATAGCAGAAAATAGAACGGGAAAGGACAAAATGGCACATGCAGGTTACTTGTTAATGCGCTCGTGTGACTAATCTTCCTCCTATGAAGAAAAAAATGTATTTTTAGTTGTAACATTTATATATCAGATTGTTCGCTGTGAAAGTAATACCTGCTTTCACTTAGAAAACTTTAGTTCTCTCCTTAGTTCATTCACTTGTTGTCTGTTACTAGCTTATCTATGCTTTTAAAATCTTTATTTTCAAATACTGTTTTTAAGATTTTATTTTTGAGTAATCCCTAAACCCAGTGTGGGGCTCGAACTCACATCCCCAAGATCAAGAGTTGCATGCTCTACTGACTGAGCCAGACAGACACCCCAAAATACTTTTAGAATTCAGAAAAGTTGCAAAACTAGTAGACAGTTCACATAATACCCTTCACCTAGCTACCTCTAGTGTGATCAACTCCTATAGCCATAGTATAATTATCAAACCAGGAAATTAACATTGAAGCAATAAGATAACTAAGTTATAGATCTTATTTGAATTTCACCAGTTTTCCCCCTAATTTTCTTGTCTATTCCAGGATCCAATCCAGGATCTCACAGTATATCTGCTTGTCCTGTCTCCTTAGTCTCCTCCTATCTCTGATGCTTCCTCATTCTTTTCTTACATTTCATTACCCTTACCCTCTAGACCTGTAGAATGTTTTTCAGCTTAGGTTTGTGTGATGTTTGGATTGAGATTATTTTGGCAAGAATAGTGAAGAAGTGATCAGGTGGTACATGTGATGTCTGTATGTGTTATTAGTGGTGATGTTAACCTTGGTCATTTGGTTAAGGTGATGGCTGCTGGGTCTCTCCACTGTGATGTTAGTAATTAAACTGACTTCCCTTTGCAGTTGATAAATATCTTTGGCGCTATGCTATTATTCTGTTTCTCCCAAAACTTTCACCCACTGATTTTAGCATCTATTTGTGAACTTGGACCGCAACAGTTATTACTGCGGTCTTTGCCTAATGATGTTTTTGTATTTCCCCCATTCTTTCCAAATTGATTCATTGGAATTTTTCTGTAAGGAAGAGTTGTCCTTCCTTGACTGTATATCCATCTTCTATCTTTCTACCTCTATGAATATGGATTTGTGGATGCTTATTTGGTTTTCTCAAGTATAGTCCAATACACTCATTTATTTTGAGATTCACATTGTTCCAGATGTGGCCATTGGCAGCTTCTTCTGAATGGATCCTGTGTCCTTTTGATATGCCTTCACTCTTTTAAGCACCTGTTTTTTCTGATATCACAAGATGTTTCAGACTTATCTTGTATTTCCCTGCCCCAGTGCAGGAATCAACCATTTCTATAAGAAGACTTAATTCTTTTTATTAGAGAATGATATTTATAAATCAAGATCTGGGTGCCTGTACATCACTGCTACTAGAGTGTCATTGCTCCTAGTCTCTCTCAGCTGAAAAGATAGGGAATATATGCATGTAGACTAACCCATGCATGCACATACATCATATTTATTAGTTATTTCTATATCTGTGTATCTGTTATGAACCAACAGTTCATTCTAGTACCTCTGATTCCAAATCAATACCACAGGGTTTATTATAAGCCTCTCCCCTTTTCTTATTTATAACTTCTTTCTCTGACAGTAAAAAGACTGGCTCTCATCATTTACAATCCTAGATTACACATAAAGTAGTTACTGAATTGCTACCTCATAGCCCTGTGAGAAATAGAATTACTAACTGGAATACAATGTTTGCTGACAGTTCTTTTTGGATTTCACCTTACAATATCCTGCCAAAATAATGTTTTCCAAAGTGACTGAATTCTTAATTCCCATCCTCTTCTTGTGGTTATTTTATTTGTCTGGGTCACGCTCTTCATTTGTAGTACAGTTAGCTTCATTTGTTACTGTTTGTATTCTACTTCCCATTCCCCTACATCCTTGTTAGTTTTAATTTTTTTTTTTATTTTGGGAGGTATGTTAAACATTACTATGATTCACAGTCGAAGCTATATCCAAAGAGATACTCCAGGAAGTGTCTCTCCCTCCTCAAATCCCCACCTCCACATTCCATGCCCCTTCCTTCCTCCCCTTTCCCACCAACCCCGTATACTTAAACAGTCTCTGTATTTCCTGGTGTCTCTCTCCCATATTCCTTTTTCGCAAAGGAGCAGATTTGTAAGTGGATTTTTTTTAATTGTATTCTCTTTTATATGGTGATAGCACACCATATAAATTCTTGCACCTTTACTTTTTTCACTGAATGATTTAAAAGTTCCTAGTATTATTAAAAGTATCTTTTTCAAAAAGTATATTTCCAGGGTATATTCCTGGAAATGGAATTTCTTTTTTTAAATTTTTTAATGTTTATTTATTTTTGAGAGAGTGAGAGACGGAGCACAACCAGAGGGAGGGCAGAGAGAGAGGGAGACACAGAATCTGCAGCAGGCTCCAGGCTCTGAGCTGTCAGCACAGAGCCTGACACAGGGCTCAAGATCACAAACCGCGAGATTATGACCTGAGCCGAAGGCAGATGCTTGACCCACTGAGCCACCCAGGCACCCCTGGAAATGGAATTTCTTAGTCAAAATTTAATATATATGTGCTCATGGTTTTCACTTTCTCTGTCTATGGAAATGCCTTTTAGGGGGTTAATGTATTTTCTTGATAATGATATAAGTTACTGGATTATAGCTTTTAACTTGTGTAATTTTTTTTAGAATTTAACTATTTTTGTTAGTTGTACTTAGCACATAAAAACGTATATTCAAACTGCATTGAGATTAGGAATTAGTCTTGCATAATTTATCTCTTTTCAAGGCTCAATAAATATCATTGTAATGTGTCAACAGCCCCTAGTGAAGGTAGTAATCACACATTACATTTGCAGCCCTATCATCCCAGGTGCAATCTACAAGTTCATGATCACCAATAGAGAGTAGGCAGTTCAGGAGCTCTAGCAGTGACATAATGACTAAATACTTATATAATGCTCTCATTTTCCCGGAGCATTTTATTTTTCAAAACTCTTTAAGGTCTTTTCATTTTATATCAACTGCACCACTGTAGAATGCTTTGGGAAAATATCACATAAATCTTGACATTTATGTAGTGCCGAGCCCCTTACATGTATTATGTCATTTGAACCTCAGACCAACCCTGTGAAGTAAGCAGGACATATAGTCAACATCCCCATTGTCCAAGTGAGGAAGCTGAGACTCAGAAAAGTGAAATATCCTGAGGTCAGACATCTACTAAGTAGTGAGCCTGGAAATGAACTTGAGACTGTACCACACTACAAGTGTCATGGTCAGCTTGTGAAGAACAATGAAAAAATATTCAAAGGTAGATATAGTCACAAAGATGTAAATTGTTCTATATATTCTGGAATTTACAGATTCTGGTGGACCGTGTTTTATGGTCACCGTGTTTCACTTGGCTCCCTGCAAGCTGTAATGGTTAAGTCCTGAATGGTGGTAAAGGGGAAAAATACATTCTGTACACATGCAGGCTCCTCAACCACCCGTGTGCTGCTATGGTAGAACCAACACTGGCCTTGGAGCCAAACTGTCTCGGTGTGCACCTTGGTTTTGCCACTTAGTAGGGGTGGGGCCTGGCTGAAGTATTTAACTTCAGTTTTCTACCATAAAATGAGTATTGTTTTTGCAGGGCTATTGGACAGATTAAAAGTAACTTCATCAGGAAGACTCTCCCTAGTGCCCACCCCCTGCCCCCTCTCCCCCACAAGTGTTATTCCTAAAGTAATCAGTCAGTTTCCTTCAGAACATTTGTTACAATTTAGATTTATATATGGTGGTGTGTTTATTTGCTTCACACCTGTCTCTCCTACTAGAATGTAAGTTAAAGGACATCAAGGACTCTGCTTGTTTTTGCTACTCTGTGTCTCTTATACCTACTCCAGTGTCATTAATCATTGAATAAATATTTCTGAAATAAATCCTGCCACTTCTTGGCCTTGTTTTTATTTCAGCTGCACAGAATGGCCTACAGCTGCCCTACCCTTTCACATCTCTCTATGCTTACATATGCTGTTTCCTTAGCCCAACCTACTTGCCCAAGCTCCTTTGTTCTCCTACAGAATCCTTACTCATCCCTCAAGACCTAGCTCAGCTCTTCCATGAGAGCTCCTATGATTTCTCTTCTCCCTTGAAGAGTGAGGGGCTCCGGTGCCCCCTTGGCATGCTTCTGTAGTAGACCCAAACCATATTCCAGTCATTGGTGCGTTCCACTAATACTTTTAAGAACTACCTCCGTACCAGGCACAGGCTAGGGGCTGGGCATACAGCAGTGAATAGGAGCTGTCATACTTATGGGAGAGATGGGCTACAACAAAGTGAATAACCAAACAAATTAATAATAGTGTTTCCAGTAGTGGCAAATGATAGAGTGATCCATTTTGAGAAGCTGACCTTTGACTTGAGATCTGAGAAGCGAGAATGAGATAGGAATGGGAAGAGAGGGGGGATGAGCATTGTATTGTCACTATTTACTTGGGTGTTCCTCATTTCCACCCCACTCAGCTGGCCTCTGAGCTCTGAATCTTTCTGTCCCCAGCACCTAGCACAGGCCCCTCATGTCACACCCACGGTTCCACTTCCACACGCCAGTGGTGCATCATGTTAGAACTGCCTGGTGACTGGCCCCATGGTTCTGACTTAGTAGATCTCATGTGCAGCCGGGACTGAGAGCCTAATTCTCAGCCTATTATCCCTCACTTAGTGTCTTGTGACAGGGAAGGTCATTCAGTCTTTCTGTGACTCAGGTTTCTGATCTTTAAAATGGAAATAATAATAAAACTTCATAGGGTTTCTGAGAGGATTTAATGAAATAATTGCCTAAAATTCCTAGCCCAGTGCCTAGCCCATGGATAGTCAATAGACATTAGACAAAATGCTCTAGAGCAAGTACTCAGGAGGTGTTTGCTGAATAAATGAACAAGTTAAGGAATAATAAAGTTCAGTTCTTACTTTACGGTATAGAGCTATGTCAAAACAAACATAGAATGCCCTGATTTATCTTCAGTTGTCTTGTTTACTGCTTATTTTAATTTGGACAAGAAAGGAAAAAAAGGGAAATAATAAACACCAGTGTTCTTAGCAGTTAGAATCAAAAGCTATTGACTCTTCATTTGCTTATAAAGCAGCTTCTAAAAAACTTCTCAGATCATTATTTTTATGTTTTTCTGTCCGGGGCAGGGCTTTCATGTTCTAGCCTCAAACCTAAATAAAAGTCCACAATCTACCAACCTGGGGCCTTCTGCAACTTGTGATTTGTCATCTTCTGAAATTACAGTTTGAGATTGAAAGAAATTTCTTTTATGTATATTCTACTTCAGTCATCATAGGAGATCCTTAGGATAGCATAACTAGTGAAATTATGATGGTGCCAGAAATCATGGCTTTCTTAGGGCAGGGACACCGATGGGATTAACCTGGGATATTACTTCTACTTACAAAATATCATTCAGACCACTTGGCAAACCTTTGGCAAAACCCCCTCTACCCTGCTCCACTTCCTTGAAAACTAAATGTCAAACTAGTGGGGCGCCTGGGTGGCTCAGTCGGTTAAGCATCTGACTTGATTTCAGCTCAGGTCATGATCTCATGGTTTGTGAGTTCAAGCCCTGTGTCAAGCTCTGAGCTGACAGTGTGGAGCCTGGGCGGAATTCTCTCTCCCACTCTCTCTTTTCCACCTCTGCTTGTGCTGTCTCTTTCTAAGTAAATTAAAAAAAAAAAATAAAAATGTCAAAGTAGGTGGGCAAAGGTGAAAGCATGAACAAATTCGTGGCATGAGGAATTTCTAGGAAAAAAAAATTTGTGTCCTTCATCGCATTTTCACTGGAATACACTGAGATGATGGGTGTTTTTGTAAACCTTAAATATCAGGCTACATAGGAGTGCTTTGATACTTGAATCATAGGCATGAATTTTCTAGTAAAAAAAATATTACTGAGGTAATTGGCAAAGAGATTTTGCCAAGTTCTTTTCTGTGAGCTGTAAGAGTTAACATTTATTTACGTGAGTAATTCACTCTGCTCTTATCAATCTAGTCAATTGGAAAATATCATCCGCCTTTAATGTCACAGAAATCAACTCATCCTATCTTAGAATGAGGAAATAATTAGCAAACAATTTCTCTGTCCTTTTTAAAATGTGTGGCATTGTTTTCAGGGTTTTCTTTTACAAACCAATGCACCATGAACTTATTCTGGCTGGAGGTATTGAAATCTGTTTTTCTGCTCCACAAATGTAGAGGTGTGCATGTCTATCAAGTCAGAAGTCCGTAGCAAAGAGCCACCTTCACTGATTGGTCGCTCTGACAGGGTGCTGGGTAATGGAGCAGTGATAAGTGGTGCACGTCGTAGATTATGGGATAAGCATCTGCCCTTTAGTAGTGGTCCAATGCTAAACAGTCAAGAAGACTAGAGATACTGATAGTTTTCAGATGACAGGCTTCATTTTATATGTTAATAGAAGGAAGACTTCTGATAATGGTGAGGAAATTCAGCATAACAAATGCATTCCCTTTACCGCACTGTAGCATGGCACCAATTAAGTTCAACTGTATGTATAATGTACTCTTAATTCCTAACAGTCCCAAGAAGGACTAATGTGAAAAATATTATATAGTCTTACATTTTACAGATCGTGAACAGCTGGAAAAAATTATGACAATCGGTAAAGAAATTTATATGCGGTATAATACACCTCAAAATGGTGCTTACATGGATTTTTCTTTTAAAAAATTTATTAAAGTTATCATGGGTAAAGTTTAGTTTCTACTCAGCATTTTCTGTAGCATTATATATATAATTCATTTTAATTTATTCCTTCTGCAGATATGAATGTTTGAAAGTACAGGTAACCTTGTAATGAGTAAAACTGATAAGAAGCTGTGTTCCAATGAAAGGGGAATTATGGAATGATTATTCACTTTGTGAAAGGGTTTGTCATAGAGCAAGCTTTCCTAAAGCATTTCAAATTTAATTTCGTTTACAAAACATTCATTTACACACAACATTTCAGGAACAAATTTACTGAGGAAATGAGAGAAATAGTCATAATAAGATAGAGATCCCATACACTGCTAACATTTATGCTTGCTTTCTCTCTTTCTGTCCCTCTCTGCAGCACTGATAGCCATTGGCCGGTACAGCATGACAATAGAGACTGTGGATGTTGGATGGTGTAAAGAAATTACAGATCAAGGAGCCACCCTGATTGCGCAGAGCAGCAAATCTCTAAGATATTTGGGACTGATGAGATGTGATAAAGTAAGAGTTACCTATCAAGTTTGTAGTTAATAGCTTTCTATCATATTCTCTCTCTCTCCCCCCCATATGTATGTATGTGTACGTGCACATACATGTACTGTTACAGTTATGCATTGCAAGATGCCTGGTTTTCTAAACTAATCAGAGGTTGTTTTTGCATTTTTCTATTTAAAAATGAATTTTGTGCTTATGCAGAAAGGAAAAGCAATCATACGCACAAATTATATTTGGCCTCCTGTCCCTAAGTCCACGGACCAAAATTAAAAGTGTTTGCACATCACACAGCAATGTGCAGGGTCTAACGGTAAAATTCTTTTCTGGATTCCAAGTTTCCTGCAACAGTAAGGTGGAAAGAACAGTGCCAAACTGGTTTTTCACAATTTGAAGTGTGTGGTTTCAGTGCTCAACATGTATGTATTGTGGCCATCTGGGGGCAAGAAAGGGCCAGTGAGGGAATATTATGTGGGAATTTGTGCCTTTCTGCACTTAAGATGTCACTTTTAGTACATGATGAGAAATGGTCCCAGAGGTCCCACTGAAGGTGTATGGCGCTGGCCAGAGATGTGAGTGTGAGTTTGGGAAATTGTGCCACGTTTAATATGGGGCCCTTGAAGACTACGAAGGAAAATGATAAAAATCTGTATTGATCACCAAGTACTACCGAGATGCTTCCATGTTTCCCCTGTAAGTCTAAGAAGTGGTTATTTGTGCTATGAACAGGAGAAAATGGAGACTTAGTGAGACCAGACCCTGGCCTGAGGCCAGTCATCCAAGATTTTACCGCAGGTCTCCAGGGTCTGGGCCCAGTGCCCGTGGCACACCCTGGGTGCCGTCTCCAGGCACGAGGTCTACCCCCTGGGAACAGATCCACCTCAGACACTTGCTCAGAAAGTGCTAGCATCTTATAATAATTTACACATGTGTGCTACTTTTGCAACTGGTGATTAGGGACAGATCTAGAAAAAGAGAGTGAAACTAAATATATATGTCTCTCAAAGGACATGCATTTTCTAAATGTACCAAATTTGGGGGCCAATAGAAGAATGGCCCAAATCCTTTGTGTGCTTTTGTCATTTTTGTTAATTGACCTAGTTCTTTTCTCCAAATACTTTAAATGCTTTAAAATCCCAGCTTATACTAGGCCTTTGCCAGTTAGTTATGTTTAGAGAGATTTTACTATATATTCTCAGCCCAGCCTAAAAAGCTGGCTGACTTTGTTACTAAGCAACAGCACTTAGACCCAGGGGTTGCAAGTCTCCCTCAGATTTCACTACTAACTAACCTAATGCTGCTACTAACCCTTTCACTTTAAAATGACTCCTCTGAGGGGCATCTGGCTGGCTCAGTCAGTGGAGCACGTGACTCTTGATCTCACAAGAGTTGTGAGTTCGAGACCCATGTTGGGTGTAGAGATTACTTAAAAAATAAAATCTTTTTTTTTTAAAGACTTCTTTTAAAACAAGTTAAAGAATCTACAGTAGGTGGAGTATTCTAGAAACGCTAAACAATGACAGCAGCTTTGCTCAATGCCTGCCAGAAGAAACTGCTACTACCTGGGTACTACCTGAACCAAGGACGCCAAAATGTATGCGTTCAAAACGGATCTGTATATCCACAAGCACTCTTAGAAATTACCATATTCCTAGTCTGTACTCCTTAGATTTGTTGAGGTCAGCTCCACCTTCAGAGATGAATGGTAAAAGTTTATGTTCCAGTTAGTACAGGAGAAGATTATTTCCGACATATTTGCTGACCAGCATTTTGCTTATTTTAAGTTAAGGAAAGGATCCTTTTCTACCCAGACGCAAATTAGTCCAAAATGGGATGGGGAGGCTGTTCTGATTAGTGGGCTCCCTGAGAGAGCGTTAGTCCTTTCCTCTGGCGGCCTCTGAATCCTGTCTCCAACCACTGAACTGCTCTGAGAGCCTCTGGCTCCAGCACCATGCTGTCTGCCCATAGCCTGCTGTGGTGCGGCCCAGCCCAGAGGATGCTGGGGCCAGCCTTACTGCCTGGCGTCGTTAAGCTTAGGGCAGCTCAGAACCAGACACAAGAGGTTCTGTGAGGACAGAAGAAGTTTCCAAGCCACCCACAAAGTGCAAATAAAGCCTTGCACATAATCGCTTGTTTGTTGATTTAGTTGGATAGAAACCTAGAGTAAGTAGCTACTCAGCTTTCAAAATTTGTGTTATGCAATCTGTCTCCAGATTTTAAATTTTTATCAAGACTCAAAGTAACAATGTGAGTAACAAAGAGGTTAATAGTTGAGGGCATGGGTTCAGAGGCCAGAGTTAGGTTCACATCTGGGCTCTGCTCTTAGTAGTGTTATCTTGGGCAGTTACTCAGTGCCTCTGTTTCCTCATTTGTAAAATGAAGATAATGATAGTACCTGTCTTGTAGAGTTCTGTGAGCATTTAAGTGAATGAACCTATACCAAGCCCTTAGAATAATCATGTTTGTTATATATAAAATACTCAGTTCTACTGATTATTCTTATCATCAATGTCATATTAACCTGTGTTTTGATATTTGAAATTTCCAAATGAGAAAAAATTGTACTGCCTGCTATCTGATTTTGAAAGGAAATTAGACCAGAAAAAATAAACTAAGATTAGAAAAGATGCTGCCCTTTTACTTTTTCCTCAGTTAAAATTAAGGTTATTATTTTCTATACTAAGATGTCAAAATTACATTTTTTTTTACATACTTGACAAAGGAAAACTAATGCCTCCATAGGACAATCTGTATTTAGAATCAACTTACTAACCAGAGTGTAGGGATAAAGAAAGATTTGCAGGGTGAGAAAAGGCTGAATTGAAGAGAAGACAATTCAAATAGGCAGGGAAACAAAAAGAGAGTAATAAGAAAATAGTGGAGAAAAATAAGAATAGAAATAGAAAACACAGAGAAATCATGATCAGCATATGGACATGAAGACCCACAATTTATCTCAAGGTGAGCATCTGTGCCAACCAATAATTGAAGAACAAAACTATTTGGGTCTATCACTCTTCTCTCTGTCCCTTAACCAAACCTGCTAACCGTTAATAAGTCATCAATTTGAGCTCTTCCCCTTTCTGCACACCAACTGGATCCAAAGGAGGAGCAAGAAACCTCAATGGTCTACACCATTAACCCCCTTGTCAGGAATATTGTCACTGGGATCCCTGCGCTGGGGGAAAGATGGGGTTTGTGATGTCTTTGTGTCCCGGTCTTGTGATCTGCGATCCTGTAGTTCTGCGAAATAGTGAAGGCAGTTATATTTTCTTTCACACACAGCCAGTTTCATTTGGGGCCACTTATATTTAATTTGGAAGCTATACTTTACCGAACTTGAGCTTTTTTCCTCACTTGGGCTTTTGAGGAATTGAAAGAATGACGAAATGCATTGCATTTGTTGTAGGAAAAGGTGTTTTCCTCCATCTCCCTGTTCTTTCTCTCTCTCATTTGGTAAACAAAGAACAGATGAGAAACATTCACCATATTCTTAGCAGATAAAAGCAACGTGCGCTTAGACTGTCAGACAACTTACTTGGCTACAACATTGGTGACTTGTAGGGAGGAGTCCTCCAGCCATTCCACAAATGCAGCATTCCCTGAACACTTGTAAAACTAGGAAGTGTGTTAAGAAGCCCGTGTTTGAGTAGCTGTTCCGATTGCTGGATGGATAAGCATGTTAGAGGCATTACTTTGAGTTTTAAAGCCGACGCCACTTAATCTCCTAAACTTCAGTGCATTGTAAGAACCAAGAGAAGAAAACGCTGTGTGAGACGGCTTTGATGAATTGGGGTGAACTTATATTCTTAAAGACTGTTCAAAGGCTTACTTGACCTTGGGAATTAGAGTTGACCCAAAATCACCTATCAACTTAACACACATTTATTTGGTGATTTAGTTAAAACTGCTTGTATAATCAACGGGACTCTCTAATAAGAGTGATATGTTTACTCTGCTTTCCACAATTATAGACAGTAGGTGGTTTTGGTCAGAGAATATTTTCACAACCTTAGAATAGAATATTCTGTAGAATTCTAGAGTCCATATAGATCTGTTTCTTCTCATAATAGGATATTTTCCTCATTTCTTACAAGGCCGTTTGGATGGAGAACAAAACTGAAAAGGACAAAAAAAAATCATGGGAAAGCTGTAGGGCAAATGGAAACGCAATGTTCAAGGTTAATGAAAAATGTTTGGGGTAACAGGGTTGATGAGAAGGGAGGGAGCCCAGTGGCATGGCATTGGCTGAGAAACCAGACCTCGCCAGAGGCAGCCTGGCTGGTTTGGGAAACCTCGGTGATAAAAAGTCGTGGTGGAAACCTCTGCAGTGTGTGTTAATACAGAAGTTCGGAGACAGAGGGCCTGAATTATGAGCAGCGAATAACATCATAAATGTAGCAATTCTCAAATGCCAAACCCTTGTGAAAAGCAGTTGGATGAAGAAATGCTGGAGCTTTTAAAAGCTCCCTTTCACTTTCTTTCTTTCTTTCTTTCTTTTTTTTTAAACTTCATGCAGAACTAATTTTACACACTGTTCATTTGATTTGAAAATGCCAGCGTCTGGGGTATCATTAAAGAGCGTTATTGAGGGAGCCACTCTTGGCAAAGCATTTGGCTTAAAAAGCCTATTTGTTCTTATGTCCCTGGAGAGTTGTAGATATAGGAAGGAGAAAGTGTACCTCGATTTACCTAACGCCGCCCCTCTGCCTGGGCCGGGACCAGGTAGCTGCCCTTCTGTTGGGAGGAGGTTCCTTCTCCTTGGCCTCTAGAGGCGCCAGGAGGGTTGTGGGGGCCACATTACTGAAGGAATAGACGCAAATAGATTTTGAAAGGTCCACCCCAATGTCCTATGACCAAAGCCTCTTGGAATTTCTTTGATTTCTAGTTGACATAAATTAGAATTACACAGGCGTGAAGAGTCCGCCCAGAAAAGATCAGAGAGGCTGCTGGGGGAGGAGAAGCCTCTGTGTGATCCTATTGATTATCCAGCTGCCTTCAGGCCAGGGGCCTCTGCGAGGCTGACTATTATTGATCCACACCATGGAAATAATCGAATTAATTCATTTCTCATCAAACTACCATTGCCAAGACCTTTCTCCTCACCTGCTCCAATTCCTGAAGTACTTAGTCGAGGAGTGAAATAGATGATTTCTTTCAATAAGAAATGATTTCTTCCGGTCATAAGAAATTCTTGTTTTCACACAGAGTTCCTCATTTAAATGGTAGGGAGATTTAATCAAATCAATAAGAAGCCAACCCAGAAAGCAAGTAATAGAAACCAGTCATCTCTTTAAAGCCAGAAATCTACTTTACAGCCTTCAAATATCAAGGGCCAAGTTTTGTGTGCCCAATTTAATGTAAAAATATTCAGGAAAAATTGACCACTGCATTTTTCAGGAAGTAATTATGGTAAGAGAAAGCCTCAACAACCTAAATATTTCTGTGGAGAAAATGGAGTTTTTATCAGCTTGTTTAGGAATCAGGAGCAGGAAAGCCCTATGGGGAAAATAACATAGGACTCTGTAACTAATACACAGAACTAACTGGAAAAATCAGTTTAAAGGAAAAATAATTTGTGGGGCGCTGTGTCCAGGACTGTTTGGGTAGCAATTCAGCCATGAAACAAAGTGTGTACCTGCAGGGACTCCCCTCTTCCCTGCCATTCATGCACAGCTGTTTCCAGATTGCCCATAGCCAAAACTGAGAATTGAAAATTTATGCCTTATCAAAGAAAATAAAGTGAAAAAACAAAACGAAACAAACCGTCCTGTGCTGATAAGGTGGGAGTGGTCTTGCCTGTGTTAGACTGTGCAGCCCAAGGCCTAGGCGACATAACCATTGCCCTGACAGCCTGTAGTCATGTGCTCAGAGGGAGAGGGAAGATGAAAAATGGTGACAGCATGGCTGGGACTCTAAAATCTGAACTGAAGTCCTTCGCTTGAAGTATCAGCATCTTGTTCCTTTTGCTGATAAAACAGTTTCTCCAGGTGATTTTCGCATAGGAACACTTTAAAACACATTTTTACAACCCTCTCCTGATTATTCCTGGTAATTGAAACAGAAAAACACATCAGCTGAAATTCAGAGGTTACCTCACAACCACACTGTGGCGAAGCGCTCCCGTCTCCTCTTCTGCTAATCCTGGGCACCTGAAAAGCCTTCCCTGTATTTAAGCATTAAACCAAGAAACACAGCATGGAGCTTTTATGGCAAAGGTTAAACTGGTAAGCACTGGTGTCAAACTGCTGGGTTTTTAAATTCTACCTACTTCACTTGACTGCCTGTGGACTTTGGACAGCTTAATCTCTAAAAGCCTCAGTTTCACCATCTGAAAAATTGGGATGTATTTACTCCATAGGGTTGTCATGAGACTAAATGAGGTATTGCAATAAAGCACTTAGCCCAAAGTCATGCACGCTGCAAGCCCTCAGTAAATGTCCACTACTAGTGCTATTATATTTATTCATATATACGTATCTGTTCTAGAATCTGGTCTGTGATATTCAACCATGACATGAACTACCTGGCTCATGATATTGTAGCCATGAATAGAAATTCACATGTGAAGATCTTACAGAGAAACACCAGGCCCCGAGACTTAGCAATTCTCAGAAACAAATAGAATCTATTTTTATCATAGCTAAAATTCATTAAGTAACAATTCCACTTATTATAAAGGAAGAAGAAACTCAGAGACCAATAGGTCTCAGTCCTTTGGGGTAAACAGAGTAAAGACTTGCCAAGTTAGAAGGCCACTCAGTGTGCAGGCTGGGACTTGTTTGGTTTGCTTCTTCAGAAAAATCGACATCAACCTAGAACACTTTAAGGGAGAGTACTGTAAGGAGCTGCTTATATTTTGCTCACTTCTATTATGGGAATGATGTATGAATTTTTTTTTTTTTAGAAAGGAGGAAGCAGAGGGCCTACTGTTCCCCAAATGCTGGAGGAATAGAATGTTATGTTGGAGTTTGCCTGAAGGCACCAGGGAGCGTCATTGCTTTGTAGTAAATAATCTCCTTGGAACTTTGATTTGGCTTAAGTAATTATATGAAAGAATTAGATTGCAGGATCATATTATTTTTCTAATTTAGAAACAGAAAAGGTAACAGCAGTTTCTTAACAGGGTTCAGATTAGATCCCAGAACTCCTAAGCACCTGACTTCACAGAATAGAAACAAAGACAGCCCACAGTGGCTCAGGAGACTGAGGGACTCCTTGGGAAGGAACAGGCTCAGCCCGCACATGAAACCTGGCCATCCAGCAGCAGGTTTGCAGTGAAAGTTTTATTTGGCAAGTGGTTTTTCAAGAAAAAACCCAAACTCCTTCCCCTCTCCCAATTTTTATCTATTTTATCCATTTATTCAAGAAATATTTGTTGAGTGTGCTTGTTGGGTTCCAGTCACGGTGATAGGAGACGGGTCAGAAAAAACAGCAAACAAGGCAGTTCCTACCCCATAGGTAGGGGAGTCTCCTATGGGAGACAGGCCAGCAAATGGGCAATTACAATGCAGTAAGACTGCAAATTAATTTTTGAAAGTGGTACCCCAAAGTATATTTCTTCTGCATGAAGAACCTTGCTTTGACCCCACAACTTCTTTCAGCTGCATTCCTCTACAGTCTATTTTCTGCCACTCTCCTATTAAACTCCTTTCTGCAAAGGATGGACTATGAACAGTCATCCTTCCTTTTTCACCACTCCTTACAGTCTTACTTCCATCCTCATCGTGCCACTGAGTCTGTTCAACATCACCAGTGACTTCCTTGTCACCACATGCAGCAGCCACTTCTCTGCCCACAATTGGTCTCATCCCTTAGCAGCTGCACGCATATGGTAACCATGCCCTCTTTCATGAGAACGCTTTTCTCTTGCCTTCAATGTCACCACAATCCTGGCTTTTCTATCTCCATCTCCCGTACTGCCTCTCTCATCTGTAAAGAGGGAATAAAAATAACACCCATCCCATAGACTATGGAGAGAATTAAATGAGTTAATGCATGTAAACTTCCTTACATGAAGCAAGCAAGGACCATTTGCAAGCAAGAACCATGTGGTGGTGAATTCCTACCTTCTTCATCCTCATCACTCTCCTCCTCACTAGGAGATCCATGGATTTCTCCTTCTGTTATATTGCCAGACCCAGCCATAGGGGCTGATACATAACAGTTACCTAAAAAATATGTATTGGGTGATGGATGAATGGATTGTGTTTCTTATCTGCATTCTGTGTAGCTCCAAGGTTCTGAGGAGGTTCCTCAGAGTCTCTGGGAATAACAGAGCAGCTAAGAGGGCAGGGTGCCTGGTCCTTACCATCTAACTGACTTCAGCCAGAGCAACCCCACTTTTATTGCTTTGTTCATTTAGTTTACTTATTTGGTTTGTGTATTTATTTATTATTCTGGTTTCCAGAAGTATTGTACAGCTAAAAGCAAGTTTGAAAAACATTAGATCCCACTTCCTCCTGATAATTTTATAGATTATAAGAAGTATCTGGACAGAGGGAAATTAGAAAGGTAACACCTTGGATTTAACACCAGCTTCCTGTAGCTGGGGAATTCTGAGTGTAGCTGAAAGCCCCTGGGGTTCAGGACAGTCACAGACTGAGTTCAGGCATCTGCTGTGTGATTGGACTCAGCATCCTTCTGAGCCTAACCCTGGAATTCTCTGATTTATGTAGAGTCTCTCTTCTGAAAACCAGAAATATCACTTGTTTTCAGGCTTTTTAATCTACAGATTTACAGATCACTTTTATGCAGAATAAATTTTTGTTGGTAATAAATTTGTTTTAGGAAACAGGTCAAATCCATAAATTCTACCTGATGGCAAATGCCATTTTAGAAAGATATTTTTTTTTGGTCAGGTGTCCACTGGTGATTACCACCGCCCCAGGCTTTCTGTAAGAAAATAAAAACTGAAATCAAGAAAGCCATTAAGCAGACAAGAAGACATTTTTAGTTCTGAGAGTTTTCTTTCCCGATTGTGTTTTTTAGCTTAACTTTGTGAGTTTAATTTAGAAACACCCAGATGTGTTCTATAAATATGTTGTACTTACCGCTCAGTTAGTGACTACATTAATTATCTTATTAGGGCCCAGTTTTTCTCAAATAGTCGATCTTTTGCTGAACCATTTAGAGAATTGCAGATGACTCACCAAGTAGCTATCTCCATCCTGATGTCCCACACAGGTCCGCTTTGGTTCTCATCTGTACCGCACATGCAAATCTATACTAAAAAATGTATGCATTTGTGCGCTAGGTCAATTCCATGGCCAGCGGTCAGTGGCCTCAGAGTGGCCTATGCAAGGCTCTGCATAGAGCTTACACTTGACTTGAAACATCCTTCTTGGTGGAGGATTGCTTGGAGAAACGGAATGAAAATGTCACTAATTTCTCTCTGACAGTCTGGTTGTTGGACTCCTGTCACACTAATCTCTAATTAGAGGCTTCAGGTTGGCGAGCCCCGATTCTCACTTAACACTGCAGGCGTTTCTGTGATCTTCATCCTCCCAGGTTCTTTGCTGCTTCCTCACTGTGCTAATTCAAGTGAATAGAAAGCAATGCTAGTGTTAACAGGCTACCCACATCTCATGAAAAAGAGACAGCATGAAGCCAGGCCTGTTGTGATATTGACAGAGCATAGCACTTCCAATCATTGCAGATTCTGAAATGGAATGACTGCATTTGACAAAGTTGACTGAATTTATGAGCCTGCCTCTGTCAGGTTCATTGCATTCGCAGTATCTGTCTCTTTCCATGCTTTGGGACTTTTAGATGAGTGTTTTGCCACCCAAGAGTAATATTTCTTACCTCTTTCTATTAAAAAAAAATCCATCCTTGAAGGCCTCAGGGAGGTTCATGCATGAAGCATAGTGCATTGTGGGTGGCCTGTAGACACCTGACTCCCATATGTAACAGGTAGCTTTTAGTCTCCAATAAAATGATAAATTTTTCTTCTTAAAATTATATTAAATACTTAGTCGTGCGTGCCCTGTCCTTCACCTTATGGGTGGTCCCTTGAGGAAGCACTACATCCATCCATGTATAGCTGGGTTTAGGGGAATCTTCCCTTCCATTAGCTATTGGAAAACTCAGGAGGTGGCCTCCTTGGGCTGTGCCCAACTAGAGATCCAAGACCAATGGTGACAGACAGGAAGCCAGTCTATTTTTACCACATTCAAAGAATATACCTTTTGTTTCGGGTAGGGGTGAGTATTTGTAAAAAGATGGGCCAATAAGCTGTAGGAGCAACCATTTCTTTTCTCCATAACCCCTGACTCAGTTTAATAGGGCAGCGTGGGAGGCAAGTGCTTACTTGTTGTCTTCACATAATCTTAGTTCAGACTTTGCCTTCAGATTCCCAGGAGCAGAAATCACCTGTGCCCTCTGGGAACTTCACAGCTGAAAGCTTTAACCTAGTGGGTCTCAGCCCAAGCTGCACATTGGAATCTCCTGGAGGGTTGGGGGGTGGGTACTTTAAAAAACACTGGTGCCTGGGTCCCACTTCCCCAAGATGCAGGTACAGTTAGTCTGGGATATGACCTGGGCACTGGGGTTTTTAAAAGATCCCCAGGTGATTCTAGTGAGCAATTATGCTGAGATCCACTGTATTCTTATTTGTGTTCTTGTTTGCAGACACAGTTTAACTCATCCCACGTCAATAAATGTGTATCAAACATTTGTTATGTCTGAGTTGCTGTGGGGTTTGTGGTTAAGGGCCTTGGCTTGACTAAGAGAGACAGAGGGAAGGAAAGGAATGCGAAGTTGACTGTTGAGTAGAGACAAAGAGCAGGTGCTTTGGCTCACACCTAGAATCATTTTCACAGCTCTCACCAGTCTGGGAAAGACCCTTAATCTTCATTGTGGGCTCTGCCTGCAGCCTGTTCATGCATACTGAGCTACTGCTGTATCCTCCTCCAGACTTCTGGAAAGCTTAGCCTTGCTGCTGAAGAGAAAGAGTGTGAAGAGAATGAAGTAAGAGAGTGTAAAAGCCCCTCCAAATTTTTGGTGTCCTGGACCTCCCTGTTCTAACGTAGGGAAACATAGGTAAGACATGGTATGTCACCCAAGCAGGGACATGAGAAATCCCTCTGCGAAGGGAAGAAAATAGAATCCCCAAAGAGAGCCTGCTGCATGTTGTTGGCTGTGCAGGGTCCTGGGAAAACCAATGTATCATCTGCTGTTTTATTCTTTTCTTAGTGTCCTATTTAAAATATTTTAAACTGCACTTAGATGACTCATCTCATTTACATGCAAAGTTGACATATTACTAGAATTCACATTACCCTTATTTTATCCATTTTAATATGTGCCCATCTCGGGGCCAGTGGGCACTTGCTTAAAGAGCAATTGGGCCTCTTTTGAATATGCATTGTCTGTGATGACTTTTGCTACACCTTGTGAATGCTGGGTTCCACTGATAGCCAGTACAGTTTCCCAGAGAGCCAGGAAACTCAGAGAGAAGCAGATTCCGGAGGCGTATTGCCCGACAGACAACACTCTGCCTCTGGGCCGCCAGGAGTCAGCCTCTGGGGCTGTTAGCAGTGAGTGACATTGCCCAGGGAGTCTGTGAAGAATGACAGACCAGTGTGAGGGCAAGAGCCCTGAATTAGGAGAGAGTAGTTGAATGTGCTATTTGCAGCCCCTTCACAGATGTACTGTGGGTTCCTTACTTTTCCCACCTGAAGATAGGGGGATCCATTTTCTTCACTCCCCTTTCCTCAGAATGGAGCTATGTGAAGCAAGAACTACTGAAGTCATACACTTGAGTTTGCTAGATGAGCTGGAGAAACATTACCTTACAAAGCTTACAAAGTAAGGGACAGGTTAGTGGTTTATTCTGGCTCATGAATGGGTTTCCTTTCTTCCCTGAATAATATGTGTGCATTTAACAAATGTGTACACAGGCTGATGCTTCCCTGTCCAGAAGTTCAATTAAATATTCCTTCTTTTGGAAAGCCTTTTCCAGCTCTCCTGGAAAAGGTCAGGTGCCTCTGTCCACAGCAATCTGCACTTCCCCTAGAAATCAATCCTCAAGCTTTGCTGTTGCTGGTATAATTGTCCATTTTCCTTGCTCCAAGGGGTCAAGAACCTTGTCTGTCAAGTTGGCCATTCTACCTCTGTCTGGGACACAGAAAAACGTGTTGATGGGTGGGAGACTGGAGAAAAAGCAATGCCTGTTTATGTCATGGGCAGTTGCCCTGCCAGAAGGTCCCTTGTTAGTCCTGCAGCTTCATCATGTTTCTATCATGTTTCAAAGTCTCATGCAACCACAGCTGCACCATGGAATATTCCACAAGCAAAGTGAGATCTATTATAATTTACATTCCCACAGAGCAGCCATTTTGAAGACATTGTAAAGGACTTTGAAATGTGCTTATATGTAAATTGAAATCATTTTTTGTACCATGGATGGAAAAGGAATGTCAGTGAACAGTTTACTGGCCAGGTGATCAGCTAGGCCACAGTATGGCACTTCATGTGTCTCGCTGTTACCTGTGTGCCAAGGCAACATGGCACAGTGCAGAGAACATCTTTGCTTAGGGGTCCTGGATTCAAATCCTAGCTTCTATTTACAAGGTACATGACCCTGTGTGAAATACTAATCCTCTCTGAGCCACAGTTCATGTGAAATAAGGAGTATTAATGTGTATATGCCTGGAAAATAGTAGATGTTCATTGAATACTTTTCCCATTCCCTCCTTGCTAGAGTGGAGGCATACTTTCGTTTTGCCTTTATTGGTCATTATGGTGAAGAATTAACAAATTATGTTCAACTTTTTGCCAAAGTAAACCATGCTGAAGAGAAGAAATGTGTTTGATTTATCCCCTACCACACAAGTGCCTTATTCTGATGAGCACAGTGTTTCTCAGTGGGGGGCGTAGGACAGTTTGGTTTGAAGAATTCTTCCTTGCCCAGGACTGTACTGTGAGTTGCAGTATTATTTTCATGCTATCTGGGACAACAAATGCCACACGTCACTGTGATGACAACACCAACGATAGCAACAAAAAGTTCCTCGGATTTCCATTTGCCCCCCAGGGAGTAGTAAAGGCAGGTAGAATTTCTGAAGCCCAAGAAATTGGGTAGCATTATTTTGAGGTAGCATCATTTTGAGTCAGGGGATCTGCCCACAGTTCCCCTTCTGCCTCCAGATAACTGTGACATGAGAAGGCACGTTAAATGTCACAAAATTTCAGAATTCTGTGGGGCCCACCTGGGCCTGCCGCCCTGAGCAGGGCACTGACGCTGGAAGCAGAAGTGGGTTTTTGCAAGGTTTTGGAAACAAGCTCATATCTAGCAACCAGTAATGTGTTTCTCAGTGTTATCCATCCAGTCTAGTGTGTCACTGATCTCCAGTAAGGAAGGCTGCCCTCATTTAACTCCAGTATGGCCTAGGCTTTTCCTTAGTACTGTCTGACAGCAGAATGACCCAGCAGAAATTACTGAACCACCAGCATGAGCTACTTTGGTGTCCTGTGCCAAATTATTGGAAACCCGAGGGAAGGTGCATCTGGAAAGAGGCGCCCGGTGATGTCGGTTGGAAAGGAGAGTAACACAGAGAATCGCCTTAGGTATGAACTTCAAAGGATGAAAGGAGTTTGGAGCTGCCATAATGCCCAGACTTTACAGACTGCTACCCCTGTAGTGGGAACAGTCTGGGAACAAGGTGAGGTTATGTCCACTGTTTCTGATGCAGAACTAATTCGTGCTTTTGTGTTTACTCTGTACCTGTTCATTGAACAACTACTACATTAATTTAGCCAGCAAATATTTATTGAGTAGTTACTAGGTGCTAGGCATTCTATAGGTGCCAGAGATGTGGCAGTGAACAAAACCAACAAAAACTCCTATCTCATGAGCTCATAATCTAATGGGGGCGAGAATATGCCAGCCAGTGTGCAAAGGACTGAAAACAAAGAGATGGCTCAAATACTCTTTGCTGTCAAGAAACACAGTCTAGCAATAGCGTAATACATTTTAATGTTATTGATATTTTCAGTAGTGGTCACCTTTGCGTGGAAACTTTCTCCATTTAAAAAAATGATTTTTTTAAAAAGTGATTTTACGTGGTTTATTATATTCATGAATGTGAGTTTCATACACTCAGGTGTCAAATATTTCCCCCCTCACAAGAAACGTGTCCTATTTTAAAACATGAGACAAAGAGGAAATAATAATCACTTCACATAAATGTTTTTTTCTGAAAATTTTATCAGAAATAGCATTTTTTGAATGGTAGGTATCATTGGGGAGATACTTCAGATTTGGGCTTGCACTTAGCTGGAACTTTCTGGGGAAAGTATTGATAAGGTGAAGGAATGAGTGTGATGGTCTAGAGAAATTGTTTGAACTGAATCTCCGAAGCTCGAAGAGTCTCTTCTCATCCTTCCATAGTAGTAACAGGAAGAGAATGAAACTATGGTATGATTTACCTTAATTAGCATAGCAATTTACCTCACATTTTCAAAAAGTGCTAATAGATGTTAACTCAAAATAGATTAAAATACCAGACAAATTGCTACTACCTTGAAAAGAGTTATAATAATTTTGAAAATGTAAATTATGGTTATGCAGTCTTTGGAGAGAACTATAAAATCCAATCTCTCTTATATTTAAAAAATAACCTGTGGTACACACTTTTTTTTCCTTTAATCACAGTAATTTCTTCAAATGACACCACTGCATATTTCTTTAGGAAGATAGGCTGCATTTTTCAAATCTCAAGTGTAATATAGGAGTTGCCGTTGATGGTTTTCAGCAAGAGGAAAAGAAATTGAATACAGAAAACCAGGGATCATGGAGAAATGTAAAAAAATTAATCTATGTTCCCTTTTTATATTACACACATTTTATGAGTTGGAACAGAGAATTGTTCCTTTCATTCTAGCAAGTGGAGTTGTGCATGACAAAATGTCTGCAGAAATGTGTATGTAGGCGTAACAATTTAAAATGCTTTGGACCCTCCTGGTGTCTAACGCTGAACTTTTTCTCTAAGGCACCAAAGTGCTTATGGATTCTATACAAAGAGGTGAGCATAATTTGTACTTCTGAGGAGTAAATGAAAATAACTTTAGTATAAAATTTGTCACACTGTATCGCCAGGAGACACTATAAGTAAAAGATAGAAACTTCCCTAGTGGGAACACATGTATTTCCCCTGAATAGCTTCTACCCAACAAAGCTCTAAAATGGAATATTTGCATTTTCCCCTTTGCTTTGTTTTCTAGAATTTACAGAGCACAGTTAGCAAAAAGATTACTTAGAAGACATATTATATCCACAGAGGATTGCTGGTTTAATTCAACTATACAAAACCAAGTTACTGTCTATTCTTGCCCATAACCTTTGAAAGCCAGAGACCTAACATACTCTGTATTCTCAGCTATGGGTATACCTTACTTTAAGCAACTGAAATAGGTAAATTGAATTTTGGTAAATCAAAGTATATATACAATATTGGCAGAGAAAATCAGTTAACCTGACCGTGGATGCCTTTACCAAAGTGAATAATTATCCCCTAATTTATATACTTCATAAATTTATGTTTATATATCAGGTTTTATTAAGGTAAATTGTATCTCTCTTCCCACAAAACAGTTACCACATAGAGATATTTTTTTTCTGTGTTTAAAAATTGGACCTCCAAAACAGATTGCCTGTCAATCCCTAGGTATCAGACTTTGTGCAAGCCCACATGTAGATCAGAAAAGAGGCAGCACAGAAGACAGTGCCCATCTTTACAGTGGGTTTAAATGTTTTCTCTTCTCGGTTTTCTGTTATCTGTTTTCCTGGTCATTGTTCCTTGAATACTGAGTGGTCTGGACTTTCTCCCCTTGCCATGCATCCTGTCTGACCAAATGACTTCAGTTCTTTCTTAATGAGACCAGCATCCTTATGGGTTTGTTTATGACAGAAGGGAGGAAGGTAACCTAACAGGAAAGTGGGGAACATCAGGTAAAGAAAAGGGAGGATTTTCTGAAAGTAGATATTTAAAACCTGCACTGTTCCATTAAGGAAAGTTCTAGAATCACCTCCAGAGACCAATAAGGTAGAATAGACTCTTCCTGTATATGATGTATGTTTTAAAGCTTACTTCTCACCCTATGATTATTTTATTTTGAATACTACAACTAATGATGCCAAGGTTCACTTCTGAAATATCTCAGAAATTGAACAATATGGAGCATCACGACAGAGAATCGGTCACCCTAGCGTATCGTTAATTAACTCATGCACCTAATAACCATTTACCAAGTGCCTGCTCTAATAATAAGAGCTACCATTTGGGGACCTTTTTAAGTCAGTCACAGTGTTAAGCATATCATTACACTTAAGCCTTACAACAATCCTGTTACTTTTAAGTAGTTTTATCCTGTGTGTATAGTTGAGGAAACTAAATCTTAAAGAAGTAAGGTGAAACGAGGGTTCAAACCTGTTTCTGGTTGACTCTCAAGTCCATGGTATGAACCACAGTTGCCATTTTTCTTCTCTACATTGCACACAGCTTGACAGCCTTAAAGGTAAGAGACAGTCTCTGGTCCCCAGAGGCTCTTCTTATGCAGGTGGCAGCCATAGGCAAGTAAAGAGATGATTACACAGTGAGAGTGCTTAAATAAAAGAAAGAACCATGCAGGGTGCCCACCACAGGTGCACAGAGAA
The DNA here is from genome assembly GCF_016509475.1 of Prionailurus bengalensis. Classification (NCBI taxonomy): domain Eukaryota; kingdom Metazoa; phylum Chordata; class Mammalia; order Carnivora; family Felidae; genus Prionailurus; species Prionailurus bengalensis. The sequence continues at coordinate 169,002,354 of NC_057343.1, read as the reverse complement.
GGGGGTACCTAACCCTACCTTTCTGGGAGATAGGCTTGCTTCGGGAAGGCTTCTTGAAGGAGGGAATTCCTGAGCCAAATAAGAGTTCCTCAGGGAATTGGTCTTTGTGTGATTAGTATTTAATGTCTGGTTTTGCCTTGCTCTTGAGTTTCCATTTCTTACTTGCCTTTTGGTATTTTTTTTTATCATTCTGTCACCAATAACTAGGCCTGACTTGTGGGTACAAAAATGATCATGGCTCTTGTGGATTGTACATTGGGGCAGGAGAAACAGATATTAAATTAAGTAATTATAAACTAACTTTATAAGTGTTATGAAGACAAAGTGGGCAATGTTAGAAGAGTAAATAACCTAAAAGCCTTACCTAATTTGGGGTGGGGGGGAGCAGGGATAGGGCAGTGAAATGACATTGGGGAAATGACACTGAAGCTAAGAACTCAAGAGTAAGTAGGAAGTAGGCATGAAGAGAGGGCTTTTAGGGGGAAGTGGGTTAAAAAGTATTCCAGGTAAAGAGAATAACATGTGCAAAGACCCTGAGGCCAGAAAGAACTTGGACAGTTTGATCATCTGGGATTAAGTCAGGTGACTGGAGTATCAAAAATACGCTACCGAGATACATAGAGCCAGATGGCGCATGGCCTTCTTAAGTGTACTGTCTTAGGCTGCCTCAACCCAAGCAAAACTTAGATCATAAATTTAAATTAAAAAATTAAAAATGTTGCATAAGAATCCTCTTAAGGCCATCAATTCATATTCTCAACTCTAATTTGTATGTCAGTTTTTCTTTTTTACTTTAAATAATTTTCTTCTTGTTTTTGAAAACAATGTTATACATCATAACTATCACAAAAAGAATTAACTACATGGTTTGGTTGAATTTGGAGTGAAAGTTGATTTAATACAAGCAAGTCTTGAATAGAGAGGTGTTCTGACAGATTAAGTATCATCAGTGCAATGTTGAAATATCAATTCTCAATTAAAAAAAAAGATTATATATAACAGTTTTCCAAATCACCCAGAAAACATCATGTTATCTCAGAAAAGTGTAGACGACTGAATGTCATGGTCATCATACTTCTAAGCAGGCTTTCAAAGCAAAAAACAAGGGTTTGATGTTGTTTTAGGCATTTCTTGGTGGTCCTGATCTTTTTCAAGAATGGACAGACATGGAGAGGGAGCACAAAATTATGTATCATAAGCACCTTCTTTCAGACCAGCTTACTCAGTATAAATGAAATATTGATGCATTTGAAAATGCCCAAGTGTTCAATAAAGATTTTAAATAAAGCTACCTAAAAGTTGTGGTTCTTAGGTTAATCATTTATTTATCTAAAGGATGAAGGAAGCTGTCTACTTCTGTGATATGAACTGCAATCAGCTTAAAAATAATTGACAAATTAATCCCTTCACAGCACAGCAATTGTAAAGGTGTTAGTTTTAATTAGGCCTGTCTGATTGCCTTGTCTAATCAAGAATCAAGGTGGTATCTTTGATGGTTAAGGTCTATTGGGGCCATCCCTGACCTGCCAGCCATGTATGTTTTAATTATTGATTCCTCACATTTCAGCCCTTTTCACAAAGGGACTTGAAGTTTGCAATGCCTTAACATTTAAAGGGAAGAAAAATAAACATTTCCCCCAACACTTCCATCTAGATTCCTGTGGATCCTCTCTACCACTCTACAGTTTTGTCCTAAAAAAGCTGTCAGGTTGATGATGTAGCTAAATGTACATTAGAGTGCTATCTCCCTGCTGCCTCTCCTCCCAGGCACTAGCTTTTCAGTGGGCATTGTTAAGATCTCAACAAGTCGCTATCATTTATGCTTCTAGAAAACACATTGATATCCTATGTCTTCTTTAAAAAATCCCTGAGGGTGAATGTAGTACTCAGGAAATCGGGAAGGTCAGGCAAAAAGGGACACGTACCTTCTCACAGAACACTGGCTCACATTGCTGAGGGGGAATGAGGTGAGAGTTCCTGTTACCACCATTAGCACTCAGTCAGAGGACACGGGCAGTGGGCGGTCTCAGCCGTCCTGTCCTGTGCTTGACGATGGCTCTTCTTTGGTTGCAGGTCAATGAAGTGACAGTGGAGCAGCTGGTGCAGCAGTACCCCCACATCACCTTCAGCACCGTGCTGCAGGACTGCAAGAGGACCTTGGAGAGAGCCTATCAGATGGGCTGGACCCCCAACATGTCTGCTGCCTCCTCCTAACACTCCTGCTCCCGCGTAGGTCCACTCGGATCAGTCAGCAGGGCGGAGAGGAGCAGGAGATTTGGGGCAGGCAATCCCTTGGAAGGGTTTTAACTGTTCCACGTGTACGGGTGTACCCGAGTGTGTATATTTGTGTCTTGTTTGCATACTGCATAGCATAAGCGCAATTGCTATTTGTTCCCAGGTGAGCTGGGGTTCTTTTTTTTTTTCCTTAAAAATTAAAGATTTCAAAAGCCACACACACCTTTTAGTTTTTAAGTTCAAAGACTTGTTTCTCTAAAAATTTTTTCTTCCTGTAGAACCAAAAAAACATCGGTCTATTATTTTGAGCTTCTAACTACTGCCTCTTGAAGACGCCCCAAAATAAATGCAACTGTCTTGCCTTTTGATGGGATAGAATTGTGCACTTCTGATGATCACCAGACCAGAAGTGATGTTGCACTAATTGGAAACCAGGAAACCAGTACCCTGCAAAATTTCAAGCACGTACACACATATACGTTCTTACACTCCTTCATAAACATGCACACGTGCATGCGTACACAACTCCAGGGCAGTTTCTTTCTAGACCATTTCTGACACAGGGGCCTTCCTCCAGGTCACTGAGGAAACATGTCATCCACTGTGGCTCTGCCTAACTCACTGTATCCACAGATGGTCAACTTGCTATCTGGAGATGATGTAGGGACTAGAGAGAATTAAGCCTTCTGTGAAGTTTTTATATGGAGGCAACGATCTGAACTCCCCTGGCCAGCTCACAAAAGTTAATTATTCATTATTTTGCAAATGTGTTCTGTTGAGTCCTGAATATTTCAGTGAAGTTTTGTGTTAACATTGTGTTAGCTTTTATTTCACAGATAGTAACTGGTCCAGATATATTTTAATGATATTTGGAGCTAACCTTAGCATTCTCCACATTAAAGGCACCAATGTAATTAATAGTGCGCAGTTATTTAAAAACAACCCTACCGATCATTTAATTATTTTTTTGTTAATTTTGGTAATTATGAACGTGTATTTCTGAAATTTGGAGGTAGTCACATGAATAGAAAATTAATGAGTGAGATATAAGTAGACAATCTTCCTATTACTTTCTTTTTTTCTTTTTTTTCTTTGCTTTGCTTTGAGCTTTAGAACAGGTTTTATGGATATATGCATGTTATTTTTGAATAGTTCTTGTGCTACTGCAAAGATCTATTGCTGGTTAATGTATGAGTTAAGAGGAAAAATTAGAAAGTCTTTTCATTAAGATTTTGTTTACACTTGTCAGAAATAAGCATTTCTTTGTTTAAAGATTGCCAGCTTTCAGTTAAGACAATATCGACAAGTAAATGAATATGTGTTTTGATTTCACACATCTTTACAATTAATTCATAGTAGGGACTCAGGCTCAAGTAAACTTACCTGTGTCTAGATTTATAATCAAGACCACAGGGAGCCTTTTTAAGCTAAAGAGTGATCATCTTTCACAGTAGAGCTAGATACAAAACCCTGACTTGTGAGTTTGCTATTTATTCTCCCCCAATGTGGACATAACTGTTTTTTTTTTTTGGTCTTTAACAGATATACTAAGGTTTGAGTTTCACTTTCTGTAAGCCCCAATATGGCTAAAATGATACTAGCTGTAAGAAACAAAATATAGCTTTACATTCAAATACTATTCACTTATTTATAAAGACTCCTTTTTTGTAAACACTGTTTCCTTTGATTACGTCAACATGTTTCTGATGTGGCATTGTTTTGCTTTTAATCCCAATCAGTTAAGAAAATCTACTTAGTAAGCACCAAGGGTATTTTTTCCATCACTAGATAGATTACTAATTTAATTTGAAAGGAATACAATTTGTGTAAGATTAAAAACTGTTTATTATTAATAAAAGAGTTCGTCTTGCACATCAAATAGTATCGTTTTCATATTCATTTCCCCACCACTGAAAAATATTTTAATTCACAATATTTTAACTGGTTTTTAATCCAAAACTAATTTATAAGACAGTATGTATAGAAATAGTAGCTTGAGTGAATAAGCAAAAGTTTAATTTTTATATACGTCACACTATATTTTAAATAGTTAAAAAAAAAAAGGGAGAGCCATTGATGATATGGATGGTGCCATTTCAGTTCAAAGTTGTCATCTTTAGAGTGTTACAGTTTGCTTGTCAAATGGTTTCAGAAGTGTAAAATTGATTTTTTTTATAATGTTGCGTTGTTTGAATCTCAAATACAGCACTATAACATGCTTTAGCTTGGGGGTGGGGTGGGGTGGGGAATTTGCACTTATTCTTTAAGATGTTGACTAATCCAGAAAGCCTGATGCAACATAACCTGGAAAACTGCTTTGGTATATTTGTAGAAATCTGTAGAAACATCATATCCAGCCTCAAAGCATTAATCTCAAAAAAACAACCAGAAAAAAAAAAAAGCATCACCTTGAGTGATCCTATGATGGTTGTTGAATGTGTTCTCATTAGATGCTTTGAAATGAGGCTTAAAATGATTTCTGGGCAATATAGTTTCTTGTTTTGCTTAGAATGTCATAAATATATGTGAACACGTTTAATGCAGGGCTTTGTATCCTCTCCAAAATGTCAACAGTATTTTCAGAATAAAGACTATGAAATATATTGCTGTAGTGAAAAATTCTGGTCCTTTGTCTTTAATGTCTTTTTGAGTGGATAAAGGAAATTCGCCCAGTTTGTAGTTTCTATATTTCCGTGAATCTTTTGACCTTGCAATGGGTTGCAATAAAAGAGAAACAAAATACTTTGTCTTTTGTTTTATTTTAGAGATAATAAATGGCCTCCCTGTTGCTGGTTGGGTGTGATGCATGCAGCGGTCCACGTCCTTGTGTGTTTCACTCCTGACTTTATGTTGGTTTGACTAACCAGGATAATGAACAAGACTGGGTTTAGGAGGTTCTAATTTGGCCAGTGATTACTGAGATAGATTAAAACCTTAAGGGTTTAAACAAGTGGTTTGTTTAAAATCCCATTCCCTAAACAGTAATTCATTTGCTTTGCCATTTATTCCATTTTTCAAAAGTAAACAGTTAAATTTATTGAGTAAAAAACATGTACCCAGCACTGGTCATTTAAAGATAAATAAGACTTATTCCCATCCTTGTTTCTCATAGCCTAGCAAGGAGACATTCTTGAAAACTAGCAATGGCAGTGGAGTACAATAGGTGTAATAATAGGCATAATTAGAGGGCACACATGAGACAGAGTAGCAGCTTTGGAGAGGAAGAGCTTCACAGAAGAGGTACTTCTAATGAGGGCTGAAGGAATAACAGGAATTTACAAACTTAGTGTGGGGAAGGAAGGGAGAGCAAACCTGGAAGATGGAAAAGCATGTGCAAAGTCATGCAGGAATGAGACAGCAAGGCAAGTTCAGGGTGTAACCAAGTTAAGGTAGGTAGCTGGGTAGGTGGGTAGACAGCCAAGTGAAATAGAAAAGTATGTTCTGTAGGGGCAGAGAGTAGAAAAAGCCTCTGCAGAAAAACCAAGCCTAATCATAAACTGTTCATGGACTACTAAAGAGATTGGATTTGTAGGGAAGGAAGATCGTTTCCACTAGAAAAGTCTTGCCCTAAATTCTTTCAACAAGTAGAAATTTAAATGCAGGACTTCTATTTCTGGCAATATGTTAGAATGAAGATCCTGAAAGATTTTCTGCTATGTAACCTCTGAAATTTTTCAGTAAAATAATTGTAAACCCTTTTACCTTTAAAAAAAATTTAAGTTTATTCATTTATTTTGAGAGAGAAAACACATGTGAACACAAGTGTGGGAGGGAGGAGGGGGGAGAGGGACAGACAGAGAGAGATGGGCAGAGAAAGAGGGAGAGAGAATCCCAAGCAGGCTCCACACTGTTAGTGCATAGCCCGACCCATAGCCCAACACCGGGCTAGAACTCACAAACCCTGAGATCATGAGTGGGATGCTTAAACGAACTAAGCCACCCAGACACCCCTTTTTTAACCTTTTTAAATGGCTAGCTGTGCCTGCAAGAAAGCAAAAGGAACCCCTTGTGACCAGGAACAGAGTAGGGACATCCATCAAGAACAGGGGTCAGCAAACTATGCCCCCAGGCCAAAACTGGCCTGATGTATATTTTTGTAAATAAAGTTTTATTGGAACACAACTACACACATTTGTTTATGTCTTATCTGTAGCTGCTCTTGTGCTACAACAGCAGAGTTGAGTGACTGTGGCAAAGACCATGCAATCTGTGTTCTAGAAAATCCTCTGGGTGATTGTGATGCTTGCTAAAACTTTTATCTCTAGAGAAGCTTGGAAACTTGCAAAATCTGGGAGACTATACTGATCATTGCAGCCTAGAGAATGTGTATAAAACTTTGGGCCTGTGGATAATTGGGACACAAATCAAGAGTTCACCTCACATAAAACCAGGATCCCTGAAAGGCAACATCCTTTTACAAATAGTGAACTAAAATAAAACAAAACAAAAATTGAAGCTGCAAATAGTCATTTTCAGCCTTGGCTAGTCTCGAGTTATTTTGTTTTGTTTTTTTTAAGGTTTTCTTGAAAATTAATAGCCACTGGCTACCATTCACGTGGTTTAGTACCTGAATCTACAGTACTTGCATAGTTGGTGTTGCTTATTTGTATTTTAAAAGGATTCATTACAGGAATGCTCATTGCCTGACAAAAGCAAACAAAAATCATCCTTTGAGAAAGGTACCCTTAATCCAGTCCTAAAACCGCCCCCCCAATAGAGTGGAAACTAATTTAAACTCACAATCTAAAATCACAGAGAAATTTTAAAGAATTTTTTTTTTTAAAAAGCGGGGGGCGCCTGGGTGGCTCAGTGGATTAAACATCCAACTTCAGCTCAGGTCATGATCTCACAGCTTGTGAGTTCGAGCCCCGCATCAGGCTCTGTGCTGACAGCTCAGAGCCTGGAGCCTCTTCAGATTCTGTGTCTTTCTCTCTCTCTCTGCCCCTCCCCCACTCACACACACACACACACACACACACACACTCTCTCTCTCTCTCTCTCTCTCTCTGTCTCTCAAAAATAAACATTAAAAAAAATTGAAATCACAGAGAACAGAAAATAAACCAACACTAGTTGCTAGTCAACAGAAAAAAAAAAAAAAAAACACACATCTGCAAAGGCGTCAATATTAAATTTTCAAGTCCATAATACAAAAAGTCTTGATACACTTAAAGATACAAAAAAGTTATTTAAAACACATATAAGAAAAAAGCTATCAAAAAAATGAACAGATACATTCTTAAAAGAGCTAAATAGAATTTTTAGAAATCAAATGTAGTAATTGAAATTAAGGGACCGCCTGAGTGGCTCAGTCGGTTGAGGGTCCGACTTCGGCTCAGGTCACGATCTCATGGTTTGTGTGTTCGAGCCCCGCATCGGGCTCTGTGCTGACAGCTCAGAGCCTGGAGCCTGCTTCTGAGTCTGTGTCTCCCTCTCTCTCTGCCCCTCCCCCACTCATGCTCTTTCTCTCTCTGTCTCAGAAATAAACATTAAAAATTAAAAACAAAAAAGAAATTAAGATGGAAGGCTTGAATAGTAGTGGTATTCAGCCAAAGGGGGAATTTGCAAACTGAAAGGTAGATCTGAGTAAAGTGAAAAAGAAGTTAAAGAAAAGCCTTTTTTTTCTTTTGTATGGATAATTTCCATGTGGAAGACTGAGAGATTAAGACACATGGATATAGTATGAGACTTTTCCAAACAATCTCTCTAATCCCACAGAAGAAAAAATAAAATAGGATACAGGCAAACCAGAAGAGACTTTTAAATACAGAGAACACTCTGAGGGTTGTTTGGTGGGGGGATGGACTAAATGGGGGATGGGCATTAAGGAGGTCACCTGTTGGGATGTGCCCTAGGTGTTATATGTAAGTGATGAATCACTAAATTCTACTCCTGAAACCATTATTACACTATATGTTAACTAACTTGGATTTAAGTAAAATTTAAAAATTAAAAAAAAAAGATAGTGGAGTTTCCACTTTTTGGAGAAGAAAAAAATTTTTGGAGAAGATCGAAGTCTCAGTTTTGGATGAGTTGATTTTGAGATGCTTATTAGACATTCAGTGAGTATGTTGAGGATGCAGTCAGATACGGAAGGTCAGCTCAGAAGAGGGACTTATCGGTGGCATTTAAAACCATGTATGCACCTGTCTGTAACCATCATACTTGGTCATCACCCATTAATTTAGCTGGAAAGAGGTCTAAGGACTGTGTCCGGGCATGCCTAGATTTGGAAGACTGGAAGAGCAAGGAAATTGAGGTGGAATAACCTGAAAGGTAGGAAGAAAACCTAAAGTGTGTTCTATCCTAGAATCAAGTGAAAACAAGCAAAATTAAGTAAGCTGTTATTTAGGGACACACATGTATTTATAAAAAGGAGGAAAGATAAAGGTAACAACTGCCAGATTTCAGAGTGGTGGTTACCTCTGTGGGGAGCAGACAGTGGGTTGGGATTATAGGACCTCACAAAGGGACTTCAAAAGAATCTGTAGATTCTATTTCATAAGTTGAAGGTGGCTTCAGAGTATTTGTTTTATTAATCTGCTTCATAATGTATGTTTATGTAAAAAAATATTTTGTATCAAATATCTTATTAAATTTTAAAAGAAAAAGGTTGTATACCTTGTTTAAAATGATTGATTATCAAGAATTGTGAGGTTCCCTCCTGGTTTGGTAGTGGAGGTTAGCTCCGTGTGAAGCAGGGTTTACACAATCCCGTGTCTAAATGGTGGCAGAGGTGGGGAACACAGTAACTCACCCTTCTCTTCTCCTGCGCTGGGAGCATAGTGTTGCCCAACTTCCTGGTTTCTAGCCGACTGTCGGGATTGTGAGCAGAACAGCTGTCCAAGTGGCGGTGAGGCAGCTATGGGATTTCTTGCGGCCTGTCATGTCATTACCACAGGAATCAAAGGACCACCACACTGTTTTGTAAAACAGTGGGGGACCCTTTCATTATCACTTCATTTTTAATTACACAGATAAATCTGATATCAAACCTTTTAGTGATACAGAGACTTGTCTGATAATGTGATAACCTATCGCTGAAACGAGCAGTTTTAGGGTCAAGTCTATCCGCTTCATTATATGAATAAGCCACAGTTGATTTACCCATATTACCAGTGGTGGATTTTAGGTTGCTTTCTGTTTGGGGCATCATGCTTCTAAAAATTATTTCTAGTTTCTTGATATATTTTGTAGTTATAAATGCAGCAATATAGCTCCCTCAGTCCCTGAAACGCAACCATCTCCAGAAAATAAATTTGAGCACAGTAAAATCATCTCTGTAACAACTCCAAATAGCATCCCCCTTTTTATGATTCTTCTTGGATAATAAAACTATGTATGGATGCCATCAGTCCAAGAAAAGAGAAACACCCAAAGGGCAAGTGTTTGTTTTGGCTCTTGTATTCACCACGTGATAGATGTTTCTTGTACTTTTCCCCGTTTGGCATCACTTGAGAGATCTGGACATGAGAGGCATTAACATTGAGTGACCTGGGAATGCATAGCGAGACAGGCTGACGGGCACTCGCTCAGATTCTTTCTCCAGCCTTAAATCTCCCAGTGGTGTGTCTGTGGCCCTGTGTGTGTGTGTGTGTGTGTGTGCATGCGCACGCGCATGCGTGCACACACACATGTGCTCATATGTAACATCCAGTCATAAATGATGCCTACTGACGGCAGTCTGTTCAATCTTCTGTTCTTTGAAGTTTTTAGTGGTTAACATAACAAAAGATGAAAAAGTAGTGCCTAAAGAAGGGCTTTTTAAGAAGTGCTATAAAAATATATGCTGCCTTGATGGTCCTTGGTGGCTAATAACAAGGGTAATTTTTACAAATAATGCTAAAGTAAATGGAGAAATCTCAGCAAACTTGATTTTGTTAATAGAAATCATTTTATGGTATTTTAAGCAACATCTTGCAACTGAGTCACTTACTGGCTAAAGTGGGGGAGAAAAGACATCTTGATAATTGGATTTCAATAAAGCTTTTATTAATGTATTTTTTATTCCAAATCAAAAGTTGAATTACTATATGGGGTTCATGGATGTGGAGAGGCAAATACTGGGAAGTACACTTATAGATAACTTAAATAATTTGGCTTAATGTGAAATTAAGTGGCACCCCTCTTTATTAGATAACTTAAGACGACTGCCTTCCCTCAAATGTATACTAATGAATGTGTGGTCCACTTCTCTACTCTTCTCCCTGCTGTTGAATGTTACTGTTCCTGTTTCTTCTTAGCTCTACTTCACTCTAATCATTAACCAGTCTAAGAAAATTAGTGATCAGAATCTTCATGCCTGTAAGGATTAACTATATATTTGAAACTGATCCCCAAACATAGAAAACACTCTGTTTTAAAACGTTTTGCTGTGAATACAACAGAATATAACACATTCATGTAATACAGTTGTGAACTGTAGTTCCACTTAAGTCAAGAAATAGAGCATGACTGGCACCCTAGAAGCCCTCACCACAAGTACCCCCTCCCTGGCCCATGCATCACCCTGTCTCCAGATGCAACCACTCTCCTGGACTCTATGCAAATCATTTTCTTGTTATTTTTGCTGTATTACCTGTATGCATCCTTAAAGATATGGGTGCTTGGGTGGCTTAGTCGGTTAAGTGTCCGACTTCAGCTCAGGTCATGGTCTCGCAGTTTGTGGGTTCGAGCCCCACATCAGGCTCTGTGCTGACAACTCAGAGGCTGGAGCCTGCTTCAGATGTTGTGTCTCCCTCTCTCTGCCCCTCTCCCACTCATTCTCTTTCCCTCTCTCTCTCTCTCTCTCTCTCTCTCTCACACACATGCACACACACACAAATAAACATTAAAAAAACTTTAAAAAATATAGTTTGGTTTTGCCTGGTTTTGAACTTTGCATGAAAGAATCATATTGTGTGTATTGTTTTGTGACTTTCTTTTTTATTTGATAGTGTTTCTAGGATCCATCCATTTTATTGCGTGTAACTCTAGTTTATACGGTTTTATTCCTACTTAATATTCTGTTGTGTGGACGCACTACTATTTATCCATTCTGCTATTGAAAAGCATTTGGCTTGTTTCCAGTTTGGGACAATTACAAATCCTACTGCCAAAACCAATCTTGTACAAGTGTCATAGTGCACATAAGCACACATCTCCAGATACAGACATAGGAGAGGAAGTGCTACTATTTGCCTGTCTTCAATTTTATTAGATGATACCACACCATTTTCCAAATTGGGTGAGCCAGTTCACAAATCCATCAGCAGAGTATGGAAGTGCTTAGTGATCACTTATTTCCTTCTGATTGCCATGTAGTGATATCTTATCGTGGCTTTAGTCTGCATTCTCCAGAATATTTAAAAAGCTGGGTACCATTTCACATGTTTATTGGCCACTTAGGAAACAATGATTGTAAAGATCTTTAAACCATTTCAGAGAAAAGAAAGCACATAGGAAAGGGCTGAGAGGGTTGCCACAGTTTCACTGTGGATTATAGCTGTTGGGGCAAAAGCGATGCAAAGAGGGCAAGGAAGGTGAGGGACCCTGAAAGAGGTTTATACATTAAAAAAACAAAGCTTTACCTTCCTGTGACTTTATTACATCTTGATGTATGGAAGGAGGCCATTATCTTGGATTTAAATGAGAAGTTACAGGGATCTGAACAGTGCCTTAATGCAAGGTTATATGGTTATTGTGACAATGTAATTAAATTAAATATGATGTAAACCAATCAAATAAGAATGGGAAAAAGAGAGTGTCACTTCTCTGCTATGAAAACAAAGTTGAGTGCTTTGGAAATTGAGATGAAAGGAAAAGCACACACACACAAAAATCTTTCAAGTCAGTTACAGAGCTCACAAGATGTGAGAGCTCACAAATGTGGGAAAAATTATAAAAACCTAGAAGGAGTTTGCATTTAGATTGCTTCCACAATGAATTTAATTTCTTATTCCATTTTAAAGAAATTGACACTAGAAATCATAAATGGTATGTTATGGTGATGGTTTACACAAGAATGACAATGTAGAACACAAATGGCCTTGGCCATTGAATGTGTATGTGTGTGTCTTATATTAGTATAAATGTGTATATAAGTTATGTGTGTTTATATATGTGTTTTATATTTATATAGATGTGTATATATGTTTCATATTAAAATACTGAAAAAATATATGAACATAATATATGTTTAAATGATATTTAAATACACTTTTTCAATTAAGTAGCTAACTAGCTGTCCTAAATTTGCTAATAAGAGGGCTTTTACTTGACCTGCTTAAACCAAAACAGATATCCAAACTGATGAGAAATCATGTTTTAAAAATACCATTTTTTCAATTGAAGTGTAGTTCATCTACAAGCAAATACATATATATTAAGGTACAGTTCTCTGCATTGTGACAAAGGTGTAGACTTTTGTAACAAGCCCACAAACAAGCTATATAATTTATAAAAAAAAACAATATATAATGTGTATGTGTGTTTGTGTATACATACACACATATGTGTGTATACACTACCCCAGAAATTTCCTCAATCCTCTCACCCTACCACAGACAACCATTGTTCTGATTTCTATCCCCTATTCTGTTTGCCTCTTATTGAACATCTTATAAATGGAATCATACAGTATATATCCTTTGGGTATAATGTCTTTCCCTCACATAATTGTTTTTGAGATTTATCCACACTGTTATATGTATCAGTCATTGCTGAGTCCATTGTATGAATATACCACATTTTTTAATCCATTCTGTTGAAATTTGTTACCAGTTTTTGACTACTATTTATAATGCAGCTGTAAATAACTTTGTACAACTCTTCTTATGGGGTATATTCCTAGGAGTGAAATTTCTTGGGTAACTACCTAGGAGTGGAATTGCTGAGTGATAGAATATGTATATGAACATAGACCTTGTGAAAAACTGTTTTCTAGAGTGGTTATACCATTTTCCACCACCACCACTACCGATGAATGAGAGTTCCTATTACTCCACATCCTGACATTTGATGTTGTCAGTGTTTTAAATTTAACCATGTTAAGGGTCCATTAGAACTTTAATTGGGATTTTATTTCAAACTCTGGATAGGGGCGCCTGGGCGGATCAGTCATTAAACATCTGACCCTTGATTTCATCTCACGGTTTGTGAGATTCTTTCTGCCTCCCTCTCTCCCTGCCCATCCCCAACTTCTGTGTGTGTGTGTGTGTGTGTGTGTGCGCACACACACACATGCACACTTTCTCTCAAAATAAATAAACTTTAAAAAAAAGTCTGGATAAATTTAAGGATAATTGACTTATCAACAATACTGAGCCTCCTAGTCCATAAACATATTTCTCCATTTATTAAACTTTAATTATTCTCAATGTTTTGTAGCTTTAAGAATAGAGGTCTTGTACTGCTTTTATTAAAATCATTCCTATGTATTTTACATACTTTGATGTTATTATAAATGGAATTTAAATTTTTTATTTTTAAATTTTTTTAATGTTTATTTATTTTAGAGAGAGAGACAGACAGAACATGAGGAGGGGAGGGGCAGAGAGAGAGGGAGACATAGAATACGAAGCAGGCTCCAGGCTCTGAGCTGTCAGCACAGAGCCCGACGCAGGGCTCGAACTCACAAATCATGAGATCATGACCTGAGCCGAAGCCAGATGCCCAACCGACTGAGCCACCCAGGTGCCCCTAAATTTTTTATTTTTAAATTGTTTGCTACTAGTATATAGAATTGTAGTTTACTTTTATCTATTGTCTTGCATCTAACAACCTTGCTAAACTTACTTATTACATCTTAGTTGTTTTGCAGATTCCTAGGATTTTTTTTAGTCCAAAATATCATAATAATAAGGATAGTGCTTATTTCTTACTAATATTTATGCCTTTTATTTATTTTGCTTGATTTATTGCACTGGCTTATGAGCCCCAGTTGAATATTGAATAGACCTGGTGAGAGCTGACATCCTTGTTCCTGATCTGAGGGGGAAAGCATTTAGTCATTCACAATTATGTTCTTAGCTATAAGGTTCTATAGATGACCTCCATAAGGTTGTCAAGATTCACTTCTATTTTTAGTTCCTGAGAGTTTTTATTGCAAACAAGTGTTGAATTTTGTCAAATGTTTTTCTTAATCTTTTAATATCTACCCTCGTAGTTATTATTTCTGGTGATCCTCATTACATAGTAATGACTTATTTTCTTCTAATATCATTTTTCTTTATCCTGAAGAAATTCCTTTTAAATTAATTATATAATCATATAGATTCTCACATTTATTTTTATCTGTTATATTATGACCTTGTAATATTTCTTTATTTTCTGAAAGACTATGTAAAATTGGTATTATTTGTTTCTTATACGGTTGAAAGAACTCTCCAGTGAAATCATAGGGCCTATAGTTTCTCTGTGAGGTTTTCCATTTTTTTCTTTTCTCTTGTGTCAGCATAACACAAGGGATTTTTTCTTCATTGCATCTGAGTTATAGAATTTATTGTCATAAAATCGTCCATAGTCGCTTGTTAGTTTTTTTTCATGTTTGTAGGATCTATAATGATACCTCTTTTCCATCCTGCTATTAGTGACTTGTGTTTTCTCTCTAACTCTCTCTCATGAGTTCAAGGTCATCAACGAATAATCTAACTGCCTAAAGGAAAAAAAGTTAAAAGTCAACACAGGAAGATAACAGAAGACAGAAACTCTGCAACATATGATCTACAAGATCCTGTGTATAACAAAAATAACTAAAAGGTATGTTCAGGAGAAGGAAAAGCTGACTCACACTCAAGAAAAAAAAATTAGTCGAAATAGACCTGATACGATCCAGATATTGGAGTTAGCAGACAAGAACTTTAAAGAAACTATTATAAATATGCCCTAGTACTTTGAGAAAAAAAAATGATCATAATGAGTGAACAGATGGGGAATCTTAGCAGAGAAATGGAAACTATATTTTAAAAAATGGAAATTCTAGAACTGAAAAGTACAATATCTGAAATAGAAAATTCATTGAATATGGGTTTAAGAGCAAATGTGAGTTGGCAGAAGAGTCACTGGGTGTGAATATATAGCAATAGAAATGATGTAATCCGAAGAATGGAAAACAAAAAAGCTAAGGGAAGAAAAAAGAACAAAGCCTCAGTGGCCTGTGGTACAAGTACCCTAATACATGTGGAAATCCCAGACAAAGAAAAAAAAAGAAAAGAATAGGAGAGGAAAAAATATTTTAAAAAAATAATAGCCAAGTCCCTCTAACTTGGAGGGACTTAGACTCCAAATGCTTTCTTGCCTGTGTTGGCAGAGCTGAAGTGCCTTTTTAATCTTTCCAGCCTTCCAATTGTGGCTTTTACTGGGGTCTTCCCCATGCAGGCACACAATAGAACTCAGCCAAGGATTGTCGGAGAGTTTGTATGCAGGTTCTGATGGTGTCTTTTATTTCCAGAATGTCCCCGCTCAATGTCCCATCTCTTGGACGCTTGTCTGAGCCTTCAAGTCTATAGAAAGTCTACAGCTTTCTGCTCAGGTTCCAACCATCTTGGTACCATGACAACTGGGGAGTGCCCTCAGGGGAAAAGCCAAGTAAAGGTGGGGCTCACCCAAGTGAGTGTGGTTCCTTTCTTTAAATGGCTGAATTCCCTTTAATAGTTGCTTACTTTAGGGTGTTCTCCTGTGACGTCAAGAGGTTTGTTTTTGTTTTTGTTTCTACCCCCAGAGTTTAATTGTTTTCTGTGCAACGGTTAGTCCAAGACAAACCGATCTACCACTCCCAGAACCATAACTCCTAATATTTTGATTTTAAGGAAGCCAAATGTAGACATGCCACAGGGGTGCTTTTAATGCTATATACACACTGTCCAGTGGCAGAGACCACTCATTGCCTCCAAAGACCCATGTTCTCTTTCTTCCTCAGGAATAGAACCCTAATTTGATGTGGAGTCACCTTTCCCACTGTCCCTTGAGGCAATATAAGTTCTGGCTGGTGAGATATATGAAGAAATTGTTGGAAATTTGTGGAAGCCTCCTTAAAAGAGAAAAAGACAGCAAAACAAAGACCCTTTGCCCTTTATCTTTCTTCTCATCTTCCAGCATGTAGTGTGAACATAATGGTTGGAATTTCAGCATCCATCCTGGGTCATGAATTGACAATAGGAAGATGGAACAAAAAGTTAAGAGTGGGGGTCCCTAATTTCTGAGGAGTTACCACAGCAGATCTGCCTACCACCAATCTTTTTTCAAATGAGTGAAATATAAATTTTTATCTTATTTCAGCCATTGTTGGTGGTAGTTGATGCTAATCCTAACTGATCTAGGTCCAGTGAAGCCCTCATATAATTAATGCACCAATAAATACAAGCATACCTATTGTATAGGATTTTTGTCAGGGAAAAGAAGTAAGTGCAGTGGAAAGGTCATTAACCTGCAAACTAGGAGCCCTGAATTCTAGTCCTGCGTCTTCCAACTATAGCTACATATTTTTGAGCAAGTCTCCCTCTGCAAGCCACAATTTCCTCATCTATGAAAGTCTCTCATTAAGTTAAATGGACCCTAATCTTTCTTCCCCCATTCCGCTGAACTCTACACGATATAAGTCACGTTTTTGCTATTTTATTTTTTTTTAATTTTTTTTAACATGTATTTATTTTTGAGACAGAGAGAGAGCATGAACGGGGGAGGGTCAGAGAGAGGGAGACACAGAATCCGAAGCAGGCTCCAGGCTCTGAGCTGTCAGCACAGAGCCCGACGCGGGGCTCGAACTCATGGACCGCGAGATCATGACCTGAGCCGAAGTCGGCTGCTTAACCGACTGAGCCACCCAGGCACCCCATGTTTTTGCTATTTTAAAGAGTTTTAGAGATTTCATATATTTTCCCCTTTAATTTGATCATGAATCTTCACTTCCAAACAACACCCTCTTTCTCCTTGAGTTTCCAAGAAACTTTGGTGATCAAAATCAAAGAATCCATGTTCCCATTGATCTTAGTCTGCTGACCTTATGTTTGGAATGGAAAGAATAAATTTTTTCAGTGTACCTCTCTGCTCACAAATATTTCCCTAATTTTTTAAGAGGCTAGAACCAGTCAGTGGTACAAATCAAACAAATAAAACACATTTTCAACAGTGCTGAGGCTCAGAACTGTTGCTGAGACGATGAAATGGTTTTATTTTCTAGATGACTATTTTTCAAACTAGAAATATGTTTTGCATCAGTGATGTGTTAAGGTCAAGTCAAGAAAAGAGACAATATGTCCCATGTCACGGAGACCAGGATAATGAGAGTGTTCTCTGGGAGCTGGCTCAGAGGCTGTTCATTTCACCGGCAAAAGGTTATACCAGACAGATTGTTTCTCATTTGATGTCTTAAATTAAACTGCTGACATGACCTGCCTCAAAGTAAGAAACATACGTGTTTGCCAAACAGACCCTAAAGAAAATCCCTGTTTGAGAGAGTTGGTTTCTTTGGCCGCAGCCTTCGAGGCGTTTCTGTTTTTAAGGTGTGCTTAGCAACTGAACCAGGTTTTCCACTGCAGAACAACTTCTAAAGTGTTCTTCAGGGAAGCTGGTGGATCTGAGGCTTGGTGGCTGGTCAGAGTGCTGTGGGGTTTATAATTTAGAAATATCACACATTCAGGATGCTCATGAGATCAAAGACGAATTACTGAGATTAGAAAATTATTTATACAGGATTCGTTTTGATTATTCTCCTCCTTTCTGTCCCTCCCTCACCCTCTTCTATGGCCATCTCCACCCACTACCCAATCTGAGCTAAAGGAACACCAGATTTCGTGGAAGACGGTCCCCAGACAGGCCACATCAGCACCACAGGCCCTATCCCAGGCATCAGAATCTGCATTTGCACAAGATCCCCAGATGATTCAGAAGTCCTGGTCCATACATGTCAAATAAGATTAGGCAAGAGTGATGTGCCAGGCATTGTTCTAGGTTGGGAGGATATAGCAGTAAATATAATAGACAAATCCTTCTTGCGTTGACTCCACATTGTGGTGGGGGAGGAAGAGAGATCAGTAAACAGCAAACAAGGAAGTATTAGTATTTCTGAGCGTCATAAGTTTGGGGGCAGGGAAAGGGGAAAGAGGTGCTGATGTGGAGTGAGGTTCCTACTTATAAATGGTGATCAGGGAAACCTTCAATGAAAGGGTGAAATCTGAACAGAGATGTAACGGAAATAAGAGAGAGGACCAGTGGGTGAGTGGTTGGAGGAACTGAATCCAGTGTGACCTCCCTCTCTCAATGGAGGACAACATTTTGCAAGCTATTCAAACTTCCTGGTCCTTGGCCTCCTCATCTGTCAAGCATAAGTAAAAATACTCACGACAAATTTGTGGGTGATTTCGAGGATCAGATATGATGCATATATGCATGCACAAGCGCCATTAACCCTGTTGGCCAGGGTCCAGGCTCCTTGGTCCTTGGCCTGTGACTCACAGGGGTCCAAACTGGTGGAATTCACAGTTGCAAATGGAAGCATAAAGAGTTAAGCTTTGCACAGTTACTCTACTCGAAGTCTTCCCTGAGTGCCATACACAAGCTTGGACCTCACTTCCCAGAACAGAGGTACCTCCACATAACGTCCCCTCACTGACCTCCTATCTGACATGCTCCCTACACCTCTTCCTTGTCACAGTCTCACCTCCATGCACAGATCTTTAATATCTGCTCACCTCTGACGTCTCCATATCATCTTCTTCCCAGGCAATGGTCCTTCCCCAGAGTGAGGCCACTTCTACTTTCCTCTAGCAGGGAGTGTTCTCTCAACCCAGTAGCTTTTGCCAAGTCTACATATCCTCCTCATTTCCATTCATTTGAGGCTGTACAATGTGTAGCATCTGTCTGCTTTGTGGAGCCTGGAGCTACAGTGTAAACCCTCTTCTATGACTTAAACTTGAAGTGCTCAGTCCTGGGTGCTGGGTCAGCAGATAAAGGGACAGTAGAACTGACCCACCGGTGAGGTCCCCCACCGATGTGATGATGCTTGATGGAAGAGAGCCTGAGCCAAGCGCTGTGCTGCAGTTTACCTTGTGGCATATATTCTTCACTAACAATAAGTTCTTTCCGGTTAATTTGAGAGAATGTCTGTATTTGGTGTTTCTGTAATTTTATTTTGTGTTTCAGTTGAGTAAGTGTTGCTGAATATCCGTAGAATGTGTGATAATTTTTTTTTGTAAAAAACTCAATAAAAGAAACATTAGCATAGGAAAATATTTTATGTTGTGTAAAACGCTTGGCTGAGGAAATGTTTTAATGCATTATATCAAAATGCTACAGACGCTCAGCAGCTAGATTACAGGAGTGTTTGGCACTGAAGGAGACCCAACTCAGCCTTGCCAGGTTGGGAGAAGGGCACTGGGGGAGGCCTGGATCAGGAAAAGAATTGAGTATCAAAGGGTTCTCCTCAACTGGCTCAGCATTCATTCAAGCACCTTCAGGGCAGAGCACTGTTCTAGGCTCTTGGGAAGGCATATTGATGAAAAATACAAACACCCTATCCACCTGTGGATTACAAGCTAGAGATGGTCTGGGTATAAGCATTCATTCAGTTGGCCCATCTTTATGGGAGTAACTGTGAGCAAAGCACTGTGTGGGATGCTGGGAAATAAAGATAAAACAGATGTGGACTCTGCCCTGGGTTCTAGCTGGGGTGAGGAAACGAGTTGTCATTAAAAGTGTCAAGTGCGGTGAGTGGTAGATTTTGACATTAATGATTTTATATCTTATTTTTGAACCCAGCACCTCGCAACACTTGACATCCCCATTTAACTGGCTTTGGTTCGTAGAATTTTGGAGCCTTACAGTGCGAAAAAGATCATGCTTCCCTTCTCCTTGTTCATGCTGCCAATTTTCACCACAATGCCCTTCACACCCCCTCATGTCTCTCTTTTTATCTGACCTCATGGGCACCTCACCTAGTAAATAAACACATGGGCACTGAATGAATTGGGCCTGCTGTATGTTTACCGAATTTTATCCTAGTATTTCTCTCCATTTAACACACATGTGGTCTTCCGACCTCAATCACAACTTGAGCTGCCCCAAATCCACAGTACGGAAAGAAGTTTAATAATACCATTCCCACCACCTAGGAGGACATACAGCCCTATATTCAGACTTCGGTTTCAAGACTCCAGGGTTTCCTTGCAGAGTCCAGACCACAGACATCATACGCGTTTTGTTTCTTTGAAAACATTTCATTTTGAATGGTTGAGACATTTACCACCAACCCCTAGTATTCTCTGTCACCTTTTATCTTGCCTGACGGCAAGCTGCATATGCTTGAGCTATCACTCAGCAACTCAACCTATCTTCATACATCTTGGGTCTGAGTTTTCAGGGACCTGTAGACCATTGCAGCCTTAAGTCCTACCATTCTTATTCCGTGAAATTTAGCACTGCAAAAACCTCTGCTCCCAGATCATTGCAGAAAAAAAGCTGAACATCTTCACTCACATCTAAAAGGTTGCCGATCCCCTGACCTAGAAAACACAATAGTCATTGAGAAAATGTTGGGAGAAGTATCATAAAGGAGGCTGAGGATATTGGAACCTTAATACCCTGCCATCGAGGCTTTAAAAAAAGAATTCAGTGACTTAAAAGCACAGTTTTTTTCACTTTGCATAAAAATAGTCTAACATTGGAGTAAAAAAAATAGGAAGTGTATCAATTTTTAATAAATACAAGCCACAAAATAAATTTAATAAATTATAAATGATAAAATTATTGAAAAATTAAATATTAAACATTCCCACATAAAAATGTAGAACATTTATTAATTAGGGAGCATTTTCAGAGTAATACTTGCACTTTAAATTGGTCTTAACTTTTTAAACATGCAATGTTGTAGGCCTATAGCAAATGCCTCACTATATTCGCATGGCTGGTCACACCAGAAAAAATGATGCACTTGATCAGTTTCCTGCAGGATGGTCATCGAGTGGAGGGCACAAGATGGTTAGGGATAGGGTGGGAAATAGGACCAGTGGTGGGATTCCTGGGACTGGCATTTATGGAGCACAGTAAGAGATATCTCTTTTCCTATTTGGATTTCCAAATTCAGTAGTCCCCATTTATCAGCACTTTTGCTCTCCTGTTTCAGGTGCCTGTGGTCAACTGCGGTCAGAAGCAGATGATCCTTTTTCTGGCGAATCATCTGAAGGTCAATAGTAGCCTAACTCTACATCATTACCTGCGTCATTCACCTCCCACCCCATCACGTAGGCATTTCATCATCTCACATCATCACAAGAAGAAGGGTGAGTACAATACAGTAAGATATTTTGAGAGGCCACATTCATATAACTTTATTACAGATTACTGTTAAGATTGTTCTATTTTTGTTATTAGTTATTGTTGCTAACCTCTTACTCTGCCTAATGCATAAGTTAAACTTTATCGCAGGTATATGTGTATAGGATTTGGTGCTATCCACGGTTTTAGGCAGGTCCCAGAGCATATCCTCTGCAGTTAAGGGGGACTACTGTACCAGGAAGAGCAACCATCCTGTGAACATTTCCAGCAAAAATTTGGAAGGAAAGTCCACACAGACATGTCTGGTTCTCTTCCTGGAGGCTATAAGGAAATTCCCAACCTAGATGTTCTTATTCTGGGTTTTGGATGAAAAAAGATGAGGGAGAAAAGACAATGAAAGAGAGTATTTGGGGAGGGAAAGCTTTCCGTTTTCTTTTCCTTAGATCATTGTGGGTTTTTTTTTTCTTTTTACCTCCTAAATTATACACAGTCTTTCTCTGGGCCCTCCCGGTCATCTTTCCCCTCCTACAATGGGAAAATAAAGGGTCGAGTTTGTAGAACCCATGCAACAGGAACCACAGCGTGGCTTCAGTCCTGCACCCACCCCACCCTGTGCAATGCCACAGACCTGTTCGTGAGGTCTCTGAGTTGCCTAAGGAGAACTGGGTGTTAGACTTGGACACATGCTGGGCAGATTCCCATTCATGGAGGGTCCTCTAGGCCGGCCATAGGGAGGGAGTGAAGCTAGCAGCCAGCCTTCAGCCATCGGCAACTTCAGCATCAGCCTCAGCTGCAGAAGCCATTTGGCTGGTCACGTTCTTCCAGGGAAGCTTCTGTGAGACTCTCTAGATAACACTTATCCCAGAGCATTCTGCCAGGTTGGCCAAAGCTTTGTCAGGCCTGCATCACAGATCACCTTCTTCCTTGGACCAATCCTTTCTCTCCCCCTTCTCTTTATAGGTATTAATACTTAATAATATCATGGTCCCCAAATTGCCTCACGAACTGCTTCTGGGGAATCAGCCTTTCAATACTGAGAGAAGTCTAAAATAGCAGGGGGTGATAAGATAGAGCTTTAAAGCCAAACCACTTACCACCTCACTGGCAATTAGGGCCCGTTTTCGGGCACCAGGTGGTGGTCCTTTTGTTAAAACTCCCCTCAGTGATGGATTGCTATGGCATGTTGGTGGAAGGGAATTTACTAGTGACAACTATATGTGAGGCACCTGAAACTTATGATGGTGTGGACAGAAAGATAACAGGATTAGGGGACTACTGCTAAGTATCAATGATTCTCCAAGGAAAGATCACAAACAACTGAAGGCAAGAAATAGGTAACCGAAAGCCAGAGGTGAAAGCCTAGGGCCTCTTTGCTTGCACACAGTGAAGCTCTCCTCTCCTCTAGCTAGAGAGTGCAGCAAGCCAAGGACCAAGCCCAGGACTTCAAGTCAGACTGGATGAACCAACCAAGAAAGATCTGTTAACCCAAGGTCAGGGTTTTCCTGGAGGCGAAACGTAGGACCTTGAAAAATGAACATCTGAGCAGATGCCCTCAAAGAAGCTATGGTATCCCCACGTGACCATGGTATCCATGGGTTGATCATATATATTCCACACTGCCCAGAAGGATATAATATATACATTGAACCAAAAGCCTTTGTAGGGCATTATGTCCCTACAACACTATGCTTCCAATAGGAAGAATTCATGTGTCTAGGAACCAAGGCATAGGGATAGGAGTGGACCCCACTCCCAACGACCCACTAGGGAACATTGTGCTTCATGTCCCTGCAACCCAAAGATGTCCCAAAGGAGATAGACTTCCTCTAGGGGACACAGCAAGGGTCCCATTAAATTCTAACTATAGCTACTGCCTAGGCATTATAGGATCCTTGTATGCAGGGAGAGGTAGGCAAGATGAATTATGGAGATAAGTGACCCTGGTCATCAGGGGCAGGTGGGCTTCTATTATAATGTGGAAACAGGGAGGACTATGTGTGGAACCAGATGGGTGCCGCTTTTTATGCCTTACCTAATTCTCACTCTAAATAGACAGAATTAACAATGCCATTAGAGAAAGATATAATGATCTGTGGAGAGGGTGGTCTAGGTCCAGCCACCAAGGTTAGCAGAGGTGGTACGTGAGGGTGACTGGAAGATAAGAAAATAAACATCGCTATGGACCCTGAAAATACTTGCCTTGCTCAGACAACCACACTGGGAGTGTAATTACTCACTGATTTCCCCTTTTTAAAAGAGGTTCATGGGAACCCTGGAGGAGCTGCTCCCTGAACACATATGGAGAATTAGATCCAAGCAGCTCCAAGGGTGGACTGTGGTGGACACTGAGATGTGCCTCCCAGATCCCCTTCAGGGAAGGACTTGCTGCTGTACTGTGGGAGTGCGGCAGACACAGCTCCAGCTGTCAGTTTCATCATGGTCAGCCTCAGCTGCGGAGGGTGCCTTGCTTGTGATCATGCTCTTTCCAAGGCAGCTCTCATTTGGAGACTGAGCAAGAGGAGCAGTATGAAGGCCTGAGCATTACAGTCCAACACTGTATCTTCTGAAGGGCAGTACTCACACAGGGGTGGCTGAGCATTGTCGTTTTACTTGTTCCTCTGTCTGATCCCACCTTATCTGCTTTCCATTCACAGCTATTATTCCCTAAAGAAAATCTTGTACCCCAAATTCTATATAAGCATCTGCTTTGGGACAGTTCATCCCATAGTTGGAATTTCCAGCTCTGAGAGGATTGTTGGCCCCAGAGCCAGGAATCAAGGGACAGAAAGACTGTCTTCCAGTCCTCATGATGGGTGCTCAGGAAGCCATCTTGCAGGTAAGAGACTGTCCTGAAACACTCACTGGTTAGGAGTGGTCAAAACAGGGCTGTAATGTGCCCAGTAGAGAGTTAAAGAAAAACCCTAATCCACCTCTAGGCATCAGTCTAGACCTCACAGAGCAAAGCCACTTCAGGGCTTGATGAATACTTGGCTGTGAAGGTTTGGAGCTTATAGGACAGGCACAGACCGCTGTGATGAGAAGCCAGCATTGGACACAGATGTGGTGGGCAGAGTGGGGTCCAGAAGAGAAGGGTTAGGGTTAGGGTTAGCTGCAGGGGATCTGCAGATCACAGTGGCATTCAACTGTATTCAAGTGGCCTCTTGATTTTTCTGTTTCACCTCCCTGCCCAGCCATCCTGTCTCTTCTTCATGGCAGGGACTATGTGTCATTCCCTGTAGCCATGGCAGTACCCAGCACGAAGCCTATACACAGGAGACATATTTGTAGAAGGACTAAACTGAAAGTAGCCAACAAAGAGGCCCTATGGCTCAGACAACCTTCAGCTTTCCAGCACTACCTTAAAAGATTCAGTGTGGCCTTCTGGAGGTGGTCAGTAATATAAGCAGCACCAGTGATCACTGGGGTGATTTGCAGGAAATTTGGAGTTCCAGCAAATCCTTGTACAGCTTCAGTTAAAACTACAGTGTTCCTTTGTTTTGTTTTGTTTCCCATGACTGGCATGACCTAAAAACTAAATGCTATATTTGTTTAGCACATGGATAGATGGATGGATGGAGTCAAAGAAAGATACAGAGAGAAAGAGACAGGCAGATAACCTCTTCTGCAATGTATCAGTTAAGATGCTTTTGGCTGCAAATAAGAGAAAATCTGGCTGAAAGTGGCGTAAAAATGAGATGTTGATTATCTCACATAAAAAGTCTGGTGACAGGCTCTTCCAGGTTTAATTTTGTGGTTCAATGACATTGTCAAGGGCCCATTTGCTTTGTTTTTATGTGTTAGCATTCTCCTCTGACTTGAGTTGATCCACTCTGTCCCCTCATGGTTACAAGATGGCAGCAGCATCTCCAAGTGTCATATCCTCACCAAATAGTCTCCAGAAACTGTTCCTTCTTGCATTTATGTCTATTTCTCAAGAGCAAGAAAAGCTGCATCGGTCATGATAAAATAGATTATATATTGTAGTAACAAACAAACCTCCAAATGTTAATGGCTTAAGACAATACTAGTACACTGCTTGCTCATGCTCCATGTCTTGCACAGATTTGCTAACTCACTGTAAAGGATCCACGCTAACTGAGGCTCTCATCTTAAAAAGAACTTCAGATGTTGCAATGACAGGGGAAGAGAAGGTTGGAAAGTGTAGCTCCTGCTGTTAAATCTTTTGGCCTGAAGTGGCACATGTAACTTCCTCCTAGGTTTCATTGGCCAGAACTCTACCAAGTCCCTGCCTCACTTCAAGGAAATAGGGAAGCACAATTTACCATGTATGTCTAGTAGAGGAGAACCAGATAATAGTGAACGTTAGCTATGTCTTCCAAAGACAGCTTTCCCCCAGAAGCCCCAAGTCTTTTATAGCTCTTTGTCTCGAATTGGGTCACATGGTTATGGCTAAATGAAAACCTCATTCAGGGAGAATGGATCACTATCAATACTCTGGTGCGAAGAAACATTTGTGCCAGCAAGTCAGGAAGGGGGTTGATCTGAGTAGGAAACACCAGTACCCTCTGCGTGCTATAAATGGACTTACTTGGCAATATCTGTAAGTCTATTAAAAAGGTCCTTCATAAGAGGATTTGATTCTAGATCTAGAAAATAATGCCTCCATGAGTTAGCACATTGCTCACTGACAATTCTTTAATCACCATGGGAGGGTCAGACCAAAACAGATCCTGCGACAGGTACCGTTAAGGATTTTGCCTTCATCCTCCAACAGCTTTGAGAGATGAATGGTGGACTTCAGACAATAAGAAAAGCTTAGTTTGCTAGTTTTCCCAGAAAAATTAATTCAAACAAACAACCAAACAAAAAGTCTTTGAAAGAAGCCAATGAGTTCTTTTATTCAGAGTTAATGAGGGACGTTGAATTCTTTTGGTTTCTTCCTTCTCCCTTTCCTCTCTACCCATCTATCCCACTCATAAAATAAAGCTACATAAAGTGCCATTGCCCTATTTTGCCATGGTTTGGGGCCTCACATGTTTGTGATTCTGTGGCAGCATGGGGGCAGTTTAGTGAATGGTTGAAAGGGGAGGGGGAGAATTACAGCAGATGGTTGAAATTCCAGAAAAGTCAGTCATAGCACCCCTGCTAAGACCAAAATTGCTCTATTTCTGGGTAGGTCCAAACCTGGAAGTTGTTTACCTACATAGCCTCCTTGAAAGGAAAAGCCAAGGGTTGAAAGAGGAGTCCAAACCTATATTGCTGACTTGATCCCAACCCCAAAACAGGCATGTGGGGTGTGTGTGTGTGTGTGTGTGTGTGTGTGTGTGTGTGTGACATATGGCAATTTAAAACAGTTAAACATATGAAGAATGTTTTTCATTCACAGATGGTTAAAAAAAAAAAAGGCATTTATTTTTTCATGTAACACATTCTCAGGGTTTGGAGCCAACCACCTCCAGGGAGGGTCACAAATCCACTCAGTGCCCCTGACAACTCAGGTTTATGTTTGAAGGTCTGCTTCAGCTGAAAGATGAGTAAAACTGTGGTTAAGTCAGACGTTCCCTGGTGGCTCTGGGGCCTAGGGGCACTGATTATTTCAACAAGTCTCTATGAAAAAGTCCAATTGGGAACATTTGCTTCAGATGGATTCACCTGTTCAAGGCAGGCGAAGGAACAAGATTTATCCACTGAGCTAAATCCTTCCCATGGCACTTACCTGGCAACATTTACCTGGCGACAGCTTTTCAGGAGGGGCTTCTGGGGCTGTAAAGAGAGGGATAGAGGTGGCTTTCCTATGGCAACCACATTCTCCTTTTCTCCAGTGAATAAAGTATTGCTATTTGCCAAGGTTTTCTCCTGCTGCTATGAAAGCAAATTGTGATCCAGAGTGTCCAATCAGGGCACCAAATCTCTGCACTACTTGCAAAGGCAATTATTCCAGTGGGGCTTTTGACGGTGGGAAAAGAGAATTAATTAAGTCTCATTGTAAAATTAAGTAGCATAACTATATATTTTAGAATGAGTGCAATTATGCCTTATCTTAGAGTGTTGTAAATTCTTTGTAACTATGATGTATTATTAGAAATTTTTTTAGAATTTTTTTAGAACTCAACGGTCTTTAGAGATCACGTAATGAAGCAACTTCCTTTTTGTAAGGATGAAAACAAACCCAGAGCAGTTATGTGACAGACTAGAGCCTATAAGTCTCCTGACTTAAAATCTAGTATTCTTTTTTGTTTGACTTGCATTTCTCACAGAGATAAAGTCTAATGCAGGTGAAAATAGCAGGTGTCAAAATGGTCTCTGAAAATCTCTTAGAAGGGCACTGTGCTGCAAACAAGCACCTGTCTTCCACTGAGTCCAACACAACCAAGTTTTCCTTCAGAGTAGATCTTTGTTTCTCAAGTTGTGCACCAAATGAAGCAGTGGGTTGGGGCTTAGAGGCTATATTGTGTAGAAAACGGGTCTTTAAAGTCAAGGATCACAATCTGTAAAGATGCTTGCCGCAATAAATGACACCTACAGTTGAGACCAGCTCATGGATGAAGAGTGTTCTTAGGCAGCGAGTGAAAGGGAACACTGGGATCTCTGAAGTGTTCTCTCTGTGACCTCTTACCTGCCTGGTGCTTTACCCTGTGAAGTTTAACCTCCCTGAAATCTAAATTTTGTCTCCTCAACTTAGCCTGCTGCAGGTGATTTGGGACTCCCCCGTCCCTGGGTTGGAACCTGGAGACTCTCTTCGGACATAGGCTGTGGCAACCACAGGCTCACCTTGGAGTTCTCCAGAGAACCAGAACCAACAGGATATATAATATATGATATATATAATTTATTATAAAGAATTGGATCCAGTGATTATGGAGGCTGACAAGTCCTAAGATTTGTGGTCGGCAAGCTGAAGACCCAGGAAAGCAGATGGTGTAATTTTAGTCTGAGATCCAGGAAGAGCCAGTGTTTCAGTTTGAGTCTGAAAACACGAAAAAAATTATATCCCAGCCCAAAGGCAATCCGGAAGAAGGAGTTCTTTCTTACTCATGGGAGCCTTTTTGTTCTATTCAGGCCTTTAACTGATTGCATGAGGCCCACCCACACTAGGCAGGGCAATCTGCTTTATCCAGTCTACTGCATATGGTTCATACATTTATACCATCCAGAAACACCCTCACAGACACATCCAGAGTAGGGTTTGACCAAATATCTGGGTACCATGTGACCCAGTCAAGTTCACATATAAAGTTAACCGTCACCGCTGTTCTATCTGCTTTTGTCCAATGTATAAACATTTTTCCTTCAAACATTTCTTCTGTCTATTGTTATTTAAGGTGAGAGAATACATTTAGTTTTATTTAACTCTATCTTAACTGAAAGTGGAAGTGGGGCAGATGCATTATTATTTTGAAGGACGCTGTCACATTTCCTCCCTTGGGAGTTTCCCATTTCATCTTCTGAATCAGCAATGGCTACGTGCTCCTCTTTCCTTGCCCCTCTAATAAAATGTGTTGTCTGACTTCAGGATTATTGTTTGTCTCATGGAAAGAAATGGCATCTCTGGATATTTTTAATTTGCTTTTCTCTTGTAATGAGTGACACTGATCATTTTGATGTATGTTTGGCATTTGTGTTTCTTTTTCTACAGTTTTTTTTCATGTTATTTGTTCATTATTCTATGTTGGATTCTATCTTCTTTTCTAGGGGTTCTTTTTATAGAGAAATTAGCGCTTTGTCTGTATATGAGTTGCAACTATTTTTTTCTCTTTTACTTTCTTTATGCTGCTTTTGCATGGAGAACTTTGTTTATTTTTAATGTGGCTGAATTTATCAATCTCTTTCATTATGGATTCTGAATTTTCAGTCATAATTAGAAAGGGCTTTCCTACAGCAAGATTCTCCCACGTTTCCTTCTGGTATTTTTGTGTTTCATTTTTCACATGTAAAGAATTAATCTTTGTATATAGTATAAAGTATGGATCCAATTTTATCGCTCAGCACATGACACTCAGTGTTCCCAATGTCTGGTATAAAAAGTCAGTCTTTAGCGTATACTAAATTCTATATGTATACGTATTTTATTTTTCTTCTATAATATCTATTCTGTCTAAAGGTCTTTTTATTTGGCAACACCCGTGTTTAAATATTGGGACTTTTTATTAATATCTACTAGAATTGGTCTCTAAAAATCCCTGCTCTGGCCAATTATTTTTCAGAGGTTTCCAGGTTATTTTGATTATTTGTTTTTTCCATCTGAACTTTAAATTCAGCTCATTTGTTTAGGTCCAGGAAAGAACTAGAGTACTTTTACTGAGCTCATGTTAAATTTATAACTTAATTTAAGGAGAATTGAGATATTCACGATGAAAAGACTTTTTGGTCAAGAACCTTTTGGGTCCTTCATTTGTAAAAGGTCCAAGGAGATCCTGCTGGTTTTCAACCACTGCCCTCCCCACCCAGACTCAGCTGTCAGCTCTGCTAGGCAGACATTAGGACTGTCTTTTACACGAAGCCTAAATAACCCAGAAAGCCAGAGCTGGAGAAGGCCATGTGTTTTGGTGGCAGTTCCACCTCCATCATTGTTAATAATGTGGAACATATAAGATCTCCCCATTGATGGATTATCCTAAATGACACCTCCGCATGGCACAGCAGAGCCATGTCATTACTTTTGGATAAGACCGGCCCTGTGGAAAATGATGAAGTGATCAACTTGGCAACTTCACGTTTCACATTTTTCATCGTTCTCCCCCACACAGCATCCCCTTTCTCCCCAAGGCACCACGGCAGCTACCAATAATAGTCCCAGGCTCCCTCCTTTTTCCTCTTCTCAAAAGCCATCCTTGGAAAAGAATCTGATATCAGTCATTTACACCTCAATGTGAACTTCCTTCTAGCAGTGGAAAGAAAGATTGTATTTACTTAAAAGAGTTTTGTGTACCTGGGAGCAACTGGAGGAGGCAGGAGCCTTCCACATGTCCCTGAAATATTACCAGATAGATAATGTACCTTCAAAGGCCTTACTCTCGGGCTTCAGAGGACACTGCAGACCCCAAGAGATGCTCTTGTCATCTTCTTTCCCATGCTCTGAGAGGGATCCTGAGACGACACAATTGATTTCGTTGTGACCACACGTTATAGGGAGGCTGTCCAGAAGGAATATATTTCCCTTATCTGCCAGGCCTTCTAGTGTGCATCCGGGATAAGGGAACTCCTCTGAAAGCCAGAAATGGTACGATTAGAAGCAAAAATATGAAGTGCATTACATGCAACTTCTCTTACAACACGTGCAAAGTAATCAATCTTAACCTCTGGCAGCCACGCCAGGGAGTCTGTCTTTCCCTTTTTATTTATTGACTTGCCCTTGGCCAGGCCTTAACATATTTGTGTTTGTCGTTCCAAGGCTTTTGCTTAAAATTCAGCCAGTCCTGTTTCCTTCCTGGGATGTAGATGGCTCATCTGTCAGCTGCCTTCAGTATTAGTGACCAACACCCATACCATATTGTAAAATAAAGCCTGCTTTATCATGATTTAGCGACATGGAGTCCTTTCGGCTCAGCCATTCGGTGTTTTAACGAGCAGAGAGGCTCCCTTTGGACTCAGGCTCTTTGTGGCTCCAGTTGGAGGGTCTGAGGCCACAGCTCCTCGGGGGGCTGCCTTCTGGGGGCACCACCATTGCTCGGGACCTGACAAGGAAGCCCTGAGGCGCCTCGGGCTCCATTCTCCACTGCTACTGCTTTGGAATCGGAAACTTTGTGCCCGGCTCTAAACACTGCATTTGAACAGTTGAAAAACCCAGAGCTTCACCCTCAGGAGTGAGGGGAGCCTTTGGAACAAATGTGAAAGGGATGTGAGCTCACTGAAGTTCCTGCATGTGAGGCGCTCAGAGTGGAGGACTGCACTTCATTTTTAAACACCTCGGCAGTTACTCTGCTTCAAGAACTAACTGCAGCGCACGGTATTAAAGGCCCCAATTCCCTCTGACATGCCTTCTTTTCTCTCAGCTTCAAAACTTAGAGCTGGAGATGAGACTCGGGAAGAGAGCGGGGAGGGTGTGCCTCCGACCGCAGGAGACGTTGTTGCCCCGTCCGCGTTCCGGCTACTCCTTCTCAGGCTTCTTCTCTCACCTGCTCTTGTCTCTCAGGCGGGCTCTCCAGTTTCATCTCAGGACTTTTTATGAGGGCTTCAGTGAGACTGCACATCACAAATCAGGTGTGTGAGGATTTATTTTTCTTTAACTCTGCTTAATTTTAGATTAAGCCCTGGCTCTGCTGAGGTGGAGGAAATGTACCCTCCATTAATCTAAGGTCCCCTCTTGCCATTCTCCAGGGGGTGGCATCTGGGGGCCAGGGATCCGCAGAGGGTACAGAGGGGCAGGTGGAAAGAGGTGGGGGGGGGGGTGCTTTTGGTGTTTGGAGTGTCTGCCACCCAAGTCTCTACTTAGGAGTCCATAGTTGGTCCTTTGATCCTGTTCACCTGGACCCGTGGGGTCAAATATCTCTCTCCACTGTTCAGTGCCGTGCTTGATGTTAGAGCCATCATTTCGCTGTTTTCATGCCATTCTGAAAGCTGAAAATCTATGCAAGGCCATCATAGGCCCGCCCTGTCTGCCTAGATTCACCGTACTGCCATTTCATCCCTCTGGGAAAGGGCACAGGTGCTCTCTGGTCTCAGATTTGGGAAAGCACCTTGCTTCTCCTCCCTGGGGCCTCAGCCCAGGAGACAGGGCCAAAAGACCCTTGTGTCCAGGAGCCACCACCATCTATATTCTATGGATTCCTCCCTGTCTCTCTTCCATTTTCTCCAGCTCAGGGAATTTTTTTCTGGTCTGAGGAGTTACGGGTAAAGAGGAATACTTTTCTACATTTTCTCCCTCAAATCCATAGCTCTCAAACTTTTTGTCACTTTTTCTCCTTAGGACACGCAAGAGCCCAGGATTTTGGATGACAAATCCAGGAATGTAATTTTGATTTCCACTTTGTGTAGCATCCTTCCCTTGAAGCAATAGCATAAAGTGGCCCAGCTGCTTGAATGGGTACAAAATACATTGATTAAAGTTTCAAAAGTATTATTCTGCCACAAGGATAAAATAGCTTAATAAACAAAAATCTCTCAGAGGGTCCCTCTGATGAAGCTCCTAATGACTGCTTGCTAAAGGGCGAAGCATAGCAGTGTATCGGGATGAAGGCTGTGGGCAAACTCAATGAATTTTGGCACTAGTTTTTCAAATGTGACTGCTTTTTGGCACACTAACGTTTGTTCCTGCTTTCTGAAATAGTTGTGTTCTAACGTCCTTGCTTAAGCAAAGGACTGCAGACACTCTCTAAGACCATATTACCAATATGGTGATGAACACTAGGACTCTATCTAGCATTATCTGTCTTGTTCCCTGCCTGGTATATCCTGAGGTCAAAATGTATATGAAAGTGGAGAATGTATCCCTCAGTAAGATTCTGCTCTCTCTTCTCTAGCATTTCTTCTAAGTATTTTCCTTTACATTTTTCCCATTTAGAATTCAATAGTTTCTTTAATAAGTGAGCAAATTTGTAACAGACACTCTTTTTTACATGCTTAATTTTTCAGCGTATTGTCAGATAAGCTTCAAGTAAATGGAACTCATTCAGACAGTCTTTTTAAATTATGAGTCCTGTTGCATATTTTGGCACCAGGGATCCCATTTTAAAAGGAATATTTATTTTTATTGATTGTACCAATTAGCAATTTTAAAAAAATTAAAAATTTTTAAATGGCCTGTGGTAAGTAACATGAAAACAAAGTTATTTTGAAATTCCTAAAGGTAGCACAGGAAAAATTGCTGTTGAGCTCAATATTCAATGGTATGCATATAAAGACATAAATCCATACAATACAAGAACACCTATAAGAGTACAGATATATACTCAAGAGTGGGATAATATAGAGATGAGAAGTGAGTGGATCATACAGGAAAAAGAGATTAGTGCCTCACAGGGAATAAAAGACTAAATTAGCATATAAGGTGTGCCTGCTGTGTGCCTGGTACTTCTCAAGCCTGTGGTGTAAACATTATTGCTCTGCTTCACTGTGCAGAGAAGGAAACCAAGGCTCAGAAGGGTTAGGTAGCTTGCTCAAGGTTACATGTCCACTCAGCAACAGAGCTTGGCTTTGAATCTAGGTCTGTGGGACTCCATGATATTCTCTTCACGATTGCTGACCACCAGCTGTGGTCAGTCCCGTGCCCACAGAGTGGCAACGGAGATGTCTGGACATACCCACCTTGCGTGTTTTATACTTCTGGAAATCCGTGCCAAGGGATTAGCTAGAAGGAATACAATGAAAGGAGATAGCCAACTCTGTGTCCTTATACTATATGCATTTCATACACTGAAATAAGGTTGGCTACAACAAATCTTGGAAGATACTGATTTGATCAGTGCCATCTTTCAAGATACGATCTTGGTCTTTGGCAAGAACTACACTATTTTTGCAATCCATCGAGTGGTGACAGGAGTTCACTTCACACCATCACAAATTTCCCACGAGACCTAACAAAAGCTTGCAGCTTGGGAACATGTGGGAAAGTGCAATATGCTACTCACAAAGTAAAAGTAATATGTCACCGTTATATGGTACAGTAATAAACTATGTGTGTAGTATAAGTGAAATGGAGCTGGGTGGAGGGGGCGGGAGTTAGTCTGCATACAGAAGGTGTATTGTGAACTTAGAAACAGCAGGAGATACTGCATTTCTCAACAGATTCACCTCCGACACTCAGTCTAGCAATTTGTGGTGTAAATGCCTCTGTTTCTTTATCCTCAGCCCAGAACTGGAATTCAGGCATTTTCATTTTGAAGTCAGTTTTTACAAGTATCAATCATTTGATGACACCTTTGATCCCTCAGAAAGAAAGAAAATCTACTTAAGTCTGATTTTCTTGAAGAGCTCTTTTTTGCATAAAATGCTTGATAAAATATGCAACCCATGTACAACTAATGTCTTAATGACTGTCTTGAGATTTCTCTTTCACTCTAACATTTAAGAAACAAACAAAAAAATTGGATGATCCATGTCTAAATCAAATTGGACCAGTTTCATTTTCCTTTTATTTTTTCTTATTTTAGCAGCAGCTCCTTTCTCTCTTTTTAAAGTAATCAGTATATTGATTTTGAAACCTGAACATCAAAAGAGAAAAATTTTTAAGGATGGTCATTATCTAGAAATGGCACCAACAACTGGTAAACCTAGTAATTTATGGTTCACCCATTGCTCATCCACTGCCAATAAAAACCACTTCAGGATAAATTCGTCCTTCTCCAAGAGCATTTATTCTTTGAAGATACAAGGAAGAAATCAAATATACCAGGAACACTGGAAAGTTCTAGGTAATCATTTTACTTCTAATTTTAAATAAAATTCAATTCTTTAATGCAATAGCTTATATGACCGCAGAGATATTCGGAGACAGTCTCAGGTAGAAGGAAGAACCTGGGTTCTTGCATCAGGAGGTTCCCAGGCCTACACCCACCACTTCCTAACTAGGTGATCCCTACCAAGTCACATGGTCTCACCGAACCTGGTTTCTTAATTCATAAAAATTGACATCAATAAGCCTCTGAACTCATGGGATCAAATGAGGTAATATTTGAAAGTCTTTCTATACTCTGATAGTACAGACTTTTAAAAAGTAGGGAACTCATATCTCACATGGTTTACACTTACAACAGTGCAGTTTCCTTTAACTGCACGTTTCTTTGGCATCACAGGGAATTTCAACCACATTAGGAGTTAAACAAGCTTTCATATGCCTAGGCATGTAAGAACCATTGCAAACTTTTTTTTTTTTTCAGAGAAATAAATGTGAATCAATTCCCAATCAAACAATAAGCCCCCCCCTCACTTGTCTTTTTAAATAAAACCTACTTGTTAGTTGGGGAGTCACCTATTTTATTCTGCTCAGTGCTACCTGGAGTACAGGGCCCTTCCATGCAGGAACTGTAAAGGGCTCACTATTCCGTAAGTTTGTTGACAGTAGGGACCATTTCTGTGTATCTAGCACATAGTACAGTGTTTGGCACAGAGAGGATTTAGTGAGTTGGTTGAACTCAATTGTTGAGCACAATGGAATAGGGATAACAGATGTGTATATATTGTTTGGCAACCCTCTTGGAGCTTCTCGGGTGTGATCTGAAACTGGCCCCTGTACTCAGAGGGCAGGGAGAGGCCAAGGAAAGGGGCAGGCCTCTTCAGGTTGGTAGGTGGCAATTTTAATAAGCAAAGGGAACTTGCACACAAGGCCTGTCTTGGGTAGGAGCAAGATGACTAAATCCTTGCACCTGCCTGTCAAATCTGAAAGCTTACCGACACCTTAACCAGGTTCAGTCATGTATACTACGCAGGTGTTCTGAACACCACATCACTATCTCAAGGCTATGTCCTTGGAGCAGTCTCTGGGAGTGGGAAAGGCAAGGGGAACCCACATTCCAAGGACAGGGAAGGGGAAGAGGAGCCTTGGATTGCCTGCAGCCAGCTCATGGGTCAACCAGCAGTCATGTCTCTTCAATGACCTTCCTCAACACTGTAACAGTACAGTAAAATGAGGGAGCAGGCCAGGAGCTGACAGGTATGAACAGAGACTTCCTGCCTGGAGATAGCAGTGATCACCCAAGGCAACAAGGCCAGTGGTGGGAGCATGTCTGTAATTTGTGTGTAAGAGCAGAGTAAAATTTTCCCTCTGTGAGCTTGTGTATACATTTTTATTTGTGTAAACGTATGTATAAATAGATGATGGGAATTTTGATGGCTAGCTACACATGCAGGTCCATTTAAGTGACATAAAATCTGTTTATTAAAAACAATCAAGACCTCTTCCTTTCTCTAGTTGTGAAAGTTTATCTACTTTGTCTTTTCATTCTGACTTTCCAATTTGGCTTTTCAATTAAAATCGAATTTTACTTATTTTATCATCTTATTAGAGCTCATAAATATATTTTTAAAAAGAAACAAGTTATAGATGAAGAAAAAAGCCAGTCTGTTTGTAAATATATTAGTGTGTTTCATTTCATTCAGATGCCTGCCTGGTCTGAATTAGGCTATAATGGGGCCAAACACTGAGCTTAGCGTTGGTTTCATGGGGGAAAAGCCAAGTAGTCAATTTTAATTACTTGTTGCCATATCCTTAAACAATGCACCAAGCGTGGAAATGTTCAAAATATCTTTCCTTCTGTCTGATTTCACTTTAGTCAATCCAAATTTGGCATCACTGCTTTCTGAAATATTTTTGATTTTAGAGCAGTTGGTGATTTTAATAATTTAGTATAGAGGAGAGAATGAAGAGAAAGAAATTGGAACTTAAAGCACAATAGCAAAAAAAGTTAATTTAAAGTGATGTTTGGTTAAAAAAAAAAACGGTTCCCTTTGCAATGCTGTTGTGTAATTGAACGGATTAAGGGAACCGACGGGAACTTCACGGGTGTCTCAGTGGAGGTCTCTGAGGTCAGCCCTTAGCTCTGGTGCCTCACGTTAAACAAGTTTGTCAATTTTCCATCAGATTGATTTTTCTCACAGGTCTGAAGGCCTTGTCTTATTTCGCCTTATTTCCACAGGGGCTCTTAGCATTGCAAACTTCCATTTACTTTTGTTTCAAATTGTGAAAAGTGGTTTTTATCTCTGAGAGATCATCAAAGAAGAAACCTCTGGAATCGGAATACCCCATTTAATATGTGGACCATGTTGGTTGTCTACCACTTTCTTTCATTATTTGTTTTCTACTGGAATGAATCACCCTTTAAGGATAATCATGTTTATCTAGTTTATGGAGTTGTCTTTTGCATTTGATTTTTTTACTTACAACAGAGGTTTTGGAAAAGATCAGGTAAGTTTCCCCTTTCAAGACAAGTTGTTTAAGTGACTACGGAGAGATTCCAGATAGACCCCTGGGAAATACAGAGGCTTGCTAATATTTAAGAGTTAATCTACCTGGCCCAATGACATCTTTAAGAACTCAAGCACTGAGTAAAGAAGCTATTTCTTAGCTCTTAATTTTTAGTTCCTTTGTGATAAATATTGGATCTCTCAGGGTTTCTTTTTTTCATTTTTTTTAAAGTCGTGTTCTGTTAGTTCCAAAAAAGAAAAATCACTTTTACTCCAATTAAAAAAAAAATCTCCTTAAAATGACTTTTAGTCTTATGACTTCCTTTTGAGTTTTTTGGAAAGCATATAAGAAAAAAAAACACATTTACATAAGCAGAATCAATTATGTCTTTCATTGCTGTCCTTACACGTGCTCAACTATTTCTTATTTAAATAGGAAACCACAAAAAATACAGACATCATGCATTTCTGTTTTCTTAAACTTTCTAACATTGTCTTCTCATACATGGTCTCATTTGCTCCTCCCAACCTGCTGTGAATTAGGAAGAATGGGTATTGCCAATCCCCATTCACAGATGGCATGAGTATGTCCTCCCCTAAGACCATACCAATAAATGCAGAGTTGGATCTAGAACTCAGGTCTTCAGACTCTTCAGCCTATGCCTCTTCTACTGCATCCTACCACTTGAAAGAGCTTGTCAAAGACTATGGATCCTTCAAATTGATACCCTGGCAATTTTTTTTAATGCAAATGGTTTCTTCATCCTCAACACTACAATCACTTCATTAATTATTGGGGAAAATCTTTTCATTTCCAGACTTTTCACAAATAGTTACCACTGAATAAATGAACGCTGCTCTGTCTCTTACCTGTTAATTTATTAGCTGTTTTCATATTAATACCTAGGACCAATCTTAGAAGGAAGCAAAACAGGTATCCAGAATGTCTGAAATTCCACTATTGTAACATTTATTTCTTTGCCTACTTTTGTCCCCATTGGAAATGCAAATAATTCTCCGAGGATCATGAAATGTTAATTGAAATTGTACTATATGCTAGTCTCTGTGGTTATAGATATGAGTAAAAATGACATGTACTGAACTCTTAGTACCACCAGCCACTGTGCTGAGTACCTTCCACATACCTCATTGAACTATAAAACAACCCTATAGGTAGGTTCTTTTATCGTCCTCATTTTACAGATTTGGAAATTGAGACTTAGGTTTAAAAGCTTGTCCAAGGCTCACCGCTAAATGAAGAGGTAAGGTCAGGATTTTTAACGCCATCAGCCTGGCTCCCAACTCTTTGCTTTTAATGATCATGCTCTAGGAATCAAGTTTCCTGCCTGTGAGTGATTTGCGTTCTAGTCAGAGACACTACGATGTGATAGGAGCAAAAACTGTGGGACCACAGAGGAGGGAGTGCCTCAGTTTGCCTGTAACAGAGAAGGCTTTCCAGGGAGGAAGATCAGAGCCTGGGGCCTGAAGGATGGGTAGCAGTTTTCCAGGAGAAAGAGGAGAAAGGTGGAGAGGCCATTCCAGGCAGAAGGAACAGCCAAGACAAAATAGAAGAACATAAAATATGTGGTGTGCTTGGGAATTTGCCGGTAATTTGGTGTCATTGGAGCAGAGACATTTAGAGTGGTAGCGCTAACAGAAAATAGGTTGAAAAGCTGCAGGTAAACGCCAAATTACAAAGGAGCTAGGATGTTCTGTGCTGGATTTTTTAGAATTTTTCTTTTAGAGCAATAAGGATCCATAAAATATTTTTAATAAGGTGAGTATGATTGGATTTGTGGTAAGAAAATGCAGTATGGAGGAGGATACCATTTATTCGACTGTTATAATACCCTAGAAAACACAGGACTGGCTATATTGGTTATCTAATATATATTGTTTTTAGCTACCAAAAGTAGTAGCTTAAAACAATAAATATTTATTATTTTACATTTTCTATGGTCAGGAATCCAGACACGGATTTCTGGGTGTTTCTGACTCAGGGTCTCTCACAGGGTACAATCAAGGTGTCACCTGGGACTGCATTCTTCTCAAGCTTGACTGAGACTGAAGACTTCTTCAGAGGGATCCATGCCTAGGCTCACTCACATAGCTGTTGTGAGGTCTCAGACAACCCACTTACACGCTCAATTACGTGGCTATGGCAGGCCTCAGGTTCTCATTGGTTGTTGGCTAAGATATCAGTTCTTTGCCACATGGGCCTCTCCACAGAGCTACTCACAGCATGGCAGCTTGTTTCCCCTTAGAGCAAGGGCTCTAAGAAAAAGAGAGTGTGAACAAAGGAGAGACAGGATGAGGGAGCAAGAGAGGGCAAGCAACACAAATGCCAGAGGTTTTGGGGAACCTAAACCCACCATTAATGTCCTATAACTTTTGTTACATTCTGTGTGTTGGAAGCACGTTGCCACACCCAGCCTATTGCAGAGGAGGGGATTGCACAAGAGCATGAATACCAAGAGGCAGGATCAGGATCATTGGCTGCCATTTTAGGGGATGCCTGCCATACCAGCTTTTTAGAATGTTGATTTTGAATGGCTTATGGGGCCTTAAAATGCTGGTGTCAGTTGGGTGGTTGAAAATTGAGGTTGAAAGTTGAGATGTATATATAAATGTGTGTGAAGCAGGTTTTTTTTTTTTTTTTTTAGATAGCTCTGTGGCAGCTGTGTTTGAATATGGGGCACACCATAGATACATTCTCATTTACTTAGTAAATATTCTAGCACCCTCTGGTTGTAAGATGCTATGCTAGGCCTTCAGATAATAATTTGGTGTATTGCTCTTCTATTTCTTAACGGGACTCAACCCCTTGTGGTCTTGTAGTAATTAAAGACTTTGTAGTGGCATGAAAATATGAGGTGGCAAGCCCACATACCCTCCTGTTCCATATTTTCACCATAAGCATCTTTGCTGTAGACATCTTTGCTGCAAGCATTTTCACCGCACACATTTTCGCCGCATAACTAAGTGGCCATAAGGCAATTTTGCTGTAAAAAGATAAAAAAATAACTGGTTGACAGTTTGGTTTGACAGTTTGGTTTCATTTCTCCATTGACACAGAACTTCGATTTTATATTATATAAATCTCAGCCCTTATGATGGTCTATACACTGGTGCAGAGTTTTGATCCTATGCTTCCCATAGAACTTCGGAATATCCATCAATGGACGTGTAACAACATGCCAAGAACAAAGAGCAGTGGAGAAAGCTTTCAACAGCCAATACAAAGGTCAGTTGCAAATATATATCCTAATATTTGGAAACTGACTCTGAATGAAGGAAGAAATTTTAATAAAAATAGAAAAAGTGCAATGTTGAGTAAGATGAATCAACAACCAAAAGAAAGTATAATACTATGAATGAAAGACTTAGAAGACAAGTGCTTAGGTACAATTCACAAAATAAAATCAGTTATTTGCACAGTATTGCCTGAAACTACACACATTTTAAATGTAATCAAATGACTGTATTTTGCAGTAAAGTTTTTAAAATTATGTTATTCATTTTTCATGTTTCATTATATTCTTTTTAATGAATGTCCACCTTTTATTTTTTTGTGATTTTCTTTTACAGCAAAGTTGCCTTACAGCCAATTGGTTATGTGGTAAAAATGCTTCCGGTGAAAATGCTTGAGGCAAAGATGCTTACAGAGAAACTACTTAGAACCCCTCTTGTAGTATTGCCTAAACATGTTGAGGGGGAAGGCTGGGCACTGGGAGTGATGACCTTGCCACATGCAGCAGCTCATATAACCAGTCCACATGAAGGGCCAGCCTAAGGGAAGGCAATGCTCAGATACAACTGAACAATACCATGTGTAAGCTGATTTAAACGAACATCCTGGAATGCTAACCTGACTAGGATAAAGAAGCCAAACCCATTGCTGCCTTCATTTCAGTGAACTCGGAATAAATTATTTTGCAAGAACCACAACTAGAGTATGGCAGAGTTCACAGTCTGCAAGTCCAAATAGCACTGATAAGTGCATTTTCTGTTTGTGTTTACTCAAAGTGGATTATGTATCTTAAAAAAAAAAAAAAAGATCATTTAAGGCCACTTTCTAGATAGTTTAAGAAGGTTAAATCTGATTATAACAGACATCATTACAATGATAACTACCTATATAACAGAGGTCTAATGCCCAAATGATGACATACTTCTTGCAAACAATATTCAATATTCAAAACAATTAGTGTTTTAAAGTTTGTTGAAATTGGATTTTACTTATATCCAGATAATTAAGACAAGTCAGTAGTTTTCCTGAAATCTCCAGATAATTGCTTCACTTACCCCCTTGGGGTATATGTGAATAGCTGAATCCCCATGCAACTTCAGGAAGAGTCCCCCGTGTCTCAGAGAAGTTGTATGTACCTCACACTTTGGTACAGGATCCAGTTCATTATTCAAGAAGGAAAGTACAGCAATCTGAGATAATTAAATGCCTAGTCTGTCAACACTCAATGTGATACATTAACACAGGAGAAAATACGTGAATTAAAACTTTCTGGAGAGATGTATGACTAAAGCTGTACATGGCCAAGATTTGGGGAAAAAATATTGCTACATCCAGGGAAGTAATATCACTGTTCTACCCAAATATGACTCAGGTCCTTTCATGTTGCTAATTTAATTTCTATCCTGTTAAGTTCTTCTTTATTTCCCCACTCAAGACTGCTGCATTGTGTGGCAAGGAATGGAGCCATGGCTCCAGTTGGGAAGTAGAAGCCTTATCTGTGGAGTGCTCTCCACCACGACCTCTTCTTTGGTTTCATGGAACCATCTAGTTGTTTAGCCTACCTTCTTCTAATCTTTACTCTTCTTTCTTCATGTACCTCTTCATCCAACTTGACTTGCAACATATCGATGGTTGAGGTTATTGTTAGGACCAGTGTTCTGAATCATTCATGTCTCACAAAAATCTAGCAAGCAGTAAAAGCTCATATCTCACAGGTCTCCACATATTTACAGCACTAGTGTATTTGGAATATTTGAACTGAGAACATGATCCGACTTGATATATGAGTATCATAATCATACCTTATATTTTAAAAGCATTTAAAATTTTTTCTAAGCCTTCAATTGTATATATACATAATATGTATATTTAAATATATTTAAAATTTTATTATGTTTAAGATTTTATATATTTAAACATATATAATAAATATATATTTAAATGTTCATTGATACACAAGGCAAGTATTACTGAGTTTATATTTTAAATGAAGAGATGGTCACAGAAAGCTGCGTCATTTATTTAAGTTCAGACACGTTTGGTGACAGGACTGTGATGATATATTATTCCTTTCCAAGGAAACTGGTGAAAATAAATTCACAATACCTCTCCTCCCTGTTTTCATCAGTCAGAGCAGCAAACATAAGCTCCATAGTGAATGGATTCTCAACAAACTCAGATCTTCATATCCTGCTGAATTGCTCCATCACCATTTTCTTCCTTGCTCCTGACCCAGCTCCCCAGTCCCCACCTGCTACCAACAAAACTTCTACTTTGCTTTCTGGAATTGCCATATTCCACACCCCCCCCCCCACCAGCCCACAGGTATATAATCATTTCTCAGAGTGCTCTCATTAACTCTCTTCTCAAAGAGGACCTTCCCCAAGGATTTTGCATCTCCTCACCCCTTTCAAGATCTGGCTGTTAATTCTCTCCCATCTAGTATGCCTCAAGGCTAGCAGGAAGGTTGAGTCAGTACTCTCTGCTTT
This sequence comes from Prionailurus bengalensis, assembly GCF_016509475.1. Lineage (NCBI taxonomy): Eukaryota > Metazoa > Chordata > Mammalia > Carnivora > Felidae > Prionailurus > Prionailurus bengalensis. Next base: position 168,959,334 of record NC_057343.1, on the reverse strand, counting down.
CTGCTGCTACACCTTAACTGTGATTCCCCTGCCTTCTTTCCCTCCATGCCAGTTCTTTTGTGAATTATACCACTCAGTGCTACCACCCTATTCTTTCTCCAACTGACCCGTGGGTTCCTCTACTTTGTCTTTCTTCAGTTTTTTTTTTTAATTTTTTTAACGTTTATTCATTTTTGAGAGACAGAGACAGAGAATGAGTGGGGAAGGGGCAGAGAGAGGGGGAGACACAGAATCCGAAGCAGGCTCCAGGCTCCGAGCCATCAGCGCAGAGCCTGATGTGGGGCTCGAACTCACAAACCCTGAGATCATGACCTGAGCCGAAGTCAGACGCTCAACCGACTGAGCCACCCACGTGCCCCTCTTCAGTTTTTTTTTTCTGCCAGCTTAGACTCCTTGATATACCTTTTAAAAAATAACATTCTTTCAAGTACCCTCAACTCTCTAATATCTCTATGTTTTCCTTCATAATGCCTTTCCTGACCCTCTGAGCCCAAAGATACAGTTCACTGCTGAACTTCCCTATCAGCATCACTGCTTACAACTACCACCATTACAGCTACCCCTACTACTACCAACGTTCACTGACTACTCCCTCTACTACTGCCACCATCCGCCATTTAACTGGGTGGATACTCTGCACCAGCCCTGTGCTAAGTTCTTCGTATGAATTATCTTTTCAAATATTCACAACAACCCTGTGAAGTAGGTAATATTATCCCCATATTATAGTCTTGGATTTAGCAAGACTTACTGCCTGTAGTACTTAGTGTGCACTTAACGTGAATTTTTAATACAGTGGCCCACGCTCAATAGCTCAATGAGTTGTCATCAATGAAGGTGACTTCAAAGTTCAGTGAAGGGCAACTCATTTCTAGGAGGATCAATTATATACCAGGTCTATACCAGACACAGGAGATACAATAAGCAAAACAAATAATTGTTCTTCCAAAATTTATGGTAGCCTGGTAAAGACAGATAATTAGGCATGCAATTGAAATCAGGCAGCCCATATTTTAGGGGCCAGGACAAGATGACAAATAAACACCCGCATACCATATGCTGAAATATTTAAAGCTAATAAGCTGTTAAAATATGTTCTATTTCCCTTCCTTGACAAATATATTTCATAGAGACAAAATTGAAAAATATAGGTAAAATTATAGCCTTTATATGATCTAAAGTTGGCAAAATGTCAAAAATGACTGAATTAATTGTTATTGCATATGTCTGAGTGTTCCGTTGATGAGCTGAAGGTGTTTGAATGAATAACAAAATAAAGATATACATAATTCATAAACTATCATATATTTAAGTCATAAAAATTTTTCATTCATTTTAACAAAATCATTAATTAAGATGTTTTAGGTAACATTTTCATATAATTTGTGTTCTTTTAAGAGTAACGTCTAAATATCTTAAAACATTAAGATATAGTTATATTATTAGCTTATATAAAAATGTGAAAAATTTATTTTCATTAAAATGCAAATGAAAGTAAAACTTTAAAAAAGTTAAAATTGTTTTATATTTTTAAAATAATTTTTCTTTTAACAGAAGGCAGTGTTATGATTGCCCGGGTCTGGAAAGGGGAGAGCAAGGGGAATTATTGTTGAAAGGATATAGAGGTTCTGCTTTGCAAGATGAAAATGTTCTAAAGATCTGTTGTACAACAAAAGGCATATAGTAACACTACTATACACTTAAAAATGACTAAGATGATAAATTTTATGTGATGTGTTTTTACAATAAAAATATTTTTCTTTTAAAATATTCAAAATAACCTATTAAAATTAAAAAGCACTATACGAATTATGATAATTTATCATTTTAATAATTATAAAATAAACATTCAAAAGCTAGATTTTACAAATCAAAGCCACAATGAGATACCACCTTACAGAATGGCTAAAATTAACAACTCAGGAAACAACAGATGTTGGCAAGGATGTGGAGAAAGGGGAACTCTCTTGCACTGTTGGTGGGAATACAAACTGGTGCAGCCACTCTGGAAAACAGTGTGCAGTTTTGTCAAAAAATTAAAAATAGAACTACCCTATGACCCAGCAATTGCACTACTGGGAATTTATCCAAAGGACATGAAAATGCTGATTGAAAGGGGCACATTTACCCCAATGTTTATGCCAGTGCTATCAACAATAGCCAATTCTTGGCTAACAACAATAGCCAATGTCCATCAACTGATGAATGGATTAAGAAGATGTGGTATATATATATATATATATATGTGTGTATGTATATATGTATGTACATATATATATATGATGGAATACTACACAATGGAAAAGCATGAAATCTTGCCATTTGCAACAACGTGGATGCAAGTGGAGGCTATTATGCTAAGCAAAATAAGTTAGTCAGAGAAAGACAGATATCACATGATTTCACTTACATGTGGAATTTGAGAAACGTAATAGATGATCTTAGGGGAAAGGAAGGAAAAATAAGATAAAAACAGAGAGGGAGGCAAACCATAAGAGACTCTTAAATACAGAGAACAAACTGAGGGTTGAGGGGGTGGGGAGAATTGGTGATAGGCATTCAGGAGGACACTTTCTGGGATGAGCACTGGGTGTTACACGTAAGTGATGAACCACTGGATTCTACTCCTGAAGCCAAGACTACACTGTATGTTAACTAACTTGAGAATAAAAAACAAAAATAAAAAAATAAAAGCTAGATTTTTAAGTTTTTAAACATAAATCTTATCACATAGTCTCATTGGAAAAAAAAAGAAACTATTTGCAACCCTACTCTTAAATTCCCACCTACCCGTCAATGTAAAGCATCAGTATCATGTTCATTCATGTTACATATAGACCCATGTGTACATACAAATTTCAGAGTAATACACATCGGCAGCCATGTGTAAGTGTTGTGAATGCCATACTCATGTGTGAGTACCTTGTAATTCCCAGTTGGAGTAAGAAGAGAAGCAAGCAAACGGATACTTGACACCATTGGGAAATGGTGCTTTGTTATGTAAGAATTCATTGCATTCAAGATTTGTGAGAGGATGAATTTGACAGGTTAGTTTGTCATTTCTCTCACCTAAGTGCTTCCACTGTTGAATTCCTCTTTGTATTCTGGGGCAGAATCCACCCCCATCATCTCCCACCTAACCATAGACCTCCATGGAATTCAGATGTGGTCGCCTTTTGTTTTGAGGACCTAACACAATCTTCGCTGGGGCTTAACAATATTATTCAGGAGAATAGATGTTTCAGAATGCAGATAGGGGGCACCTGGGTGGCTCAGTCGGTTGAGCGTCCGACTTCGGCTCAGGTCCGGATCTCGCAGTCCGTGAGTTCGAGCCCCGCGTCAGGCTCTGTGCTGACAGCTCAGAGCCTGGAGCCTGCTTGGGATTCTGTGTCTCCCTCTCTCTGACCCTCCCCCATTCATGCTCTGTCTCTCTCTGTCTCAAAAATAAGTAAATGTTAAACAAAAAAAATTTTTTTTAAGAATGCAGATAGCCTGGGGCACATGGGTATCTCAGTTGGTTAAGCATCCGACTTCAGCTCAGGTCGTGATCTCGAGGTTTGTGAGTTCGAGCCCCGCATCAGGCTCTATGCTGACACCTCAGAGCCTGGAGCCTGCTTTGGATTCTGTGTCTCCCTCTCTCTCTACCCCTTCTGCACTTGTGCTCTGTCTCTATCTGTCTCTCAAAAACAAACAAATTAAAAAAGAAAAAAAAAAAAAGAATGCAGATAGCCAACCATGTGCTAGCATTGAACTTTGGATCTCAAATGGCAGAAAGGGCCACTGAACTGCATAGTAAATAAAGTTTAGCATCTCTTGGCTTTCTCCATGTCCAGAGCTCCTTTCTTTACTTCCCTCAGCTCTGGGGGTTTTGCACTTTCCGCTCACTACTCGCTGTGGCTCCCTCTCTTGTGAAGGCCATATGTTTTCTCCCTTTCCTGTTACTTTCCCTTCACTCTCCTCACAATAGAATTTCTGCTACTTCTGGTACAAAACTGGTAGTTAACCTGTGATTTGTTCTTTCCTGAATGGTGTAATAAACAGCACTTTTCCTAAGAATAGACAACATAACAAGTTCCTTCCCAGATTATCTTTTGAGTTTGGTTGATGTCTTCTGGATTCAGTGACTTTTCCCCAAAGATCAACTTTAATAACCAGTATATAGGTCACTGGGGCCTACAACAGGGAGGGACATATTTTGGGGAAGATGGGTGTACTGAATATTTCTAAAGCATTTGTTATAAAAAAAATGCCACAATCACGATTTCTATTTTCCTAATTCCAATATTTTTAATTCACTTAACTAATTCTATTCCACTTTTGCATTATATTGAGTCCAATGTAATCTAATTTTCAAAGGTCAAATTGCTATTACTTTTCACGTCCCTTAAGGAAGCTCCCTGTGTTTGATATTCCTTCGTACTTAACCGTTGATCCTTCAGAGATGTGAGGAAGTCAGGAAACTGGCTGGGTGTCTGATCCTACTCTACATTCTGATTCCCGAATTTAATAAATTACACTTTGAACAAGCCCAGACCATCACAAGTCACATGTTCTTTAAAGTCAGGCTTTTTATGGAACACTGCCTTCTATGCTAGTGTCCTTACATGACAGCAATAGTGGTATTAGTGACTGTTGAAAATGCCATTTAAGGATGGCAAGAAAACTAAAATCCTTTATGAAAGGTAATGAAAGTTAATTTGCACAGACACTTTTCAAAGCTAAATGCTTGAGACACCTTACATTTTTCTCATAATTCTAAAAATAATTAGATCACAATGTGGATTAATTTCTTGTCACATTTAATTTTTTAGACAAAAGCTGTTGTTCAGTTGAGCACCAATAATAATAATAATAATCCCCAAATGAAACCATTCAAACAACGTTGCCCCCATTTTCTCCCCCTGGCGCTTTTCTTTAAGAAAATAAAGGTTAGGGTCCCTAGATTTTGGACTGCAGACTGAGATGGGATTTTTAGTTTGGTTCCTCATATCTTAAAAAAAAGTCATTAAATAATCAAATTGTTGATTAAGAAAGAAACTCTCACATTAACTACTTACGATATTATAAGTAATGGATCTGACTGTTCAAAGGATCTCATTTTCAAGAGCCAAAAATGGAAAAAAATGTACAGGTAGTATCTTAGCAGCCATAATGAGTTATTAACCCAGAATTCCGTGATTGCCAAGATGTTGAACTCTACATTTAGAAAGATCAAGGTTCTGCTCCCAACACCACCATTCACTCCCTGACAACATCCAATAATTACAGTCACTCCTCTGAGCCTTGGTTTCTTCATCTGTAAACTTCAGATACTAATACCTAATCACCAGGTGAGCATCAAACGAGACAATAAGTAGAGAGCACTTAACAGGTTCAGTTCACTGAAGAAAACTACTCTGATGAAGCCAGGTTGACTTTCAGGACATTACAAAATATTGTTCAGTTGGTATCAAATTAATACTTAGAAGTAATGAAATAGCTTTGACATAGAGAAAGTCTCAGACTTGCAGGAGACCATCCAAATCCCAGGCTCTGAGGGGTCACGGGCCACTTCAGATTTAACCATGTGATGACAATCTTTGTGAGTCTCGCCTTCTGTATTTCCCAGAAACTCCGTGACCCTTGAATCCCCAGCCATCTGGCCTCTCACCTGTTGTGCCAAGGCTCCCAAGAACAGGGCTTAGGTCAGGGGTGACAGTAGGAAAGGCTTTGTAAGGAGTTGGAGGCACCTGCTCCCTCTGGGACACCTGAGGAAACATTCAACAGCTTGAATACAGCAATGCACAGCTGGGGAGACCAGTCCAAGTGGGTGGGCAGCATCTGTTAAGAAAGACCAGCCTCACTCACAGGCTAAAATACTCTCGAAACAGCTGAGATGGAGGCAAGCTAGTGGTGAAGCCAGAATTCCAGGCCTCTTCCGCAGAAACGGACGAGTGGATTTCTGTATGCCCCCCACCACTTTATCTGACACTTTCTCTGCTTCCCCCTCGCTGGGCCGCTCTGCTTTCCTCTTCAGCCACCAGGCCCACCTGGTGGCCTGTCCTAGCCCATGCAAGGTGGTAATGCATGGACTCTAAAGTCAGATGGCCAGAGTTCAGCCCCAGCTCTGCTACTCATTAACATTGGTAAGTTACTCAATCCTTTGATTCTCCATTCACTCATCTGTAAGATGGGGTCAATTAATATTATTTATTTCAAGAGTGGTTGTTGAAGGTTAAATTGTATAATATAAACTTCTCAATAAATACCAGCTCCTATAATCTTTTAAGAAATAGTTATTTCCTGAATGCAAGGCAGGTGCTAGCAGTCGGAAATTCGGTGGAAAAGAAAGCCATTCTGCTGACTGTCCTCTAGAAAGGAACGTACATCAATAAATAATCATACAAGGACAATGGAGTTGTGAAGAAAAGATACATAGTGTGATGAAAATATATAATGAAGGGCTGGAAAAGCCTTCCCTGAGAATGTGGCAAATTGGCCGACCTCTGAAGAGGGCATTGCCAGCTTCTGCCCAGCCCTGTCTACCTGCCCTCTGCCTGGGCCCCACCAGCACTTCAGGATGTGTCTGTGCTCCCCCTTCACAGTGATCTCTGTTCTATCTGCCCTTGGGCCTTTGCCTTGCCCATGAAAGAGCCAAATAGTGTTTAGGTATGTGTTAACACAGGAGGGAGTCCTGGGCCAACATTAGCTGTGGCAGTGATTATGTCCAGTCTGTGAAGGGTCCCTCAGTGGCAGGCATGTCTACGCATTTACAGTGAAATGTGTGGGTATTTTGGGAAACTTATCTTGAAGACTCCCTAATAGGAGATTTAAACTATGAGAGATTTAAACATTCAGGTCCACCCATGTTAAGTAGACAAGAAAATGGAAGGATTCTTCAGGTGACAATCGAGATCTGTTTGTTCACTATTTCCTAGACCTGCCACAACTATACATTGTCTCCTACCTGACCTCCTGCTGTCCGTATAGACTAGACTGCCTTGTATCCTCTCTGTAGACTCCCACAATGCTCTATCCCAAAAGCAAAATTGACCACTCCACCTTCTACAACATCTACTGGCCCTCTACTTGTGTGGCTGTGTCACCAGCCCAGGGGCTGATCAAGACCAGGAGATGCCCCTTTGCATCACCTGCCTGGCACATAGTGGCACTCAATTCCTGTAAAATGACTTGAGTCCCTTCGGCCATCCCTGCAGCTCTGATACCATGTGAAGTAGTGCCTGAGTTTTTATGAATGTCAACAGTATTTAGGAAGAAAACACTTCTACTTTATCACCTCCTTATTACATATTGGCTTCCAAATCTTTCTTTTACATATTTTTCTTATTCTAAATCCTACCTTCAATTTGAACTCAGGATATATTCTTAGTACTTTGTAAACTTTAATAATAATGCATTTTATTATATATTTATTTGCCCGAAAACGATCCTCAAATATGTACATGTATAGAGGCATAGCAGATACCCACAGATATTTATAATGTTTGACTCACTCCAGAATGATTCCTGGGATTTTTGCTGGGTCAGCCATCTGGCTCCTGTACTATAGGCTGTCGGGTGTCTCACTGCGGTGTCTCCCAACCTTCCATCCCCTCGTTTAGTTGGGTGACAGCTTGCTTCTGTGGTCAAAACCAGCCCTCACCTCCTTGAGTCCTTTTCCCACCCAAGTCAATCCCTGGGTAGTTATAGTGGACATAGCTGAGGGGGTGGCCACATGTCAGAGGTGGAGGGTACAGAGGGGAGAAGGAGGAAAAGGGAGAGCTCCCAGCTGCATGACTGTCAGGGGCTTCTGGTGGGGGAATCTGATGGAGTCAGGAGGTGAGAGGAGGACCAGCTGCTTAGCAGCTATTTATAAGACTGTCATATGGGGAAGTGTGTCTGGCCGGCAGAAGCAAAGGGGGGTGGCGGACTGAACTGGCTCCTTATTTAGCTTTATGACACACACGCAGCCCAACTGTGAGAACCCACTCTGTGTGGAGACACCTGGTCAAATCTGCCACTGCCAGACGGTGGGAAAGAACATTGACATTTCTCAATGGGATTGAAAAATGGTAGAGCAATTGAATTTTCAGCCAGAACAATAAACTTTTTTTCTGTTTTCTTTTCCTTCTTTGCTCAACCACGTGGGCCTCCCATCACATGGACTGGTGTTATCCCCAACCCCCGGCACCCAGGAGTCCAGGCCCCCAGCCTGATAGTAATGCGGCGCTAGTCAGGAAAGAACGGAAGCAGAGTTCGACTCTTCTTTAAGCTGGGCAGGAGCAATCAAAGTCTGGGGGTTTTCACAAAACCAGCTAAGCAGCAGGAAAGAGTGTCAGTTGGTCTCCTGGAGTGGAGGGAGGTTAATAATGTGGTGCATTTGGGTCCGTTTGGGGACCAATGTTATTTAATGTGTTTATTATTGATTTGGAGGAACAAGTAGATAGTACGTTAGTGAAGGCTGTGGAGGGCACTAAGTTATTTCACTTAGTAAACACCCAGAGAGTTGTGGAGAATTCAGGAAGGATTTTCCATGGAGTTAAAGAAATTAGAAATGAAAACGTCTTGTTAGATGATGTACTCCATCCCAGTGGGCCAGCACAGAATCGTTGCCGACAATAGAAAATATTTCCAAGAGTTTAATTCAACCTCAATTTTTAAATGCCTTGAGTGTGCTCACTGTCCCCTCGGAATATGGAAGTTCTGTCTCTTCCCTAATGCCTGTCTCAAATTTTTCTTTTTAAATTCCTCTTCTACACCTCACAGTTATTCCATGGGGCTGAGTGTTCTTTGTGGCTTCTCAGGATTTCTCTTTCTGTACGACATAATAAAAGCAGACCATTAGCATTCCTCCTAGCCAATTCTGCTCCAAAGTAATTCTTTTATCTTTTTTAAAACCATTTTGTCATTTCATTCAGTCTTCCAAGTTCCCAAATCCTGGCAACTGCCTCACCTCCAAAGTTCCTTTTCAGGGCCCCAAAGTAGTCTGGTCCCAAGCCTAGCCGGTTATCCTGGTGGCTTCATCTCTGGTTCCCGCCCAGGGAGAAGAAAATTATGTAAATGTTATACAGACATGTATTTATACAAATACCTATTCATATATCCAATGGCCTGTGGTTGAAACTCAAAGTCCTAAAAACCAAGCGAATACATTGGAAACTCTTCTCTACCTTGCCATCTAGGCTTACAACCAGCATTCTCGAGTTCCAAGTATCCATCTAGCTCTAACCACTTATAGTTCAGCTTACTATCCCCCAGTGAACCGCTTTGCAGTTTTCAATTCCCAGAACAGGGAGTTCTGGGCTCCAGGGCAGCTGCATGGAGCGTATTTTGTTATTTACAATATTCTTGACCATGCTGAGACATGGAGCAGCTTGATAAGAGACGGCTCTTTAAATAAATGTAAAGTTTTTTGTTTAAATTGATACTTCTCATCCTGATTGCTTAACTGCATCAATAACATGGGTAAACATGATTTGAGGATTAATTGTAATATATGTCTAGCCAAGACAATGGCGGAGGCTTCAACTTTGTACCCAATTTCAGTCATTTTTCTTCGTCCTGTTGGTATTGTCTTCCTATTTGCATCTCACCTGCAGTCATGGCTAAGTACTTACTGACCTCCCAGCTCCAGTGTAGGTATGGAAGAGATGGCAGTGGAGAAGCTGCATAGAAAAAAAAATCTCCTTGCAGGTTTGTTGTTACATTAGAGGAATTTTATAATGCTTCCACTCTAGCAAAACAGGCTTCTGTGTGGAGGTCTCCTTACATTGCCTATTCTTGTCTGGGAGGAAATATGGTTCTCCCAGCCCCAGATAAATACTCAAGGGATCATAGAATGTTAGAGCCGGAGAGATGGATCTTAAAGGTCATTTTAATTAGCCCCTGCATTTCTAGATGCTGGAATGGAGAAGCACAGAGTTTAAGCTCTTTGTTTGAATGCATGAGATGACTCCAGCAACTCATCTTTGAGTAGGAAAAATATTTAACAAATGTAAATAAAAGAACTCCCACTTTTGATGTGGCTACGGTATGCCACCAAGTAGAACATGCAAGCTGGTGTAAAGTGTGTAAAGTGTGCAAGCAGGTGTAAAGTGTGTAGCTCAGCCCCGTTATGTCTCTTATCAACAGTTGATTATTCTCTCCCTGGAAATGTACCTTCTCAGCCCAAGTGGTCAGGTGCAGTTTTTAGAAGGACCCAAGAAGCTTTGGGAGAAGAATAGGGTGCTGGCCCAGCCAGCCAGCTCAGCCTAATCAACCGTGGTAATCACGAGGCGACATATATCATAGATCATTCTCACATCGAAAATGCATAGAATTCAAAAGCCACTGTCAAAAGCAAATCTATTTATGGGTTAATAATAGAAAATGAGCAACCTCTTATCTTCTGAAGTAGTTCCCAGTCTCCATTTCAACATCTGTTTCTGTAGGATACTGTAGCGGATGTTGTGGCATGTCACCCAGATGCCCTTTCAAGACTAAGGGTCTCATTCTTCCTCCTAGTGGGACTGCGGGTGGAGGTGGTAGCTGATGGCTGTCAGCTGATCCACTCCAGGAATTGGCCCCGAGCTAGAGCGAGCTGCCTTGCCCCAAATCACATCCCTGCCAGGGAGGCGCCAATGACTAGTCCATTTCACTCCCAAAGATGGCTTATCCTGAGAGCACGCCTCAGTAAACTTCCTACATGCTTCTTCTTGGAGTGTGCTCCCTTGGGAACCCGACCTAACATAGATATATAGGACAGGTATTATTATTGCCACTATAAAAATAAAGAACTGGAAGCTCAGAGCACACTCTTCTTTCATAGCACTCATATATTTTATTGTGTAATTATATTCACTTCCACTCCAGTCAGAGACCTTCAGAATTACTGAAACACTTTCTCAAAATGCTTATGCCCAGGTCATATCCTGGAAATGCTTCCAGCTCTATTAAGTCTGGGCTGGGGTCTTCACTGATTAATTGTATGTTGAAGCTCCCCTGGCAACTCTGAAGGATATCTCTGTTTGAGAACACCTAGGTAGAAGGATCCAGTATTTCTTAGTCATTATTTTCCTCCAACAACACTTACAACAACGCCTGGCATATGGCAGCACTCAATAAATGTTAAATTAATGAATGAATTCCCTAAAGTCATAGATGGATTCATAACAAAGGCCTAGGACTCCTGGCCCATTGCTTTCACTGCTGGAGGTATTTAAGGGGAAAAAAAAAAAACTTTCTTAGCAATATCTTAATCATCACTCCTCTGGCAATTGTTTATTTAACTTCTTAAAATTCCTTTCAGCAATGGCAACAAAAATAAAGCCACAAAAAAAGCTGTATGCTAATAGGCTCTCTTAATAATTTTACCACCGAATTATATTGTACACTCTCCACTGTCATCCCCCACCCCAGAGTCATCTGGGCTAGAAAGATGATAGATACACAGATTAGTCTCTGGTCGTAATGAACACATCCATTATAAAAGCAATAGTAACTGCAACAGGGATTATGTGCTTGGCGAAAACATCTCCAGTGTCTTGTAAACACCTCAGCCTTCTGGCAGCCCCCCTGTGGGCCTATTTACTGCCTCTACAATGCAAGGTAGCTACTGTCTAATTATACACAACTGGCTTGGTTAATCCTGTATAATAATAATTAAAAACAATTCATATTTTTTTCTTTTACTCTCTTTATTAACTTTAAACTTTTAAAAGCCTCAGAGGTCCCTGTAGAATCAAAAGCTTATTAAAATATCAAGACATGCGAGCCTTTTCAAGTGCATATTATTACATTTGTTTTTGTTAACATGACAAGGCCCAGAAGAAACTCAGCAGACTTCTGTAGATCAAAACAAAGGCGATGTGAGAGAAACTGGAGCAATGTCACCCATAGCCATACAGGAAACAGCAGGCCCCACAGGACTGCCCTCAGCAGCAGCCCGGATGGGCAGGACAACATTAAGGGAGAAAGAACATAGCGAGGGGGGAACTGCCCCACCTTGACTGCTTTCTCAGGTAGGCCTGCCTAGGCTCTGGGGGCTTTTGGCTGCCTTGGTTACCTGGCCCACGGGGTCCCAGTATCAGATGCATCCTTTCGACAGGAGGGCTTGAGAGAGGGCAGGGAAAGGATGGGAAGGTGCTGTTCCAGGCTGTAGGCTGCTTGGATACTCAAAAGGGGACAACTGAAGGAGCTGGCTGCTTGGCTTACAGGGAAATAAAGGAGTCTTACACACATAAACCCACATGCACATTCTGGAAACGCACACAATGGACACTCCAAGCCTCTCCATGGGCCTTGGGTAAAGAAGGGCCTTCCAGGCCACTTATTTGAGGCTACCCATCCTTGATTCCTTTCCCTTTTTGGAAACTCTCTTTGCTTTATTCCACCTCCTTCTAGGCTTGGGAGGAGGGGAATCGGGCTGAGTTGTGTACATGGTGTGATTGGGCTTCTGGCCTCCTTCAGGGGACCACAGGCCCTTGGATCAGCCTAGGTAAAGACTAGTTAGTAATTCCCAAAGTGGACTCTTCTCGTTCCCTAATCACAAAAGGAACCCACATATTCGATGGAGTATTAGAGCTTTAGAGTGAAAGGGTTGCAGTGGTAGAGAAAGGAAAGATTCCCTTGCTTATCCATACCAACTAATTAGTGCTAAGTAATTTTAATTGGTCTCAAGAAGCAGAGGAGAGTGTGAATCCACATAGGCCACACACAGGCAATTACTATTCTGAGCAGAGAAGTAACATTATCTATTGAGCACCTTCCAGGGTCAGGCATGGCGCCAGGTGTTTCATACATATGTAACCTCCCGTTTGAGGTAGGGAACTGTGTGTTACTCAAATGAAAGTACCTAGGACAGCAACTACACTTTATACATATTTATCAAATGGATTAACTCATAATCCTCACAGTGACTTTGTTTGAGACATTACTATCCCCATTTGGCAGATGTGGAAAGTGCAGCTCAGACATTTGCCTGAATTCTTACTTCAGACACTCTCCTCCACTGGCTTTCAGGTCTCCACACTCTCGGTTTCCATCCTACCCCTCGTTCACCCGTTCCTCCTCTTCTTCCTCATTTCTTAATTTTGGAGTATTTTCTTCTCCAAATTTACTCCCTTGGTGACCCCACTGAGGCTTGAAATACTGGTAACTCCCTCACTTATATTTCCTCCCCATACATCCCCTCACACTCCAGACTTGTCTATCCAACTGGCATTCAGCATCTCTCATCTCAGCTTGGAGGTCTATTGGATATTTCAATCTTAACATGTTGAAAATCACACTCCTGATTCTTTCCCACCAAATTGACTTCAGGTACACCCTCCCCAACTCTGTGATGGCAACTCCACCCTTCCTGTTGCTCAGGCCAAAAACAATGGGCCATCCCTGGATCCTGTCTTTCTCTAGTAACCTATCCACCCTCTGTCTTCAAAATATATTTAATTTGGTACTTCCTGTCAGTCCTCCAACATTGACACCCAGGTCTGAGCCTTCCATATTGCTTGCTTGAATTATTGCAACAGCTGACTGGGCTCACTGCCTTCAGCCTTGCCCCCTGACACTGAAGCTATATCATGCCACTCCTTTGCTCAAAATCCTAAAATTCACACCATTTAGCTCAGAGTAAAAAGATAAATTCAAAATCCTTCGACAACCTACAAAACCCAACATGACCTCCTACCTCCCTCACTTGCAGAACCTCAGCTTTTATTTATTTATTTATTTTTAATTTATTTTGAGAGTGGGGGAGGAGGGGCAGAGAGACAAGGAGAGAAAGAATCACAAGCAGGCTCCACACTGTCAGCACAGAGTCCAATACAGGGCTAGACCCCACAACAATGAGATCATGATCTGAGCCTAAATCAAGAGTGGGACGCTTAGCCAACAGAGCCATTCAGGTGCCCCCAGAAACTCATCGTTTTAAATTCTCCCCTCACTCCTTGAACTCTAGCCATCTTGTCTCCCACCTTTGTTCTGGCTGTTTCCTCTGCCTAAAGCTACCTCCAGAAATTTGCCAGCTAACATGCTTTAAATCTTTGTACAGATCATACTTCCTCAATGAAGCGTATAGGATATTGTGGCTTGTCAATGAGATAAATACAGAAACTTAGAATGTGTAGGAATTTTTATAGCAACTTGACATTGGCCTGACACCCATGCATATGGTCTCTTGACCAGGGGCTAGGCCAGTCCAGGTATTGTTGCTGTGCAACATGAGTCACGTGTGGTGTGAGCTTGCTCACGGGTCACGCGCACTGGTCTGCAATACACTGGAAGGTACAAAGCTGCTTCCTTGTCACAGTAAGTTTGAGAACTGGATGTTCTAGAGAGCATCTAGAGATGTTCTAGAGGAGATTGTTTTATGTTAAACTGGGACTTGGAGGTTGCGGAATAATTCTCTCTATTGTCTCCAGCCGACCTGATGCTTTGAAACTCCTGCAAGTTCATTTCTCCTTTCTTCTCTCATGTTACCCAGAACCTGTATTCCCTTTTCCCCTCCAGAAGTTTGTATGTGATCCACTCAGTTAACTTGGAGAGAGAAGGCAGAGAGGTAGAGCTAGAGACAAAGAACACAGCTGCTGATCTTGACAGCTGCTGCTTCTGTTACTGAAACTGGGAATTAACTGAATTGGAGAGACTGGATAGAATTAGCAAGCCGTGGGATGTATCTGCTGGGAATTGGCTTTCTTCAAGCTGGTCAGAATGAGAATTTGGGAGGAGGGCTGGAAAGGGAAGGCCTCTGGAGACCCTATAGGGGAGCACTCACTCTGCAGTTGGCTCTCCCCTGAGTCCAGGGGAATCAGTTTCCCCAGCTTTGCCCCCTTCTCAGAATCATCACCCATGTTCCTCCACAGCAGACATTTTCCTCCTTTTCTTTCTATCACCTGTGGTAAAGTAGTTATCTTGATCAGGGAAGCATGAAGGGCTCTGACATTTTAATTATCATCTGTCTCCTTGAACAACAAGAATAAGAGGGAAAACAAATCCCTTAAGAGTTACCTGCTGGAGGGTTTTGCCAGGTCTCCTTTTACTCTACCTTCTGTATAGTTAAGCGGGATCTAGGCTGTGAGTTATGGAAACGGGGACTATGAAAATGCAGAGCTGTGTGTGGCCCACAGTGTGGAGCTGAGGAGGACCCCGGGGGGCCTAGGTGTGGAGTGGTATGAAGAGGCTCATTACTGAACGCTTCTATGGATCACAAGCGAGTTTCATAATTTCTCTTTGACTCTGTTTCCTAATCTAAAAGTGGGGCTAATACCAATATCACTCGATAGATGTGAAGATTAAATGTATGCACAAAATATACATAAGGCCCTTAGCACAGAGGCAGATGCTTTTACAAGTGATGCTCAGACAGTAGGCAGTGGTAGCAGGTGCTTTCAGTGAGTTATGTCTGTGTGAATTTTATCAATTTCTGGACATCTTTTACTCTCTGGCTCCCTCAGTGTGCCAGGCAGAATAAGCTCCCCTTCCCCTCCCAAGAAGTCTACACCCTAATCCATGAAACCTGGGAATTTGTTGTGTTACTTGGCAAAGGGGAATTAAGGTTGAGTACGGAATTAAGATTGTTGGGGCGCCTGGGTGGCTCAGTTGATTATGTGTCCGACTTCGGTTCAGGTCATGATCTCGTGTTCCGTGCGTTTGAGCCCTGCGTCAGGCTCTGTGCTGACAGCTCAGAGCCTGGAGCCTGCTTCAGATTCTGTGTCTCCCTCTCTCTCTGCGCCCCCCCCCCCACCCCCCATCCCCACTTACTGCTCACACTCTATCTCTCTCTCAAAAATAAATACACACAAAAAAATAAAAAAAAAAGATTGTTAATCAGCTGATTTAGCGTGGATTATCCAGGTGGGCCCAATGTAATCACAAGGGTCACAAGGGAAGGGGGCAGCATAAGAGAAGGCCAGGGTGACTCAATGTGTGGACTCAAACCCCCTGTTGCTGGAGATGGAAGAAAGAGGCCAGGAAGCAAGGAAGGAAGGCAGTCTCAAGAGGCTGCAAAAATCAAGGAAAGGGATTCTTCCTAGAACCTCCGGAAGGAATGTGATCCTGCCAACACCTTGGGTTTAGCCCCATGAAATCCATTCCAAATTTCTGACCTCCAGAACTGTAAGATAATAAATTTGTGTTGCTTTAAGCCACTATATTTGTGGTCATTTGTTACAACAGCAATAGAAAACTAAAATGCATCTCACCCTGTCTGGTGTTTATAGAACTGCACAAAGGCCAGGTTCTTATGCCCTAGTCAGTGAACATTCAGCATGTGCTCACAGAGCTCCTGCTATGCATGCAGCATTGTGGTAGGACCATAGGGAGAATGGAAGGAATACAGGACTCTCTCTGCTAGGTCTTACCTTCTCCTGAGTGGACAAAATAGGCAGGTATATGTGAAATGTATGGTACAAAGCAGTAAAAGAACTACAGGACAGAGGGAGGGCTTCACTATGGAGATAAGGAGTGTGAAGGTCTGGCTAGTATCTGAATATACCACAGGCGGGACATTCATCTGAAAGAATATATGTCTCACGATATACATGGGAAAGAATGAGGCTGCTTGGACTTTCTGCCTTTATGATGGGCAGAGGTAGACAATGGGTAGGAGAGAGGTGTGTCAACTCCATTGCTTCTTAGCTGACAACCTCAGGATATGTCATTTTATCCTCTTCATCTATAAAATGTGGAATATACCCAGAGCAATTTTATAAGGATTAACTAGACATGACCCATGCAAGTACTTTGTAAACTATAAGGAATACATACAAATAAGCTTTCTGCCTCTAATCTCTTTTGTAAAAGTTGGTCGCCTATGTCCAACTGGCATCCTCAATAGTTATGCATAAAAGCTAATGTAAGCAACCTCTGGCTTCATCCACAAACTGTCAGATAAAGACTTAGGGGTGCTGTTGGGAAATTGTTAATTACAAATAAATAGCTCCTCTCCTATAGCCAGGAACCACTGTGAACACCAGAACAGGGCAGCTACTAGAAGAGCACTCCTGGGAAGTAGAAAGCATTTGCTCTGGATCATGAAGTAAGCAATGCACAGCACATGGTGGGAAAAGGCAGGACTTTCATGATCCCGTCTAGGGATAAGAGGCTGACTTCATGAATGCTGGGACTTGAGGAGAGCATTCACCATACATAAAAGCTCTCTGGGGGCTAAGGGTGTACTGATACTGGAGCAGCACGGTTGTTCTTGACAAGGAAGTACAGATAAATCCCCAGGGCCTGGACTCCAAGGCAGTGTCTTGTCTGACAGCCATTTTTATTTCTTCCCTATTCTGAGATGGTACAGCTGTTCAGGCCGTCAGTTACCCTTGGACACTCCCAGTAGTCGCAGAGCTCCCCACAAGGTCATCCGGAGGAGCAAACGAGCTGAGGCCTACGGAAGAGTTTTGCAAACTGGAAAGCCATGTCTATCAAAAGGTGAATCCAGACCAGCAGCATCACCTTTAGAAATGCGAATTTCCAGCCTCCACCCCACGCCACTGAGTCGGAAACTCTGGAGTGGCACCCAGTACTGTGTCTCACGAAGCCTTTCAGGGATGCTGGTGCCTGCTACTGTGTTAGCACCCCTGCTGTCCAGTTACAGCATTACTTCTTTTCCAACGGTTTCCTGGCACCGCTGCCCCTCTACCTTGGGATGTAGGACTCTTTCCTCTGGGCTCCCTGTGAGAGAACCAAGAGCCCCAGTTGTACCACTGAAAGTTTTGTGCATAAACCTCTTCATTTGGAAGATCAAGGTCGTTGGTCTTCCCAGAAGGGACTTCATTTTTTTTTAAGTTTATTTATTTATTTCAAGGAAGAGAGAGAGAGAGGGAAGAGAGACTCTCAAGCAGGCTCCACACTGTCAGTGTAGAGCCCAATGCAGGGCATGAGATCATGACCTGGGCCAAAACCAAGAGTCAGACGCTTAACTACTTGGCCCCCAGTCCCCCACTTCATGATCTCCTTAATTAAATATGAATATGGCCCTTATCTTATTTCATCTTGTATCTCTTCATGGCTTTGGGGAATATGCTTATCCTAGTGTTCCTGCGAGGCTGGCAGAGAGTAGGGACTATATACTAACCCTGGGCAGCAAACACATTAAGCCATCATTGTACAGCACAATGACAGAGATATGTGCGGGGCCCTGTGGGCATGAAGACACCAGCCCTGGACTTCAGAGGAGTAGGGAAGGCCTCAAGGAAATGAGGACACCTAAGACCAGGTAGGGTGTTGCAAGCTGAAGGGTATTGGGTTACGTATTCTCTAAGGTTAGAGTCAATTCAAATGCCTACAGGTGTGAGGAAGGAAACAGGTGAGTGAGACAGGCAAGGTATGAGGCTTTACAGACAGAACATGAGCTGTCGAGTCTAAAGAGGGCAGGGCTCTTCTGATGCTGCCTCACATTTCCTGGTAGGAATGCATGCTCTGTGGCCAGGTTGTCCAATTTTGCAATAGGAGGCAGAACTTCTGATTATTTTCCAGCAGATGTCTTTCCCCACCCGCACTCCTGCCCCCATGGCTTCAGTACCTGCCTCATTGACACTGGTTAAAGGATTGGTATGGTATTTTACAGAGCCTCTAGTAGGATTTACTCTGACATCACAAGGATTTGGGGAAGTACGGTGGATTTCATAGCCAAGGGACCGTGAGTATCCCAATTCTCCTTACCACTTTTGATAATGATAGTTCACTTCTTGATTGTGGCAAACTATACAATGATTTCTGTGATCCGGAGAGATGTATAAGTGATAGATATGCTTAATTTTAATATATGAATATAAGGATGAAGACTGTTAAGAGAATTCTTTTCCAAGCAACAGTATATATTAAAGGGTGACACTGTCACTAAGCTTAAAGTTGGAGCTATTGCTGAGGTAATTTTTTTCAAATTTTCACCTTTAATCTTTCTTTGTTTTTGAAGTGACATTTTGAGAGAGTTAAGATTTGTTCTAAAATGTACCTTGCATACACACACACTCACATATTTGCACTTGTGTATGAAAAGATCATGGGGTCTGTTTACCTGAGATTATTTTTTACTCTCTGTTATTTTGATTGGCTTGTCTTGCAATCCAAGGAAACACTCAACAGCTTATGTATCTTGAGTGATTAAAATGACTTCATAATAGAAATCATACAATTTTAACATTGATGGCTGTGAATACTAATTAATTTCTGAAAAGAAGTATGAATATTTTTGTTAGAAAAATATTACAAAAGCATGTTTATCCCCATGAAAATTTTAGACTATGTTTATTGAAATATGACTCAGAAGTCATGTGAGGCTTATGAAGATAAAAGAGTTCTTTAAATTCTGGTCTGTTTATTTTTTTCTCAGCTAAATTGCTTCTCTACAGAGAACATTACTGACAAAAAGGTGAAAATAGGCCAAGAAGCACCATGGAAATTAATAAAAGCCCTAGAGTGCCCTTCTTAATAGAAGGTATCCACTATGTGTCCAGGATATTCAAAAGTGAATGAATCCGGTGTTGTATAAAACGGTCCCATGCAATATTTAACTTCATGAGAATTTCTGCATAGCAAATATTTTCTGGTTATTTTAGTGAAATTGTCACTCATGCAACAGCTTTGAACTAGTTAACTCCTGGGTAGAAGAAATGTAATTTATTTTGAAATACAGGGAAAAGAAATAAAAAAAAAAGCCAAAGCAGTTGTAAGCCACATTTACTTCTTTCTGGTTTTGAAAGATTTTTCAGCTTTTTAAGAAAAGAGAATTAGCACAAAGTATTTCCTGGGCATCTCTTAAGGTTGAAAACTGAAGAAAATTGAAATAATGGCCCCTGTGTTTGGCTTCCTTCCTCCATAACTGAAAACTCTTCCATATGTTTGCTGTCTTACCCCTCCTCATCCCCACTCAATCTCTTTTTGATTTCCGGGATGGCTGATCTTGATTTCCGGGATGGCTGATCTTGTTTTCCTGTTTCTCTGTTTGGCTGCTATTGTTTGAGAGCAGCAGGACATCCACAGGAATGGCTCTCTGAGGACCCAGAATATCTCTATTCTTTGGGCTGTTTGTCCCCATGTCAGTACTACAACACTAAGAATTTAGGGGGCTCAAATCATTTACAAGGGTACAAAGTACATTTTGTCATTTGCATCCTGAGGTCCAAATCTTTCTTCAGATTGCAAATGAACCAACAAAACAAAACAAAACACAATTCTTTTAGCTGTGGTCAGTAACAAATGTGACACAGAGCAAGGAGATAACACCAGACCCTTTCGGGGCCGGACCTCTGCAAGGTCACTAGTTCCCATTAACAATAATGCATTGACTCTTGCCCCTTTGGGCTCAGAAAAATGGACACGCCACTTGGGCCATAGCTCAGACTTAGGTATAGGGAATTGATCATGCCTGAGCACCTGGCTCAAATTAGAGCTTGTTAAGGGGCATCTGGGAACCACATTGAAAGGACTTGCCTCATACCAGGGATGATTTAATGCTTATTTCACCCCAAATCAGGACATGCATTAGAATTTGTGTGTGTGTTTGAGAGATGGAGAGCACGAGCAAGATGGGGAGAGGGGCAGAGAGAGAGAGAGCGCATCTTGAGCACACTCCACACTCATCACACTCATTGCAGAGCCTGAGGCAGGGCTCAATCCCACAACCTTGGGATCATGACCTGAGTCAAAATCAAGAGTCAGAGGCTCAACCAGTGGAGCAACCCAGGCACCCCTAGAATTTTTTAAGTTTATTTTTATTTATTTTGAGAGAGGGAGACAGAGAGAGGGAGGGAGGGAGGGAGGGGCGGGGGGGGGGGCGGAGAGAATCACAAGCAGGCTCTGCACTGGCAGTGCAGAGAGAGCCCAGTGCTGCAGGGCTTGGACTCATGAACCATGAGGTCACGACCTGAGCTGAAACCAAGAGTCTGATGCTTAACCGACTAAGCTACCCAGGCACCCCTCCCCTAGAATTTTAAAAAAAAAATTTATTTTTATTTTTATTCCAGTATAATTAACATATAGTGTTATTAGTTTCAGGTATACAATATAGTGATTCAACAATTCCATACATCACCCAGTGCTCATCACAAGTGCACTCTTTAATCCCCATCACCTATTTCACCCATCCCCCCATGCACCTCCCCTCTGGTAACCATCAGGTTATTCTCCAGAGTTAAGGACATGTGTGGGAATTTAAAACCCTATCAAACTCTCTATATAAGCTCTTTTGTGAGGGCAACGACCATACCTAAAACATCACATGCCCAATGCATTCCACACTCAAGGTTAATTCATACATCTAAAAGTCAACTTTTTTTTTAATGTTTAATGTTTTTTTAAACATTTAAAATTTTAAAACATTAAAACATTTTTTAAACACTTATTCAGTTTTGAGAGAGAGAGGCAGAGTGAAAGCAGGGGAGGATCAGAGAGACAGGGAGACACAGAATCTGAAGCAGTCTCCCAGCACAGACCCCAATGCAGGGCTAGAACTCACAAACCATGAGATCATGACCTGAACCGAAGTTGGCTGTTTAACCAGCCGAGCCACCCAGGCACCCCTAAAAGTAAACTGTTTAAATGATAGACTCCAGGGTTTTTTGTACCTATTGTCTACGAACTCCTAGTTAGTTAGTTTATTTATTTATTGAGAGCGAAATTGCATGTGAGTGAGAGAGAGGCAGAGAGAGAGAATCTTAAGCAGTCTCCATGCTCAGTGCAGAGCACAGTCCCATGACCCTGGGATCATGATGAAATCAAGAGTTGGATGCTCACCTGACTGAGCCACCCAGGTGTCCCTAGTTAGTTGATTTTATTATCTCCACTGTACTCATCTATGATCTTAGATTTGGTATTGCCCTTCCTCTACTTAAAGCTGTGCTCTTCAGGAGTGGTATGGAATCAGTCATTTCTACCATAGTGAGAATTTAAAGCATGTGTATAGCTTCTCCCAGATGTTTTTATTTATCAATAATAATAAGTTAAGCATGCAGTGAAAATTTTCAGTGATACGAAGGTCTAACACTCAAACAGGACTTTAAGTGAAATTATATCAGTCATAAGCATTTTAGTTTTCTGCCCCATCCATTCTCAGTTAGGGGCCTGACATCTTCCTCTGTTGATGGAATAACCCTGAGTGGCCAGTCATTAGCATGATGGCCCTCTTGCTGTTTCTACCTAACCATTTAGAAACTCTATGCTACTTCCAACATCCTTCCATAGAAATCTTCTCCCTTGCAATGTACAAGTTAGGTAATTGGTCTTCAAAAGCATAGAATAAAACTTAAAGAGGCCTGAAGGTCAGGGAGCTAAGATTCACAAATCGCCTTTTCTCCCTTTATAACATGGGGGTTGCCATGCCATGCCATGGTGATGGGAGGATGGGAATTTGGAAAAGACCAGGAGATGCAAAAAAAATTTTTGTGATGTCTCCTCCTGAGTCCAGCCTGGGCCAAGATTATTGCTTGATCTCATTTTGTGGTGAAAGGTGGTCAGTAAACACACTTGGATTCTTTGTCTTATCATCTCTGCTTTCTCTGTGCTACCCTGAAAACTTAATAGGGCCTAGTGCTACCAGGGGGTTAGTGCTTCTATGGTTTCCACGTCAAATCTCATTTTAAATAGTTAAATGAAAGACTGTTGGAATTTCAAGCCTTCTCAAGTATATGGATGATTCTGGTAAGAGTCATGCAGGAGTGTGCTTGACATTGTATCATACAACGGGTAAGGTAGACCTTGTTGCTCCATCCTTGCGATCCATAGCAAAAGGAGATAGAGAACAGAACGAGTCTTTCCTTGTCTTTTTCTAATAAGTGCAGAAATAAAGCCTTTGAGATATTTTTCATTGATTCAGTGCTCTCATTTGAGGGCCACATATCTCTTATGCAGAGAGAGAGCCAGACCCCCAGTCACCATCTCATTGACAATTTGAATATAGACACTCCAGGTTCACAAGGGAAACTCTAAGCAAATGCACATGTTTCATAACTAGAGGAATTTGATCCCAGAGGCCTCCATGGAACCCCTGACCATGGAGAGCTGGAGGGCCCAAGGTCTATGGCTCAAGTCATTACTTAGAACCTCATACCTGTGTTGGTCATCCAGGTATTACTAGTCACAGGTCAATAAAAGGCAGAAAATAGTAGACTCGACAGCAAGATAGTAGTCTTCTTCCTAAAGTCTAGAGTATGTGGCCTCTGCCACCCACTTCTTGGGTTCTGATACCTGAAGCCCCACTTATATCCACTAGGTTCTTTACAAGGGAGGAAGGAAGAGAAGTAATCTTTGTCACAAGCTGGAAGAAGTCTGGCTTGTCTCATCATACCAACTGTGTGAGAGGAGACAGAGGGACCCAGGGAGAAAGACAAATGTTTTTAGAGAAAAATCCAAAAAGGGTATTTGTATGTACAAATGAGCTTTAAACTTCTTTGTCTCCTTGAGTGTCCCACACCCCAGAGTCTAATGTCCTGGTAGCATCTTTGGCCTTGACCTATATCAATGACCCTCTTGGTCCTCAAAACTCCTTCTGGACCAGGGCATTTTCACAACCCCTGATGCCTACATGGTCCAGGCAAGTAATGTCAACATATACCATGTAGGGACTTGGGGGAGTTGGTGGCTGTAATGGGAATAGCCATTCAGTTTTAGCTGATGGTTATCATGAGAAAATGCAATGCCAGATATTCCAATTTTTAAAGTGAAGCTAGGAATTCAGATTTTTATTTGTATCTCTTATTCTTAGGATGCTAGTTCCATTTTAAAAAGCAAAAAACAAAACAAAATAAAAACAAAACACTTTATAACAGATACAGGCAGATGGCCAGTTACCAATTTCTACCCTGAAGCTTAGACATTAAAGCAACACTATCCAAGAGTCTGGGTGGCTCAGTTGGTTAAACATCTGACTCTTGATTTTAGCTCAGGTCATGATCTCATGGTTCATGAGGTTGAACCCTGTGTCTGGCTTTGTGCTGACAGCATGGAGCCTGCTTGGGATTCTCTCTCTACCTCTCTCTCTCTCTCTCTCTCTGCCCCTCCCCCCCTCAAAATAAATAAATAAACATTAAAAAAACACCATTCAACATTGATCATAATAAATATTACATGAAAAAGTAAGTTTGGGAAATTCAAGACAGAGTGTATTGCTAACACATGGTGAAGGCTGTGCAGTAGCTTATACTTCAGGACATTCAAGCATAACTAAAGCAGAGGATAGTCTAGATTATATCTAGAATCTAACTGCTTCTTCCTACCTTGGTTTAAGCTGCCATCATCTCTTGCTTAGATCATTGTAATAATCTCCTAAATCATCTCTCTGTGTCTATAATTGTCCCTTAGCTCAATTCTGTAAGCAGAGAGATCTTTTCAAAACATGTCAGATCATGTATCTCCTCTGCTTAAAACACTACTATGGTTCCCATTTCACCTAGACCCAACGCCAAAAGGCCTTATTATTGCCCAAAAGGTCCTTGGTATTCTGGGCCCATTCTTCTCTGACTTCATTTTCTTCTCCTCTTTCTCTTGCTCCTTCTGCTCATGCACCTCGCAAATTAGGGCTTTTGCTGGCTGTTCCCACTGACTTAAATTCTCTTCCCTCTAATATCCATTTGCTCCCTGTAATGTAGAAGCCTGCCCTGATCACTCAATTTGAAATTGTCATTCACTCCTACCCTGGCACTCTCTATCCTCTTTACTCTGCTTTGCTTTTTCTCTTTATCCATAGTACATATCCCTTCCATTGTAATATATAACTTGTTATGTTTATTGGTTATTGGTTATTATTTTCCATTGGAATATAAGCCCCATAAGGGCAAGAATATTTATTTCTTCTCACTGATAGATCTCCAGTACATAACCAGTGCTTGCACAAAGCATTGTGGGAACACTCACTATATTTTTATTGTGAATTAACTAATGAATGGAATTATGTGGATATGGAAACATATCTTTGCGGAAGTCCCATTGGTCTAACAGATCGTAGTGCCGTAAATAATAATAGGTGCAGCCTGAGGCCAGTTGTGTGGCTGGGTTGAATCTGGAGATTTGGTGACTCTTGAATGTGTCAAGGACCATACATGATGAGTGCCGAGAGAAAACAACAGGCTTCTTGAGTTTTGCTTCCATGAAGGGGCTATGCGAGCATCCGAGCCTGGAAGAGCTTGGTCTGAAACAGTGTACAAGGAACAGAGCCTCTTTGCACATAGTATGCTTGCACTGCTTCTTTGAAATCTGGTTGATGATGACATCTCCTTGGCAAAAACTCAGTCTCCATGGTCCTGACTAATGTTCTGTTAAGACCTTGAGGTAGCAAAACCATTTCTCCTAGGAGGTCGGTTTGAGCACCGGCAGAAAGACAGGCAATCTATCCCTGTGTGCTGGCAACTGGCCTCTCTTCAACATCTGTTCCGTTCAGTTTTCCTATTACCACACACATGCCAATTAATTTTTAACTGCATTAACATATACTTCCTGCCATATCACCCACCCTCCCTGCTCTCTTCTTGGTGAGCTTCCTTCAGACCTACTCTCAGAAGATGGAACGTTCTCAAGGCATGATCCCAAGTGAACCTTACTGAGAGAGTTGATGTATCAGTGGAATCTTATTTCAGCCTCTACCCACTACACATTTTTAAATAAAAACTGCACACAGCACAAGACAATACATAGCTTACTGGCAGGACTTTTAACTTGAAAACATGAATTGCTTACCATCGCAAGGATGGCTTACCCCTGACTAAAATTCTCCTATCACCTATCCAACCTAGTCCCACCTAGAAAAAGCCTGTGATTGATAACTACTTGAGGAAGAGTTTGAAAGCCAGCCAGAGGCTAGAAAGCTCAGGAAAGGAATTTTCAAGGAGCTGACACGTGAGGACAGTAGACAGAACTTTGTTACCTTGATGTCTGAGAGGACAGCTTTCAGCCACTGGAGCTCCTGAGAGTTAGGAAAAGAAGCAGATTGAATCACTTTAGTGGCCAAATGGGAGAGGAGGTGAAGAGCTTCAAGACTGGCCTGGCTGGGTCTTTCAGTTGGACTGGTCTCACATTCTCTGCAGTTTGGGTCACATTTAGTCCTCCCTTCAGGCCTTTGCTCACTTGAGTTCACTTTGTTCACCTGCCAACCGGATTCCGTTCATCTCAAAAGCCAGCCACATGCCGCCCTCTTTTGTGGACTCTTCCTGATCTCCCTCATCTGATAAATCCAACTTCTGGAGCTTGCCTTGAATCCTTAGTCTCTTTGCCATACAGCTTAATGTTCTAGTGTGTTATTTCATACATATCAATTATTTCTCCTACTACCTTATCAAATAATATCCTCCATAATATAATGCTATTACAATAATGTTAAGGTGAGGGCCTCAGAGAGATCCAGGCTATCCAGGACAGCCTGATATTAAGGACTTGGGGTACAGTTTCAGTGTGTAGAATAACAATATCCATAGAGAAGATGTGTACCCAAGTGATTCACAAGATGATCCACTCAATTAAGGAAAAACCATATTAGAACTTCTATTTACATTTACTTTTCAATTTCATCATTTTAAGATTTCTATTGTGTAACTTATCATACACGCATTATTTTAGTGAAGTGCACATGATTTATAAATAATTTAATACACATAAATTAGAGTGGCTAGGTCAAAGTTATATTAAAAAGGTGTGTGCACTCAAAAAAATCTTTGAGATTACTGGCATAAAAGTCCAAATAGAAAAATAAACATCTGGATCTGTCTACATATTCCTGAATAAAACAAAAGGAGATCATCTGACTTTAGAAGGAAACAAATTGATGTACTTATCACCAATCATATATTGTATGATAAATACAGTATAACTCCAAACCATTTGTACTTCTTGCTATGATAAGTACTATGGCTTTTGAGAAATCGTCCCTTTTAAAATTGTTGGTTCTGGGGCACCTGGGTGGCTCAGTCAGTTAAGCCTCTGACTTCAGCTCAGGTTGTGATCTCAGGGTTTGTGAGTTCCAGCCCGAGGTGGGGCTCTGTGCTGACAGCTCAGCACCTGGAGCCTGCTTTGGATTCTGTGTCTCCGTCTCTCTCTGTCCCTCCCCTGCTTGTGCTCTGTCTCTCTCTCCCTCAAAAATAAATAAACCTTCAAAAAATGTGTTGGTTTTGAGATTCTAAAATAGAGCAGATTATTGATATTTATGAGTTGTGGGACCAGAAATAGCAAATATTAATCTTTGTAAAGCGGTAATCAATAAGTTTAAACTGGATGGATCCTCTCAGGTCCTTAATTGCTAAATAATGCTTTCTGGCTGTGACAGTGGGGTAAAGGAGAGGGTTAACTACCAGGCCTGAGATGTTCAAACCCTTCACGTTCAGAAGAAAACTGGCCCTTGACTGGCTCTGGGAAATAACTTCTAAATCCTTGGAATATCCTGCTTGATAACAATGCCTTTTTTTACCTGGGGCCTTGGGCCACCCCAATACTTTATGTTAATGATGTAACTGATGGTGATGGCCTTGGGCCATGTTGTATCATTGTGACCTTGGGAAGGGTGGGATTACCCCATGCCCACATTACCACACAATGGACATCACAGCTCAGGTAAGTTTCCCTGGTTGGCAATACTCTGTACATGTTGTTACACATTATTACTGGGAGAAATAAGCATTGTCTGTAAACTCTACTGAGAGAGGATAACTGGAAACTTGTGTCTGCCCTATACTCCTTTTCCTGATTTTAATATGTGTCTGTTCACTATAATAAGCTGTAAGTAAAACAGCTTTTCTGTGTTCTGAGTCATTTTAGTGAATCATTGAATCTGAGGGTAGTCTTGGGGAACTCTAGCACAGTGATGAGAGTATCTATGACGTAAATCATAATCTATCATGTGATCTTATTGCATGGAACAGGAACATGATGCTCAGAAGAGTGAAGTGACTTGCCCAAGGTTGCACACCTGGGAAATAACAGAGGGAAGAATCCAAATCCAGGAGTGTCAGATACTGAAATTTGTATTCAGATTTCCTGCAAATACCAGTTCTGCCACTTACTGGCTGTGTGACTTTGTCCAAATGACTTAATGTTTCTGTGGCTTCAGTTGCTTCCTCTGTAAAGCAGGGATGATAAAAACAGCCTCAAAGGGCTGTTGCAGTTGGTGAGGATAATGAGATAGTGCATGTAAAGATATTTGGAAGAGTGCCTGGCATATGGTAAACACTTAGCAGTTATTAGTTTATGTAATTATGATGATGAAAGCAGTACTTGAGACTAGATTTATTCCAAACTGAAGAAACAGGCCACTAGCTGTGTGTGTATATGCGCCAGTATATACATTTCAGCTATTCCCAAATCTCAGCCCTGTTGCTCCTCTACACAATCATTTGCTTCATGTGGTTTTTTTTGGTCCAGATTGATCCTATCAAACTAAAGAGAAAGACCTAGGTTCTACACTCTTTCTCTCATGTTAGATGTTGCTTCCGTTGCCAATGGCTTCCGTTGCAGCCATCTTTACCTTAGGCTAAATTTGGTGGTGATGGCTGAGCAGGGAGACAGAATCTCAGTTCTTTTCACTCTCCCTTCCCCTCCCCCTCTCCCTTCTCCTCCCTTTCTCTCTCTCTCTCTCTCTCTCTGTCTCTCTCTCTCTCTCTCTCCTCCTTCTTCTCTTTCTTTTGTATAATTGATCTATAACACTGTATTAGTTTTAGGTACACCACATAATTGGATATTTGTATATATTTCAAAATGATCACCACAGTAAGTCTAGTTTACATCTGTTACCTCACGGTTACAAGTTTTTTTTCCTTGAGATTAGGAATTTTTTTTTAATGTTTCTAATGTTTATTTTTTTGAGAGAGAGACAGAGAGACAGAGACAGAGACAGAGTATGAGCAGGGAAGGGTCACAGAGAGAGGAAGACACAGAATCTGAAGCAGGCTCTAGGCTCTGAGCTGTCAGCACAGACCCCCAGGCAGGGCTGGAACTCATAGACCATGAGATCATGACCTGAGTAGAAGTCAGACACTTAACTGACTAAGTCACCCAGGCGCTGCAGAACTTTCAAGATATACTCTCTTAGCAACTTCCAAATATGTAACAAATTATTATTAACTATGGTCACCACACTGTATATTATATCCATATGTTTTAATTATTTTGTAACTGGAAGTTTGTAGCTTTTGACCACCATCACTCATTTTTCCCATCTCCTACACTCCACCCTTGACAACCACCAAAATGTTCTTTGTACCTATGAGCTTGGTTTGTTGTTGTTTTAAAATTCTGCACATAAGTGAGACCATTATATCAGTATTGGCTTTCTCTGTTTGACTTATTTCTCTTATCATAATGCTGTCAGGGTCCATCCGTGTTGTTGCAAATGGCAGCATTTCATTCTTTTTATGGCTGAATAGTATTCCACACACATATATCACATGTTTTTTATTCATCCATCCCTCACTGGATATTTGGGTTGCGTGGCTATTGAAAATATACTGCAGACTCATCAAAACATGAGAGGCATATATATTTTCAAATTAGTGGTTAGTTTTCTTTGGATGAATACCCAGAAGTAGAATTGCATATGATAGTTCTATTTTGATTTTTTTTGAGGAATGTCCTACTGGTTTCCATAGTAAATATACAAATTTACATTCCAACCAACATTTCACAAGAGTTCCTTTTTTCCCCATATCCTCACTAGCACATGTTATTTCTTGGCTTTTTGATAATAGCCATTCTAACAGGTGTGAGGTGACATCTCACTGAGATTTTGATTTGCATTTCCCCATTAGTGATATAGAACATCTTTTCATGTGTACCTTTTGGCCATCTATATGTCTCCTTTAGAAAATGTCTATACAGATCTTCTGCTCATTTTTAAATTGAATTGTTTATGATTTTTTTGTCATTGAGTAGTAGGAGTTCTTTATATATTTTGGATGTTAACCCCTTATCAGATATATGATTTACAAATACTTTCTCCCATTTCAGTAGGTTGCCTTTTCATGTCATTGATGGTTTCTTTTTTTTGTGCATAAGCTTGCTAGTTTGATGTAGTCCCACCTGTTTATTTTTGCTTTTGTTGTCTCTGCTTTTGTAGTTAGAGTCAAAAACACATTGCCAAGACCAGTATCAAGAAACTTACCACTTATATTTTCTTCTAGGAGTTTTATGGTTTCACATATTATATTCAAGTCTTTAATGCATTTTGAGTTAATTTTCGTGTGAAGTATAAGATAGTGGTCAAGTTTCCTTCTTTCGCATGTGGCTATCAAGTTTTCCCAGCACCATTTATTGAAGAAACTTCTTTCTCTGTTGGATATTCTTGGCTCCTTTGTCATAAATTAATTGTCCATATATGCATGGGTTCACTTCTGAGCTCTCCATTTTGTTCCATTCATCTCTTTTTTATACCAGTACCACACTGTTTTGATTACTGTTTTGAAATCAGGGAGTACATCATGAATCTCCAGCTTTGTTCTTTCTCAGATTTGCTTTGGCTATCAGGGATCTATGGTAGTCCCATACAAATTTTTAGGACTGTTTGTTTTATTTCTGTGAATAATACCACTGGACTATTAATAGGGATTGCACTGAATTTGTAGATTGCTTTGTGTAGTATGGGCTGCTTAACACTATTATTTCTTCCAAATCAAGAGCATGGAATGTATTTCCACTTATTTGTCCCTTCTTCAATTTCTTTCATCAATGTCTTAGTGTTTAAGTGTACAGGTCTTTTACCTCCTTGGTTAAATTTATTCTGAAGTATTTTAGTATTTTTTATGTAATTATAAATGGATTTCTTTTCTTAAGTTTTCTTTTTAATAGTTTGTTATTAGTGCATAGAAATACAACTGATTTGGGTATATTATTTTGTATTTCACAACTTTACTAAATTTATTTATTAGTTCTAACAGGTTTTTTTGGTGGGAACTTTTGGGTTTTCTAAATGTAATATGTCATCTACAAATAGTCTAAGTTTTACTTCTTCCTTTCCAATTTGGGTGCTTTTATTTCTTTTTCTTGCCTAATTGTTCTGGTTAGGACTTTCCAATACTATGTTGAATAAAAAAGGTGAAAGTGGGCATCCTTTTCTTGTTCCTGGTGTTCAAGGAAATGCTTTCAGCTTTTTGCCATTGAGTATGATGTTAGCTATAGGCTTGCCATATATGGTTTTTATTATGTTGAGGCACCTCTATTCCCCCTTCATTGAGAGGTTTTATCATAAATGGATGTTGAATCTTGTCAAATGCTTTTCTACATTTATTGAGATGATCATAGGATTTTTATCTTTCATTTTGTTAAAGTGATGTTATATTGATTGATATATAGATGTTGAACAATTCTTGCATCCCTCAAATAAATCCCACTTGATCATGGTGTATGATCCTTCTAATGTACTATTGATTTTGGTTTGCTAATAATTTGTTGAGGATTTTTGCATCTGTTTTTATCAAGGATATTGGCTTGTAATTTTCTTTCCTTGTAGTGTCCTTATTTGGTTTGGGGATCAGGGTAATGTTGGCCTTGTAAAATGAGTTTGGAAGTGTTCCCTCATCTTGCATTTTATGGAGGAGTTTCAGAAGGATTGGTATTAATTCTTTGATTTTTTTTTTTTTTTTTGGCATAATTCACCAGTGAAGCTGTCTGGTCCTGAAATCTTCTTTCTTGGGAGGTTTTTGGTTTTGTTTTGTTTTGTTTTGTTTTATTATTACTGATTCAGTCTTTTTACTAGTAATTTGTCTATTCAGATTTTCTATTTCTTCATGATTCACTCTTGGAAGGTTGTATGTTTCTAGGAATTTGTCTATTTTTCTCTAGGTTGTTCAATCTGTTGGCATAGAATTGTTCATAGTAGTCTCTTATAACCCTTTGTATTTCTGTGGTATCAGTTGTAACTTCTTCTCTTTCATTTCTGATTGTATTTTCCTGAGCCCTTTCTTTTTTTTTCTGGTAACTCTGGCTAAAGGTGTGTCAATTTTGTCTTCTCAAAGAAGCAGCTCTTTGTTTCATTGATCTTTTCTATTGTCTTTGTGGTCTCTATTTCATTTATTTCCACTCTGATCTTTGTTATTTACTGCCTTCCAAGTTTGGGATTTATTTATTTTTCTTTTTGGAGTTTCTTCAGGTATAGGGTTAGGTCATTTGAGATTTTTTTTTTTAAGTAGTCATTTATCACTATGAACTTCCCTCTTAGAGCTGCTCTCACTGCATCTCATAAATTTTGGCATGTTGTATATCTATTTTCATGTATCGCAAAGTATTTTTTCTTATTTCTCTGTGGATTTCTTTATTGACCCATTGCTTGTTAAGAACCTAAGTTGTTAATGGTGTTCTTGAGCTGCCAAATTCTTGGATCCTGTCCTACTTTTAGATTTCCTTTCATAAAGATAATACATTACATTGTTATGTAGTCACTTTGACTTAGGGATTTTTGTTTGTTTGTTTGTTTATAACTTACAACAGAAAGCATCTTAACGAATACAGCCCAACCCCCTTGGTTGATTTTCAGCTTTGCTACTCTGTCTTGGAAACTCTAAAGACAACATTCTCTTCCCTTCAGTCAACTAGGATTCTTCAGTTGTAGGAAAGAGAAAATCAGTTCAGTCTTACTTGATCATCATATGGTTCCATTGTTTCATATAACAGAATATTCCTGAGATAGAATGAACCCTAAGTGTGATATGATGGGAACTCTGGTTCCATTCCTTTATCTTTTTTCCCAGCTCTATCTTTCTCTTTTTATCAGCTTCATGTTCAGCTGGCCTTGCAAGCTAACTAAGTGGGTGATTCTATGTCACCCTTCCAGAAGCCATTTCCCACCGCTTCACACCTCTACACTAGATGGAAATTTACTTTTGGTTAGTGTGTAATAGAGATCCTCTGATCTCAGAGATCAAGGTTCTGAGTCTGGTTTAAAAGGTAGCTGTGTAACCAAGTCCTTGCTTCAGGGGTGTTTGAGAATGAAACTTTTTCTCCTGATAGGAGGAAGGCATATGAGGAAAATGATGCTTTGTGCTTTGTGCTCCCTCTGCCCCCTGTTGCTGACTACAAATGCATAAGAATGGATCTGCTGCAATAATAAGACAAAGTGAATTATGGACTTGTTGCCTAAAAACCATTGAACTTAAGCCAACAAACTCTCATCTCTGATGTATTTTTTTAACAGTAAGCAATTACTTTAATTGGGCATTTTGGTTACTTTTAGCCAAAAGTATTCTTAACTAATGTGTCCTACTGGCAGCAACCAGAGTTACATGCTTCCTTTACATCCAAGGGAAGAGAACTCACCTCTAACTATATCCAATGACTAAAAGTCCTAAACCTCATTCTGATTGAACCACCCATGCACCAATCACTATGGCACTGGGGATGACACACCCCTGATTCCCTTAGTCTGAAACGGAGTCAATCTCTACCAAGCCAAAAGTGTGTGTGGGAAGGGGGGGATATAATGATTTGTAGGAATAAACCACAATATCCACACACCTCAAATCACATAAGCAAGTATTAATAAGCACTGTGGTGACATGGAGGTGTACCACTTAGGTGTTTCTTCAAAAGATCTTTGGGTGGACATATATTCAGCTGATGGCCTCCAACTTTGGCACCTGTGGGCCCACCACGGTGTTTGTACTAAGGCGGGAGTATTAGATTCAGGCCATTCCTGCTCAGCGAGGGATTCCTGTACTGTTAGTCTCACTCTTGAACTCCACATTGGCCAGGCTGAGACTTTCACAGAATGCTGCTCTGTGAGCAACCTAAGGCTGCTCTTAACTGATTCTTTTTCCTTCTCCTGTCAAAAAGGCCAGACCTACTATTCTTTTTCATTCTCCTACAAAAAGGCCAGACTATTGGTCTGAAGAACTCCCCACCTGCTCCTGATCTTCTTCCACTTACTCTGCACAGGCATTTCCCCCAATAAATCTATTGCATATCTATTTCTTTCATTGCCCAAGATGCAAGCATCTACTGGATAGTTCAGTGCTACACATGTTTGAGCACATAATTGTCCTGGGAGTGAGTGCCTCTCTCCTGAGAGTGAGTGCCCCTTGACGGCCTCATTTGCATCCCTAGTCCCAGCCCTGCAACAGAGTAAATAAGTCAGACTTTCAGGCTAGACAGTCTTGATCACAACTGCTCAACTCTGTTGTTACAGAATAAAAACAACCATTGACAATATGCAAACAAGTGGGTATGACCATGTTCCAAAAAAACTTTATTTACAAAAACAGGCAACATCCCAATGGGGCCTGTTGGCCAAAATTTGTTAACTCCTAAGACAAAGGATTGATTGGAGGTAAAGGGAAAATAGAGTCAATTAAAATGTTCAAATGAAAAATAATGATGAGCTGATGATGATAAAGAAAACAAAAAGGAAACAGTTTTTACTTTCTTCATATTATAAAATTCATACATATTAATTTTTAAGAAGTGGAATTTGTAGGAAAATGCAAAGAAAAAAATCAGCCATAAAATCATGAGCCATTTTTATGTGATTTCACCTTTCAATAATTTTCGAATTTTCAATAACTTTCAGTAATATTGCAAATTCTCTGTAATTGTGTATTATTTTACTCAATATTATTATAACATTAACATGTCCTCATACCATTCAAAGATCTTTGAAGAATTATTTCTGATGGCTGTACAATATTCAACTGTGTATTCTGTAATTTACTCAGTTTTCCTTTATTGATATGTTTAAGATTGATTTTAGTACCTCAACAGAATGGGAACTTGGAGATTAATAAGATATGTTTTCATTTTTTTTAATATACTTTGAAATGATTTTATAGTCCTCAATATTTGGGAAAAGTTTTGGAGGTCATGACCTTTTTAGGAAGTCACAATAACATTAACATCTCCAAAATCTTGAGAATTCTGTAATAAAAGGTGAAAACTCCTTACCTTATTTTAACCCAGAATTTCTCAAATACACTTGCTTCTTAAATCATGCCTCCCTTTATTCTGGCTGAAGACACGTTGTATCCTCCAGGACTCAAGGAAAACACTTTGGAAAAAACTGCTACAGGGATTTTCATTGCAAAATGAAATTAGAAGGAAAGCAGTATTAGCACAATGCAGTTCTATTAAAAATTCAAATGACATGATGGCTTTAATAGATAAGCTTTCTGGAAGATAATCAATGGCTGTGAATATAATGTACTTATTTTTCTTCTGTTATTTCTAAAGAACGTTTTTTTATTGAAATTAGGGAAGGGATTAAAAATATGTCAGATAGAGATTATAGATGGCCACTGAACTGAGGCAAGAAACGAATTTATGAATCCTGCCACAATTGCAGTCTCAAAGTAAATGAAAGAGTTAGAACTTGTCGGTTTAAGAGTTATAGATTTCCATAGTTAGAAGCAAATGATAAATGATGAGCATCGATAGGATAATTTTGGCATGGAACATAACAGCTGAATATTATTTATATTTTATTATATATCAAGGGTATTGCAGTGTTAAAATTTCATCTCGAAATATAAATCTAAAGACATATTAATCTGCACCTGTATTTCTGAAATAGTAAAATCCTCAAATGAAATTGGTACTTGGCACATTTGTCAGTTCATTGATACTCTTGTCATTTTGTGGAAACAGAGAAAAGAGAAAGAACATTTTCTATTTTACAAGGAGTTATGCTTCATATTTTTCATGAACTTATATTAGCAAGAACCAATTGAAGATTCTTTTGTTGGGTATAGTGATTTCAGCAGCTGTCTGTGAAAGAAAATTAGTATTTTATAGCCAGTGACAAAAATTAAGTCTGCATTTCTAAACACAGGAGACTATAAAACATCAGCAGTGCCATTACAAGAAGGCCAACTCTGGTCTATATCCTATTTTAAAAAAAAATTTCAGACTGTCATATTAGGAAGATGAGGGTGGGGAAGGGTATAATAAAGAGTCTGAATTAAATATCATAAGACTTGCAAGTGGAACCCAAACCTCATATAACATCTCTAGTTTTAAAACTACCACCTTTACTCAGTCCGTTGAGCATCTGACTCTTGATTTGGCCTCAAGTCATGATCCCAGGGTCATGGGATGGAGCCCTGCATTAGGGTTCCTGCTGAGTGTGAAGCCTGCTTAAGATTCTCTCTTTCTCTCCCTCTGCCCCTCTCTCCCACTTACATTTTTTCTCTCTCTAAAATAGATAGATAGATAGATAGATAGATAGATAGATAGATAAAACTAGCCACTTTTACGATTAAAAGTTCAAAAGGAAAAATAAATAAAATTAGAGAATTACTTAGTCTTAACCTCTATAGATCTTGCCCTTGCCCTCGATTATTAAACGAGAAATGATAAACAGGAAAACCATGTGCATGTTTTACAAATAATCCTCGTTCATATTTGTATATATGCATATAGATGCCCCTTTGGTTTCTACTTCAGCAAAATGTCTATGTAAAAGATGTTTCCCAGGATTGCTGGTTGATTAGTGTCATAGCAGCAAACTCTCTGATGTGATCTCTGCTAAGTACGGAATGCCCGGTAATAGTTAAATCTGCTATAATAGACATTCCATTAGCCTTACTAACTCATTGCCTAAGCTCTTTCAAGACTGAAATTCTGATCCCATTTACATTTTATTAGCAGCAAGTTGAGCTTGGCTGCAGCATATATACATTTATGATTTCAGTTTATTAATCTTATTCTAGATCGTGTTTTCCAAGTATTTATTTTCTGTGTAAAGTCCTCCTTCCTCTGATTGGACCAGATCAGCATTTCTAAAAGTCACAAGGGAGTTTTTGGCTTATTATAGAAATAGGTATTATAAATTATCTAAGTATTTTTTAAGAAAAAAGGAAGCATCAACATTGAAAAATTGATCATGGACTCTTCTGTCCTGTCTCTTCCATTGCTCTTCCTTTACCTCAGTGCCATCCGGTAATATTTGAGTGTGGGCCATTGGGTTTCTGACTCCCCATTCCCCTTGTCAAAAGCACATGCCATTGGTCTTTCCTTTCTCAGAAGGAGTAAAGTGTTTCTTTCAATATCATACACCTGTATGGGGCTGGTACTATAATCTCCTGGAGTAAAGTTTACTTTCAAAAGAGCTGTAAATTCATGCCTTTTAGTAATGCAACTGATCTCAAATATACAAAACTAATGGAATATTGATACTGTTTTTCTAAATTAAAATTACATTTCTGTAGACTCCCGGTATGAACAGAGCAGCATGGGTCACCATTGTCTCTCTTCCCTCCATATAAAAGCGAAAGTAAATGAAGAAATTTAAGTGAATATCCTTTTCAGTAAGAAGATAGGAGACAGGTATAATCAATAAATTCTAAGATAACATATGAGGGGCATAAGCTTCTAGAGAAAACATAGCAAAATATCTGTATTACACCAGAACAAGAAAAGATTTCATAGACAGGACACAGAAAACAATAAGTATAAAAGAAAAAAATAATGAATTAGACTTCTTCCAAGTCAAAACTTTTGCTCATTTAATCACACTGTTAAACAAATAGGCAAACCACACACAGGGAGAAAATATTTGCCTTAGATATACTTGGCAAAGTGCTTGTATTCAAAATATGTAAAGAGCATCTATAGTTCAATAACAAAATACCAAATAATCCTATAAAAATGGATATACCCAAAGTTAGCTAAACTGCAAAGTCTTAGGGCACAGTCTTCCACAAGATCACTCTCACTTCTGACACCAATTTCAAGTTTGGTGGGGGGTGGTTCCAAAACCACCTTCATGTTCAATAATTCTCTGGAGTATTCACAGAACTTACCAAAAGCTATTATACTCTCGGTTACAATTTACTATAGAAAAAAAATACAGAAAATTAGTCAAAGAAAGAGACTGCTAGGGCAGAGTCTGGGTTGGTCCCCAATTTGAGATTTCTATTGTCCCCAAGATACTTTACCCTCCCAGCATTGATGTTTGACGGTATATACAGAGTACTGCCAATTTGGAAAGCTCATCTAAAGTTTGGGATCCATACTTTTTAATGGGAATTCATTACATAGGCATGATTGATTGATAGATTGATTGCCTACATGGTTGATCTCAGCCTATAGGTGAACTGACTCCACATGACCCAAAGCACCCAGCCTCCATTCATAAGGTTGATCTTTCTGTGGCCAGCACCCATGCCCTAAACAAAAGTATAACATAAATTACTTCCCAGAAAACAAGCACAAAGGCCAGAACTTTCCTTGGCAACTTTTTTACTACAAATAGCAAAGGGACCCTCTGCCAAGGAAGATATGTGATTGATTAATATGTACACCAAGTATTGCTCAAATCAGTAGTCATCAGGGAAATGCAAATTAACACTGCAGATACCACTACAGTCCACTAAAATGGACAAAATGAAAATGATTTGACACTGTGAAGTATTGTTGAGAATGTGGACCAAATAGAATTCTCATACATTTCCCATGCAGATGTAAAATTGTAGAAAACTTTGTGATAAAGTTAAAAATACTTATGGCCCAACATTCCACTGCTAGGTCGTTACTCCAAATTAATAAATGTGTTTTTCTATGAAAATATGTGTACAAGAGTTTTCATGCCAGCTTTAGTCATAATAGTGAAACCTAGGTAACAACCGAAATTTCCATTAACAATGGATAAATGGCTTGAGGTTTATTCTTACAATACAACACCAATCCTCAACAAAAAAGAATAAACTGCTGTCTTACCCAGAAGTTTAATGGATCTTAAACAATTTATGCTGAGTGAAAGAAGCCAAATACAGAAAGATTCCATAGTGTATGATTCCGTTTATACAAATCATAGGACTGGCAAAGCTAATCTATGGTGATAAAAATCAGAATAGTGGTTGACATATAAGACAATGGGGTGGAAGAAAGTAGTGACTGACAGGGAAGAAACTCAAAGAAACTTTCTGGTATGATGGAAATGTTCCATAACTTGGTAAAGGTGAGGGTTACAAGGTATAAGGCATAAGCAGTTGTGAACTCGTCAGCTTGAACATTTAAAATTTGTGCATTTCATTGAATGTAAATTACACCTCAGTTTTAAATCCACTTTCTGAAAGTGAGACTCATGCAGAAAAAGGCAAGCTATACCTTCTTTGTTTGGAGTGATGGATGGGAGCTGTGTGTAGCCTTCTGCTGGACCAGGGAGATCACAATATAGAAATGCAAAAACTACAGAAAGATATGAGCCAATGGAGAGATGAAATGACTTGG
Organism: Prionailurus bengalensis; assembly: GCF_016509475.1. Taxonomy (NCBI): domain Eukaryota; kingdom Metazoa; phylum Chordata; class Mammalia; order Carnivora; family Felidae; genus Prionailurus; species Prionailurus bengalensis. The sequence goes on along the minus strand of NC_057343.1, from coordinate 168,920,253 downwards.
CAGAACTAAAAGAGGAAGTAGACAAAAAAACAAAACTGTCATAAAAATAAAAATAAAATTGGAAGGAGTCCAAGGAAGAAAAGACAATAAAGAGAATATAAATTAGTAACGTGTCAGGGCGGTGGGGGGGGGGGGGGGGGGGGGACCTGGAAATGTTAAGAGTTAAAAAGCATTTGGAAAGAAAAATTATAGGTAAAGATAGATACAGGAGATAAGTGAAGGAGATCCACTATCCACATATTTATAATTCACAAAATTATAAGTATCAATAATGGAAAAAGAAATAATTCTATAATTCAATGTTTTTACCATTATAAAAACATCCCGAACTCTATAAATTGACTGGGCATCCTGTGTACCAGAGAAAATTGAGCCAAATGGCTCAAAAGAAACTTAGAGTTAGAAAGAAATAGAGACTGTTTCTAAGTATGGGGACCATTGAGCTGAGGATGCCTTGTAAAAAAGACAAGCTCTTCCTCTCAGATAAAATGGATGTTACACACCCCTACATAATAGCATGATAGTGTATCATTTCTCAAGGTGCTAAACAGCAGAGTGTTGGGGCTAGCTTATACCTGCTCCCAAGAGCCAATTGTTAGAGGCAGGAAATTTTGAGACCTGGTTTTTAAATCATTGATAGCCTGAAATTAGCCATTGTGAGAGTATTTACACCATGTAATTGGTAAACACTACTAATCAGGGCACTTTCCCTCCCTCACTGGTTTAGCAGCACATCCCTAGTTAGAAGTATCTGTTTTTGTTTCTTCTAGTTATGTCCTTATTCACTGTTCTGGAGGTGCCCACAACTTAGCCTGGTGTTTGCAGGTTTCATATGGTAGCTGGGGAACATTTTGCAATATTGAATAACTAATGTTACTACTAAATTTGCGTGCCTGTAGGTATCTTATATTGAACATTGAATGTTAGGATTGCGTATATTTAATTTTTGTGAAACTAATGAAATTTCAAAAAGTAAATTAGAAAGTTAACATTATTTTTTAAAGTTTACTTAAAATTTTTATGTTCGGTGATGATAATTTATATTTAGCCTTTTAATTTGAATATATAATTTTAACATTGTAGAAGAAAATTAACTTCCTTGAGAAATATTTGAAAACTAAATATAAATAATTTTTATGTTTGATTTAAAGTTTTGATGCAAATGTATTCAGATTTCATATTTGATTACTATTTCCTTTCACATTTAACACCAGATCATTTTTGGCAACAGAACAAAAATTATGTGAAAACCTTAATTATTACAATATATTTTTGTTCATGGTTGCTAGAGGCTGGGGAAGTGGGAAATGGGGAGTAAGGACTTAGTAGCTGTGGGGCTTTTTGTGGGGGGTCATAAAAGTGTATTGCAACTATATAGGAGGGTGGTTGCACATTGAGAATGCACGGCCACTGAACTGTTCACTTTAAAATGGTTAATTTTATGTTATGTGGATTTCACCTAAATAAAATTTTTAAGAAATAAATAAAACAACATAATGTTGCTGAAAGGAAGGCAAGAAAAAAATTTTAGGAGATAAATATATAATAATTTATGAATTATGAATGTCTTATTTTATTATTTATTCAAACAGCAGCATATCAACAAAACATCCAGACATGTGCAAGAGTAACTGAATTCTGTCATTTTTTAACTATTTTTCAGACTCTTAGTCATATAAGAACTATGTCTTTTTATATATTACTCAATGTTGTTATTATGAACATTTATTTGTCAGGATAGAAGAATAAACATTTTATTGAGCCTGCTAACCTCAATCAGTGTAACCTTTCAGACATACAGTGTAACTTTTCAATATTTAGATATATAATATGTTGGACTGGATTTGTGCTCCCGCCTGAGACCCTACCCACCAGTGGTAGGGATGGGCCTGTTCTACAGCATGTGAAGCATCAAAAGACAGTGCAAGGAACAAAGACCTGGGAAGTTCTAGAAGCAGGAGAGACTGTTAGATAACAGAAGATACTTACAAAGTGCAATTTTGGAGTAAATGGTGAAATTCTCAATTATGGATTAACTTTTCAGTCTGATTTCCATAAACTTAATGTGCTTGATTCATTTAGTGATGTTTCAGAAGACAATTCACACAGAGGAGAGTATTTTAGAAGTTTATTACATCAGCAATATCATTGCAAAGGACTTTGCCAGTCTGTTAGAAGAAAATATTATGATAGATGGAATGTCTGAATATCAGTACTTAAAATAGGTGATTGTTTATCCATCAGTTAATAGAGATTTACCTAACCACTGATATTTTTAAGGATATTCAATAAAATAGAGTTGGAGAAAAACAATTCAATAAGATAGAGTTGGGAAGGTTTGTACCTTAAATTAAGACACACAACAGAGCAAAGAGCTAAATAGCATATGGCTGCCATAGAAAAGCTAAATGATCACTTGGTAAATTTTATCTAGAGTTCTTGGTGCTATATAGAACTGTACCTTAAAATGGCATTCACCAGGATGACTTTCCACCCCCTGTCATTGCGCCCAGTTTTGTCATTTTGAAATAACACGATAAAATCCTCTGGTAGCCCCAACTACAAAATAATTGTTATTCTCAGTCCTTTACAAAACATCAGAGAACTGCAAACATTTTGAAAGTCAGGGAAGTGACCTCAGTTTGTGTGTGTGTGTGTGTGTGTGTGTGTGCTCACTCTCAGCACTCAGGACTCCAGCTGTATTGAGGGCTAATGTCACATTACAATTCGAGGAGGGTCTGATTGACAACACTGCATGATAGCCCATCCAAAAAATTAATCTGTGTTGGAAACAGTGAGATGCCCTCAAGACACTTAGTCAGTTGGCTCTTTTTCACTTTTTCTTAGAGATAGTAAGGATTACAGTGATTCTCCTCAGTCCTTGAGAAAGGAGAGCACACAGACATCAGAACAGCAACTTATGTCTGTATTTTCAGCAGGTCAGCCATCTGATCTGGGAGCTTTAGTTTTCTTTGCAATCGTACTGAAATGTCGGTTTTGTCAAAAGATAGCATCATATCTACACCGAATGTCTAGGTGGTGGGGCTGTGCTGGGCTTTGGCGACATTATCTATGATGATGGAAGAGCCTGAAAGGTGATCACAGAGGCATTGTTGCTGTGTCCAAAGCATCTTCCTTTGTCAGCTCTTCAGAAACTCCTTCGTAACCATGGAGTTCGAAATCATCTTTCATGTGAAACATTTCAAAATGTCACATTACAATTGTTATTCTTCCAGAGAGGGTTGCATTTTCATGGAGCAAAAAGAGCAAAGAGGAGAAGTGCTTTTGAATGTAAACCCTGAGAAGGCAGAGACCAATCCTTCCTCATGATCTGATAGCTATTTTAGTTCTCAAAGAGGCATAGAAAGATCCAAGCTTAGGCATGAAATAACTTTTAACTTCCTGTACCCTAAATGATTGGAACGGCCTTGACGGTGAAATCTCACCTGAAACCTTCATGCCTCCTGTTTAGTTTCTCTGTTCCCTCCAACCTGCAGCTACACTCCACATTCTTTGACTCCATCAGTGACCTTTGTAATCAAAGGATAAACTGAGTCTTAGCATCAAACCAAAGTCGCAACTCCCCCCTCCTCCTACCAACTCTAGACGTGGGAGAACGACAACCTTGCCTTAACTTGTCTCTTGCAAAACACAAAGGAAAATACCTTTGCAAGGAGAAAAAAAAATCTACCTATATATATATGAACTATAGCAATAGACTGTCAAAAAGAGCACATGACAGGAGAGGGTTCATTCATTTCAACCCTGAAAGATCAGAGGGATGATAGAGAACAGATCTTGAACATAATCACTTTGGGTTGCAAGAGAGACCTTAAACTCTGCCATTGGAGTTGTGCCCTGTCTTGAAGAGAAAGATCACAGCTCTTTCACTTAGTAAGAGATAAAAATACCCTGGTGTAGAAGAGCGAGGCCTAAGAGCTATCATTTCCCCTCTGACTTCTGCTTGCTGCAGTCTGCTGAAAGATGTTACGGCTGACCGACCCTCAAAAATAGACACTGTGATGGTGATATATTGTGGCCCTTGAAGAATTTAATTGTCAAATTGACATTTATCAAAAGCTTTAGTGCGTTTGAAAGATGAATTGTGCAAGTTTGGTCAGATCAAAGAGCCCTGTTCTTCTCCATTCATAGTGCAGGCAGCTTCCGCAGCCGAGTCATGTGTGAAAAATGATCCCCTTCCAGGCCCACCCCTTTAAGCACTGCACTGGTGACAGATAATCACAAATTTAAATGGTAGCCTCCTCTTCAGAAAGTTCTTAAAATAATGGAGAACCCATTGAGACCATTTGTATTTGAAAGGAGTGCTAAATAATTTAGTGTTCGAGAGCAGGATGCGCTGTGCTGGGCAGATAAATGATGAAACCCCAGCACAGACTCTCTTCAGCAGTTGCCACACTAATTACAGATCAATTACTTCCCAGTTGTTTGCAACCTTATCAAAGAATGGTAAATTTACTGAGAGCAAAGTGTGATAAGATGACTTTTCATTATTACAGTAGATTTGTTGAAACAGCTCTGACACTGAGATTAATAAGAGCTCTCCCAGAGGTAATAGGATCCGTGAGCATATAGGGAGAATTTAAGAGCTGAAAACCGGATGCTAGACGCTATCATAAAAACCCTTCCTCTCATTAATGGTTATCATGAGTGTGTTCATAATGCAGAAATAAGGCAGGGAAATGATCCATTCACTGAAAGTTGCCTAAAACAATGTAGGTCTTTACTCCCAAAGAGGCACGCTGAAAATCAAAGGAAAGTAAAAGCATTTGGGTTTGGAAGCAAGAGAAGAATGTGTGTGTGTGTGTGTGTGTGTGTGTGTGTTTTAGCTGGATTCCATTTTCATTAAGACAATCCCAAAGAGATAGTCTGTCCAATGTCAGTATAAAAGAAAATGTCAACGTTTCTGAGGTGGATGTCAGTGGAATTATAAAGAGCTGAGGCCAAAAAAGATTTGGGGTGGCTTCTAGGGTCACACATAGCAACATCCCTCCTGGGAGAAAAGCCCGGGAGGAAAAATGAAGGGTTCATAGAGGCCAGAGAATCTTTCAAAATTTGAATAAGTAATGTATAATGTTCTTCACACAGTGCACGGTAGTTATGGAACGCTATTTTTGTTTGGTTTGGTTTGGTTTTTTTAACTGAGAAATAACTCGTTGAGGAACATTTCCACTGGGTTAATTTTAACACCAGTGTGCCAGTCTACTAACATTTTAGAAGCCGTCTCCACACCTTCGGGTAACCCCAAGTCTAGTGGGCACTTGGAACTCTTGTAGACTTGTATATTCAAATTTGCAAGCTATTGCTATTTTAAATGCATGCTCTGGTCACAGGAATCTGTGGGAAATGATGAGAAACTTCCACCGTGACTTGGGTAACTAGAGTAAAATTTCAAGTTCCAATGGAAATGGATGAAGAGAGAAGCTGGGAAGCTAGAGCCAGCTTTTAAGGAATGGGCAGGATTTTATAAGACATTTTAATAAAGTCTTCCATATTTTTTTCCTGTCTTTTCAAGGAAATATGAAACCATAGAGTAAAGGTCATATCTCTTTGTAAAACTGAAAACTAGTCAGGAAAAGGAAGAACCAGGGGCTGTGAGGCACCATTTAGTAGTAGGATGTTGATCCTCACCCGTGTTGAGTGTTGCTGATAGGAAGATGAACTAAATATGGTTTACCAGAAAGTGATGTTCACCTGAACTTCTTAGGAGTTCTAGTCTATCAAGTTCTGTAGTTATCCTTATTTTTTGAGTGGATCCAAATAGGTTAACTAAATCCCAAGGACAGAAAATAATTCCTCCCAGAATACCTTCAGAACAAAATTTGAAGCCTTGTTATAGATTTTCAATGCCAGTGATTCTATTCCTTCAAGGATAAGCCATGTTGAGTTTGAAGACTTTTCAAATACAACCAAGAAAATTGGGAAAGAGGCCAGAGAGTATGTAATATTTACTTTGGATAAATGAAGGGAAAGATGATAATGACTGGGGAAAGATAATATGAGCTTGGTCTATTTCAAATTTAATTCTTATACCTGCAGACTTAATTCTTACACATCCCTATGGAAAGGTCTTGGGAATAATTGCCAACCAATCAGTACATTTTTCTGAGCCAGAGACCAAGAAATCAAGATGAAAAGTAAGTCAATGTGGCATCAATAGTAATGTTTGTTTTGTGGATTCATTTTGTGTGTTTTTGCCACTACAAAGGAATAAAGCAAAAAACTATACAAGAATAATAAAATATCTTCTTTAAAATTTTTCATTAGGGCGCCTGGGTGGCGCAGTCGGTTAAGCGTCCGACTTCAGCCAGGTCACCATCTCGCGGTCCGTGAGTTCGAGCCCCGCGTCGGGCTCTGGGCTGATGGCTCAGAGCCTGGAGCCTGTTTCCGATTCTGTGTCTCCCTCTCTCTGCCCCTCCCCTGTTCATGCTCTGTCTCTCTCTGTCCCAAAAATAAATAAACATTGAAAAAATAAATAAATAAATAAAATTTTTCATTAGCCAAGAAATCTAAAACAAATATTTGTATTCTCTTCTAGTCAATGGGCTATTTGTAAGGTGATAATAGAGAAGAGAAAGCTCAGAAAAGCCTCTGAAAACCACACAATTGTATTTTCAGCCCAAATTTCTCTCCTCTGCCTCAATCCTCTCTGCCTTTCCCATCTCTCTTCCTACTTACTGAATTTGATCTATTTCACTCTTGGTGGTTACTTGGACATAGGAGCATACTGCTTTCTTTACACATTCTTGTTGTAAATTTGTTTTCCTTCATTTTAAAAATCGGGCTGGGAAAACTCTGGTGTGTGTATGTGTAAGTTGCTATTACACAAAGGGGAGAGGAGAGGAAGGGAGCTGCTGTGGTATATGAATTACACATGTTGAGAATATTTAGCATGGACTGTCTTGAAGCAGATGTGTTTGATGTATTCAAACACGTGCATATTCAAAAATCACGAGAGGTGTTGGGAAAGCTGATCAGTTCTCTGCATACTTCCTGCCCAGAATGTCAGAACAAAGGATCACTTGATGAAATTGAAGGGCAGAGATTTATGAGGGAAGGGGGTACAAAATGAAAGGAAATTCCACTTCACATTACATTCATTCAACCTTCTGAATCTGCTTCCATGGAAATCCCTGACTTAATACTGTGGTTGGATTTTAATAAGGTTAATTTTCTGACCGATTGTACCACTCATACAAGCTTTTGCTGAGATTATGATAAAAAATAAGAAAATCTCTTGCTTTGGGTTGTAAACCATCCTCAGAATGATTAACTTGATTCTATGCGTAGTGTTGGCAGAGTTATTTGAGGGAAGAGTGGGATTTATTTTCCCTCCTCAGAAGCATGCTTTGGGATCATCATTGCACTGGATGAACCTTTGCTTCAGAAAATCCTGTTTATGTCAGCCTGAAATCCACTTTGTTGAATCCATTTTGGTGTTAGCTGCCATTTTCTAAAGCATTAGGGCCAGCCCCATTTTAAACATTTATACTTTGTTTCCATGATAAAAATAATATGTGATCATTAAAGAAAGTGCAGAAAATTAAGGAAAGAGGGAGAAAAAGTACTATCACTTAGTTGTAGCTACTCTTAACTTTTCAATACATTTTTGTCTATTCCTGTATTTCCTCTACAAAGGATTTGTTTTCCTTTTTTTTTTTCCTTGTTGGTTGGATGGCTTGTATAATATATAATCATGCTTATTTAGAATTTTGCATCTTGCCCTTCTGACTACATTTTAGTAGAAGTATTTTCTACAGTATTGCATAATCTTTATAATCATTGCAATGGTTGTATAACATTGCACTGATATCATAAACTGTGGCTTACTTAACCATTCCACTATTATTGGCTATTGAACGTGTTTTCTATTTTTTACTATTGTTTAGAATTGTTTCCTTGGAATAGTGGTGTTACCAAGTCAAAGAACATGAATATTTTAAAAGATCTCACTAATTTGGAATGCTAGTAATTAGAAAAAGAATAGATTGATAAATTTGTTTGATTCCATGTTTCAATATTCAAATAGTAAGGCACCTCTTTAAGTAGGAGAGGAATAAAGACATCACTTGTAAGCCATTTTGAGTAAACTAATGTCTGCTTGTGTTAAAGATGGGACCTGAGATCTATATCGTGTTTCAATGCCCTTAATGGCTACCATTCCAAGCCAAGTGGCCACCATGTCTATGGGCCATCAGCTTCCAGACTAGTTTGTTGACTCTTGTTATCAAACTTTGTCATTTTTACAAAGAACATTTTCAAGTTCCTTTTGTGAAAAACATCTACAGTTGCTGCACTGAAGCTTCCTGATGGTATTTTTCTTTCACTACTTGTGTAAAATTGAATTTGCTTTCTTTTGCCTCTTAGGTGACAGAATAAACTCACCCAGGCACACTCAAGGGCATATCTGCTAACTCAAACAAAGGGAGTTGGGTGGATTTCAGAAAGAATATTTTAGAGTGGGGTGGGGGGGGTAGGGAGCAGGGGAAAGGGGAAGAATTTATATCATCTTAAGTGGATTTAAAACAAAAAAGATAATTAGACCACTTTGAGATCTCTCACCCACAATTGCCCTGGCCTGAGCGCCCTTGTCAAAGAAAAAAACATTCCACCAGGGAGGCACAGGGCAGGCACTGTGGCAATGAGTACTACTGTAGCCCTGTAGCCTGGGGGGTCCCCTTATATTATCACAGCAGTAGAACCAAGAGGTCAAAATGCCACTTTCTCTCTATGGCAAGTTTGGGACTGTCCTCATTCTGCCCTGCCCTGAGGTCCTGCCCACCTTTTGCCCTTGGTGTGCTTACACTTGTGCTAGGGTGTTAGGTCAGTGCCAGCTGTGTCACACAGCTTCCTGTCAGGAAGGAGATGGGGAGGGGGATGTCAAGGATTGTAAGTAAAGCTAAAGCGATGGGTTTCCTCTACCAGGGAGCTTTTACGAGAAAAAAATGAGGCCATACTTGAAGGAAGCCTGTAGGCAAGTTTCATTAGTCCAGTTTTGTAAATTTGTTAATAAATTGCCAACCTTTAAAAATTGGGCACATTCACATGAAAATTTAGGTTTTTTATTTCTCATTAAGAAATCAAAAGTTGGGGCACCTCAGTGGCTCAGTTAGTTAAGCATCCAACACTTGATTTTGGCTCAGGTGATGGTCTCACCATTTGTGGGTTCAAGCTCCACGTCAGACTCTGTGCTGACAGTATGTAGCTTGCTTGGAATTCTTGCCCTGTCTCTCAGCCCCTCCCCTGCTCACTCACTCTCTCTCTCAAAATAAATAAATAAGCTTAAAAAAAAAAGAAAGGAAATCAAAAGTTAATACTAGATGGCACTTCCATAAAGTAGTACTCTGAGAAGCAACTACCCGCCCCCCGCCCCTGCCCAGAGCATGTGCCCTGGTCCCTAGGCACCTGAAATGGTGACCTTCAAGATGCAAGAGCATGCCTAGGAAGAAATGTGGAGTATGAGATCCTAAATCAAGAGTGACACTCATCATCAGGGAAATACAAATCAAGGCCACACTGAGATACCACCTCACACGGGCCAGAGTGGCTAAAATGAACAAATCGGGAAACGACAGATACTGGCAAAGATGTGGAGAAACAGGAACCCTCTTGCACTGTTGGTTGGAATGCAAACTGGTGAACCGCTCTGGAAAACAGTGTGGACATTTCTCAAGGAATTAAAAACAGATCTACCCTATGACTCAGCAATACCACTACTAGGAATTTGCCCAAGGGATACAGGAGTGCTGAGGCATAGGGGCACATGTACCCCAATGTTCACAGCAGCACTTTCAACAATAGCCAAATTATGGAAAGAGCCCAAATGTCCATCAACTGATGAAGGGATAAAGAAGATGTGGTTTATATATATAATGGAATACTACCTGGCAATGAGAAAGAATGAAATCTGGCCATTTGCAGAAACATGGATGGAACTGGAAGTTATTATGCTGAGTGAAATAAGTCAGTCAGAGGACAGATATCATATGTTTTCACTCATATGTGGATCTTGTGAAACTAAACAGAAGACCTTGGGGAAAGGAAAGGGGAAAAACAAATAGATACAAACAGAGAGGAAGGGAGGCAAACCACAAGAGACTATCAAATACAGAGCATAAACTAAAGGTGGATGGGGGAGTGGGGGACAGGGAAAATGGGTGATGGGCATTGAGGAGGGCACTTGTTGGGATGAGCACTGGGTGTTGTATGTAAGCCAATTTGACCATAAATTATATTCATTAAAAAAAAGAGTGACAGGGCGCCTTCAGTCTGGGTGGCTCAGTCGGTTGGGAGTCCTACTTCAGCTCAGGTCATGATCTCACAGTTTGTGAGCTTGAGCCCCACGTCGGGCTCTGTGCTGACAGCTCAGAGCCTACAACCGGCTTTGGATTCTGTGTCTCTCCCTCTTTCTCTGTCCCTCCCCCTCTCACACTCTGTCTCTCTGTCTCTCTCTCAAAAATAAATATGAAAAAAAATTTTGAAAAAGAGTGACAATATATTGCCTTTCTCATGGATGCCATGGTCTTTTTGTTAGGGGTCAATGTTACTGGCTGCTTTAACCCTTTGACCATAATAACACTCTCCAGAGCTGTTTGCACTTACCAATACAGATTTCTCGTTGTTTACCTGCCCAATTACATACAACAATCCTACTGACATGAACAATGGACATGGTTTCACATCATCTTAAAAGAACAGCATAGGAACTTCCCTTTTTCATTAACTGAAATTCTGTGAAATGTTTTGCCCATTGCATTAGTGTGATAAAAACCCAGTCACTAAAAGCTGATGTCTACAAGAAACTACTGACCATGGTTAATTAACCCTGGGGAGTAAAACTGAGGTCTACATTGGGAAGAATTGCTTCCCATCACATCACATTTTCCAGTGAATTGATTTTTTTCCCCAGCATGTAAAGGTGTAATTTTCATTTACAAGAAGTGAATGTTCATTTTTATTTAGTTAATCATTTTAATATTTTTAAAAGTTTATTTATTTTGAGAGAGACAGAGTGCATGCAGGGGAGAGGCAGGGAGAGAGAGAGAGAGGGAGAATCCCAATCCGATGTGGGGCTTGAATTCACAAAACTGGGATCATGATCTGAACTGAAATCAAGAGACATTTAACTGACTGAGCCACGTAGGTGCCCCTCAAATGTTAATTTTTAGATAACATATGATGACATGGGAGAGGGGGTTTAATGTTGAATAAAAAATCAGAGTACAATATCATGTATACAGCAGGATTCCAACTTTATAAAAATGGCATTTAATATGCATATGAAAAGTCTAAAAGGGAATAGTTCATAGTGTTAATTGTGATTATCTTTAAGTGGTGAGACACAAGTAAATTTTCTTCCTTAAAGTCTGTTTTGATTATTATTTGGGGGCTGAGACTATTTTGTCCAGGAGAATGGTATTCTAGAAACTCTTATAATTATACAAATTGAAGTAGCATTCTAAAATCTTTCTTTAGAAGATACCAGTTGTTAGTATAATGAGGCTATGCTCTATATTGGTGAAATTGAGCATTCATATCAGATACTTAAGTATAGCTATTTGTTTCTCCCCCTAGAATAAAAGGAATCGTACTTCCTTTTATATTTCCAGGTCCAATATGGGGCCAGCCCATTTCACAGACAACACAGCTGAGGAAATGCCAGGAAACAGGAATGAGAAGGGTAGACAGTACATCTGATATACTTTTGCCTGTGATGACTTTTTAGCTAAATAGTAATTGTATCTCACTCTCTCCCTTCTGGGTTTCAAGGGAGAGGGATACATAAACATGGCAAATGGAGCTGAACATAATTCATTCATTAGTATGGAAGGTAAAGTCTGTCTTCTCTCTTTATTGCTTGTGCCATGTGACTAAGCAAGCATCTCCAACAATAAAGTGAGAAACTGGGAAGCATTTTACGATAAGAATTTTACCAAAGTATGGGCAGTCTTCTACAGAAACACATAGACACTGCATTAATAGATTAGTTTTTCATTTTGAACTCATTAATAAATATTAAGTACTATTTATTAACAGGACAACCAGACCTGAGATTTTTAAAAGTTAACGTCAAATTTAACAATATCCATTGATATTCATGGGCAGAGATGTCAAAGGTGAGAGTGTTCCAAAACTTTTCACTGATTTATTTATTTTACCAAGAAAAAGCACTGCTTTGGATCAAAGTTAAGCTAATTACCAGAATGTATTTAGACATCCCTAAACAGAGGGTGGGATCTTTATAAACATCTCTTGCATTCTTGTCTGGAAATGAAACAGGGATACACCATTTAGAAGCCCATGTAAATTATTCCTACTAAATCACTGAGCAAGTTTGAAATGACTTTACAGCAACGTTTGTCCCTCAGGTATCAACTGTGTCTGGGTGCCCACAGAGCTCTGAGTGCCTGATTGGCCCTCTCAGTTCCCTGCCTGGCTTCATCTCTTTCTCAGCCCCTACTTCAAAAGCAGATGATAAAGGCCATTCTCTCAGGCATATTTTCTAGCTGCAACTATTAACTTTTTCTTCTCATTCTTTTTTGCAATTAGAAAAAAAAACACACAGAGTTCTTTTCCCAAATCATTGCTTCCTTCCGGCTACAGATGGGGCCATCTGCTCACTCTTCATTTCGACAGAGGCGGGAAAGAGGCAGCCATTGTGTTTTCTGCCCCATGACCTCTCATCCTTGTGTCCTTGCAAGGACACCCCAGAAACACACTTGTCACATTTTAAGTGAGTGAGTGGGTGGAAACTGAGAATTAGAAATTTCCTAGCTTTTTTTTTCTAATCAAGGAGGGTCTGTTTTGCCAGTCCCCCTCCAGTGGAGAAGGTGTTTGGGTTTGACAAGTGTCTCTCTTTGTGGCGGGGAGGCCCAGGGTGATGTGAAGACAGACAGAGAGGGACCAGAGCTGGCTTGTTCCTTCGTTAATTCAATGACCACGAAAAGTAAACTTTCCTGACACAGTTTTGTGGTTCACTGCTTTCATTCCCCCTGTCCTCCCTGAGCACAGAACAACTTTTAACTTTACCTCCGTAATTAGCCGGCCTCAGACAGCTGAAATTTAAATCCCTCTGAGAGGTGGTAAAAACATTTTAAAGAGCTACGACAAAAACTGTTAGCCTGTACCACATTTTTACAAACCTCTGAAATCCCTTCTTTTTCTTTCAAAATTCTTCCACTTTGAATTAGAAGAAACCTTGGCAGAGTAATAAATACTTAATTCTCGATAGACGGTTCCTAAATTGCTCAGGCCAACTTGTAAGTAATCCAGCCTACAAAGAAAAATGAACTACCCTATCCGTTTACTGTGCCCGTTAACAATCTAATTCCTAGAAACATCACACTTTCAAAACTTTACCCTAAAAATCTATTGCTCTCAGGCAAAATGCCAGTCACCCTATTAAAAATCCTGAAAAACGGATTGGTGATCAAGACAAAAACCACACTCGACATTAGGGGCTAGCATCTGACTTTCCATTTACTCCACAGGCAAAGACTGGCTTCTGATGCAATCCATCAACCGTGCTTTAAATGAACTGGTATAACACTGGTGACTTTCAAAATCACTAAGAAAGCCAACTTTGGAGAGAATTTACCGAGTAATGAACCCCCATGGATTTCTCCACAACTCTATTCTTCTTCCTCCAAAGCTCATCTCCTGGATCTCTTTCCCTAAATCAGTTCCCAGCACCCCAGGGCTCTCTATTAATCCTTCATCTGGCTCTATCACCCCCTGCTTCAGACCTATTGCTTCTCCCTCCCTATTGCTGCCAAGCTCCCAGGCTCCCCCACCTCTCTTGAAACATACCCAAGATTCCTGCCAGTCTCTTGATACAAACTACTAATCTGAGACACCAATCCTAATTCAAGTTCTAGGAGAGCGTCCGAAAGAGTCTGCTAGTGTTCTCTGTCTTCAAGAGTCTCCTAGAGAGGATACCCTGTCTTTACCTAAATCCTAGAAATGAGTCTAATAGTAGAGATTCTTTACCAGTCCAATCACAAGAAGAAGGCGGCTGCCAATTTCTCCCATGCAGTGGGCTGGCCCTGGCTATAAGTATATGTGTGGGAAATTGAACTGAAGTTAGTAAACCTAGTATTTACCCTGACCTAAAATTATTTACTTGGAGGTCTTGTTGATGCTTCTTTTCTGTCATGCTTTATAAACACAATTCTCTAAACTTATTTATGCTTTTCCTTTCTCAGCTACAAGAACTGTTCTCAATGCACTCTCACTCCACACAGGTGTGTCATGATCAGTTGTGAGATGTCACAAGAAATTTGTTACCAGTAATAGTTTTCTTGGAGCCTGCAAAGTATTTGGTTTCTTTTTCTAAGAAGAGAGTTTTCCAAGCTATAGCAACCCTCTCATGGTCTTGTAACAGCTAGAATAACCCTGACAGTGACCTTGAGAGTGTGTTGCACATGTGAAAGTCATCTTCCATGGATGAGAAGGAGGAAAACATGATGACAAACTCTGCACTACAGCATTACACCCAGTAATTGAATATAAGGGAGATTACTGGATCACTTATTCCAATGGGCTCCTATTCAGTTAAACCATATGCCCAGAAGAGCAAGGCAGACAATTCACAGGAAAGAATAGGGCACCACGGTGACTTTGTGACCCAGAGAACACACCGGGTCAAAAAGGGCAGTAGCTCCTCTGCTCTGGGTGAGAGCTGCCGTGAGAGAAAGAGAGTCTGATATTGCCAGCACTCCCAATTTTTCCGAAGAAATAGAAATGCAAATTTTAATGTGGGATATCTCCGTTCATAAATGTAAATATCTATGTAAAATGTAAAGCTTAATTCACAATTTGTAAATCTCTGTTTGGGCCAAATGATATGCAACCAGCCAGGTTGGTCTGCAGGCCACGGTTTGCAATCTCTGGATTAAACAAAACATTAACAAGCAAGGTTCAGCATTTGAAGATGAGTATGACCCAGTTCCTAACTGCAAGGAACCGATCAGGAAGAGAGGGAAAGCGTGAGACTTGGGTAGCTTAAGCAAAGCATGGTAAACTGCTTTAGGAGAAGCACAAAGTACCATTTAGCCAGGAAGCAGAGCAAACAGAGTTGGGAGAGCTCGTGTCGAATATCAAAATTTGTCTGCAACTTTGGCTTCTCACAGGGGCCAAGAGAAGTCAGCACCTGAGCCCTTCCCCAGTAGAGAAACCTCCTCCAATAGATCCAGACTCTACTCGGTGCTCTTAGAGCCAATATGAGCCTCTCAGGTGCTTTGTGGATACAGTCCCATGTGCATAAGGGTTATACATGGATGGCATATTATGCAGAGCACGCAAAAGACCTCTTCATCCAGGCAGTTGGAACCCCATGGTAGGATGCTCGGCTTGGCCAGCAGATTACAGGATAGATTTCATTCCCCGGCCATGCCTTTGGCTGGGTGCCCTTTTGCAGGACACAAAATGCAAGACACATTTACCAAGCAGCCCAGTTTCTTATCAACCTAGGTGTGCATCTCCAGATGTGCTTTTTTGGAGCCTGGTAAAATGTAGACTGTGTTGAAAATGATTTTCCTGCACCGTCCTACCTGCCGTGTAGATGGAAATCAGGAGCCCTTGGGATGTGGAGCTATTTAAAAATAAATGTGGCATATGTAACCATAGCAAGCGATTATATCAATTCTAAATGGACTTTGCCCTAAGAAAAATAAAAAGCCAAGCTTTGGGGTTTTATTTCATTTACCAAAACCCAAGTGAATTGAGCATGATTGAAGTGCCTGTGTTTGGCTGGGCTCCTCTATGTAATGCTGGCTTGTTGGACTGGTTTGAGTGGACCCAGCTGTAAAACTAAGAAGCCCCTCTGGACACAATCTCTTCCCAGATGCCAAAAATACCTCCTCTTTGAGAAGCTGGAGGAATAATTCTGCTCCAACAATAGGACATTCTTTCTTCTTGAAGGTTTTATTTTTTCAGGGAATAGGAATGGAGCAGGAGGTTATTCTCTGCCACAAGGCAATGCCCAGAGCAGGGACAAAGTCCTAACCTAGTTAGGAGACTGGGAATTTGATCCAGCATCCCAGAGAGAAAGTTGTTCTATTTTTCTCTTTAGACACAGCACCGTTGTCCCTATGGTACATTTAACGTGTGTGTGCGTGTGTGTGTGCATGTGTGTGTGTGTGTGTGTGTGTGTGAGTGTGTGAGTGTTGCCAGATGGGGACGAGAATCACTAAAATTCTTGGAACCAGACTTTGTTTTTATTTCTGAGGGCATCTCACTCACCGAGTTCTTTCAAAAACCCCAGTGCTGAAATATTTCACCAAGCCACATTATAGCAACTTGGATTATGCTGCGGGAGGCATGTACATTCTCTTCCTACACACTGCTCTGGGGATTGTTGTGTGGCTGCAATCTCTTATGGAAGCCTACCCCTCCTTTATTTCTCTTTCAGGGTGTACTCAGCAGTTCTCCCACACAACCTTGTAAAGCGGATGTCTCCCAGTTTTATTTTAGCTCACCACTTAGTTTGAAACTCTTGCTTCTTGATTCAATTTGAGCAACTGTGAGAGTTCAGATTGAAACAAAACAAAAAAGCATTACCTCTCTGTCTGATGTTGACTTTCAAATTGGCTAGAGGGCTCCTGGGATTAAACAGAAGATGTGTGGTATCTTCTTGTAAGGATCATTTTTTTTTCCTTTCTTTTTAATAGAAAATTTCTGACTGAGACAGAGGCCAAGAGAGTCTGTTGAAAAATCAGAACATCTCATGTGGCTATTCCAAAGGAAAATAAAAAAGAAATGCAAATCGTGCACAGCACCTCCGTCCCTATGCAGGAACCGTGAATTTAGGAGTCTGGGAGTAGCAACTTGCCTCACTGGGGATCTGGAGTAATTAAACGGAATGTTGCAAAACCTAACTCGGAATGGATTTATGCATCACTAGGGACATGCAACCCCTTCTTCGGGAAGAAGGTGAAAATATGCATCCTGATGGCAAACAGGAAAGCTTTTCATTTGACTCTGTACTTACTTATAGCATTTGCTACTTTCTGTCACATTTGAGCTTATCTTCCTTATTCTAGCCATAAGGAAGCAATGTTATAGCTTGTTATGTCAAAGTTGTGGAGGAAGTACGTACCTAGCTGAAGAAAGCATGTCGTTATTTTTCATAATTATTTCAGAAATGTCATTTCTGATACCATCCAGTCTTTTGTAACTATGAGGAGAAAATTGAATAACCGCCCATTTCCCGAGAACCACTTTAAAAAGTTTGCAGTCAATTTTTTCAGATGGCCATGAAACAATTCAATGATATGGGTAAGCTTGCAGGATGATAGGAGAGCCATTACACGTAATCAGGAAAAAAATATGATGGTGTATACAGGCAGACTGTTTCACATTGTTCAGTTAGTTTAGGTTAAGAAATGTTTTCTCTCAGGAAATGCCTCTAAACCAGGGCTACATTTTATTTAATGATGTGGAAAAATTCCACAAAATATCCTTATGAGAAATGTATTTAATTTTCTCTTTTTAAGCCAGTCAGCAAGTAAAGTGAGCTGCATATTGCTTGCATTACTAACACCGCCTGGCAGAGAACAGTGAAATATGCCTGGTCATGCACATTCAGAGGTAATGTTAGTTGGGAGCACTTGGTATGGCTGCTTAGCACTTTCCAGAAACTGATTGACTTCAGCTGCTGGAAATTTCTGCCGGGATATTGACAGATGTTGAAACCCAGAGTAAACTCCCCTTGCCTTTTTCTGTCCCTAGGTACAGAGGAATAAACAGATGTGCATCTTAGCATCACGAAACAAGAGCCTCACCTTCCCCGGGCTCTAATGACGGCACTGAAGGAAGAGCATTTATGCCCTGATCTAAAAGAGCAGTTATCAACCTTGGCATCATCAGGGTAGGTGGGGGGAATAAGAAGGCTCAGAAAATGGGACTGTTCTCTAAATGTGCACCTTTATTCCCTCCCACCCTGGCCACTATCCTAACTCGATTGATCTTTTTTAGAAGGTTTAATTATGAACAGGTCACATTCTGTCCTTCCCTGGATCATTTGGTTTCTCTCTCTGACCTTTGGTGGAGGTGGGCTTGCTCTACTCTGCTCTATAACACTGCAAAGGAGTAATGACATTCTCAAAATATGTGGGATTCAGTTATGAAAACCACTGAGTTGACAGTGATAAAACAGTGTGCTAAATTATCTTTTCCCTGTATATTTACAATTTGTAAACTCTAATTTTTACTCCAGGTAAAAAGCAAATGGTAAAGATAGGCTGATTTTTGATAGAGGCAAATGTGATAGAAAATTCTTGGTGCAAAATGAAATGTATCTGATTTGAGGTTTCCTTTCTTATTTGACCTTCACTCTTGCTTCCAGCTCAAGGCTACTTGCTTGAACACTACAAAGAGAATGTGTGTTTTTCAGAAGTCAGATATGCAAAGGGAGAATTGTATTGGCAGGGCTGTTTAGACATTTTAATTCAATTAAAGCGGTCACAGGGTAGTGTTTTCTATAGAATCAACTTCTCCAAATTTTAAATATGTACACAGTCTGAAGTTCATATATGATCAGCAAATTAATAGAAGATGTATATACTAACTAAGGATATGAGCACAACAAAACAGTAGTCCTTAACCTTGGCCAAGACATTAATCATAATTATTTATATTTACCCCCACAAGGTTATTGCTGGGAGTTTGCAGTGTGCTAATAGCTCTTATGGAGGATGTCAGCTACCAGTTAAAAAAGAAGTTTTATTGTTACAGAGGACGAGATTCTGCCCTCCAGACTGTTGATTGACACTAGGCCCTGGGTAAACTTTGGGGTATAAGATAGGTGCAGTCACTTGAAGCCAAATGTCTGTCTGACTTTATCTTAATCCAATGGGAACAAAAAGGAACCAGTGTCCTGCAACACTGTATATCATCTCTTTGACCTGGAGACAGATGTTATCTCATGCTTAATAGAGGTTATTTTACACAACACTTTCAGTTCCCTGGGAAATATAAATATCCTATTGCTTTTGATAGCTTCAAATTACCTATAAGAGGACTTGAGAGGGGCACCTGGGTGGCTCAGTCATCTGGGTGTCCGACTTTGGCTCAGGTCATGATCTCGCGGTCCGTGCGTTCGAGCCCAGCGTCGGACTCTGTGCTGACAGCTCGGAGCCTGGAGCCTGCTTCAGATCTGTGTCTCCCTCTCTCTCTCTGCCCCTCCCCTGCGAATGCTCTGTCTCTATCTCTCAAAAAATAAATAAATGTTTTAAAAAATTGTAAAAAAAGAGAGCTTGATAGAAAATGTCTTATACTTGTGGAGAAAAATATAATTAATGATCATAAGATATATACCTCCATGATTTTTTTACTGTAATCTTTGACACAGTATTCTATATTTTAGCTCTATGCAAAGTGAGGTATTAGTTTATATTTTTACTAACTTTTTTGGTTATTAATTTCATAGTGTCCTTTTTCTTCCTTAATACAGGTAAAAATGAGGAGTTGCCCAGATTTCATTTAGAGCTTAAATAGCTCAATAACATCTCTATTAATTTTTCTCTATTCTAATATAAAATCATGCTAGACTGTTCAATTTCATACCATGTATTGGATTATCCATCTTACAGTCTCTATTTGGAGTCTTATTTGAGAGTGGTTGCCTTAACGCTTATTATACTTGGCTATCCTAAATCTTTTTGAGTAAAGCCACCATGATTAATTATACTCTTAAAGATAAATATTTTAAGAGATGTTTTAATATTGGCATATTATAGTTATTTGTCTCAACCATCTTTCTGATTATAGAAAGAATACATATTCATAATAGAAAATTGGGGGGGGAACAGAAAAATATAAATCACTTTTAGAAAGTAATGTTGGATTA
Organism: Prionailurus bengalensis; assembly: GCF_016509475.1. NCBI lineage: Eukaryota > Metazoa > Chordata > Mammalia > Carnivora > Felidae > Prionailurus > Prionailurus bengalensis. Next base: position 168,900,386 of record NC_057343.1, on the reverse strand, counting down.
GTTATATTCTCCCCATTTTGTACTTCCCCAGAAAGAATTTAAATTGAATATTGATTTCATTTTTTGCTTCAGAATATATCAAGGTTATAACTGCATATTGGTTCAATTAGTCTTTGAAGTAAGTGTTTTAGAATTCAGGAGGCTCAGAGTTTTTGAGTTTCTTATATCTCCTGAGGACAAAACACCTTTGTAATTTCCAGAAATAATCCCTCTGTACTAACAGATGATGGGACCCAATTCTCAAACCTTTATTCAAGAAAAAACTCCCAGTGGAGCCCAATGTTTAGGTAAGAACGCAGCATTGAGGCTGTATTTTATGTCCTGACCAATGCTATGGCCATTCACATGTGAGTCCTCCTGGGACCCCACAATGAATACCATCTGGCTTTGGAGAGTTGAAACACTCACATGTCTTAAGTGCTACGTAATGACTTCCTGGAAGACTTTATTCTCCATGAACATTTCACAAAAAATGAATACAGGGGACATTTTTGTTTTACTTTAAACTTTTTTGCTGAAACTTCATCTCTTGAATTCTCGCTTTGTATCATATTCTTTGTGAAATTTATCTTTAGCAACAGAATTTTTCATCCAGCTTCTAAACTATAATATGTAGTTTTCAAAAAGGTTCTCAACAATCTATCTTTTGTGCTGTTTATCTACCCCATCGCATCTGAACTTAACATGTGTATAATACCACAATGACTATAATTAGAGCCAGGTAGGTTTTTATCTTTTACATTATATTTTATTTTAAAGAATTTTTGTGTTTTTTTTTCTGAAGAAATCATTTCTCTACTTTATCACACAGGGATTGCTCTTTCTTGACTTTACACTTTACGTTTCAAAAGTATAGTGACCTTCAGTGCCTTTAACTCAACATGTTTATACAACCTCAAGGCTGATTCTAGGCTGCTGAGTGTTTTTTATATGTGTGTTTTGCTTTGGTTTCTTCTCTACTAAATTTGCCCATAGGGCTGCTGCTACTGACCACGCCAAAAGTTGTAGTGAATTTCATTCACTATTGAAAGGCTTCCCTTAGGTTCATTTTGCACAGTGGCTCTTAATCTTTTGTATTTTTTGTTTAACCAATGTGACTATACTATAAATTCCTTGAAGGCAGGGACTGTAGTTTATTAATATGAATCTAAATATTTGCAGTGCCTAGATAGTGCCCGACATATGGAGTACTCATAAGTATTGAATAAAAGACTGAATGAGCGTCCCTTGACCTTACCATGATGCGAAATACTCACTCTTTCTCAAGCTGACTTTTATTAGTTTATGGTAATGTATTTATCATCTACAGACAGTTTTAAAGATATTAAAATTGCAGAAGCAGTTTTGGGAGTGAGCTTTAGTGCTTTTGCTAAGGCAAAACGGAAAATATTTCCATTTAGAATGTAGAAGTAGTCATGATGCTGTTTGCTACAAGTGGAAATAGAGACTGCAGAGAATAAACTCTTTACAGTTGTTCTGAAATCCTGTGGTGCCCTGCACTACTTCTCCAGCCCACAAGTGGCATGTAGCTGAAATCCATCAATCCTTTGCCATTGCCCTCCTACCACAGACAATTCCTGATTAACTTTACAATATTTGCATTAGATCATGCTGTGGATGTGTTGCAGACCTGTGGAAGAGACAAACTTTGAAATTAACAAAAACTGTCACCAGTTTCTAGGAGAGGCTTGTGGTGTCACTGGGGTCACCACTAGACCAGGAACCATTGTAGAGATTTTGACAACCATCATCTTTTTGTGCTTGCCTTTTTTTTTTTTAAATCTACCAGTAATAACAGTGCTGGCTTATCAGGAAGATAAAATGATGAATTGATGTCAATGTACTTTAAAATGTACAAAACACCCAAAAAATATTGTTATCAGATAGGTTTACTCTGGTAATCTCATCCAGCCATCAGTTCCATGGAGCAGCCAAGGATGGGGAGAAATGCATGGTAGTCATTTTCTCTTAGATCTCAGGGTGTGTGGACAGAGAAGGGCCTAGGCCTCACCATGAGTATGAGTCATTTTGTTGAAGGGATCACAGCCTCAAAAATTCCCCAAATTCCTATAAATTAAAGTTTAGATAAGAAAGATCTGATGGGGCACCTGGTGGCTCAGTCTGTTGAGCATCCAACTTTGGCTCAGGTCATGATCTTGTGGTTCATGAGTTCAGGCCCCACATCGGGCTCTGTGCTGACAACTCAGAGCCTGGAGCCTGCTTCAGATTCTGTGTCTCCCTCTCTCTCTGCCTCTCCCCTGCTCGCTTTCCTTCTCAAAAAATAAATAAACATTAAAAAAAATTTTTTTAAAGAAAGATCTTTCTACAACAAACAAAAGCAAACACAACAAAACAAAAAACTCCTGAGAAGGATGCGAGGACTATGCAATGGAACTATCCTTTCTCCCTGTATAACTAGTCTCTTTTGATAAGAAAGACACACTGTGAGGTGATGCTGGGGATTGTGTGGCACGTCTTCTTCCCTGGAATCCTCAGTGGATCTGACCGTGATCCTGGGCCAGCAGCGTTGACATCACCTGAGGTCTTACTAAAAAATTCAAATTATTGGGTTTACCCACACATGCTATATCAGTTACTCAGGGAATAGGACCCAGCAATCTGTGTTTTAACAAGCAATCCAGCAGATTCCAATGCACCCTAGTTGAAACCTAGTGGTTTAAATCAGGGAGAAGTATAGAAGCTGATCATCCCAAACCCCATAACTATATCCATATTTGGTGAATAGTCTCATATTTGGTGAAAATACCATATTTCAGTCCCCAAGTGAAAGTTAAAAAGACATGGCCTGGAATTCCCCAAATAGTCTTTGAAGCTTCTAGCCTATCATGTTGTTCCTTCTGCCTTTCTTTTATCTCCCTTGTTGGCATTGACAACTCCTATTTACCCTTTAAAGTCCTGTTCAAATGACATTTCCTGTTTGAAAATTTTCCTGACTTCTCTCCTTCCTTTCCCAAAATCTATATAATAGAGTTATTTGTACTGCCTCTATATGAATTTTGTCATTACTACTTTTGAGAACTATAGATATTGCTCTACATTTTTCCTCCTTGGCCTCATTTTCTTGATCCTCTTCCTTAGCTAACCCCTAAAGTGTCAGTAACCGTAGGGCTCTCTCCTTTGTTCTCTCCCTGGACAGTCTTTCATTGGCATGGCTTCAACACCATCATTTAGTTGATGAGTTTAAAACCCATATCTCGGGGCGCCTGGGTGGCGCAGTCGGTTAAGCGTCCGACTTCAGCCAGGTCACGATCTCGCGGTCCGCGAGTTCGAGCCCCGCGTCAGGCTCCGGGCTGATGGCTCAGAGCCTGGAGCCTGTTTCCGATTCTGTGTCTCCCTCTCTCTCTGCCCCTCGCCCGTTCATGCTCTGTCTCTCTCTGTCCCAAAAATAAATAAACGTTGAAAAAAAAATTAAAAAAAAAATAAATAAAATAAAACCCATATCTCTAGGGGCACCTGGGTGGCTCAGTCAGTTGAGTGTCTGACTTCAGCTCAGGTCATGATCTCGTGATCAGTGAGTCCAAGCCCTGTGTCGGGCTCTGTGCTGACAACTCAGAGCCTGGAGCCTGCTTTGCATACTGTCTCCCTCTCTCTCTGCTCCTCCCCCTCATCACGCTCTGTTCTCTCTGTCTCTCAAAAATGAATAAATGTTAAAAAAATGTTTTTTAAATAAAAAATAAAATGAAATCCATATCTCTAACTTTCACCTATTCTCTGAGTTCTAGACCCATACTAATGTCACGTTAACATCTTCACCGCAGAGAACAACAGTGAACCTCAAAGTCAACATGTTTATGTGGCGTGAAACATCTTTTCTCACCCCCTGCACCAACCCCTCATTTGCTTCATCTCTATTTTCTCTCAGAGGTTGTCACTGCCATTCACTCTGTGAACAATGCCAGAAATCTGGGAGCCATCTTAGTCTCCTTCCTTGCCCTCTCCCCCAATATCTTATTGTCACCTACTGTCATTTTATAGACCTTATCCTGTTTTTTTTAATTAAATTTATTTATTTATTTTTAATTTACATCCAAGTTAGCACATAGTGCAATAATGATTTTAGGAGTAGATTCCAGTGATTCATCCCCTATGTATAATACCCAGTGCTCATCCCAACAAGTGTCTTCCTTAATGCCCCTTACCCATTTAGCCCATCCCCACCACCCACAACCCCTCCAACAACCCTTAGTTTGTTCTGTATATTTAAGAGTCTCTTATGTTTTGTCCCCCTCCCTGTTGTTATATTATTTTTGCTTCCCTTCCCTTATGTTCATCGATTTTGTATCTTAAATTCCACATTTGAGTGAAGTCGTATGATATTTGTCTTTCTCTGACTCACTAATTTTGCTTAGCATAATACCCTCCAGTTCCATCCACATTGTGGCAAATGGCAAGATTTCATTCTTTTTGATTGCCGAGTAACACTCCATTATGTATATACATTATACATAAAGATGTGAGATCTATCTATCTATCTGTATCTATATATATCTATCTATATCTATATCTATCTATCTATCTATCTATATCTATATATATATCTATCTCACATCTTCATCCATTCATCTGTTGATGGACATATCCTGTTAAATCTCTCACAAAAATACTGGAATAGTGTCCTAACTGGTCTCCTAGGCTGAAGTTAGTTCCTACCCCTATGCCTACAATTTACCCTGTTCACTTCAGGCAGAGAGGTCATTCTAAAATGTAAATCTGATTTAGCACTGCCCTGCTTAAAACCGTCATGGCTCCATATTCTATATTCAACAGGAGAAGGACAAAACTCACTCAACTGGGTCTTGGCAACCCATTCAGCCTTAAACTTTTTCCCAACACTCTATTAGGAAAATTTTCAAACATATAGAAAAGTTGAAAGAATTTTACAGTGAATACTCACATACCCTCTACCTAGATTACACCATTAATATTTTACTATACCTACTTTATCACACAACAGTCCATCTATTCATCCCTCAATGCATCTATCAATCCATCTTATTTTTAGAAGAATTTCAAAGACAGTTCAAGCATCAGTATACTTCTTCCCAAACATTTCAGCATGCATGTCATTAGCTAAGTTTCATTATTTGAGGTAAAATTTACATATAATGAAATGCACAAATCTTAAGTAAACATTCTCCGAGTTTTGACAAATGTATATATTTGTTTAACACAAGCCCTATCCCAATATAGAACATTAGCAACACTGAAGAAAGTTACCACATCCCCCTTCCCAGTACACTGTTGCCCCCTCAGGCACCCAGTTTTCTGACATTTTCCACCATATATTAGTTTCCCTTTTCTAAAACTTCTGAAAGTGGAATCTTTGTATAAGGCTTCTTTCCCTCAGCCTTGTTTTTGATGCATTCAAAATCGATTGTTGTATATAACCAATATAGTTTTCCCTCTTTTAATTGCTGAGTAGTATTCCATTGTATGAATAGAGCAGAGTTTATTTCTACATTATCCTGTTGATGAACTGTTTCCAGTTTTTAGCTATTATGAATAAATCCATGAACATTACCATATATATGCCTTTGTGATCACATGCTTTAATTTCTTTTATTAAATGCCTAGGGGTGGAATTTCTATAGACATAAAGTAGCTCATACCTACTCCAGGTTCTACCATTTGTTGCTCCTACCAATACCTTATAAGAGTTCTAATTAGTCTACATCTTTGTCAACTTTTGATGTTGTCTGTCTTTTTAACTTTAGCATTCCTTGTGGGTGTGTAATGGTATTTCATTGCAATTTTAATTGCATTTCTCTAATGACTAATGACATTAAGCATTTTTTTCATGTAGTTTTGGCTATTCCTATATCTTCTTTTGCAAAGTGTCTTCACATCTTTTTCCCCCTTTCTTATTAAGTTATAGTAGTAGAAGTTCTTTACATGCTGAATACCAGTCTTTTGCCAGATATATGCTTCGCAAATATTTTCTCTCAGTCTTCAGTGTGCCTATACATTTTCTTAGCAGTGTCCTCTGATGAGAGAATTTTCCATTTGAGGAAGTTGAATTTTTTTTTTCTTTCATGGTTAGTGTTTTTTTTTTTTTGCCTTATCTAAAAAAAAAAAAATTAACCTGCCCCCAAAGCATATTTTCCTATCTTTGAAACTATCTTTCCTATCTTTCCTATCTTTCCTATTTTCTCTTAAAAGTTTATAATGTTAGCTTTTATGTTTAAGTCTATTATCCATCTTGAATTAATTTATGTCTATAATGTGAGGTAGGGGTCATGTTCACCCTTTTTCCATATGGTTATCCAATTTATTGATATTTATTTCCTTTTATTTATTGTACAATTTATTGATGAGAATTGCCTTTTCTTATTGGATTACTTTGGCATCTTGTCAAAAACCAAGTTCCCACCTAAGTGGGAGTCTATCACTGTGCTCTCTATTCTGTTCCATTGCTCTGCTAGTCTTTATGCCGGTATCACATTGTCTTGATTGCTGTAGCTTCCCAGAATATCATAAGTCCTCCAACTTTGTTCTTCTTTTTCAAGACTGTTGCGAATATTCAAAGTCTTTTGCATTTCCATATAAATTTTAGGATCAGCTTGTCAATTTCAAGAAAGCCTGCTCACTGAGCCTTAACTTTTGATGTGCCACACTCCATCTCCACTGTCCCTACAGACTAGAGAGAGTAAAGAAACTGCCTTCTTTAATAAACTCTTAGCTATATTGGGCTTTAGCCAAGGGACAGAAGTTTTAAAATACTATATTTAAGGTTTGTTCTTAATTCTAGGGAAAAAATTCCTCTTTCCATTCTGACAAAATGCATATGTCTCCATTTCAATTTTACAATGAATATTTTTCTACAAGGACAGGGAAAGGAATGCACCTAAATCCTGTGCTATACTTTATTTTACCCTTGGAAAAAAAGGATTTTCCCATTTCATCACCAGACAATTGTTTCTCAGGGATCTCTTTTAAAAGGATTATAGATTTGAGTTTAGCTGATCTTCTTCACTCTCTTCCTTCTCTTCTTTTTCATCATTTTCACCCTTATCATTACCAACATCACAGCTGACATTTATTGAGCCTTTCCTCTGTGCCCCAACCCTATGCTAAGGGCTTAGTTCAGGTCTCATTTAAACTTCACATCAACCGCATATAGTCGACCTTGTTATTGTGCTCACTTCAAAGGCAAGGAAACTAAAGCTCACTGAGGTGAAGGACTTTCTCAAGGTCCAACAGATTGTAAGTGGTAGTGCTAGGGCTCAAACTCAAATTCTTCTTACTCCAAAGGCTGACATTTTTGGCATCTTTACTAAATCTATACAATGGTACTTCCTTTGTCCATCCTAGCATATTTTAAAACTTTTATCATTATGGTTGCTGTTTCTGTATAAGGCATACCCTGAAATCTTCAGATACTCCTCCAACTTCTGTAATTATGCAGTGCTGAAGACATCTGGGAAACAAAGTCGGTTCAGTTGGTTTTGCATTACAAGGGGTTTTATAGCCAAAGTAATTTAACCTTCCCCTCTTCTCTTCACAGTGGTAAACTATTTTCATAGTGTCAAAGGATTCCTTTATACATCATGTATGTCTCATTCCAGTACTAAGCTATCTTTATGTATAACTCAAAGTAAAGCTTGTCATGCCCCACTGATTTCTATCACCCAAACATGTTGCTGAAATTCCAATTATGATGACTCTTTCTGACTCAGCCATATAAATTCAACCCTATGATTTGGATTTTTTAATTTCACAATTAGTGTAGAGATAGTCATTAATATATTTTTGTATTAAGCTACACATAACACTTCGTACTGAACTCTTTGTTTTGCTAAGAGTGGAACATATGCTTCATTATCCTTGCTCCTGAGAATCTAAACTTTCCTTAAAAAAAGAAATATATATGCACACACACACACACACACAAACACATACATACACATACATACAAACTCTAATAAAGCCACACAGGTTGCATTCTGTGCTTTCTAACTGACTCTCAAGTGGGGAATTGAAATCTTACCAGGTGTCTATATTGATATACAATAAGTGCTGCCAAAATCAGAATGATGATCTCTTCACTTGATATAAACAGAGAAGAGTTAAAGGATTCACACACTGGGATCCTTGAGAAAATGCCTTTTTCTGAAGGTGTATGGTAGAGGAAGAAAGAAACAATGACCTAGAGGAAAATATACTTTGTTTATTAACCACTGGCTACAAATAGACCCCCATCACAAATTAATCAGATGGTGAGAAATACATTTATAGCTCAAATTGAACATGAATGCATTAGTTGGTATAAATACTGTTTTGAAGATTTGAAATTAAAAACAGGAATTGTTTCCTATATCCATTCATTTTTTTAAACAGACACCATATTTGTAAGCTTAATGGCTTTGGTTGAAAGCATAATGAAAAAAAGTTGGTACATCCTCAGTTTAATTTTATAAAGATCACATAATAATGGTGACAGGTGGAGCCACGTGGGGGTGGAGGCAAATTGGTCTTCTGTCCCAGACGTCAAAGACGTGCTGCAGACATCAGGGAAATGTCTCATGGTTGGGAAAGGTACAGAAACTCAGCAGGCTGGTCTTTGATACCTAGGGCTTTCATTTTTAATTAAAGAACAGAACTCTGGTGAAAAGTCATCATATCGTCCTATCTTATATAGGGCTTGGATGATAGCTCTGTAAAGGAAATGATTGGGAATATGCCTAATATAGTATCTAAAAGGTTCTACATATCTAACAAAACAATAAACAGTAACATTTATTGGACATCATCTTACTACTGCTCACATCTCTGTGAAGGAGGCACAACTGTTATCTCCACTTTGCGGATGAGAAAACTGCTTCTTAGAGCAGTTGAGTAACTTCTCCAGGGTCACAAAGCTAGGAAGTACGTGGCCTAGGAGAAATAACCAGAATATCATTCTGAAGACTATGCACTCACCCACAATGCCATATTCTGAGAACCTTTCTTCCTTTCTAGAGGATAGATTATATTCCTAAATTTTTAATATACTGTGAGATAGAATCACTTCTTTCTCCATATGTCTGGCCTCATTGAAATAAAAACCCTAAATGAGCCTTATCTCCAGTATCTTTTCTTCCAGCCATGGTACCACCCTGACCCCACTGCGGAAAGATGTCCCTTCTTCCTTTCTTTGACCACATGCTATCATACCCCACAATTCTCCCAACTTTAGAGTCTGGAGACTCTTCCTAATGTCTCTTTGCAATAGCCCGAAGCATTTGTTCTCCTCTGAGTAGGAACATGAAACAGCTGCTCACTGTCACTCATATAATAGTTTTTTCAGACACTCACAAACTAATTGCTAACATTTCCTGCCCCTACCTTTTCTTTTCTGAGTCAAATAATTTGCCCTCCTCGTTCTCTTTGTCCTCCTCCTCCTCCTCCTTCATTTATAAATTACTTCCACATAGAGCCTATTTCCAAAATTGCTAATCATTTTTGTTCCGGTCCTCCAGACTCTTTCAGCATCTGGATGTTCAGTGGGTGTCATGAAGACATTGCCATACAGTTCTAAAATTATGGCATCTGGGAAAAATTTTAAACATGTCCACAGGAATAGTTTCTGTTGTTTTACAAATTACAGGCAAAACATTAAAGAAAATTATGGTTTTCCCAGTTCTCAGATGGTGTTTTGTCTAAACTAATGCAAGACAAGAAAGGTAGAGTAGTTTATATTGTTTTCCCTATGTAGGAAAGATGTAGTTGTTTTGGAAAAGTGTTATGCTCTCTAAATTTAATAATTATTCACATTTGTGCGTCTGAATTTATAATATGAGGGTTGCCAATAAGCTATAGAAATTTAGAGGAAAAGAAGTTACCATTTAAAGGAACCAGGCAAGGCTTCACAGAGGTAGCATTTGTGATGGATCTTAAAGAATAAGTAGTACTATGACATAAAGATCCTGTAAGGAAGAGAAGTTCAAAGTGAAAAAAACAGCATAAATTGGGTTCCTGGATGGCTCAGTTGGTTAAGCGTCTGACTTCGGCTCAGGTCACGATCTCGGGGTTTGTGGGTTTGAGCCCCGTATTGGGCTCTGTGCTGACTGCTCAGAGCCTGTAGCCTGTTTCAATTCTGTGTCTCTCTCTCTCTCTGCCCCTCTCCCACTCATACTCTGTCTCTGTCTCTCTCTCAAAAATAAACATTAAAAATTTTTTTTAAAAAATAAAGAAAAAACAGCATAAGCAAAATGAAAGTATTTTGTTTGCAAAAGAGGAAACGGCTTCATTTTGTGTCATCCACTTTGGTTGGTACATCAAGAAACAAGCAATAAGGCTGGAAATGGATATGGGACTAGATTATTTAAGATATTTAAGCAAAGTTGAGTTTCCTTTAGGAAAATAATTGTGGCAGTGGAACACATGATGGATAGAGAGATTGTCAGTAGGGGGAACAGTTTTGAAATTGATGCAATTATAACAGGACTGATATGTATTGAGAACTTATCATGTGCCCAGGAGAGAGTCAGGAATATAAAGTGTAACATGAAAAGGCTAAGGGTCCAAGAAAATAAAAAATAAGAAAAGACCTTTGGATTTGATGATTAGAAGATCATTGACTAACTTTGAGTGGAAAGTTATCTGGAGAATGAGAAAAATGAATACAGATTGGTCAACAGAAATGAAGCGAAGGAAAGCAACATGATGGCAACTTGAAGGTCAAGGAATGTTTTCTTGTTAGTTTTGTAGAATGTGAGACTTAAACTTTATGGGGTAATATCAGGGAGATAGTAGAAACACATTAAAGATTCAAAATAAATGTAATTCCCAAAGCCAATAAAAAATGTGACAAAGATTAAGCATGGTCTTGACAAGCCTAAGAGGGACTTCCTTCTGAGATGGCAACAAAAAGGGAGTAAAAGAATCAAATTATGGAGAGATTTTGAGGTCAACAAGGGAGAAGTTGAGGGAGCTCATATTGTCTTACATTAATACTTTTAGTTAAATGTATGGGGAGTCACCTGTGGGGGTGATAGGAATAAATGGTGCCTAGATTTTAAGCGATAAAGAAGATTTGGTATAAGCTCCATGGAAAAGCAATAAAGAACAGTTAAGAAATCAATTGCCAAGCAGCAGTGAGTGCCCAGCCAGGAAGGGTAAATAGCACATATGCATAATGAGCATTTGTAGCATTAATGCAATGACAGCAAAACATCTGATAATTCTTCATTTGCTTTGATGATAATTTCATCTCTCTGATATAGAGGAATTGGCAAAGGAATTAGTAATCCCTTCTTAATTCTGATCAACAGGAACAGTGATTACTTCACCTAAAAGTGTATAGCATAGTTGGACAGATAGCCTGACTCTTAGACAAGTCAATGTCTAAAAAGTTCCATGAGCTCAGCAATATGATGAATACAAGAAGACAGAAAGGCCACATAGCCATGGTAAATGTAAAAGAGAAGTATAAATCTATTTTAAAACTGGCCCAAAGACCTAACTAAGAATATATCTGGGGAGACGTGACTTAACAGAAGGTTAAGTTAAATGATTTCAGGGAATTGACATATATCCCTTATATATCACTGATGTGGTGTAGCCAACATGAACTTGGACTGCATTACTAAAAGTAGCAGGCAGAACAAAGCCCAACCACCCTATTGGATTGAGTTTTGTTTACCATATTCAAATGATATTCAATATCACTCATCTATTGTCTTGGATTTTTGAAATAGTCCTCAAAGACCATGAATGATAGATGAGGTACCAAGTTCACTTCTGTAGGACATACTAAGAGACCATAAGTCCAGTTCGGTCAGCATTACCCTGTCACCCATTTGACAGAAGATGAAAGAGAGAAACATAATCTGCTCCTTAAACTAAGAAAGGAAGGCTTCAAGAGAACTGGGCATGTATCTCCTGAAGCTTAGCACACAGAAATACTCACACCCTCATCTCCCCATGAGTCTGAAATGGACAGTTTAGGGGCAGGCACCTATGAGGAGTATGGCAGTGAGGAGATAATGTTGGGAAGGAACTCTATTGCTGCTAGCTATAGGGAAAATGTAGTATCCTGGTGTTTATTTGTGGGCTCAGCTCAGCAGGAAAACACAGACCTGGAGGTACAATGTGCCCAGAAACCTAGGGCATAACCTGGTTTTAAGCAACCAGCCAGAAGAGAGGAACCACTTTTAGATCAGTGCTTCTCAAACTTTAGCTTGCATTAGACTCACCCGGAGGGCTTATTAAAACAGATTCCTGGGCCATACTTCTAGAAATTCTGATTCCTTAGGATGGAGTGGCCCCAAAATGTTATTTTTAACAAGTTCCCAGGTGATAAGTTCATCATTTGTGGATCACACTTTTGAGAAGCACCGATTTAGATGTCGCCAGCAAGGCATCTCCGAGGATCATGTGAAAGCACCACATAAGAGAAAGAATAAGCTTTGCATGTCCATTATGACTAGAAGCCATCAACAGATATAACTGCACCAGCCAGTTTTCCGTAGTCTTTTCTCCCCCAGCACAACCCTGGAGTGGTGAGAAACAGCAGCTAGTAGGAAGGGGGAAGGACAATAAGATAATAAAGGAGACAACCATATTCTGTCCCCCAACTCCAGGTTTCAAAGACTGAGTCAGATCTGAGCAGGAGCACAGCATAATCTCTTCTGGACATATATTTGGAATTTTGACTAAACTGGAGTAGATTGGACTCGAGTTACAGAGTTATTAGATTTTTAATGCCAAAAGGGACTAATATTATTTCCCAAAGTAGAAAACCTGTGGTTTCTGTTTCAGATTTTGCACACTGATGGAAAAGAACTGGTTTGGGAAGAACAGACACAAGAATAAACTTAATTGAGGCAAGCTTGTTTAATCAGCCAATTACACATGTCTTAAGAATGGTATTTCTTAAACGCTTAGCAAATCCGGTGAAGCACAGCCAGGACAAGAGGGCGCTGGAAACCTCACCAGAGAAACACCAATGCAAGGAGATAGGGAGCTTTAATTTAGAAAAGATTGAGGAGGCATAATGAGTCACTTCAAGTATTAACGGGCCATCTTGTCAAGGAAGTATTAGACTTCCGTGTGGTGGCAGAGGTCCCAATTCACTTAAGTTAGTGGAAGTTAAGACAGGAGTCTGCTTGGGTTCCATGTAAGGAAGACATAACAATTAAAGCCATGTTACTCACACTAAGTGGTGGACACTTGACTAGAATGCTGAAGAGTTTTACACCTGGCGGAGGAAGTTCTGGAGGAACTCTCAGTGCATCAGCTCTACAGCAACATTTTGCAGCAGGTATGGTGAAAGGTGGGTTGGGGGTCATCAGGACACCCTTGGCTCTCTGGCTCTGCTTCCCTCCACATACTTCAGCTGAGACTGCCTGGGGCTCCAGGACAGCTCCTAAAGTAGCCTGGAGGTGACTCAGAGTTCCAATGAGGGCAATTGCTCACGCATGGTTTTAGTCCCTCTTAGTTGAAATTTAGAAAGTGGGCCTTTGTAATCAGACCTTTCTAAGGCAAAGTTACAAACTAGTCAGGATGACTGGATGCTGCCTGGTGTCCAAGCTCAGCCCTACTCTTGCCATTCCTCTCCCTGCCCTGCCCAGCCAGGCACCCTGTTGAAATAACTGACCGTGGTGTCTAGGTGTGATGAGAAACCAGAGAAGTCAGGGACAGGATGAGTCTGACAGGAGTCCTTGACACATGGAGGGTCAAAGCGCAGAAGGGAAACTAGAAAGATGGGGAGCAATGCAATGACAGAGGCGGAAGGGAGAGAGGGTGATATGATATTGCCTCTGACTGTGAAATGCAGAAGTATGTTTGTTAGGCCTGTTTATATGATCACAGACAAGAACAGTTATGATAGTTATGCCAGTCAAAATTCTGAGCAGACAGAAAGGCATTGTGTCTCTATTCCAAATGTTGACATAATCATGTAATAATCTGGGATCAAGAAGTTCCTAATCCTCCATCTAAAATAGCTTCCAAATGTCCACAGGGGTGCAGAAAAATGTTAGTGGGGTCAGCTGACCACAGGTAAGTGATTGTGACAGCTGCAGGCCTTAGCATTTACTTAGTGAAACAATGGCTTTTAGACAATGTCTTTCCAATTTGTTTTCAACATTGCAGCCGGAGTGCTCCTTTCAAAACACAGATCTGATCATGTCACCAACCTCTTTAAAACCCTTGAATGGCTTCCCACTGTTCTTAGAATAAAGACCAAATCATTAACTAGGAACTGCTCGGCTAGGCCTCTGTCGGGGTTGAGCTTGGGGGTGGGGTCCTCCTTTCGTATGCTCTTCTCTGGGTCTCCACTGCTCCCCTCCCCCCCCACCCCGCTTTCTCAGTTAGCTTTAACTCAACCTTATTCTTTAGATCTCAGCTCAAATAGCCCTTTCTGCACCCCTACCTGGGCTCCTTTGTTCTTTGCTTTTTACAGGACTCCACTCTTTTCTTTTAAAGCACTTATCTCAGTTTGTAATTATACATTCATCAGTGCCATTATTTGTTTACTGTTCCCCCCCTCCCCATCCCCCTGGCCTCCCAGGTCCATGAGTGAGAAAGGTCTCTTTTTGTTCACCATCTTGTCCTAGAGCCTAACATTGTGCCTGGCTCATGGGAGGCCCTCAATGCCTTTTTTGATGACTGAGTAAAAGGACTGCCTAAATTGTGCCTTCCTTCCAAAATTTTGAATTCTATAAAGGGAGGAAAGTGTTAACCAGACATCAGAACAAAATTCTTAGTAATATTTCCTCTGCTTCCATGCAGTGATTTATTTTAAAATGCAGAACCCTATGAGCTCTAATCTTCCTTTATATTATGTAGAAATCAGTTCATCAAAATAACCCTCTAACTCTACCTGGTATTCTCATTTATTCCCCATTTTCTCTGGAATGAATTTAAGTAGTCTTTCTTAGGGTTCATCTTCTTTTGGGAACTTGTATAGAGAACATTTTATTTTAGGTTAATTCAGTTGAGATTTTATTTAAAGGCACCCTAAGTTACAGACATTGACAGGTAAATGTTTATGAAAAGATAATATATATACACCCTGTATGTGTGTATGTCTATCAATCCATCTAAAAATATGTGTTTTTGTGACTTGAAATAGAAAAGATTGGATTTAGGTAAGGAAATCATTACAGTGTCGAAGTTTCCACCCCCAGACTCTTACCCTCTCCAGCTAAATTCTGCAGGATTTGGTGGAATAAGCAGGCAGTCGTGATTTCCTGATGACTGACTGAGGGACATGTTACTTCCCCTCCTAATGAAATCCTCAAATAGTGAGTCATAATGCCAGAGGCGCTGTTCTCCAAGATTCCATCTCTGCCTATTTCTAATCCAAATGCTGAAAAGAGCACAAGTCTAGATCCAGCCCTTTAGATCTCTGTGTGGGACTGAAGCATACATTTCCTGTCCAACTTCTCATTTTCTTTCTGCAGCAGAACTGACTTCCACTGGGCAGGAGTGGTCAACTTTGATGACCATGATGGTAACAGAAAATAAAGAATTGATTGTTATTTGCTGGCTATGCCGTGGTGGTGAATGTCTCTTTCAGAAAGCCACAAAAATGGGCATTTACTCAGTCATGAAAGAGCCCAAGCCACATGATCTAGACAAACAACCTCCACTATGACTATCCATAAATGGCAACATCTTACAGAAATCTGGTTATTTCCTTTAAAGTATCGATCTATCTGCCCCTCAGGAAAGATATTTTCCTAAGTTACATGGAAAGAGAAAACTATCTTTTGTTTTATTCTACAGCACCATCTAAGTTATTGTCATGTTTCTCACCATACTTTTAGTGCCAAATTTCTTAAAGAATGAGTCTACAAGCCCTGTCTCCTTTTCTTCCCCACCTATTTTTTCCTGAACTCCTTGCTTGTTCTCCCACTAAATGACTAAATCACTTCTCACAAAGATTCAAGAAACCTACTCTAGGGGCGCCTGGGCGGCTCAGTCGATTGGGCATCTGACTTCGGCACAGGTCATGATCTTACAATTTGTGAGTTTGAGCCCCGTGTTGGGCTCCGTGCTGACAGCTGAGAGCCTGGAGCCTGCTTTGGATTCTGTGTCTCCTTCTCTCTCTGCCCCTCCCCCACTTGTGCTCTGTCTCTATCAAAAATAAATAAAATATTAAAAAAAAAAGAAACCTACTCTAATCAGTTTTTAATATTAGTTTCCTAACAATCATAGGGAGTTGCCCATTCTCGTTCTATCCTCCTTAATGCTTCTAGCTTCACTGACCCCAACTTTACCCTGAAGCTTCAAGAATAGTGCTCTGAGGAGATTCTCTTCTTCCTCATGAGATAACTTTCTGGATTTTAGCTGTCTGTGCCCAAATGCCATCCAACTCCAAGACTCAGCCTTGTCTTGGTTTCCTTTCTCTTTCTTTCAGCTCTCATCCGTCTTCACGTTTTCAACTATCACCTTTCACAAGTGAATCCCCAAATTTTCTTCCCTAGCACTTAAATCTTTTTTTCAGAGCTTCAACCTCATAGCTTGATCATCTGGTTAAATATCTCTTTTAATGACTATCTTGGAACACTTCCTATCATGTTCCCGGTTTCCCATTCCCATCTCTCCAAATCAATGCTTTGCCCTCACTGAGACATGAAGGCTCATGCTTGCATTTGACTCCTCCTTTCCACACAATCTCTATATGCAATCAGTTACTAAAGTCTTCTCTTTTTTTAATTTTAATTTTTATTCAAGTGTGATTAACATACAGTAATGTATTAGTTTCAGGTGTACAATATAGTGATTCAACAATTGTATACATTGTTCAGTGTTCATCATGGTAAGTGTACTCTTAATCCTCTTTGCCTCTTTTACCCATCTCTCCACCCACCTTTCCTCTGGTAATGATCAGTTTGTTCTCTATATTTAAGAGTCTGTTTTTTGTTTTTTGGGGTTTTTTTGTCTTTTTCTCATCACTTGTTTCTTAAATTCCACATATTAGTGAAATCATATGGTATTTTTCTTTCCCTGACTTATTATAGCATTACATCCTCAAGGTCCATCCATGTTGTTACAAATGACAAGACTTCATTCTTTTTTATGAATGAGTAATATTCCATTGTGTGTGTGTATATATGTGTGTGTGTGTACATATATATGTATATATCATATCTTATTTATCCATTCATCTATTGATGGACACGGGTTACTTCCATATCTTGGCTATTGTAAATAATGCAGCAGTAAACATAGGGGTGCATATATCTTTTTGAATCAGTGTTTTCATTTTCTCTGGGTAAATACCAAGTAGTGAAATAACTGGATATATGGTAGTTCTATTGTTAATTTTGGGGGGAACCTCCACACTGTTTTCCACAGTGGCTGTATTAACTTGCATTACCACCAATGCACGATAGTTCCTTTTTTCCACATCTTTGCCAACATTTGTTATTTCTTGCATTTTTTATTTTAGCCATTCTGACCTGTGTGAGGTGCTATCTCATGGTGGTTTGATTTGCATTTTTTATTTGCATTTTGTTGAGCATCTTTTCATGTGTCTTTTGGCCATCTGTATGTCTTCTTTGGAAAAAATTTCTATTCAGTCCCTCTGCCTATTTTTTAACTGGATTATTTGCTTTTTGGTGTTGAGTTGTATCAGTTTGTTGTGTATTTTAGATATTAACCCCTTATCAAATATATTATTGGCAAATATCTTCTCCCATTCAGCAGGTTGTCATTTTGTTTTGTTGATGGTTTCCTTCACTGTGCAAAAGCTCTTTTACTTTGTGTAGTCCCAGTACTTTAAAATTTTGCTTTTGTTTCTCTTGCCAAAGGAGATATATCTAGAAAAATGTTTCTTCAGCTGATGTCAAAGAGATACCACCTATGTTTGCTTCTAGGAATTTTATTGTTTCAAGTCTCAGATTGAGGTCTTCAGTCCATTTTGAGTTTATTTTTGTGTATAGTTTAAGAGAGTTGTCCAGTTTCATTCTTTTCCATGTATCTGTCCAGTTTTCCCAATACTATTTGTTGAGGAGACTGTCTTTTTCCCAGTATATATTCTTGTCTCTTTTGTCATAGATTAATTGACCATATAATCATGGGTTTGTTTCTGGGCTCTCTATTCTGTTCCACTGATCTATATGTCTATTTTTGTGCCAGTACCATTTTGTCTTGATTACTAAAGTCTTGTAGTATATCTTGAAGTCTGGGATTGTGCAATTGCCAGGTTTGTCCTTCTTTTTCAAGATTTCTTTGGCTATTTGGGGTCTTTGGTGATTCCACACAAATTTTAGTATTATTTGTTATATTTCTGTGAAAAATACTGTTGGTATTTTGATACGGATTGCGTTAAGGCTATAGATTGCTTTGTAAAGTATGGACATTTTAGCAATATTGGTTCTCTCCCACCATGAGCATGGGATATCTTTCCATTTGTTTGTGCCATTTTCAATTTCTTTTATCAATGTTTTATAGTTTCAGAGTATAGATTTTTCACCTCCTTAGTTAAGTTTATTCCTAGGTATTTTATTATTTTGGTGCAGTTATAAATGGGATTGTTTTCTTAATTTCTGTTTCTGCTACTTCATTATTAGTGTAGAAATGCAACAGATTTTTGTGAATTAATTTTGTATCCTGCAACTTTACTGAATTCATTTATCAGTTCTAGTAGCTTTTCGGTGGCGTCTTTGCTGTTTTCTATATATAGTATTATGTCATTTGCAAGTAGTACAAGTTTTGCTGTTAATGAGGTTTAAAGTCCTCTATTATTATATTACTATCAATTTCTCCCTTTATATCTGTGAATAGGTGCTTTATGTATTTGGGTGTTCCATGTTTGGTGCATAAATATTTACAATTGTTACATCTTTTTGTTGAAGTTTTCTTTTATGATTATGCAGTATCCTTCTTTGTCTCTTGTTACAGTCTTTGTTTTAAATGTTGAAAAACATTTAAAAAATTTAAAAAAGGGGCACCTGGGTGGCTCAGTTGGTCGAACATCCAACTTCGACTCAGGTCACGATCTCACAGTTCATGAGTTCAAGCCTCACACTGGGCTCACAGCTGTCAGTGCAGAGCCCACTTTGGATCCTCTGTCCCCCTCTCTCTGCTCCTCCCCCGCCTTGTGCTCTCTCAAAAATAAAAAATAAAAATAAGAAATAAAACAATAAAGTCTATTTTGTCTTCAGGGAGCCTGGGTGCCTCAGTTGGTTGAGAGTCTAGCTCTTGGTTTCAGCTCAGGTCTTGATATCACAATTCGTGAGTTGGAGCCCTGCATTGGCTCTGCGCGGACAGTGCAGAGCCTGCTGGAATACTTGTTCTCTCCCTCTTTCTCTACTTCTCCCCCTTTCTCTCTCTCTCTCTCTCTCTCTCTCAAAATATAAATAAGTGAACTTAAAAATAAATAAATAAATAAGTCTATTTTGTCTGATAAAAGTATTGCTATCCCAGCTTTCTCTTTCCTTCCATTTACATGAGAAATGTTTCTCCTTCCCTTCACTTTCAATCTACATGTGTCTTTAGGCCTGCAATGAGTGTCTTGTATGCAGCATTTAGATAGGTCTTGCTTTTATATCCATTCAGTCACCCTATGTCTTTTGATTGGAGTATTTAGTCCTTTTACATTCAAAGTAATTTTTGATGGGTAGGTACATATTGCCATTTTGTTATTTATTTAATGGTTGTTTTTGTAGCTTTTCTCTGTTCCTTTTTTTTCCCCTTACCCTCATCTCTTACAGTTTGATGTATTTTTTTTTAACGTTTATTTATTTTTGGGACAGAGAGAGACAGAGCATGAACAGGCAAGGGGCAGAGAGAGAGGGAGACACAGAATCGGAAACAGGCTCCAGGCTCTGAGCCATCAGCCCAGAGCCTGACGCGGGGCTCGAACTCACGGACCGCGAGATCGTGACCTGGCTGAAGTCGGATGCTTAACCGACTGCGCCACCCAGGCGCCCCAGTTTGATGTATTTTGTTAGTGATATGCTTAGATTCCTTGCTTTTGTTTTTTTGCATATCTATTACAGGTTTTTGATTTGTGGTTACCATTAGGTTTATATATAAAATCCTATGCATATTGCAGTCTATATAAAGTTGTTGGTCACTTAAGTTTGAAACCATTCTAAAAGTACTAAATTTTTACTCCCTCCCTCAATCTTGTATGTATATGATGTCATATTTTACATCTTTTTATTTGGTGAATCCCTTGACTGATTTTTATAGATATAATTAATTTTACTGCTTTTGTGCTTTAGCCTCTGTACTGGTTTTTATAAATGATTAATCTACTACTTTTACTATGTTTGGATATACCTGTGAAATTTTTTTCCCTTCCTAATTTTCTTACTATTGGTTGTGGCCTTTACTTTCCGCTCAAAGAATCCCTTTAACATTTCTAGTAAGGCTAGCTTAGGGTGATGAACTTCTTTAACTTTGTTTGTCTGGGAAACTCTTCATCTCTCCTTGTTGTGAATTGTAGCCTTGCCAGATAAAGTATTCTTGCTTGCAGGTTTTTTCTTTCAACACTTTGAGACATCATGTCATTCCCTTCTGGCCTACAAAGTTTCTGCTAAAAAATCAGCTGATAGTTTTATGGGGTTTCTCTTGTATGTCACGATTTTCTTTTCTCTTGCTGCTTTTAAAATTCTCTCTTTATCACTATGTTTTGCCATTTTGGTTATTATTATTGCCTTGGTGTGGACCTCCTTGGGTTGATTTCTATGGGGGGGGGGGTGCTTTCTGTGCCTCCTGGATCTGGATGTCTGTTTCCTTTCGCAGATTAGGGAAATTTTCAGCTATTGTTTCTTCAATAAAATTTTCTGCTCCCTTTTCTCTCTTCTCCTTCTGGGATTCCTATAATGCAAATGTTATTAACTTGATGATGTTCCTGAATTCCTTAACCTATTCTCATTTTTCATTATTCTCTTTATTTTTGCCATTAAGCTTGGTTGCTTTCCATTACTCAGTCTTCCAGTTCCCTGATCCCTTCTTCTGCCTCCTCTAGTCTACTATTTATTCCCTCTAGTGTATTTTTAATTTCAGTTATTGAGTTTGCCTCTGATAGGTTCTTTTTTTATATTTTCTATCTCTTTATTGAATGTCTCACTGAGATTTTCCACTCTTTTCTCAAGTCCAGTGTCTTTATAACCATTACTTTGAATTCTCTATCAGGTATATTGCTTATCTCTGTTTCATTTAGTTCTTTTGCTGTGATTTTGTTCTTTCATTTGGGAAATATTTCTATGTCTCCTAATTTTGTCTAACTCTTTGTGTTTGTTTCCATGTATTAGGAAAGCTAGCTATGTCTCCTGATCTTGAAAGTAGTAGCCTTATGAAGAAGAGGTCCTTCAGTGCACTGTAGTACAACCCCTTTTCACTAAAACCTGGTGCTTCAGTGATGTCTCCTGTGTGTGTTTCATGCACCTGACTACTGTGATTGAACTGTGTTTGCTTTTAGTGCAGCTGGCTGCAATGACCCTCTTTGCCTGTTGTGAGCAGGGTTTGGTCCCTGTGCTATTAAGGGGCCAGTCTGGGGCCACCATGGCCTTGTAGTTGAGTCAGACCAGACACCTTCCCTCAGCCTGTTTACAAGGCCTGCAACTGCACTTAACTGTAGGGCATTTTCCCTGCATTGTCAGTGGAGAGGTTTTGTTAGTGGGCAGGGTGTGCAGTCAGAACAGATGTCGGCCTCCCAATCTACTGCTGGTAATGCAGTCAAACTGATGTATATGAATATCTTCCCCTCTTCCCAAGGCAAGAGTACTTTGGAGTGGGGCTGGTCACTGTTGGAGCTGCTTGCAGAATGAGACCTGTAGCATCCCTTTGGAGGGACTCTTGCCCAGTGGGGTAGGCCTGATGGTGTAGATCTGCAGGAGAACACAGGGGCATGACACACGGTGTTAACAAGCTATTTTGAGAGTGTTGGTGCTATTTCCCACAAATGTCTGGATACCTGAGCTGGGTATAAGGGAGGAAATGGCATCTGCCAATCTTCTGTTCTTGAAGATGACTTCTGAAGATATTTGCCCCTCCAGGGCACATTAGGATTAGTAAATAAATCTTCTTCTCGTATACCCCAGGTGATTTTCAAATTGCTGCTTCTATACTGTATCTCGGAGGAGTTGTTTGTTATGCTGGCTCTTTTGGGGCAGGGACTCAGTTTTCTATCACCCTCAAGCTCTCCCAGAGGTAAGTCTGCTGATTTGTAAAGTTCCCACTGTTAATACCCAATGATTGTAAAAACTCACAAAGTTAAGCTCTTCTGGTTTTCAAAGCCAGATGTTATGGACATTCATCTTCCCAAGGCAGGTCCCCCATTACTGCGGTGCCTGCTCCTATCCCTCCTCTGTGCTTATGATGTCCTTCCCACTTGTGGTTAGTTTGGTTCCCAACCAGGACTTCATCCTTCCTATTGTTTTCAGTGTGGCTTCCTCTCTATCATTAACTGTGGAAAGTCTGTTTTGTCAGCTTTTTGTTCATTTTCTGGGTTAGTTGCCCTAATATAACTGTTGTCTAGGTGTATCCGTGGGAAAAAGTAGGTTAGGATCCTCCCACTCTGCCATCTTCCCAGGCTTAAGGTCTCCTTTATATGCCTCTAATGTCTGTTCTGCTTCCCATGTCCATGCCACCACTAAGGCCCAGAATCATTGACATCATGTCTGGATTTTGGCAATAGACTTCTAACTGGTTTCCCAACAATGCCTTCTCCACTCCAAGCCATCCTATACCCATTTACCAGAAGAATCATTTAACCACCTGAAAGCATCATTGTCTATAAGGAAAATTCCAAATATCCAGGTGTGGCAGGAAAACACCTTGATATATTAATTAACAGAGGTTCCCCAGTCCATTTTCTTCCTCCCCATTCCAAAAAGGCATCCCAGCCTTTTGGCTCTCTTCTTCCTTAGTAGAGAGGTTTGTACTAACTGGTGCTGACAAGGCACTTCCTTAAAACCTGAGTTCCCTGAAGACTTTGAAGGTAGCTAGAGGGGACAGAGGGTGATTGCTTCAGATTTATAAAAGGACTTCAAGTTTGCTGAGATAGGGAAGAGAGTGTTTCCTCAACTGCAATGCCCCATAAGAGGCAAGACTTCAAAAGCAATGGCTTTAAGCTCTATCTAGGCAGTGAAACCATGTTCACAGTAAAGATTCCCGTATGCCATTGTGTCTGAAACAGCAGGGAGTCATAAGACTTCAAGGGACTATTATGAGCTCAGTAAATAAGAATGGTTAGCATATTCAGACTAGAATAGACAATATAGATTCGATCCCTTTTTTCTAGGATCCAGAGAAGCTTCCTAGACTCTGATATGATCCAGGAATGGGAAATAGCAAAATAATGACTGAAATGGATTTTCCTCTGAGCTTAGTAAAAGCATGCTCAGAGTGAAATCTAATTTAGAACAAGATTCAACCCTCTATTCTGCATCCAAGGCTCTGAAATCTGCATGCCTTCAGTCATTCACTCAATAAAAATATACTCTGTGTTTCTTACACTGCCTGAGAACAAAAAGGGAAAATAGAATACTTTCTGTCCTTTAGTCATAATAGCGGGAGAAATAAGCAAATTCCCTCCTCTTTTCTCTTCTTGAAGGAAGCCTCCCCATGCCTTCCCTGATCTTGGTAAAATCCCTGTATACACATTTTTAATAGCATGTGTTATCTGTGGTAAGTGCTCCTGAGGAGATGTAGTTTTACATTTATTTGAGTATAAATAATTATGCCAACTCCAAAAGACTGTAAGTTCTATGAGGGCAAAGGCTATGTCAGTATTTGAGCAATGAATGTTTGGAGGAGATGATGTCTATAGTGAATACTTCCTTTTACCACATTAAGAACTTCTACGCTGCTCCTCACAATTTCTGCCAGAGTCCCATAGATTTTTTTTGATATCTTGAGAACACGTCAATATATTTTTGCCTCTAAACTGTTTCTTTACCATTCTCTCCAAACTGAATTCCAGCATTGGCAACACCATACCTATCACTCCTAAGAGTTTTACAGTTTCAGTTATCTATATCTATATAATTATCCTATCTCTCCAATTGGTCTGTAAACCTCTCAGCTGACAGAACTATATTTTATACTAGCCAAAAGTGAGGCACACTTAATTGTTGCTCATTCAGAGACCCTTTGCTTTCCATATTTCATGAACAGGAAGAGATTGTATTCTCTGTGAGAGGCATCTCCGAGGGCTGTTCAGTGCACAGACTGAAAGGCTATATGATGACATGGCAGCCCTAATTAATCCACACTTGAATGAATACAGTCCAAAGTAGGACAACTGAAATAAAGATCTTTCACATCTTTGTGATGTTCATTACCCTATAACTAATAGTAATGGATTCATTTCAACAAATGTTTTTTGAGCTTCTACTATGTGCCAGGAACGCATCTAGGTAACTGAGATACATCCATGAATAAAGCAGAGATCCCTTTTTCCCTGGAGCTTACAGTCTAGTGGGAGAAACATATAATAAACCATAAGCACTACAATTATTAAAATTAGAAGATAGTTCTACAGGAGAAAAAGAAGAGCAAAGGATAAGTGTTTGATAAAAGTTAATCTCCTGCCTGCAGGTGTAGTTTAGTTCTTGTCATTGTAAAAAGTAAGGTCAAACTCAGGTAGGTCCTCAAAAGTCAGGTCAGGGTCTTAATCAATTGCCATTTAAAAGACTCAGGAAGACCAAAAACAATTCAGAAGCTTACTTGGAATTAGTTGTTGACCACTACTAGGGCAATCAGGCAGGGAAATGTTCGATGATAACATTAAAAAATTGCAGCTATAGCACAATAATATTCACTTTGTAACCAAGTTAATTAACATTAATATGATTATTTTTATTTTAGTGATAATAATAGCAAATATTTTTGAGAGCCTACTGTAGACCAGACTTTGTGCTTAGCTTTTCTTACATTATCACTGTTATCTTCACAACCGTTTATTAGCATGGTCTATTATTACTTTCATTTTACAGAT
This sequence comes from Prionailurus bengalensis, assembly GCF_016509475.1. Lineage (NCBI taxonomy): Eukaryota > Metazoa > Chordata > Mammalia > Carnivora > Felidae > Prionailurus > Prionailurus bengalensis. The sequence continues at coordinate 168,875,476 of NC_057343.1, read as the reverse complement.
AGAGAACTGGAGACTTTATATAAGTTGCCTAGGGTAACACAAATGGTATATGATGGGGTCACGATGTAGAGATTGCAGCCTAACTCCAAAGTCATACTGTCAACCACCTGCTCTATAGCCTCATGCTGATGAGAGATTAAAGAATCAGCCACAGGGAGGTTTAAGTACTGAAAGAATCTACACGTGTGAACTGATGAGTATAGGAAACTCCACCGATGAATGCAACTGAAATGTAGAGCTTTAGTTTCTATCAGGTAGCGAAGGACATAGGAGAAAAGAAATGCTCAAAAGCAAAGGCATTGAAGATACCAAGACCAGAGCCATAAAACAAATATAAGACTCTTCGTTCAGTTGTTTCACAGCTTGGGTTGAGTGTCTCTTGTTCAGATACACCTAGAAGGTTTGGCACTGATTAGTAGGAATGTTTGTTAATCTTAGCATATAATTGTTCATAGCTATTTTTCTTAACTTATTTTAATTCGTTTGACTTAAACCTTAATGCTGTAGTTACGGTTTATTCAAAACATACTCTATAATTTTTTAAGACACTTGCTTTCCTGCTTCTAAATACAGTATATGTTTTCACTTTTATTGAGTTGTCTAATTTTCCAATATGTTTTATTCCCAAGTGATCTTTTTCATATGAAGGAATCATCTTATTCCATGGCTGTTTCTGATGGACAGTTTGGGCTGCCCTCCAATTGCTGATTATCTTGTTAGAGGTCATCTGAAGTTATGTGGAACATCTCATTGGCCATCCCCTGAGCAGTGCCCTGATGGAATCTCTAGAAAACTACACATCCAGTTCCATAAAACACATAGTTTTCACTTATCAAGAGTTTTCCCCAGTGGTTTCCTTTATCCAGAGACAGATCCTACCACATATCTGAATCATGACTTTTTCATTGATATCATGTGAATGCATGTTAGCTGAGGCCAAAAGGTAACACTGTAATTTTCTTCACAGTTAAATTCAAAGTTCCAAGAAATCTTCCTTAGTTAACTCCACTAACTTAGAATATCTTCATCTAGCTTGATAAATATCACAGAGTGATCTTGACTGTTTAGCTCTCATGTCTGCTTGAATATCTTCTAAATAATACACCTCTTGAAGACTGGAATTGTGTCTTTACCTTTTTTGTCTCTAGCTTTCTCATTACGCTTCTGTACTTAAGTGTTCAATGGAAACTTGTGGAGCAGAAGAGAACAGAGCTGATCTTTTGAATTGCAAAGGACAATCTTGCATCTGGATGGTTTTGTGTAAATCTGGTACAGATGGTCATCTCAAGGCCCTGTTAGTTTCAGAACTCTATAGTCTCCATTTCTCCCATGTATCTAGAGCATAGAGAACACTAATAGCCTCAAAGTGTTCAGAAATCAGCTTTAGCGGTAGCAATGCAGCCAACTAGACATTTTTTTATTCCAAAGTAGTAGCTATTGATCGTTTGGCCTCAAATAAAACACACATTTTAAGGAGATTCCTTGCTAAGTTTTGCTCATTTTTATTTGTGCCAAATGAAAACTTTCCAAGAATGTTCATTTAGAATCTAGAAAGATTTATTAAGTATGTATGTTTTAGTGTCAGAAAAATTAAATTCCAAAGAAAATCATTCATTATATAATATGGAAAAAGAACAACTCTAAAGACAAAAGTCAACTGTATTTGAACAAATTATCCATTCATGTTGGGCTCTGTCTCCCTACTCTTCATTAAGAATTTATCAATTTCTTAGAAGGAAAACCTACTATACAGTGACTCCCTATCAATATTTAATGTAATAGTGCCTGGAGCACTGGATTGACTTTCTTATTGTGAAAATGGGAAAGGAAATTAAGACTCTGCCCTATTTTCTAATGGCAAGACCCTCGGATAAATTACAATTTTGTTGTTGTTCTTTACATCCTAGGAGTGATAATGATCAGATTCTTTGTGTTCATTGATATGTTCTTGCTAGTTTCATTTTGTCAGACTTAACTGCAGCATTTAATGTTATCGATCAGACTGAAAAGTGCTAGGATGTCCTAACACTCCCATGGTTATATGGCCTGGCTGTAGCTTGTCCAAAAAAAAAAGAAGTAATTTGTTGGTCTTCTCCACTGGGTTCCTGACCTGAAATATCCACTGTTCTCCTTGCTTTTATTTTTACATCTAGTATATTCAGTAAAAGTGTAATACATTCCTGATAACTGGCAATACTCTTGATATTTCATTGCTGCTTGCCCATCTACCATTCAGTGTGAGATATAGTGATTCTGCTGCTGTCCAGGTATGGACTTCGGTATAACATCAAGTTCACACAAAGGCAGGACATTCTATAAAATAAGAACAGGAAAACGACAGATATTACCAAATATGTATAGAGGCATATAGTTCAGGCCAAGGCCATCTTGTATTGTTTGAGGGGGTCAAGTAGAAGTACATGAGAAAGCTGTCTGGCAATCAGACCTGAACCATCCTCATTTAATCATTGAGTCTGGTTGCAAATGATTCTAGATCAATTCCATGATATAAAAATTTCCAAGATTATCTCCTCCAAAAGCATCCTTTAAAGTGTCTTCTAAGGGTATTTTCTCCAATGTTTACCACTGAACTTTCTCATTAGCAGGTTTGTACTAAGTGACTGAGACTTATCCGTGGATTTGAATGTCGTCAGAACGTAGAAAATTAAGTGTCTGGAAAAGTGCCTTGGTGAGAAGGTGAGAAACCAATTAGACCATTAAATGCATTTGGAGAATCCATCTAATAGTAGATCCAACTAATAATAGCTTCTAATAGTTATATTAAAGCCAAAACATAGCTCTTATTCTTATAGCTTTCAACCCTGGCATTTTGTTTTGCTTTAAGACCACTATATTCTGGATCATGTATTACCATTGCCATCCAAATGAATCAGGACCAAGAAATTATCTCTTTATAGCAGAACAGCTCACCACAAAGTGCATACATGATATCCCCATCCTTCATTGTAGATGACTCTCTTGCCCAGATTTCTGTGGTGAGTGGGTTTGTAATCAGTTGGCCAGCTGCAGACTGGAGAACACTTATTACTCATCCCTATAGAAATAAACTTTTGATGACACATTATTTATCCAAGGAGAGCATTGCTTCCAACTGCATAATAATTATCTATATGCATACATATAGATAAATAAAATAGCTGGGTATATAAATGTAGATATAATGTGAATGATCCTTGAACTATGGATAACAGTACGTTCAGGAGATACTTTCTGGAACAATAAGATGAAGAGATACCACAGAGAAGTAAAACGTTTTTCTTAGGTATAGAAAATATCCATTTGTTTGTCTTTTGATAGCATTGCTATCTTTGAGGTTTTCTCAGTTCATGTAATTTGGTTGGAGCAACTTCAAGGGGCCCAGGGCTGGCCACCCAGATCATCACATCTTCCTGGGTTTGGTTTAGAAATGGGTTCATGATCCTGTCAGAGACAATGAGACTCAGTTCTAGGATGCTAGAGGAACCATTGGGACAAAAACTCTCTAGCTGATGGTAGACATTTTGATTCTAGGAGTGGAGAGATGGCATAAGAATGAAGGCAACACAGAGGATAGCAGAGGGAACCAGTGTTCTGATGGCATAGAATGTACAGAGGTGAACCTATAAATGATCTCTTTTGCCTAATCTAGTTTAAATTGAAATTCTGTCATTTGAAACTGAAGTAGAATTGAATAATACATGGGTTTACTCATCAGGTAGGTCAAGGAAATGCTGCACAATGTGTTAGTATTTCAACAAGGAATCTGACAGTGTTTTTCAGGAAATCCTTGTGGATAACATACAGAAATGTGGAGTGGATGCAAGCACAGTCAGGTGACTTCATCAATAATTGAAGAGCCATGTCCAAGAATGCTAATTCCATGTCAACCTGAAGGAAATTTTATAGTGGTGTGCCTCGGGGTTCTTGCCTGGCCCTGTCCTTTTTGACATATTTATCAAAGGTTTGGATGAGCACACTGATGGCCTTCCTATCAAATTCTACAGATGACAAGATGATTGGAGCACTAGATAGTATGTTGGATAACAGAGACAAGTTTCCAAAACTCTTCATAAGCTAGAGCATCAGAATGGAATTTTAAAAAGAACAAATGTAGAATCTTTGAATTAGATCCAAAAACTAATTATACAAATAACTGGGTAACACTAGAAGCTTAGTTAAGTGTAATTTCAAAATGGATCAGCAATGCGATACAGCTGTCTAAATAAATAAATAAGTAAATAAAGCTACATTAGATTGCATAAATAGGACACAACAGTGATGGAGGCAGATGTCATATTGAATCATAGTTAGGCTGGTAGGGAAGAAGCATAAAGAGCCAAAGGAACTAAAGTTTTCAAGTATTTCTACCTGAATATCTAATGATCTGCCCCAATGTGCCAAATTATGTAAGCAGAAAGGACAAAAATTACCAATGGGAACATTCACAGCCCTTTTTCTGCTCCCACTTGTTATTTGGATATTCTAATTCCCCCTTCCCAAGAAGGAAGGGTTGGTTTTTCTCCAGGAGAGAAGTTAAGTTATGCTACCTAATAAAATAGGCAAGGAGGATAAAGAGAGGAAGAGACAGGAAAGCCAATGGGCACATACACTAAGAAAGAGTTTGGGCATGTTTAAAGATAGAGGAGTTCCAGAACACTTTTAAGGTGTAAGAGAATAGAGAGAAAAGAAAGGAAGGGGAATTTTTTGGATTATAGTAACCACTCAAGTACATATAAAACCAAAATGCATCTCTACTATAATTACCCAGCTTTTGGTATGATTTCTGGCTCTGTAAGTATTATTAGGACTTTTCATATATTTCCTTCTCAGCCAGGTCCTGCCTCCTCCCCATCCTCTACCACAGGCATATAAAAGCCTTATGGGAAAGCCTACCACATTCCTAACCAAGAATGTATAATAGTGGATTTCATACCACAATATGATTGGGTCTGGAAGTAGACAAGGCTAATTTCTTTCAATGTTACTAATCAACATAGTATTGGAAGTTTTGGCTAGTATAATCAGACAATTAAAATAAGGGGAATAAAATCTGGAAGGGAGAAGAGAAAATTGCCATTGTTTATAGATTATATAATATATAGATTATATAATAATTTACATTCAAGAGAAGTTACAAACTCTGAAAATTATTAAGGGAGTTCAAGGTCAGCAAGTTTGAGCAATAAAAATATCATTAAACAAAGACAAATAGCATTCCTTTATATCAGCAATAACCAATTAGAAAATGCAATAGAAAATAAAACATTATTTACAGTAACCCAAAAGCTAAAAACTATGAGCTGGCCTAATGGTCTTTATAGAGGAAATTTTAAAATTCTATTAAAAGAAGAGATTTGAATAAATGGAAAGCCACACTACATAAACAGATGCAATATCTTTACAATTTAAAGATACAGATTTCCACAAATTGATCTACAAATTCAATACAATTCCAATAAAAGTTTCAGCAGAATATTTTGGGAAAACTGGATAAAATTGCTTCTTAAATGAATATGGGAAAATAAAGCCCCATAAACAACTAAGACAATCTTGTGAACGAAAAAATCTAGTGTGTCCCTCACTAGAGGAATAATATGATAGAGTACTTGCCTAAGATGGAATAATATGCAGTGTCAAAAGAAAAATGAATTCGATCTTCATATAGTAGCATGGGTGGATCTCACAATGGTATATACATATAATGGAATACTTTTAAAAAGAGGAAAATTCTGCGATGTGTGACAACATGGATGAACCTGAGCATATTATGCTGAGTGAAATAAGGCAGTCATAGAAAGACAAATACTGCATGATTCCATTTCTATGAGATATCCAAAATAGTCGGGATCATAGAATCAAAGAGTAGAATGGTGGTTGCCAGGACTGGGGGAAGAGGAAAATGGGAAGTTACCGACCAATAGGCATAAAGTTTTAGTGAAGCAAGATGAGTAAGCTCTAGAGATCCAGCATACAACATACCTAGAGTCAATGATGTATTATACACTTAGTTTAAGAAGGTAGATCTCACAGTAAAATAAAATATACTGCTAAGTGAAATAAATGTGGTTTATAGCAAAATAACAATTGTGTAAATTTCTAAAAAATTTTCACACATACCAAACAATATTTTTTACAGATATACATATATACACATAAACAAATGTTTAGAAGGTAAATGGGAAGTATTCACAATGCAAATAAAAGATTGGGGGATCTATGAAAGGACAGGAACTGGGATCAGAGACGAGGATGAAGGAAAAGAATACATTAAAAGGAGGGGAACTGCATGGGCCAATTAAGTGCTAAGAACTAGGGAGCATAATTAACTCCATTCTGTATAGGCAAAGACCAAAAAAAAAAAAAAAAAAGGGTGGGGGCAAGTGGGGGAAAAAAGACTACTTAAAGGATACCAACTTAGGATCTCCTTTTCCATAAAGCATTTAAATGAGGTTTCATTATCCAGATTTCAGGCAGTGGCTACTTTTAAATGATCTATGGAGGAAGTAGCCTTTTGCTCTTGAGGTCCTAAGGTTCAAACTGTCTACACATCAAAAGAAATCAACTTACTTTATAAATTATGCATTCTTTCTTCCTTTCATATGTCTATCCATATAGTTATATCCTAAAGCATAATCATTTATACAGTGCCATAGTATATAAAACATTTTCATGTGAACTATACCATTTTTTTAGAACTATACCATTTGATTGTCACAAAAATATAGTATTAAAAGTGAGTTAGGTATTATTATTATTATTATTATTATTGGTTTCTCGTTTTATAGATTATAAAAGCTCTTATTTTGCCCAGGTCACATTAGTGGAAAGGGCCAGAGCCAGGAAGGAATCCAGATTAAGTGACATAAAATCTCCTGATGTTTCCACTGAATCCATTCTACAGAGGTGAATGTGCCCAATATGCCATTTCCCTTAATCATGAACATCTCTGGGAGGAAGGAAATATTACACAATGAAGAAACTGTAGTTCAGAATGTTTTACCCAAAATCTGGCAATTTATAGTTGCAGGAGCCAAGACTCAAACTCTGTTTCTGTGCCTTAATCATCGAAAGGCCAACACTGAAACAACATCCGACCAAAGGTCTCTACAAAATGGGCTTCTTAAAAATACAGAAGCAAATGTTAAAAAATTTATTAGCGGCTCTGAGTCCTTTTGAGGGCCCACTGAGCCCTCCAGAGGCTCTGGCAGTCTCTAAAATCCAGCTTTGGTTTGCAAGGAAATGCTGCAGGCAGTAAAGCCGGCCTCACCACCAGAGCCACCTCCAGGTTGACCTGTTAAAGGTCACCCAGCTCTCTGCTCTGAGAGCCCGAATTCAAGGATGATGTCCCCCCCCCCTGTATTGTGATTGAGCAAGTTTAATGGACAGGCAGGAGTTCAGAAAGAATGTGTGCTAGTTCCTCTATTGTTACAACATCCCTGACAGGTCAGTGAAGGCTCCTAAGTAAGTATTAACTCCTTAAACAGTATTGGAAGGTCTGTAACCAAACTCAGGAACTGTGGTTCTCAACCCTAGTTGTGCAATAGAATCACCTGAGAAATTTACAAAAACACTGATGCCTTTACCCAGTGGACTGGTTAATTCAGAATCTCTTGAGAGTGGAATCCATGTATCAGAACTTTGTTTAAAATCTCCCTGGTTGGTGATAAACATGTTCTGTAATTAGATAGTGGTGATGGTTGTGCAACTTTGTGAATAAGAACTACTGACTTGTACACTTTAACAGGGTAATGTTTACGGTGTGTCAATTATACCTCAATTAAAAAAAAATACTTTCTCAGTTTATTCTAAAGTATAGCCTGGGCTGAGAACCACCATGAGACTGGGCAGTGTCTTCCAATCTTGGCTGTACATTGGAATTTACTGGGGAACTTTAAAAAACACTGAAGCCTAGGGGCACCTGTGGGGGGCTCAGTCAGTTAAGGGTCAGACTTTGGTTCAGGTCATGATCTTGCCGGTCGTTTGTTTGAGCTCTGCATTGGGCTCTATGCTGACAGCTCAGAGCCTGGACGCTGCTTCAGATTCTGTGTCTCCCTCTCTCTCTGCCCCTCTCCCACTCACACTCTCAAAAATAAAAACAAACAAACAAACAAAATACTGGAGCCTAGTCATGACCACCGTAGATTCTGATGTTATTAGTCTGGGTGATAATCTCAGCAGCAGGAGTTTAAAAACTTCCTAAGGTGATAGCAATGTGCAACAGGTTGAGACACTGGTCTAGAATAGTGACCCTCCACCTGGGCTCCTCTGGGAACCTGGGAACTTGTTAGAAATGCAAATTCTTAGTCCCACCCTAGACCTACTGAATCAGAAAGTCTAGTGTTGGGTCCAGCAGCCTATGTTTTAACAAGCCCTCCAGGTGATTCTGATACTGGCTGCAGTTTGAGAACCACTGCTCTAGCCCTCAAGGAAATTGCATTCCAATCCAGTTATTATCCTTAAATTTCCCTAATCCCTAAATATTTCTGGAGGCCCTATTCCAGATGTAGGAAACCTTTTCATACCTAGCACCATGCTACACAACTGCGACTGAAGGTCTAGCTGGAGAGTGACTCACTTGGAACTAATCAGGAAGACGAAGCCATGTAAGACGCGGGGTTATAACTTTTCTCTTACACAAGAGTGTTAATTTCAGGCAGGTGAGCTGCGGTAGGGAGCAGGAGGATCTGCAAGGAAGGAATTGTGGCGTCAAGAGTTCACTGCTTGCGGGGAGAGGAGGTTCTAACCCGGGGCGATGAGGCTGGTAGAGCAAACAGGTCTTTTCCAGGCGGAGGTTGTAGAAGCTTTAATGGAGGTGGCGGCTTCATTCATAGCAGCCGCTACAACCTTCCCGGATGGAGGCAGTAATTTCAAAAGCGATGGTGGCAGAGGAGGATTTGGACAAGGAAGTGGCCACGGACGGTTGAACAAAGGCCAAGACCAACGATCTCCAGAACATGTAGTTTTATTAGGAGCGTACCTGTATCCCTGTGGAGATGACATAGTTTTTAAATGTACTGCAGACAAAAATAAGGTGCTTTACTTCAGCGCTCCAGTTTATTTAGAGAGCAAAGAACAGATTAGTAAAGTGGATGACATACGTGGACAATTTAGAGATTTTTTTTTTCCGTTAAATTGTCAGAAAATATGAAGTCACTTTCCTTTAAAAACCTGCAGAATTTCACATGGACCCATATAAACTGCTCCCACTGCAGAGGTTTTTACCTCGACCTCCAGGTGAGAAGGGACCTCCAAGAGGCGGTGGCAGGAGGAAGAGGTGGAGGAGGCTCAGTGGGCGGAGGGGCGGTTTCAGACGCGCAAGAGGAGGTGGAGATGGAGGCTTCAGAGGAGGAAGGGGGGTCGTGGTTCTGACGGAAAGGACATTCAGCGTAACAGTTCAGGAGAAACTTCCTGCATGATCTGCTTCTATGGATCAGAAACTTGTTTCTTGAGCAAGTCTTGAAGAACTGGTCATTTTATGACAGTGGAACTAAAATGTCAATGCATGCAAAAGTGAGTGAAAAACATAGGCAATTTTGCTCTAAAAGAGTGTGAACAAACGTTCTGTATAATGCTTGGAACTCTGTGGATGCTTAATAAATGGACAATTTTCATTTGAAATATTAAAAAAAAAGGGGTTAATTTCAGTTCTCACACCAAATCCTTGAGATTAGAATTACAAAATACTACCTACGTGGCCTGTTATTCCTTTACTTCATTTATTTTGAAACTCAAAATACATTGTGTAACCTCAAATCCTTCCTTAGTCTTAGCCTTTTTAAGCCAGTGATTCTCTTTCTTCGTTTTGATCAATAAATGATTTCTGCAGCCATTTGAGAACGATGTTGCTTTGACATTTTAGAAAATGCATTGTTTAGAATTTTTTTTTCTAAGTTTGTAATGAAAAATCTAGATTTAAATCTGTATTGAAGGTTTTGAGATAATTTTTTTCTATCTGCCAGCCCACAGTTGTGTTGTATGTTACTGCATCATTAATTATAGACTTTTAATAAAGCAGGTTTCCCTAGATTTTCAGCATTTGTGGGAATGTCTCTTAACAGTATTGATCTAAAATCAGTCTTTGAAGAAATGGCCTACGTTTTTTGTCCGATGTTAGGTCACTTTGATATAACGAGGTTGCTAATCATTTATCCCCCTGACACTAATTATTCCCAAATTACAAATAGAAGACTCTGAACCTGTTGTTAAGGCTAGTTTATTTGGGAGCATTACAGTACCACACACACATACACACCTCTCTCCAGGCTCATTAACACAGGGATGACACAGCAGTATTTCTGGGGCCTGAATTGTGACCACACTTTCATTTGAATAGAGAGATAAGCTGCAAAACCAAGATTTGTGTCCTTGAAATTATAGTGCCTTAAAATTGGTTCTAAGGCCTGTCAACATCAGAATGTAGTTTTATGTAACTTTATCTACCTCTTATGCTCTCCCAAATAAGAGAATTTCAACTCATTCTGCCAGACATATGCCTCAGGCCTTGAGTACTATCCCATTCCCGTTGGGGCCTTGCACTGGTACCCCATCACCATGGTGACATTCAGACATCCCTCAAGAGGCCTGAGCAGGTGAGTCCGTGCATGGAGCTCATTATCCCACAGCGCCAGAAGAGAGAGTAATGCATAGAAGAGTCGTTGGAGATCATGGAAGATAAGTAAAAGATAGTTATTAGGACCATTTATGGTAATTTTTTAGAGGACAGACGATTAAGTAAAATCAGAAAAGCATGAGGTTGAAAATAATTGGAAGGTCAGTAAATTGGGTATGAAGGAAATACTCTCCAGTGAAGAATGAGTCTTGAAACATCATATAGTCATTTCTATAAATTTATTGGGAATTACTTTTAAAAAATCATGTGTGAAAAATTTCTCAGTGAACTAGCAGAATCTTTCTGCCTTGGAGACCCTGGGAAGTCCTTTCAAATGTGTCCTCACTAGTTCTCAGGATTCCCTCAGTCTTGAAAATCAGTTTCTATTCATTCTCCATGGAGTTCATTGTCCAAATATTATTGGTAACATTTTTTGAAAATTATAATCACACATAGTGACTGATCCATTATCCTTCACTCATAACATATCAATTATCTCCCAAAGTAGATAATTATATCATTATATACAACAGGATCTCTGAATATAACAGGTATGGTTAGAAGGAGGCACAGACAAGATGACAGCAAAAGGTCTACTCAGGGATGAACACTTTTTTTCATTTTTTTTTTTTGTAGTTTTATTTCTGAGAGAGAGACAGAGAGTGCATGAGTGGGGGAGGGGCAGAGAGAGAGGGAAACATAGAATTCAAAGCAGGGTCCAGGTTCTGAGCTGTCACCACAGTGCCTGACTTGGGACTCGAACTTACAGACCACTAGATCATGATCTGAGCCAATGTTGGACACTTAACCTACTGAGCCACCCAGGCGCCCCAGGGATGAATACCTTTAAAAAAATTGCCTAGTTCTTCATAAAGATTACCACCTGAAGATAATCGGAAAATATACCTGATAGCACATATTTTGCTTTGTTTTTCTTCTGGTACTTGAATTACTCCTTCTATAGTAATAAAAAAAAAGTCACATTGGAAAACAATTCAATATATAACCAATCTAAACACAATGTATTATGCATTAGCATTAAAGTGAAATTACATATAGTTTTATACTCATGATAGCCTAAATAAAAGAGATTAATAAAATAATTGTTAACATACATTCTTTTTAGAGTGTTAGTGGAAATATCAAGAAACTATTTTTAAGACAGTTAATAAAATATTTTTCTCTAAAAATCATGTGGATTATATGCAAATATGAAATGGAAATCTTTTATATTAATGGAAGATGGTGTATACTAACCCTCAAGTAGCACAAGAAGAGAATTTCTCTGTATTTATACCATGAAAAGAACTTTTGACTCAAGGCTCAAAAAATAAGAGCCCAAGTGGTGTTAATGATTCCAAATGCAATTGAATAAAACCATCTGTCTCTAGTTTTCACAGATAATTCAGTGTGTGGGGAAGATCTAACTTTTGGTGTAAAAATTGCTGTGTTTTCTGAAACCGCACTTTTTTAATTAATTAACTTTATCTTTTTAGAGCAGTTGTAGGTACACAGCAAAACTGAGCAGAAAGTACAGAGTTCGAGTAAACATTCTGCAGCCTACCTCACACTGTACAACTTCCCCTTCTGTTGACATCCTCCACCAGCATAGAACATTTATTACAACTGTTGGAATTACATTCACACATCATTATCACCTAAAGTCCATAGTCTAGGGTTCACTCTTGGTGATACACATTCTATGGGTTTGGACAAGTGTATAACGACATGTGTCCATTGTAGTACCAGACAGAGTAGTTTCACTGCCCTAAAAATCCTCTGTTCGTGGCCTATTCATTCTTCTCCCTAACCCCTGGAACTATTAATCTTTTTACTGCCTCCATAATTTTGTTGCCTCTTCCACAAGTCAGGCACACAGTTGGAATCATATATAAGGCAGCCTTTTCAGACTAATGTTTTTCATTTAGTAATAGACTTTAAAGTTTCACTCATGTCTTTTTGTAACTTGATGGCTTATTTCTTTTTAATTCTGAATAATTAATTTTCACTTGTCTGGATGTACCACAGTTTACTTACCCATTCACCTACTGACAGATATCATGAATGCTTCCAGGTTTTGATAATTCTAAAGAAAGCTGCTGTAAACATCCACATGCAAGTTTTTGTGTGAATGTAAGTTTTGAGTTCATTTGGGTGAATACCAAAGGGAGTAATTACTGGATCATATGGTAAAGTATGTTTAGTTTCTTAAGAAACTGCCAAATTGTCTTCCAAAGTGACTGTACCGTTTTATATTCCCACCAGCAATGAGTGAGATTTCCTGTTGCTTCACATCATTGTCAACATTTGGTGCTGTCAGTGTTCCAGATTTTGGCCAAGCTAGTAAGTATGTAGTGATACGTTATTATTTTATTTTGAATTGTTACTGATTTTAGTGGGAAAACTTTGAGTTTCTCATCATTAGGTATAATGTTAGCTGTAGATTTTTTTTCTAAGATATTCTTTATCAAGTTGAGGAAGTTCCCCCTCTATTTTTAGTTTCCTGAGAATCTTTATCATGCATGAGTACTGGATTTTGTCAAATGCTTTTTCTGCAGCTATTACTATGACCATGTGATTTTTCTTCTTTAGCCTGTTGATATAATATATTACATCAATTAATTTTTGAATTGTTGAACCAACCCTGCATACCTGATATAAATCCCACTTGATCATGGTGTATAGTTCTTTTTATACACTGTTGATTTTGATTTGTTGATATTTTGTTGAAAACTTTTACATTTATGTTCAAGATATTGGTCTATAGTTTTCTTGCAATGGTTTGTCTGGTTTTGGTATTAACGTAATGCTGGCCTCATAGAGTAAGTTAAGAAGTATTCTACCTGTTTTTATCTTTTGAAGAAATTGTAGAGAATTACTATAATTTATTCCTTAAATGTGTGGTATAATTTACCAGCAAATCCATCTGGTCCTGGTGCTTTCTGTTTCGGAAGGTTAATTATGGATTCAATTTTTTTAATAAATATAGGTCCATTTAGATTGTCTATATCTGCTAAGTTTTAGTAAATTGTGTCTTTCAAGGAATGGTGCTGCATTTCATCTAGGTTATTAAATTTGTGTTCATAGAGTTGTTCACAGTATTTCTTTATTATCCTTTTAATGTCCATGGGATCCATAGTGATGTACCCTCTTTCATTTCTGGTATTAGTTATTTGTGTCTCATCTCTTTTTTTCTTAGCATGGTTTAGAGGCTTATAAATTTTAATGATCTTTTCAAAGAAGCAGCTTTTGGTTTTGTTGATTTTCTGTATTTTCTGTTTTCAATTTCATTGATTTCTGCTCTATTTTTTTTTCTTTTGCTCACTTTGGATTTAATTTGCTCTGTTTTCTAGTTTCCTAAAATGGAAACTTAGATTATAAGTTCTAGAGGTGCCTGGGTGGCTCAGCTGGTTAAGCTTCCAACTCTTGATCTCAGCTCAGGTCATTATCTCGTGGTTTGTGAGTTCAAACCCCACGTCAGGTTTTGCGCTGACAGCACAGAGCCTGCTTGGGATTCTGTCTTTCCCTCTCCCTTCTCCTCCCCAGCTTGCTCTCTCTCTGTCTCTGTCTCTCTCTCAAAATAAATAAACTTAAAAAAAGATTTTTTTTTAATTATAGGTTCCAAATCTTTCTTCTTTTCTAATACATGCATTCAATGAATGCTAAATTTCCCCCTTAGCCCTGCTTTCACTGTATCCCATGAATTTTGATAGCCTGTCTTTAATTTATATTTAGTTAAAAATATTTTTAAATTGGGGCACCTGGGTGGCTCAGGCAGTTAAGCATCTGACTTCAACTCAGGTCATATTCTGGTGGTTCATGGTTTCGAGGCTTGTATCAGGCTGTGGGCTGACAGTGTGAAGACTGCTTGGGATTCTCTCTCTTCCCCACTGTCTCTGCCCCTCCCCTGCTGTCTCTCTCAAAATAAGTAAATAAACTTAAAAAAATATTTTTAAATTTATCTTGATATTTCTTCTTTGAAGTATGTTTTATTTAGATGTATGTTGTTTAACCTCCAAATACTTTGGAATTTTCCAGTTATCTTTCTGTTGTTGATTTCTAGTTTAATTTCATTGTGGTCTGAGAGCAGACATTATATAATTTCTATTCTTTTAAATTGGTTAAGGTATAGTTTGTGGCCCAGAATATGGTTTCTCTTCATGAATATTCCATGCAAACTTGCAAAAAAATGTGTAAATATCTGCTGTTGGATAAAGTAGTCTATAGATGTCAATCATATTGAGTTGATTCATGGCTCTGTTGATTTTGACCATATTCTTACTGATTTTCTGCCTGATAGATCTGTCCATTTCTATCAGAGTGGTGTTAAAGTCGCCAGCTACAATAGGGATTCATCTATTTCTCCTTACAGTTCTTTCACTTTTTATCTCATGTATTTTGATGCTCTGTTGTTAGGTACATTCACATTATGAATTACTATGTCTTCTTGGAGGTATTAATGCCAGTGTCATTCTAGTGTCCCTCTTTATCCCTAATAATTTCCCTTGCTTGGAATCTGTCCTGTCTGACATTAACATAACTACTCCTCCTTCCTTCTGACTAGTGTATATTTTTCTTCATTCCTTCACTTTTAATCTATATGTGTCTTTATATTTAAAGTGGGTTTTATGTAAACAATATATAGCTGGGTAGTGTTTTATATTCATTCTGGCAATCTTTGTCTTTTATTAGTTAGTGGATTTAAACCACTAACGTTCAAAGTGATTATTGATATGACTGGATTACTATCTACCATGTTTGCTACTGTTTTCTATGTGTTGCCTTTGTTCTTTGTTCCAATTTTTTTTTCCCCATACCTTTTCTGCCTTCTATGGTTTTAACTGAGCATTTGATGTGGTTCTATTTTCTTTCCTTTCTTATCATATGAATTATATTTAAAAAAAAATTTTAGTGATTACTCTGGAATTCACAATATATATTTGCAACTAAGGCGAATGTACCTTTAAACAAAACTATACTGCTTCATGAGTAGTGTGAATACCCTATAATAACAAAATATTCCTAATATCTCCCTCCTCTCTCTTGTTTTACTTCTGTCACTCATTTCACTTATACATAAGCATACACAATCACATGATACATATATAATTATATATATATATACATATATATATGTATATATATATATATATATATATCCCAGAATGAACTGTTATTAGATCAATTAAGAATGAGAAAAATTAAACTTTTTATTTTACTTTCACTTATTCTTCCCCAGAGCTCTTCCTTTCTTAAGTCGATCCAAGTTTCTAACCTTTATCATTTTTCTTCTCTATGAAAAACTTCTTTCAACCTTTCTTGCAAGGTAGGTCGACTGGAAAAAAAAAGTCTTTAATTTTTGTTTACTTAAGAAAGTCTTATTTTTCCTTCAGCTTTGAAAGATACTTACACAGGATACAGAATTCTAGGTTGTTGGGTTATTTTTTTTCTCTCAGCAGTTAATATTTAACTCCATTCTCTTCTTGCTTGCATAGTTTTTTGAGAAGTTGGATATAATTCTTATCTTTACTCTTCTGTAGGTAAAGTGTTTTTCTTCCTCTTGTTTCTTTCAAGATTTTTTCTTTACCTTTGACTTTCTGGAGTTTGAAAAATATATCCCTAGGTGTAGGGGTTTTTTTGTACTTATTCTTCTTGATATCTCTGAGTTTCCTGGATCTGTGGTTTGGTGTCCGACATTAACTTGGGGAAATTTTTAGTCATTATTGCATCTTTTCCTTTTTCTCTTTATTCTTGCTCTGATAGTCCCATTATGCATATCTTATACCTTTTTTAGTTGTCCTGCAGTCCTTGGATATTCTGCTTTATTTCAGTCTTGTTTGTCTTTGCTTCTCAGTTATAAAAGTTTCTACTGTCATGTCCTCAAGCTCAGAGATTCTTTCCTCAGCCATGTCCAGTCTACTAATGAGCCTATTAAAGGTGTTCTTCCATTTCTGATACACTTTTTGATCTCTAGCATTTTAAAAATTCTGTCTTAGAATTTCCATCTCTTTGCTTATATTATCTATCTTTTTTTGCATGTTGTCTACTTTTTTTCATTAAAGCCTTTAACATATTATTCATGGTTTTAAAAAACTCCTTTCCAGTAATTTCAGCATTCTTGACATGTCTTACTCTGGTTCTGATGCTAGTTCAGTGTCATCAGGCTTGCTTTTTGATCTTTTAGAATGACTCGTATTTTTTTTGTTGTTGAATGGTGAACATGATGTGCTGGAAAAAAGGAGTTGCAGTAAATAGGCTTAAATAATATAATGTAAGGCATGGGGAGGGGGAAGCATTTTATAGTCCTTAAGACCTATTAGATCTTAACCTTTGGTGAGTCTCTTTCTTGGACTCTGTACTTCACTAATGTTTCATTCTTTCTCCTTCTCTCTCTCTCTCTCTCTCTCTCTCCCCTCCTATTGTGGAACAGGATAGCTAGATGGGGCTGGAGTTAGATATTTCCCTTCTCCCAGATAGGTTAGGCTCTTATAATACCCTAGCAGGTTAGGGTCTGATAAAATAGTTTCTCCAGAGGATAGGTTACATTAAGAATAACAGAATATTTTGTTGTGTTTCAAAATGGTTACCTTTCCCCTTTCCCTACCAGAAGCACAAGAATATTTTGCTCTGATATTCATTATAAGGACCTGATAAAACTCCTACAGATACAAAACCAAATTGTTGTACCACCTATGACTGGGTTCCCTGGAGTTTTTAACTCAATGACTTGCTCCCACTGAGCCCCTATGAGGCCTCCATGTAATTCATGAATTACAGTTTAGGTTTTACTACCCTGGCATTGGTTTTGCTGAGGTTTCTGTTAATGAGTTTCTGCTCCAATAAGTTGAGATTCTCTGACCTTCCTGTCTGTCTCTCCAATTTGGGGGTCAGTAGTTTGCCTTATAATCTTACTTCTGTCACAGATAGGAAATAGGAAAGAAGAAAGAGGTGATGGGTCCCAAGCAAATCTCAAACCTAGCAAGGCAAATTCCATTTGTTAGATGTTCTGGGTCAAGACTAATCCCCTTTGGCTACATGTCCCCCCTTCTAGGTCCACTGGGAGCCCTGCCTTCTGAAACCAACAGGGAAGCAGCCCTGGCCATGGGCCTATGGTGGGAATGGAAGCCCTGTGACCTCTGAATTGCCTTAGGGTCATTCTTCCCTTATTTGAAGAATAGTACCCATTCAGAGCCCAAAAGCTCTATGGTCACATCATGTAGAATCCACAAAATCTGACAGCCTCCCTTCATTCTGTCTCACTTTATCTGTCCCCTTTGTTCAAACTGGCAATGACTCTGCTGGTATATTCCCATGTCTCTCCCTGGCTTCTGCTGAAATGTCCAATTAAGTCCACGAGTTGCATTCATAATCTCTTTTATCAAATTGTTGTTCAGCCACACCTTCAGTGTTCTCTTTGAGCAACGTTTCTCATTTTTTGCCATATGGATAGGGTGAGAATTTTCCAAATCATCAAATTCTGGGTTTTCTTTTGCTTAATAATTCTCTCTTCAATTCACTTCTTTTTCTCTCATTTTATTATAAGCACTCAGGAAAAACCAAGTTATTACTTCAAAACTTTGCTTAGAAATCTCCAAAGCTAACTATTCAGTTCCTGTACTCACAATTTCTACCTTCCACAAAACACTAAAACACAATTCAGGTAAGTTATCTGCCACTCTATACAAAATTCACCTTTCTTCCAGTTTCCAATAACCTGGTCCTCATTCCTGTCTGAGATTTCACCAGAATGAACGGCCTTTAGTATCTCTCTTCCTACCAACATTCTGTTTCTAGAAATCTAGGCTTTTATTAGCATACGTTCCCAAACTCCTCCAACCTCT
This sequence comes from Prionailurus bengalensis, assembly GCF_016509475.1. Lineage (NCBI taxonomy): Eukaryota > Metazoa > Chordata > Mammalia > Carnivora > Felidae > Prionailurus > Prionailurus bengalensis. The sequence goes on along the minus strand of NC_057343.1, from coordinate 168,857,026 downwards.
TATCTATTACCCAATTCCAAAGCCATATTCACATTTTTAGGTATTTCTTGTAGCAACACCTCTTTTCTCAGTACCACAGTATGTCTTAATAAGCTCAGGCTGCCATAACAAAACAGCATACACTGAGTGATTTAAAGAATAGAAACTTAGGGGTGCCTGGCTGGCTAGAGTTTACAACTCTTGATATCAGGATTGTGAGTTCAAGCCCCATGTTGGGTGTAGAGCTTACTTAAAAATAATAATAATAAAGAACAGATATTTAATTTTTCACAATTCTAGAGGCTGGGAAGTCCAAGATCAAGGTAGTGGCCAATTTGCTTTGTGGTGAGCCTCTCTTCCTGGCTTTTAGACATGCTACCTTCTCATTGTGCTCTCACATGGCTGGGAGAGACAAAAGGGAGGAAGGGAGTGGAAAGGAGGAGGAAAGAGAGGGAAGAGGGAGGGAGAGGGGAAGGATGAAAGGATAGGGGGAGGGAGGGAGAGAGAGAGAGAGAGAGAGAGAGAGAGAGAGCGCGTGAGCCTGCTCAAGTGCTCAAGGCCATCCAAGGAGCATTTGCCCAAGCAGTGTTATTTCCAGTGAGTCATTTTAGGACACTGATCCTATTGGATCAGGGCCCCACCCCTTTGACCTCATTTAACATTAATTCCTTCTTATAGGTCTTGTCTTTAAATGCAGTCACACTGGAGGTTAGGGCTTCAACATATGAATGGCTTAGGGAGGGCACAGGATTCAGTCCACAGCAGGGGGGTTTTGACCTTGGCTCTTTCCTTTTCTATGTGTATATTAGCAGTTGACAACCTTCATTATTATTATAATCACTAGTGAAAGTTTGTTTTTACAAATCCTGATTCCCAGGCTATAGGCAAACCAATTGAATCAGATTCTCTAGGGAGGAAAATTAGTAATAATTTTTAGAGCTTTTCAAGTGATTCCATTATGTAGCCAAGGTTGAGAGGCTATAGTGTCTTTGGGTGATCTCATTCATCTAGTAGGTTTAATTACCATCCATAGCAGTGGCTGTAAATTACAATTACCTGGGACTCTTGCACATTCTTTTTAAATCAGTGCTTGTACCCCCCCACTGTCAAGGCTTCACTAAGCCTGAGGTGGAGGACCTGCATGGGTCTTTTTCAAAGCTCCTCATGTGATTCTAACTGACCCATTGACTGTTAACTCTGCAGTGATATATCTCTAGTCCAGATCTTTCCCCTGAAAGATCTTTTATGTCCAATTTCCCCTAAACTGTACCATTAAATGTAATATGTGTATGCCAATCATTTAGTAAATCCCCTTTGCTCCAAGCTCCTCATGAAGACACTCACCTTTGGGTCATCTTTGGCTACCCCCATTTCTGTGGATACAAGGAATAATTGCTCACCAAGTCCTGTGAATTCATCCTCCTAATGAATTCAAAATTTGTCTACTTGTCTTTATCCCAATACCATTATTCAATTATCTCAAAATTATTGCAACAGTTTCCTTTTATATATGTATGTATATATATATATATATATATATATATATATATATACATATATATTCTTTTAAAAAATTTTTTCTTAATGTTTTATTTATTTTTATTTTTTTATGTTTATTATTTTTGAGAGTGAGAGAGACAAACCATGAGTGGGAGATGGGCAGAGAGAGAGGGAGACACAGAATCCAAAGCAGGTTCCAGGCTCTGAGCTGTCAGCACAGAACCCGATGCAGGGCTCAAACTCACAGACCATGAGATCATGACCTGAACCGCTTAACCGGCCGCTTAACCGACTGAGCCATCCAGGTGTTCCTATGTTTTATTTATTTTTGAGAGAAAGAGACAGAGCATGACTGGAGGAGAAGCGAGAGAGAGAGACAGAGAGAGAGAGAGAGAGAGAGAGAGAGAGAGATGCAGAATCTGAAGCAGGCTCCAGGCTCTGAGCTGTCAGCACAGAGCCTGACATGGGGCTTGAACTCAGAGACCCCAAGATGATGACCTGAGCCGAAGTCGGATACTTAACTGACCAGTGAGCCATTCAGGTGCCCCTGCAACAGTTTCTTAACTAGTCATCCATCCTCTAGACCTGCACAGTCTTAGAAAAAAACTAAATTTGATTACTCACCCCCAACCCATTCCCTAAAACCCTTTAATAACACTTCCTTGTCTTAAAGGTAAAGTCCAAAGCTCCAACCTGTAAGATTGTTGCTAATCTTGTCCTATCTATCTTCACCCCTCCCCTCTTCCTGTTTATGGTCTTTCCTGTGTTCTAGGAAGTAGGATGTTATCTTTCTAAGGGATACATAAGAATTTGGAGGATAGAATAGTGTATATTTTGAAAAGCCTGTAACTTTTTGATATATATTCCCTCATCCTTCTCCATATCTTTTTGTGGAAATCACTGCTCTAAGCCATAACTCCTTGGGGACAGAAATCATATAACTCATCAGAACATCTTGCTTATCACATTACTTGGCACAATCAGCAAGATATTGTGAATGTTTAAACATAAATAAATGAATAAATGAATGGCTGATTGAATGAATGTATCTGCTGTAGTTGTGGAAAGCAGTTACCAAATATATTAGAAATGTGTTTGAAATAAGAACAAGTAGGCACTGAATGAGAACCTGAGGAACTCTCTAACAAGTAAAATGAGTTACTGTTAATGCATGAATTTTCTGACATAATTTGGCTGCTAAGAGTTCTGATTTGCTTCATTTCTGACAATTGCCTATATAACATTAAAATGTGGGTGAGTAGAAGTCATGTTTTAAGAAAAACCTTTTTATTTTTAAATAATTAGACTCACGGGAAATGGCAGAATTAATATGCAGGGTCCAATAAACCCTTCACCCAGTTTCTCACAATAGTGACATCTTATATAGCTGTAGTACAATATCAAAACTAGAAAACTGACCTGATTACAATACTAGTCAAGACTGTAGACTTTGTTCCGTTGTCGCCGGTTTTTATATGTACTTATTTGTGTGTGTGTGTGTGTGTGTGTGTGTGTGTGTGTGTATTGTTCCATGCAGCTTTATCCCATGTAAAGATTTCTGTAACTGGTACCACATCAAAATACAAAACTGTTTCAGCAACACAAAGGAACTCCCTTATGCTATCCCTTTATTAGTCACACCCACCTCCAACCCATCCCCTGACAACCATTAATCTCCATAGTTTGTCATGGTAAGGATGTTCTATTACTAGAATCATAAAGTATATAACCTTTTGAGATTGGTTTTTTTCTCCCCTTAGCATAATACCCTTGAGATAAATCCAAATAGTTGCATGTAATACTTTTTTAAATCAGAAAATGCGAAAGAGATACAAATTGAGTTCTGAAATTTGGATAAAACTTCTTTTATCTGAAATACATTGAGATGAATCTTTTAAAAGGCATCTGGGTTTACTCATCTTAGTTAATGATTAAAAGTACATTTTAAAATTCAGGTGAGCTTATTTTTACATTTTTGGAGAAATATTAATGACTGTTTCAGATATCATTTGGAAAGCTATATAAACTCAGATTGTGCAGTTTTGAAATTATGCTCTGCAACTTGATGCATAGATTTAATATAAAAATTCACAAGGTAAACTCAATTTGCCATTGCTACCAACTACGAAAAGCCAGTAAGTATTTTATTGACTGTTAAATTTGGTGAAATACCATTCTGGTGAGACTGATTTAGGAACTTAGTTAATCTGAAGAAACTTTTCTTGATTTCCCGATTCCTGAAAATTTTTCTTGTCTGACATAACCTCTTATTATTGTCACCTCTCTACAAAATGCTATCATGGTTTTCATATTCAAATGCATTTTCGATGTTATTCATATTTTTCAGCTACTGACAGCTATCAGTCTTGTGACAGGTAGCATTTATGATAATATACTCACAAATTGTTTGAAAGAAAAGAAAAGTGAGTGATTTATGTCTTGGGTTTAAGAGGTTAAATTTTATTTTATTGTAATAAGACACTTCAAGACAGACTTAGCTTTGCTGCTGTGAGCCTACTAGAGTTATTATGCCACATTGAGCAAAAGCTTTTATCCATGTTTAGCCAAAAGACTTATTCATTCTGCAAAAGAAAGATTTCCATCGTGGTTTGAAGAATTAACTTCTGAGTAGATTTTTGAGAGAACCTTTATCTTGTTAATGCTCTGCTTACATAATACAAATATATGGGAAACTCCCCAAAATACATCTCATCCACAAGGACCATTTTATCCCAGTCTTCTTCCCCTTCTAGATTTGCCAATGCCATTGTCAGCTATGCTTTTCAAATGTAGCCATGCTTACGGTAGTACAGGTTGTCAATTCCTTTGACCCTGTTCTTCCACTTACCTTTCCATTCATAAATGTTACTTCATGCAAACGTGCATAATTTGTCAAACAAAGAAAAGCAACACCAAAAGAGAAAAAGCATTTAGACATTATTTATCTTAATAGCTTTAACTTATTAAAGCTCTTACATATTAAGAAGAAAAAGAAGGTGCCTGGGTGGTTGAGTCATTAAGCATCTGACTTGGGTTCAGGTCATGATCTCACAGTTGGTGAGTCAGGTCCCACATCAGGTGAGCATGAGCCCCACTTTGGGTAAAAACACAAGCCCTGGGTGAGCCTCACTTCTCTCTCTCTCTCTCTCTCTCTCTCTCTCTGCCCCTCGGTCACTTGCACACACACACTCTCTGTCTTAAAAAAAAAAAAAAAGAGAGAGAGAGAGAGAGAAAGAAAAAGAAGAAAAAATCCTAACATGAGGAAACTTGGGGAAAATATCATGAATGGGCAACTCAGAAAAGAGGAAAACAAAAATGCTGATAATCACTTGAAGAGATGTTCAACGATGTTATAAGCAGAAACTCAAACTTAAAAAGTAGTGTTAATTTTTTTCCCTTTTGATTGTTGAAGGTTTTATAAAAATGGGCATTTCCAGATTTGGCTAGGACTCAATGAAAAAGACACTTCACTCAGTGCCTAATGTGAATGTAAATTTAGATAACATTTCTAAAAGGCAATTTGGCAATAAGAATCAGATGCCTTAAAAATGTACAAATGTTTTATGTTATTATCATAATTTGTAGCACTGATAATATTTTTAAATTCAAACAAACTAAATGTCCAACAAAAAGATAATGATAAATAAATCATGGGCCATCTATATGATGACATATGATGAATTAAAAATATATATATAGGAAGATGACCACAATATGTTATTACATGAAAAAAAGGCTCAAGCTTATATGTATAATATGATCTCAGTCTTGTCCCCCAAAATGTATTTATGGCGAAAGAGAAAGATAAAAGACTTTAAGAATTTTAACTGAGTATCAATGGTGCTTATCTCTGTGCAGAATAGTCATGGTTGATTTTTCTATTTGTGTCTTACAGTATTATCCAAATTTTCTACAATGTACGTGATTTATCTAAGGAAATGGGAAAGCAGAAATTATTTTGCAGTGATCACATACAATATTCTAAAATGGATAAAACAGAGGCTTACATGATAAAAAAGTACTGTGATATATCAAAAGAACTGTGTGGAACTATTCCCACCTGTCTCTAACTGTTTTGTTGTGTTTTAACCACTAGGGACCATATTTATTATTCTCTTTCTCTCAGATAGATCTCACGTTTTGAAATGTTTCATCTACCAAATAAAATTAAGTAAAGGTTAATTCATGTGTCTTCTCAATTTTCTTCAAAAAATTATCGTTGCCGATCATATTTCATGAGGAAATAGTTGTTACCAAGATGAGTTGACATAAATAAATGATCTCATACACACACACAAAAAAGTGTTGCAGTCCCTGAACAGCCTTGTTACAGAATATGCCCAGGTTCTTCCCAGGATTAGACCGAAATTATGGAAGGCAAGGACCATTGTGGCCTCAATGAGCACATTTGCCTAGAATGACTAAGTTGTTTAAACATCTTTTAACTTTTATTGACTATCTCCCAATTTTTTGTTGTTTTCTAGATAATTTCCTTAACTTTATTTTCTATGGAATTTTTACCTTTTACTTATTTTTTTTCTCAAAGACTATTTCTTGTTCTCTGTTTTTTTTTTCTTAAGTTTTTTGTTTGTGTTTAATTCCTGCTTTCTATTTCATAGATGAATATATCCTCCTAACTCTCCGGAAAGAATGTAGTCTGTTTTGTTTCATTTTGTTCTGTTTTAGAGATTTTCTTCAAATGTGTCATGATCTTAGATGACACTTTTTTAAAAAAAAAACTTTCACATTTTTGTCATTGAGAATAATGTGTATTCAGTAATGTGCGCTGATATTAAATGTACAACTTGATGAATTTTTACAAGTACGAATTCATGTAACTAACACATGGTTATGGTATAGAGCATTTTCAGTACCACAGATAAGACGCCCCTGACTGCTAATTCTAACTACTAATACCATACAGTACTTTGTACTGTATTTGAACTTCATATAAATTGAATGATGCAGTATGTATGTTTTTATATCTGCATTTTACCAAAAATATTACCTGTGAGGTTTATTGATTTTGTTCCAAATAGTAGTAATTTATTCTTCTTTTAAAACTTTTTAAATAACTGTTTACTATTCTACCATATAAATTTACTACAGTTTTTAAATCCATTTTCTCACAAATATGTATTTTGATTATTTCCAATTTGAGGCTACTGTGAATAAAGCTTCTATGAATATTCTTTTACATGTATTTTGGTAGATATATAAACCCACTGCTTTGGGATATATGCCTAGGAGTAAAATTGCTGACTTGTAGAATAGGTATGTATTTAGCTTTAGTAGGTACTGCAAAACAGTTTTCCCAACTGGTTGCATCAATTTATACTTGTGTCAACAAGTTCAACAAGTTCAAATTGCTCATAATCCTTACCAAAATTTGATACAGTTAGTCTTTTTGTTTTTTAATGTGTATTTATTTGTTTTTGAGAGAGAGAGAGAGATAGTGGGGGTGGGGGGCAGAGAGCAAGGAGACAGAGAATCCCAGGCAGGCTCCATGCTGTTAGCACAGAGCCCCATGCAGGGCTTGAGCTCACAAACCCTGAGATCGTGACCTGAGCCGAAATCAAGAGTCAGATGCTTAAGCGACTTAGCCACCCGGACACCACTTATATAGTCAGTCTTTTTAATGTAAGCCATTTTGCTGGTTTTACAGTGATTCCCCATTGTCATTTTAAGTTACATATCCCTGGTGACTGGTGATACTGAATGTTTTTTCCTATGTTTATTGGATATTTGGATATGTGCTTTTGTGATGTTTGTTTCCAAGTTTTCACTTAATTTTTACATTAGGTTGTCTTTTATTTGTTTGAAGGAGGTTTTTTGCATGCTCTTGTAAGTAGTTTGTCAGATATCCGTATACAGATATATTCTTCCTGTTTGTGTCTTTATCTTTCACTCTCTTAATGGTGTTTCTTGATGAACCAAGTTCCTTAATTTTGATGAATTCTAATAGATCAATCTGGTTTGTTTTTTGTTTTTTTTTTTTTGGATTAAGGCCTTTTGTGCCTTTTAAGATATCTTTGCTACTATAAGTTCATGAATATATTTTTGTTTCACTTTTAAAAGCTTATTTGTGGGGCGCCTGGGTGGCTCAGTCGGTTAGGCGACCGACTTTGGCTCAGGTCATGATCTCGCGGTCTGGGTTCGAGCCCCGCATCGGGCTCTGTGCTGACAGTTCAGAGCCTGGAACCTGTTTCAGATTCTGTGTTTCCCTCTTTCTCTGACCCTCCCCTGTTCATGCTCTCTCTCTGTCTCAAAAATAAATAAATGTTAAAAAAAAATTTTTTTTAAATAAAAATAAAAAAAATTTTTTAAAAAAGCTTAATTATTTTAAATTTAGGTCTGTAATCCACCTTTAATTAATTTTGTGTGTGGTATTAGGTAGGAGTCAATGTTCAGTTTTTTTTCCCACATGGGTATTCAAACAAAATTGTTTTCAGTGTCCATTGGTCTTCTGCACATACTGTGCTGTACTCAGTCAAAAATGAGACACTGAGGTGCCTGGGTGGCTCAGTTGGTTAAGTATACGACTCTTGAGTTCTGGTCAGGTCATGATCTCATGGTTCATGAGCTTGAGCTCTGCATTGGTCTCTGACAGCATGGAGCCTGCTTGGGATTCTCTCTCTCCCTTTCTCTCTCTGCCCCTCCCCCACACATGCATTCTTTCTCTCTCAAAATAAATAAGCTTTTATTTATTTTATTGTTTTATTTTATTTTTTTGAGAGAGAGAAAGTACATGGGGGAGTGGCAGAGGGAAAGAAAAAGAGGATCTTAAGCAGGCTCCACTTGGGGCTGTATGTAATGATCATGAGATCATGACCTGTGCTGAAATCAAGAGTCGGACGCTTAACCAACTGAGCCACCCAGGCACCCCTCAAAATAAATAAAATTTTTAAAAAATGAAAACACTAAAAAGCAAGGGAAAAGCGACCTATTAGCAAGAGATAAGACAGTCAACAGAAACAAACATCAAGAGTGATGCAGTAAAATCTGACTGTAAGCTCTCCGTACATGGGTGGGATTGTAGACAGGCACCACTGTGTGATATTGGGTGACCATCTGGCTTTTCATGGGAACCTACAACGTTAGTTATTGTATTTTTTCAAGGACATTCAGTTTCTGCCTTTAAGAATCCTTCAATCTTCTGACCTAGTTGGATGTTTAAAATCTCCTTTTACTTGGAAAAGTAAAGGGGAGCCAGTGTTCTAAGTGTTTTCTCTCTAGTCTTTCAACAAGTCAATAGTCTTTGGTGGGTCAGTTTGTCTTGCTTGTCATTGATCTTCCCCTGTGCACAGTTGTGGAAGTTAGATCCTCTGGCTTTATCTGCCAGTTTCTACCACTTAACAGCTTTCTTATGAGCCCACTCTGCCTCAGAGTCATCACCTGTTAAATGGAGAGAATAATGCTACTTACCTCACAGTGTTGTTGTGAGAGTTAACTGAATTAAATTATGTGAAGCTTTTACAATAATGCTTAGCACATGATAAGTGCTTGAAAATCGTTAGCTATTATTAGCTTTCACTGTTCAACTCATTCAGTTACCATACATTTACTTTCATCTTCCAAAAAATGTGTAGACATGTCTCTTTAGCTACTGTCTTCTCTCACATTCTCTTTGTTCTTTTAAATATCTTTGTTGTAATCTTTACAAGATTTATGGAGGAATTTGATGTAAAAACATGTTCAATCCACATATTTAACTGAAATTCACCCAACTACAAATTTAAAATTTTAAATTGCTGCACAGACTCCCTTTATAATTTTTTAGACCACAACTGTGTAATCACTGAGCTAGATGAGTCTAGCTCAAAGATTTCCAGCTCTAAGATTCTTTCCAGCTCAAAAATTTTTATGAATTGATGAGATAAAAAAAAAAACCCATGCCCATGAAAATACTGAATTCTGTCTTTCTAAAGAAACCTCAAATCACTTTTGTTTACATTTTTTTGTTTACATTTTGTTTACATTTTTTACATTTCTGTTTACATTTTTTTTCTCCTTTTCTGGGATACCTATCTTCCTACCTGATTGGACATTGGTTGGTTGATTGACAGGTGTGAAAAACACTTCAGGGAAGCTCTTTGGAAAGGACATGGAAAGCTATATACATTCCTTGATCAAATTTAAATACCCTTAAGCAACCTCCATTAACCTTGAACACCCCAAGCTGTTCCCTCAGGCTCTACAACTTACTCAATGCTCAAACCAAATATGGTCTAAGAATGAGCCCATCCACAAAAAAATATGAGTCACTATTGTTTCAATGAGTGCAAAAAAATGTGGACAAAATAATTTCTATAAATATATTTATGGCATCAGTACCAAACTGTTTATCTCTGCAATATACACTGAATAAGCTATAGTAAACACTATAAGATCATATGATTTTACCTATGCACAATAAATACAATATTCGGAAAGTGACATAACATTTATTGTTTGTTGCTCCTGTATCAGTTAAAAGCAATTGATAATTGTTTTTATCAACTAGTGACCTAAAACTTAGGGGTCTTTTCATTAATTTTTCTCATAAACATATTGCAGCTTTGTAATATTTTCTAATTGTGTATATGTGAGCACATGTATGATGCGTATATGTTTGTGTGTGTATATATACACATATTTAAGGGGGGGGGTAGAGAGGAAGAGGGAGAGATTAGTCTATCCCAAAAGATCCAGACTTAGCTGGGTTTGATTATTTAAATGTAGATTGTACCCATTTAAAATTAAATTCAAGTAATTTTAAGGTGGACTGGGGAAATACAAAGCAGAATAATGGAAATAAGGCAAAAAATATATATAGGGGGCCTCCCCTAGTAGTTAGCTATTTTAGACTGTGAAATGATATCCCAGGAGAAGCCGAGAAGCCTCCATCACTTGAATCATTTAAAATTGGACTAGACTAAGCTCGGGAGAATATACCATTGGGAGTAATCATGCTTTGACAGAGAAAGACTGAGAGATCTTTTTCAATTCTAATTGCCATGATCCTGTGTAATTCAATTTGAAATGGCCTTGCTATTCTAATTCACAAAGATCCTATTTTTACTAACTCTTTCTTTTTCATAATCCTGGTTCTGATATCACTACTCCCTTAAAAGGAAAAAGAGACCCTCAAACTTGATTCCCAAGTATTCATTGAATTACACTCTTTATTTCCTTTTTTTTTTTTTTTTTTTTTCCCCTCCAGACAGGCTGTTTTGCAGACTCAGGCACTGCACTCAGGGCTGGGCAGACAGTGATTATCATCACCCCCTGCTTTCATCCATTAGAGCTGGGCGTTAGCAGGTAAGGGTAAGGGCTGACAGAGAGGTTTTCAAAACTGGTCAGCATAAATGCTTCCAGGAGGCCAATTCAGGATAATCTATTGAAATATGGATCAGAAATATTGCCAGCCAAGGCTGAATATCTCTATCTGTGGCATTTAAGCCAAAGCAATAGAATGCTTTCATGGGGGAAAAATAACAAAAGCCATAATTACATGTGGAGAATTGTCTGTTCACATCGTTTGGGGGTTAATTTTGTCAAATGGTTGCCATTCTGTCTGGGTCCAGCATCTGTCTCAGCCACTTTATTTGTTTTGAGATGCTTCAGGGGTAAGTCCCTGGAGACTTGAGTCCAGGAGGCCTCTGGTTTCCAGGAGCCAATTTGTGACAAGATCAAAGGGGTCTATAATCCCAGGAGCCTGAGTTACACTTTGGAATTTACAGGTATACCTCGTTTTACACACACTTCCATGTTTGAAATGTATTAGAAAGTAAATTTTAGTGAATTGAATATTTTATTAACTCACTCATACTTTCAATTGGTAGTGGCCTCTGATTATTTAATTAATGGCCAAAATTAAAATGGAGCCATGCAGTGAATCTTTATAAGCCAAGAATGCTTTTGGGATAGAGCTATCAGTGTTTTATGGCATTTCATTCCCATGTAAGTTTTATTCAACAATTTAAGAAATAGAGACCTAAAACCAAAATCAAAAAACCAAAACCAAAACCAAAACAAACCCAAAGCTCTGAAAATTTGAAGTAAAAATTCCAAACATTCCCAAGACAGTAATTATAATTTCTTAAAATTCAAACACTTATACGTAGGGAATATTTGAATTATAGAGTGATAAAAATTTCCCACTGTACCTTACTAACACCAGTTCTTTATTCTGAAATATTTCAAACATACAGAAAGATATAAGTAGTAATATAATAAATATTCATTACTCATCACTCAGATTTTCTTTATTGTTAAAAAAATACACAGATACATACAGTTGAAGAATGTTTAACTCCCCTCCCTGTTGTTATTTCCCTTCTCTCTCCAAAATAACTCCTATCCTGAAGTAGGAATACACCCTGCCCATCTATTATCTATAATTTTACTACATGTATATGAATCCATAATTGATATGTAGTATTTTAAGTTCTATCCATATTGATGCATGTAGATCTAGGTTTAGATAAATTTAACAGGTATGGGAGTTCCATCATTATTTACTTATCCATCCCTCTAATATGTATGTATGTGGCTTCCAATCTTCCACTACTATAGACTCCACAGCATGCCTTCTTACGTACAACTCTTCAAGTTTCTTTGAAGTTTATAACAAAATTGGAGTTTCTGGGTCTAAAACACATGCATCTTCAGCTTTCCTAGATGCTACCAGATTGCTCTCCAAATTTATATCCTTATCAACAATAACAGTCAAATTAATCGGTCTTTTCCTTTATGCTTTTTACTTTCTGAGCTTGGTTTCAGAACTCCTTCCCTCTACAAATGATAAAAAGGTATTTATTGTGTTCACATTTATGTCTTGAATTCACTTAGAATTTTTTTTGAAGTATGAGAGGTAGTTTTATGGTTTTCCATATGGATGGTGAAGCTACTTACAATGCTTGCTGGTTTTTAAGGTCACCTCTGCATGCACTGAAGTCTGATGTAAGATTAGGTGTTTCCATTCTTTGATAGTCTGGCTTCTTTTCCATTCATTGAGATGTTGCTCTTCCCCTAACACCACATTTTTTAAAAATGTATTTATTTATTTTGGAAGAGAGAGAACATGCACATGAGAGTTGGTGGGGGGGGGGGGGAGGCAGGGTGGGGCAGAGAGGAAGAGAAAGAGGATCCCAAGCAGGCTCCAACCTACCAGCACAGACCCTGACTAGGGTCTAACCCTGAGATCATGACCTGAGTCGAAATCAAGAGTTTTAAAACCAAGAGCTCATCTGACTGAGCCACCCAGGCACCCCTAACACCACATTATTTTAGTTGATATAGTGCTACATTAATCATGATAGCTGATGGAGCAAATCTTTGTTTCTTTCTTCTTCTTCAAATTTGTCTTGGCTATCTTTGGACTTTTGTGCACTTATATGAATTTCATAATCAGTTTTTAGAAAATCTTTAAAATGATAAAGTGGTAATTAAAATGTATAATATAATCTATTCTTATATCAAATCACTAAATCTAATTTATTGCTCATTAGTCAATATTAATGATATCCTGCCATGTCCTGACACTTAACTTCTTTGAAAAATAAGCTTATTATGTTCCCTTTCTTCTACAAATAACTACTATCTCTTGATTTCAGTAATTTTCATGCCATTTTCATTCTCCGAACTCATGGGCCTCTTAATATCCATTCCTGCACCAACTTAACAGATTCATTCAGTCCTTCCTGGTGTCCTGTTGTGAGACTGGCTTTGTAAATGTACCTCTTTGTCTATCTTAGTCCTCCTCTGCCTGTTTCCCATTCTGATACATACTACAAAGAGCTTGAGGAGCAGCTGTTTTCCTGGTTTAATCATGTCACTTTTATGCCCAAGAACTTAAACTCTTATTTGCCATAGGTCTTGAGTGACCCTCAGAGACCGCACATCCAATTTCACCGATGAACACTGAAATCCCAGAGAGGGTTTGGTCTGCCCAGAGTCACAGAGTTAATCAGGAGAGGAATTAAGACTTTAAGGTAAAACTTAGTCTAGAACACAGGTCTTCTGACTCCTGAACTGATTCTCTCTACATTTTGCTCTCCTCTACTGAACCTTCAGATATTATTTCCTAAATGGTGTCAACACTGCATTGATTTTATTTCATATAAATCCCCCAAAGGAACTTCCCTTTCTTAGTCTTACCTCAAATTGTGACTTGTTCCTTCCTACTGCTTTGGAAATACACACTTTTACCTTGAAATCAAATCTCTTTACTTTCCACAGAGCTATATCTCGCTTTCTTGGAAACATGTACCTTCTTCAGGGTACATGACTTTGTTATCCTTATTCGTTGTCCTAACCATGATGATAAAACCACCACTTATTACATACTTACCATGGATCTACCTCCTAAAAGACATGACATCACCTTGCTTTGCTCCACAGATACAGGATTTGAAAGCCACAGAGGTGAAGTAACATGCCCAGGCTTCCACAACGTGGAGTAGAACCCTAGTCTTTAGCAGTCCAGAGTCTGTGAGTTTACCACTTTGTTCTGTGCCTCCTAACACTAAGAATTCGACATTTTTGGCTTACTCTAGCTTACTCTTGAGTTCAGTTGCATTTACCCTTAGCTGCGTTGGGTATATTCTTAATGTTTGTGATAAATGTAAGTTCTTACCTTCCAACTAGACTCTATATCCTCTGAATACAGGATTATTAAGATTTTCTTTAGATTGCCCTCTTCCTTCAGAGCATCTGGTATGAAGCTCTGCTCTGGGCCCCCCTGTGACTAGTGAGCATCCCTCTCACAATCATCCAAGAGACTTCCATGTTGAAAAATCTCCCATTATGGCAGAGACTAAAACTGGAACCAATAATTTTTATGACAGGGTGAATAGAATGCCACTGATAAAACATATTTACTATATATTTTAGCACAATGACTTGTTTGCTGTTACATGGATAAAGTCCATGAAAAAGCTCTCTGATTCCTCGTTACTTACAGTTTCCCTAGCCAATATTATATGCTGTTAATTGGAAACAAATTTAGCCTATCATGTAAAATGCATTATAAACAATTCTGAGTGGATTTTACTTTAAAAGTGACTTTGTGAGAAGAAAACATAAAAGCACATGAAATTACCGAGATGAAGAAGAGGTTTAAATATAATTCAGTTTGAGGCCCACTGTTCACAATGCTCAAATAGTATTTTCCACGAGCTGGAATTAGAGCGCTCTGTGGCCAGGCTTGGACAAGGAAGAAAACTTTTTCCTCTCTCTACTTCATCTCGAACAATCATCTTGTAGCAGTGAATAAGCGGGGCTCAGATAAATTTTCAAAAGTCCTAATTAAGGGGGGTGTGGTCCACGGCAGGACTTGGAGAACTCTGCCAAACAAGAGGCTGAGGATGGCATTAGTGATAAACCAGAGCCTCTGTGGATCCTGCCCCTCCACGGGAAAAGCCACCACCTGGTAGATGCTGTCTGTCACCATAGGTAAAGGAGACCCCAACAAGCTGCTGGACAGGATGTCCTCAGATGCCTTTTTCATACAGACCTACCGGGAAGAGCACAGGAAGAAACATCCAGACTCTTCTATCAATCTCACCAAATTCTCCAAGAAATGTTCAGAGAGATGGAAGACCATGTCTGCAAAGGAAAAGTAGAAATTTGAAGGTATGGTAAAAAGTGACAAAGCTCGCTCACAGATGAAAAATTGTGTTTCTCCCAAAAGGTGACAAGAAAGGAAAGAAAGAAGATCCCAATGCTCCTAAAAGGTCTCCGTCTGCTTTCTTATTGTTTTGTTCTGAACATCATCCAAAGATCAAAAGTGAACACTGTGTTTTATCCATTGGGGATACTGCAGAAAAATGGGGTGTAATGTGGTCTGAACAGTCAGCCAAAGAAGGTAAGCAACTATATGACCTGAAAGCAGCTAAAGCTAAAGGAGAAATATGAAAAGGAAATTGCTGCATTTCGTGCCAAGGGCAAAAGTGAAACAGGAAAGAGGGGCCTTAGCAGACCAACAGGTTCAAAGAAGAATGAACCAGAGGATGAGGAGGAAGAGGAGGAAGAAGATGAAGAGGATGAGGAAGAAGATGAAGAATAAATGACTATCCTGTAATGATAGGTGTGGAGTGTGTGCTCAGGGAACTGTTTTGCTAAGAATGTGAATTCCAGTGTGGCTCAATATTAGCTTCGGTATAAAAACCATACAGATTTTATTAATTTCTTGACTTGTGTGTTGTAGCACAGCAAACTTGTAGGAATTAATATCAATAGTAAATTTGGATTTTTTTTTTAGGATGTTGCATTTTGTGGTTTAAAATTTTTTTTTTTTTTTAATTTGAGGCGGGGGGTGGGGGCAGTGGGCACAGAGACAGAATCTTAAGCAGGCTCCATACTCAGCACAGAGCCCAACATAGGGCTTGATCCCACAAGCCTAGGATCGTGACCTGAGCCCAAATCAAGAGTCAGACCTTCAACTAACCACCCAGGTGCCCCTACATTTAAAAAAAAAATTTGTAATAAAATTATATATATTATATTTTTTAAAGGCCTAATTAAAAGATACTTACAGAATTGTAATGTTGTTGGGCTTTTTATTATAAAATGTATTAAATGGGCTTCTAAAAATTAATAGACTTTATTTTTTAGAGAAGTTTAACGTTTATAGGGGCAACGAGTAGAAAGTTCCCCTATAACCGCCTCCACTCACACTCCTGTCCCAGATTCCCCAATCATTAACATCTTGCATTAGTGTAATACATATGTTATTGATGAGTCAGTATTGACACATTATTGTTAGAGTCTATAGCTTACATTAGTGTTCATTCTCTGTATTGTACCTTCCACGGGTTTTGGCAAAATGACATGTGTCCATCATCACAGTATCATCGAAACAGATTTTAAGCTAACAAAATATAAAAAGAAGACTAGAAGATACCATTTTGAAATATTTAACTGGTGAAACAAGTTAAGTAAACTGAAACTCAACCAAAAAGTTAGTGAACTTATTCTTTATAGGTCCTACCAGACAGAAAAGCAATAGAGTAAAAATTAAGCAGTCTTTTCTTCGAAAATTGTAGTTATTTTGACAAACAGCGCCGTCAAAACAGCAAATGTGAACACCACATACTCTAGCTCATTCTCTTTCGGGTACTGCTCTCAAGGTTTGGTGTGAATACTTCATAGTTAAAGTATGTCTTCCCTCGAGGATCGCATAGCCATTTAATTTCTGCTCTGGCATTTGGCCTACTGTGTTTGTAAGGTTCTATTGAGAAATGGAATTGATGATTTCTTCCATAACCACAAAGAAAAATTGAAAGTTACTGATTTCAAACCACTATTATAACCTTTCATGTTTTTCTGGAAAAATGTTTTCTTTCCAAAATGGAAAAGGAAAAAAAAAAAAAAAAAAAGAATTCCCTATTAAATGTCTAACCATTCGGTATCAACCCATCTTTCACAATGTTGAAATTTCACCTCAGACTTGGCCAGAGGAAGGCTGGAGTTCCCCATCTGTAGTTTGGAGTCTACCAGATGTTGCTGACTAGCCTGATAGATCTCTATTAGGTTCCTGCTTGTGGAGGCATTATTGTCCAGGAAAAGAGTGGATTTCACATCCAGGGCTGACCCAGTTTGCCCCCGAGAGCAACTTTCTTGTCAGTATAGACTCACTGCTCTTGTCTCAAAGACTTCCCTCCCCAACCTCTACAGTGCCCTTGAGGACTTACATACTCAAGTCCCCTTGAGGACTTGATACTTTTCCCACTCTTTCCAGTTGTGTGAAGACCATTGTAATACTTTTTTTGGAGAATCAAAATCCAAGTTGTGATGTACAGAATTTCGTCTAGAGCAATGGTTCTCAAGTGGGGGCAAATTTGGTCCCCAGGAGATATCTAACAATATCTATAGAGATACTTTTTGACTGTTTCAGACGGGGGCTGGGGAGGGTACTGCTGGCATCTAGGAGGTAGAGGCCAGGGATGCTGCTAAGAAGCCTGCAGTGCACAGGGCAGCCTTCCACATCAAAAGATCAATTGACGCTAAATGTCAGTAGTACTGAGGCTGAGAAATTATGCTCCAGAGTTTTAGTCACACAGCCATTTTTGCCATTCCAGGTTGAAATACTTTGCATTTCAAAGTATTGCATTTGTTGAAATATTAAAACATTACATCTTGACTTTTTAAAAAGTTAATGTCCAGTAATAGTGGAAAATAATGTTTTTTTTTTATTATTACCTTGCTCAAGAATAAAGCAACCACATTTGTAAAGTAGAAAACCTTAGTTGTCACTCAAAATGCAAACTGTCATAAGGGACAAGAGATTAACTGATTCTACTGCCAACTTTTATAGTGTCATTATTTTCCCCTCTAACTACCTCCTTAATATCTTTGCTGACGAAGATGTTTTAAAATGGAAGACAATTAGAGGCTTTTTGTTTATGAAAAATGAAGTGTTCAGGCACAAAAGCATGCACAGTGGACCTCTTATAGAATGTTTAAAATCTCCTTTCATTAAAAGATGTTCTTAAGTGGCCATTTGTCACCTAATAGGAATTCCTGTTGTTGCAACTGTTGTTTTTATGCATAAACACCAGCATCTGTAGATTTCCAGGATATCCTTTACAATTTCACACCCTTTAATTTCATGTTGGGTTGACTTAGATGATTTTTCCCTCTTAAAATCACATTATGCAAAAGTTTATCTGAGAATACACTAGAAAAGCCATTGTAAGCCTGCAGTCAGAGAACTAGATCCTAGGCACAGATGAGTTCTGTTTAGCCAGGATAGAATTTAATTTAGATTTTTAAAAATCAGTTGTCAATATTTAAAAAATGAACAGACTGCTCGCAAGAATCTGGATATCTCTTTTTTCTTGAAAAAAGAAAAGAGCATTTGGGACTAGTATTCCTCCATGGCAATAGTTCACTGCAGGAGAACAGCAGCTGGACACTTTTGCCAGGGCAGGCTCACGCCAGCTTGCTCTATTCCTGCCCAGCTTGCCTCACTCAGTCACCCAGCCAGGCTGCCCCCAGCGTCCTTTGAATTTGCAACCCCTGCTCCATTACAAATGAGTTCTGTAGGTACAAACATTTGGTGGTTAGTAGAACCCAGTCTTTGGCTCATCAACCAATTTAGCAACTCATATTCGAAGGAAGATGGAGAGCTGAGGCAGTTCAGGAGGGTGCTAGGAAATGTGATGAAGAGAATGCAGAGCTTGAGCTGTGACTGAATGGAAGGAGAAGGGAGGGTCATGAAACGAACTGTACCTGAGACTGAAAACAGATTCACTTCCTCGGATCAGGCCCTGCCAAGAAATCTTCTGGACTTTGGTGAGAAGAGGGCAATCCAGGTAGTAAACATGAAGAAAAATCAAGGACTTTATGGCTACATCAGAAGCTCTTTGTCATTAAATTGGACTGTGTATCATCTTTGCCACAAGCGGTAGCGTCTAGTCCTGGCCTGTGTTCTTGAGGAATCACTAGAATTAGAAACAGAATCCAGGATATAGAATCCAGGAAGAGCTCTAGGAGTCGGTCCAAGGAGGGAGGATTATAATGTGCAAAAATTAGGACACAAGCAAAGCAAAGGTAGAGGGAAAAGCAAGCTTATGACCAAAATCCAAGGAGTATCAGATATGGCATTATGATCCAAAGTGTGGGGTCAAGCCAGAAGAAAGGTCAGGATAGTGAAGATGTAGGAAGAGGACAGTTTCTGGCCTCTGTGTTCCTTTGTGCAAAGTCTGTGATTTGGATGAATCTAGAAGACCCAAGGGGCCCCTCATTCTTCTATCTGTAGCAGTCCGAGGTTCATGTGTTAGTGAGTTTCCATTTCTTTGGGAGCATGGTGTTTGATAGACATTTCTTTCTAGTCATTCAAGGTCTGGAGAAAAGCAAGGGGTGGTCTGACCACACAGAACATGGGGTTACTTCCCTCTCTCCCTGCCCCCAAATAGGACAAACAAGATAAAATCTTTAAGCTGTAGTCTACAAATGTGAAGGTGAAGGTGAAAAAATTCTTGGGGCTAGAGGGAGGGGGGGAGGAATGAGGAAATGTATTGTTTGGAGGGTGTTTAAGCCTTATCTGATGCAAGAGAAAGAAAGGACTGGAAAGAAAGACATTTGAGGAAGGAAGAGACTAAAAGAACATTCGAATTGTTGCTGGAAGGGTTCTCAGGAAATACTAACTGGGCTGGGCTTTTCCTGTTCAATAAGTGTAGAGGGACCATATAATTTACCATCCAAATCTAGGCTCTTCCAAGAGTGAATGAGGAAACTATTGGAAATTTTTCCAAGACACCGGCAAAATCTGAGAGGAAGTAAGGAACCTCCCTTCAGCTTCAGGGCCCCAGGCTACTGACTACTAGGCCCATGACTGAACCTACAGTGTTGGGATGTAGAAAGTGGAGACTCAAGCTTGGTTAGGATGAAGGAGAGAGTGCTTCTTATCTCTAACTAAGCTTCAGAATCACCCAGGGACTTAAAAAAAATTACAGATGCCCAGAAATTCAATTTTAATTATTATGGATTGGGCCTAAACAAGGGTGTTTTTTATTTTTTTATTTTTAAAGCTGCATGGTGATTCTAATGTGCTACCAACCCAGAATGCAACATTTTTTCCCAGGCTTCTAGGTGACCATACCTTCTCCTCCCTCTCCCCAGTATTTGCCTATGCTGACAAGATGGAGAGAGCACCCTGAAACTAGGACATTTCCCCCCTGCTTCCACTGCTCCCCCAGCCCCAATTCTGGGGCAGGAGGAGGTATGGGCTGCAGTAAAGTGAGCTTGTGTATTTAAGCTGAGAATGTGTATTTCTTGCCAGGAATAATTGAATATTAAAAAAAAAAAAAAAGGAAGAAAGAAAGAAAAACAGAACAAAACCTGAACGAAACTTGTGAACCAGGTCTATTTCAGCTCTTGGCATCCCAAACTTGAAGACGGAAGAAGTCGTGCTTGGCTTAGTGCTTTATCACTACCTAGAGCCATACAGACACATTCAATATGTTGGTTGCTGTGCCTATTTAGTGTTTGGAGATGGCAACATCGAATCTATCCTCAGACCCTCAGATTTTTCATTTAACCCACATTTATGGAGCAAATGTTGGGGCAAGGCACTAGAAACCACCACAGCTGCAGCTGTGCTACAAAGGAACCCACAGACTTCACTTTCAGGACAGTTGCTGAAGTAATACATGGAACCCAGAGAAAGCCAGGCTGCTTTGAACTGTTAAAAGATAAACTGAGGCATATTAAAAATTGTAAGAGTTTGAGTAGAAATCGATTGGAGTGAGGCAGGGCCGAACCAGAGGTGGTTAGGAGCAAGCACCCTGTGACAGGAGCTCAGGAAAGACTTTTATAAAGAAATTACAGAAGCGGGGCACCTGGGGAGCTCAGTTGGTTAATCATGGGAACCTTGGTTTCGCTCAGGTCATGATCTTGCAGTTCAGTTCATAGGTTCAAGCTCCCATGGGGCTCTGTATAGACCGTGCTAAGCCTGCGGGGGATCCTTGCTCTCCCTCTCCCACTGCCCGTCCCCTCCCTTAAAATAAATAAATAAGCGTTAAAAAAAAAAAAGAAATTGTAGACGCAAAGAAAGGAAATTATTTGATTAGCTATAGCTTCATGTCTGGTTGGTTGGTTGTGATCAGTTGTCCTTAGCGTTTTGATTTCCTTTGAGGCATTTACAGGCTTAGGTTCTTGGTTGCTTTGGTAGGCCGCTGGGGCTTTAGAACCATATCCATCTAATGGCCTCCTTGTTTAATTAATTTAACTGAACTCTCACCACAGTGTCAGTGGTTACACAGCCAGTAGAAACACCAGTCGAATAGGCAAGAATTAATGAAAAGCATTTTAAATCCTCATTTCAGCCTCTCAGAAAATCACCAGGGGATTATATAACCCTCGGCCAGGCTTCAGTCTGCCTTCTCTCTTCACTGGCAAAATCTCAGGACCACATCCCTTATCAATAGCCCAGTATTTCAATTTCATCTCACATCTCAATACTTAGTGCGGTTCACCAAGGTAACTGTTCTCTCTTTCCTTTCTCTCTCTCTCCACTCCCCCAAACTCTGCTTCCCAACTCCCTCTTGGAAACCTTTAATTCTCTCCTCCTCCTCCTTTCTGGGAGCCTTTTCTGGGGCCAGGGCTCCTTTTCCTTTAAGATGTAAATCCAGCAGCTCAGCTCAGATTCTAATCAGCACGACAAAAGGCCAGGCCTGAAGCTGTCTGAGCAGCAAGACTGCTTCCTCTTGGAGCCTGGGGGTGGAAGAGGAGGGGGAATGCTGTGACTGCTCAAAAACGAACATATTTGCTCTGCATATTTGTACGTAAACGTATTTACATATACATATATACAAGCATAATTACATGGAGGGTCCTAGATAGGTGTTATGAAATATTGTGGAAGGATTCAGGAATCATTTTGTGTGAGAATGATATGTATGATACAGAAATATATGCCAGTGGTTCTAAATTAATTTTTGTTACCGAACACATTTACAGTATATTAAAAAATGAAAGTTTTGCCAAAGGAACTAAAAATGCCTTTTAATATCCCACTACTGTTAATTTTCACAGTCACGGAACAGAAATTATTGTTTCTCGTTCTAATTAGGGTCAGATGTGGAGAGGTATGTACACATTCTTTGAAAGAAAATTAAAACATAATATCTTTACAGGTCCAAAAATATAATGTAAATATAAAATATAGAAGTTTGCAAAAATTTTTCTTGTTGGTATTCATTATTAGGCTGAGTATTCCTCAATACACTGGATTGTTTTATCACTGTAACTCTAGCACCTAGTATGTTGCCTAAAATAAGAGAGGCGGTCATTATAAATAATACAAGCTGGCATTTACTGAACATTTGCTAAATGCTGGGCATTGTGCTATAAGCACTGAATCTCAGTCTCTTAGATTTTCTGCCATTGGTGTTATGCATAGAAAGGACTTTTCAACTGTAACATCTTTTAAGGCTTATATCTTTTAGTTCTCCAAGATTCTTTTTCTTTTTTCTTCCTTCCTCCCTCTGTCCCTCCCCCCTCTTTCCTTCCCTCCTTCCCATTCATCTTCCTCTCTTGTTGTAAATATTTAGATCAATGCTGCCCTATAAAAACATAGTGCTATCCGCAAATGCGAGCAATGCAATTTTTTTTAAAGATTTTATTTTTATTTTCAATTGTATTATGTATTTTTGAGAGAGAGAGAGAGAGAGCTAGAGCAGAGTAGGGGCAGAAAGAGAGGGAGACAGAGATCTGAAGTAAGCTGTGTGCTGACAGCAGCCAGCCGAAGCGGGGCTCAAACCCACGAACTGTGAGATCATGACCTGATCCTAAGTCGGCACCTCAGCTGACCGAGCCACCCAGGCACCCCTGTGAGCAACACAATTTTAATTTTCCTAGTAGCTATATTAAAAAAGTAAAGAGAAGGAGATGAAATTAATTTTAATAGTATATTTTATGTAACCCAGTATTACAAATATAATCATTTCAATGGGTAATCAATATGCAAAAAATTTAATGAGATATTTTGGAATCTTTTCTTTTAACTGAGTTTTCAAGATCTGGAGTATATTTTACATATTAATATATCTCCACATAAAATAGCATATTTCAAGTACTCAATTGCCACATGGGGTTAATGGTTATTGTATTGGACAACACAGTTTTAGGCCATGTGAGTTAGAGATAGAAATTACCAACCAGTCACTCCAACCCTTTTTTTGAATAATCCACCATTTCCCTACTTATATCCAAAATGACTTTTATTCCTTAAGCGTCCCACTTCGGCTCAAGTCATGATCTCACAGTTCGTGGGTTTGAGCCCCGCATAGGCTCTGTGTTGACAGCTCAGAGCCTGGGGCCTGCTCTAGATTCTGTCTCTCTCTCTCTCTGTCCCTCCCCTGTTCATGTTCTGTCTCTCTTTCTCTCAAAAATAAATAAACATGAAAAAAAAATTCAAAAATGACTTTCATTTATATCCTGACATCTTGTATATATGCACAGCACTCAATACACGTGGTAGAATGAGTGAATGATAGGATGACATGATTTATTTTAGAAGGATAAGATATTAAAGAACTTCATTGGAGGGGAGGACTTAACATTAATGACACCCACAGAACTGGACACATGTTGAATCCCTGATGTTAGCCCAGTTACTTGATAAACATGATCTTGTGTACTGCTCACAGCATATTTTATAAGATTGCTACGATCAGACTCACTTTTACAAAGAAATTGAGGCTTAGCAATGTTAGGAACTTGCTCGAGGTTATCGAGGTTACAATCATAGTAAATTGCAGGGCCAGATTTGTAACTACATTTGTCTGAGTCCACACTGACCCCTTCACCATGCCATACGGACTTTATAGATAAGACCATCAGGCTAAAGAAACAGCAGAGTCTGTGTTTAAAAAAAACACCATTGCTTACCATAGTTGTTGAAATTTTCTCTCTCATTTCACTAGAGAGAATAGTTTAGTATAGAGTAGCAAATATTTTTTCATTTCCACAAGTTTCTCTATTTGTTTCCAGGATATTTACTGGAAAGCCATTTGGAAAATTATTTTATTCCTTTAAAGAGTGCAGGAGAGAGAATATATAACTTATATTTTGTGGTTTGAAGCTTATGTGATTAAATAGTACACAAAGATATTAATAGTGGAACCAAGATACCAGTATCATTATATTCCTTTCTGAACCTCCTCTAAGTACCAGAAAAAGTCCTCTTTAGATTGAGGTTACAAATTAGGATGCTAAATTAGGTGAGTAAGACTCTTCCTTACTTATTCTATAAGGTAAGCTGCTTGTTGAAAGTCAGAAAATAATGCATTCCTGTGCATATGTAATTGTACAGATAATTGCCTCTATCATTTAAAAATATCATTTGCCAAAATGGTGTCTATGATTAATTATGTACATTTATCATTGAGTCGACTGGGGTACATTATAAAATCCTTTCCCTAAGCTCATGCATCTTTCCTCCCTTCTTGTTTTTTTCAGTGTAAGTTATTTAGTAATTCAAATTTTTTTGTTATTCGTTAAGCCATAATTCACCTGCACAGGAACCAGCAACCAAATTGCCCTCTGGCTGCAGGGGGCTTGTTTCTTGACTTGTGACATCAGGGAACAAGGATGATGTTTAAAATCTTCCTTCTTGTTTCTTGGATGCTTCTAAAACAAAAATCCTGGGAGAAGGATCATTTATTGATATTAAATATCTCCATTACCATGTCCTTAGCCTGAAACCATGTGGTGTTGGGCTTCAAAGTCAGGTGCTACTAAGGAAAGAAAAAAAAATAATTAATTTAAAAATAAGAAAGTATATAATAATCCTGAAATCCTGACATATAGAACTTATCTAATATACATATGATGTAATTAATGATAATAGCAACTGTTTGAGAACAGATTCCATCTTTAACATGAGGCCTTCTGATGGTCTCTCTGTTTCTGCTCCCCCTTGGATTCTTAGCAAAACATCCAGACGGATCCTGTTGTAGTCTTATTTGTTAAAGCTTAGCAGTCCTACTTCCCAGAGTAGGAAAGATGGTTGCTGTCAGCCCTGAATCTATATCTACATAATTCAAAATCCCCAAAGAAGCCTTCTTAATCCCAACTCCATTTACAAAACTAGCAAGAACCCTGATTGTTTGATTGACCCTATACTGGTGATAGGGGTGTAGTGTTGATGTAGCATGCTATATTATTTGTGGCAGTGGATAGCTTCATCAGGATCAGAAGGATGAGAGAAGGAGAGGTTCTCCAAAGAAAGGATTTTAGGCAAGTGGGCAGTGTGAGTCCACTTTGGAACCCAACACTTTTATTGCTTTCTTGTCATTTGAAAAGACTGTATTTTAAGCTCCATGAAGGCAGGGACCAACTCTGTCTTGCTAATTACTGTATCCTCAAGATATAGAACATTATTATTAGATGCTTAATAAATTTATGAATGAATGAATGAATGTCAAGCTACACGGGAGGCAAATTATTAAGTTTGTTTGGTGACCTCAGAGCAAAGGAGGACATTATGTGGGTTAAATGGTGTTGTGCGGAGACAACTGGGGGGAGCCCTTTGGATTTACCTGCCAACCCCTACCCCCATCACTACTTGGGGATTAGAACTGCTAATATGCCTCAGTTCATTTCATTTCCTTTGTTCCATTTTTGACTGGCTCCCTTTGAGGTTGGCATACTCCTTCTTTAGAAATGGAGAGAACTTAAGTTAGGTCTGGCTCTAGGTAACACGTTCCTTAAGGTTAGTTTTATATATTTTTGCTGGCGTTTGTTGTACGGAGCTTCTCTTCTTCAAATTTTCAAGGGAAATCTTTCATTTCTGAATCCATTAGAGGCCCTTGACTTCCTCCCTCTTATCCCCACTGCCTGTGTATAACTCTGAGATCTGGTTCCTCACGGAAACCACGCAGGAAAACACAGTGTCAGTACTGGTATGGTATTTTCATTCATTCATTCATTCATTCATTCCATATATATTAACAGAGTCTACTATGTGCTGGGTACAATGCTGAGCTCTGGAGAGGTGATCCTGAACAATAGGACTAGAAGAGGAAGCAGACATAATGCCACACAAATACACGATTTAAATCAGGAGACAGGTAGTACAACGGAAAGAAACTCAGTGCCGTGTGGGTATATGGAGGAATCCTCCTCTATTCTACGTGATCTGAAGAGCTTTCCCCAAGGAAGTGACATCTGAGCTGCGATTTGAAGGATGAATACAAGTTACACTGGTGGGAGCCTAAATGTTTCCGGCAAAGGGGAAAGCATAAGCAAAGACCCAGAGACAGGGAAAGGCATGGCTTCTTCAAGGACATGGGAGAAGGTCAGAGTAGCTGGAGTTAGTGAGTGTGAGGAGGGTTCTATGAGATGAGGTTAGAGCGGAAGGGAGGCATCAGCTTATGCAGGGTTTGATAGACATATTGATAATTTTATCTTTATTTTGTGAGGCATGTGAAGCCTTTAAGTGGTGGAGGTTGACCTCTGTTTCTCTGTGGAATAGATCACTCTAACTGCAGAATGAAGCAGGTATTGGACAGGGCTAAGAATGGGTGGCCGAGACCAGTTAGAAGCCAACATGATACAGAAATGAGAAATTAGGAAACTAATTTTTGCATTCTTCACGGAATATTGAGTCCTCTGCTTTATCAAGTCTGTCAGCTAGCAGTTCTCATTTGGGAACTGATGATGGGCTGTATCCTGACTTTGGCATGCTAGAGACCAGTAGTGCCAGGAAAAGGGTATATTGAATGAGCAGATACACTTCTGGGGCTTGCTGGTTTGGAGGTATTGGAGTAGAGTCACGTAGAAAAGTAAATGAGAAGGCTGGGAGTGTGGGTCTGATGATGGAAAGCATTAGATCCTAAAGCTAAGGTTTGGGAGACTTCCATAAAGAGACTGTCATAGGAGCTGAGAGTATGAATGCAATTATTAAAGATTATGTTAGGGAAGAAGGAAAAAACTGCTAAGGAAAACACCTATATTTAGGAATGGATATTCATTCCACAAATACTAAGTATTCACTATGTGCCTGGCATTGGGCTGTGACTCATAGTTGACAGCCAGAAGAATATAGTTGGAGATGAAAAAGAGGATTCTGAAAACATGGAATAACAAACAACAAAGGATAAGAAAGTCTCAGGAAGGAAGGGTGGTCAATGGTTTGGTTTCTGTGGAGGATGAAAATACAATGAATGCTGAAAAGACAACTTTGGGTTTGTGGATTAGTCTCCACCCTACATGGTGCACATTATAAGGCTGGGCTAGTAACCGGACTTAGAGGGAGCACACCTAAGGGACCTTGACAAAGCCCTCCTCCCACTTAGAACTTTACAGGAAGATAAGACTCGATATATACAATTTCACTTTGTATCTCACTTCCTTGAAACACATCTATTCTATCTACAGAAAGAGCTGTGCTTCCCCTGCCCTTGCCATGGCTGTCAGCCAAAAGCAGAGATGTTGTAATTTGAGGTTGACAGCGAGATGACCCTTACAGGGTCACTACAGCTTCTGTCTCGTGGCAGATCCTCCTGCTGAAATATGGAGGTGCCATGATGTTAAATCAATAGTTGTGAGTGATGTGGAGATTTGAGATGAAGCTAGTCATAGCTTCCTTTGATTTTACCTTTTCATTTTTCTTGCTGGGCACCATGTTCTTAGAAGAAGAATGATTTACCTCCAGGCAAATCATCTGCTCAGGTTTGCTCTTCTAACCAAATGGCATTATCCTAAGAGGATCAGAAGGGCCTGAATGTGAATTGTGTTCATTTAGGGTCCCAGGTTAAGTTTTTGGTAAAAGAAGAAGAAGAAGAAGAAGAAGAATCATCTCTATGAAATTTGTAAAGTAGGAGAAAGAAACATTCCTGTTAGAAATATTTGGGAAATTCTGATTGCCAATTACAGATTTAACACCAAGTACCTCAGCAATGGAAATCAAAGTTGTAAAAGAATAACATATACTTGGGCTGAATAGTATTCAAAATTTTATTTCCAATAATTTAAGAAGATGTAGCTGTTATCTATTGCTGTATAACAAACCACCCCAAAATTTATTGGCTTAAAACAAGAACCATTTGTTCAGAACATGATTCTGTGAGTTGGCAGTATAGGCTGGGCTCAGCTGTACAGTTCTTCTAGCCTCAGCTGGGAATTTCTCATGCATCTGCTGGCAGCTGCCAATCAGTTAGATAGCTCTGCTTCTGGGGATTGGTAGGGACCATGCCGGTAAAGGAGCTACGTGTCTCTAATCAACCAGAAGGCTAGCTTTGGCTTGTCCACATGGTAATTAGGCAGGGTTCCTAGATAAAGTGTGGAAAATTGAATGCCTCTTGAGGCATGGTTCAAAACTGGCAAAACATTGTTCTGCTACATTCTGTTAGCCAAATCAAGCCACAGGGTCAGCTCAGATTCAAGGAGTAGAAAAACAGACTCCATCTATTGATGGGAAAGGTGAACTACAAAGTTATATTGTAACAGGGCAAGAACATTGGCCATTTTGCTGTCCACCACAGATGATGCATCATTTTTATCCTCTTTGTTTTACATATAGGTAGATAAAATGTACCATATACAAACAATACCTTTGGAAGGAGAAATATTTTCATTTTTTTGCCTTGATGGAAGTTTCAAACTAGAACCTATCTCAAAGCAACCAGTTAGGATGAGATTGTAGTAATTGAATATTTTTGGTTTCACTTTTGTTTCTGTAACTGTAAAGAAAATCCTCATGTTTTCAGTGGCTGTTACTCTAGGTCTGTGTGACACAAGCAATCCCAGACAAAACAGAACTTCTTACTGGAAAGGAACACTACCTAGGTGTTGGCCTGGTAATCTTGTATAAAGATTTTACAATTGCCATTGGGAAAAGGGCATTTACTTGACAAATGGCACTATTTCTATTTTTGTCTGCCCAATTTTAAATTTCTTCTTTAAAAAAATTTTTTTTAATGTTTATTTTTGACAGAGAGAGAGAGAGAGAGAGAGAGAGAGACAGAGCATGAGTAGGGGAGGGGCAGAGAGAGAGGGAGACACAGAATCCGGAGCAGGCTCCAGGCCCTGAGCTGTCAGCCCAGAGCCCAACGCGGGGCTCAAACTCACAGACCTTGAGATCATGACCTGAGCCAAAGTCGGACGCTCAACTGACTGAGCCCCCTAGGCGCCCCGAAGTTTCTTCTTATTAAAATTGCAAATTCAGGTCCCTTAATAAACTGAATAAATTAAATACATAACTGGAAGATGCACATTTCAACACTTCACTTTTTAATATGTAGACATCTTATGGATGCAAGGGCATTTCATGGAAAGAGAGTCTTAAAATTACTTTGTATGCGTATAGAGAAAATAAAACTTTTTTGATATCTTGGCTCAAACTGAATAGGATCTCACTTAATAGCCCATGTAGTACTTTAAGATGATTTATTATTATGCTAATATTGTAATGTAATATTTATTAAGCATTGGAAGTGTGCAGAATACTAGATAGTCCACATAAAAAGATCCAGGTGGATTTCAAGGAAAAGGGCTAAGAAATGCACTCTCCTAATCCACAGGAAAAGAGAGCAATTCAGAATCTAGCTGGCCAATAAATCCTATTTAATTTAGTAGACAGCATATGCCAAAAAAAAAAAAAAAAAAAAAAAAAAGGTAGACTAACAGAAATGGAGAATGATCATCTCTGATTAGAAGGCCATCATTTTAAGAGCACACTTTCCTCCCCAGACTTGAGTTTAGAAATGACCAATTCAGTTAGATATTTCTCATTTAAAAGAAGTTTTGGCCAATAATCCTCTGCATTATCATCTGACATTCTAAGATCCTAAGTTATAGTGGTTCCTATGGTGACCAGCTTTATAACTATTAAATGCTTTTAAAGAATTGTACCTTAACTGTAACTTTACAACATCACAATAAAATTTATAATGTTGGCATAAGGTATTTGGAAGTCTCAGAATAGAGTTATAAATTTGCTGTAAAAGGACACTTTTCTCCTAAAATTAATAGTATATTTTAAAAGATTATTTCTAAGGTGGCCAAGAGAAGTGAAAACAAAACAAAACAAAAACCACAAAAAAACAAAACAAAAACAAAACAAAAAACCTCCTGACACAATTCTTTAGGTGACTACAAAGCAAAATCCACATTCCAAAATATGAGGACCCAAATCCCTCCACTTTTATCTGAAAAAATGCATATAATTTGAGGAAAGATTTTCTTAATTTGCCATAATTCTACACTTTGCTTTGCTCAGCCAGTTTAGATCTGGAAGGGGGAAAAGTAAGGCCTAAGCTAAAAAGGGGCTTAGAGACAGCATTTCCTATTTTATGAAATCATATTCACTGACTAAGGGTTATATCTTTTACTTGTATTTAAACACAATTCTCCCAGAAGTTGACAAAAGTCTTGGGTGAAAATTGATTAAAAAGCAAGTTGTCTCTCTTTATCTATATTTACATGCTTCTATATATGCTATACATATATATGAAATAAACAATAAAGGTACTTTAGCTTCTTTTGAGTCTCTAAACAAGTAAAAGAATGTAACAATGCATACTTACTTGCTTTTTGGATGATGGTAGATGGGGCTGATGGGATGAACATATCCTAATTATCAGTGTGAATACAGAGAAAAAGCACAGATTAACTTTGTTTCTGAATAGGTTATTTGTATTATTTTTATTTAAATAAAGCTATGCTATAGATGTCCATGATTGCCATTGTAATAAAATATGAATACAAACTTTTTTTTGGTGATATACATTCATTGTCATGCATATTCATTTAAGCAAAGAATGTAGTATTATTTAACAATTCACAAAGAACATTTTAGGACAGTATACTTTCTGCTGGTTGATGGATTTGATTTGTAAAATGTAGATACATTTTATTTTGTGATTTTTATTTAAAAATTCGAAGGGGGGAAATACAGGAGAGTGAAAGGTACACACAGTTCAAATAGTAAAGACACCACGAAAATTTCCTCCGGGAATAAAATCACCTACCAATTTCAGCTTTATGGTTGAAAACCGGTCACATAACTCTATGGTATACAGAGTGAAGTTTAGATAACAAAAAGTGATGTGGAAATTGGTTGAATCAACTAGTTCTTGTTTGCTTCTTTTTAAATTACATGTAAGCACATACTCATTTGTGATATGCAGGAATATAACACATATTTACATATGTGTCTAATTATATAGTTTAGTTGTTTATCAAAATGACTGCCCAAACTTCTGTATGTTTAAAAAGTTGGCTAGGTAGATCTTATTTAACCTATGTTTTGAAACAGGCAAAACAACAACAGTTCATAAATAAAAAAATTTTTAAATGCCTTTTTAAGAATATTGCAGCAACTTGTAAAACTGCTTCTACTTATCCTGAGACTTTAAGAGAAGGGATGCTATGAAACAAACTCCAGGAAGCACCAGCAAAGTAAAGAAAGAATGAGGAAAAGTGGAAAATTCATGATAGAAGTTGGTCACAAGACGGAAGGTAGAGACACGACACTCTAGCAGACAGCTTTTTTGTTTTGTTTTGTTTTGTTCTACTTTTTTTTCCTTTTAGGTTGTACACAGAAGAGACACCTAGATTAGAAATAGAAAAGGAGCATTTCCGTAGGTCTCCAAGGAGAGAGAAGCTAGCAAGTAGTTATTTCTAAAGATTCTGAGAAACTGGTTATAAAAAGGTGTGAGGAGGGGCAAAGTCTTTATTAAGTAACTTCAGTGTACAGGCAGGATAACTGGGTGACAGTTTGGTGATAGAACCTGGGTTTCTTGGGGCTTTGGAATGAATCCTCAATGTTCTAGGATGTTAAATAGCAGGGTTAGCTTAAATACCATTATGTTAGTCATCTGTTAGAAATTTTTGTGTCTAATTGTTATTTCCTTAATCTTTATTCTTGAGTTTATTTCCTTTATTATATCTTCTGGGGGTCAGTTCTAACTTACTGTATTAAGCAAGAGTTGCTTAGTCTGTGGACTGTGGGGTTTGGGTTTTTTGTTTTGTTTTTTAATTTTTTTTTAATGTTTATTTATTTTTGAGACAGGGAGAGACAGAGCATGAACGGGGGAAGGTCAGAGAGAGAGGGAGACAGAATCTGAAACAGGCTCCAGGCTCTGAGCTGTCAGTACAGAGCCCGATGCGGGGCTGGAACCCACGGACCGCGAGATCATGACCTGAGCTGAAGTTGGATGCTTAACCGACTGAGCCACCCAGGCGCCCCTGTGGACTGTGGGGTTTGATTTACCAGCTTGTTTCGTTTATTCATCTGGACACTTGACCCAGCAGAACTCTACTTCAACCAAACTAGTCCAAGAAAGATTAACCCATATCATCTTGGGAGATGGCATTCTCTTTCCTGCCATGTGAAAACTATTTTATTATTATTTTTAATGTTTATTTATTTTTGAGAGAGAGACAGAGCATGAGCAGGGAAGGGGCAGAGAGAGAGGGAGACACAGAATCCAAAGCAGGCTCCAGGCTCTGAACTGTAAGTTCAGAGCCTGACATGGGGTGTGAACTCAGGAACCGTGATCATGACCTGAGCTGAAGTCAGATGCTTAACTAACTCACTGAGCCACCCAGGTGCCTGTGGAAGGATCACTTCATTTGAATAGAGAGGATCATAAAGTTCAGTTCTCAACATTCTTGCCTTGATGGTTAGTTGAAACATTTTAGACAAATAAGTATAGAACTTACTTTCTGCCTGAAATCCTAAAGTAGTTAAGGTAAAAATAAATTACCTGGTTCAGTGATTCTCAGTTCTCTATGCTCCTTAGAATTCCTTGGAGAGCTTCTAAAAATTACAGAAAAGTGGGAACAGGAAGTGAGGCCCTGATGGTGTTCTTTTTAAAAAAGCTCCCTAGGTGACTCTAATTTGTAGCCAAGATTAGAATACCAACCTAGATAGTTCAAGGCCAAAATAATGAATAAATACATAAACAAGCATGTAAATAAATCCACCCGTTTGTATTTTGAGATGTAATGATACTTGCTTGCTATTTGTCTTAAAACCACCAGTACATTTGGTTGCCTGTAGCTGTAAATTCAAACATTTTAAGATTGCAGTTAAATCCTCTTACAGTCCATTCTTAACAGACTTTTCAGGTCTCAGCTCCTTACAACCCCATTCAAGTCTTGTTAATGCAAAGCTTTTGGAACATTCGCTGCCCTTTTATTCCTCCAGGTATTTCACTTGCTGTTTTCTTTCTGTCATAACTCAACCTTCTTCTACACTTGGCAGAATGCTATTTACCTGATTAAGCCTGATTAAGAGTCATTGCCACTGTAACACTGGGGCGATCATAATATGGCTATTTTATACAATACTGATTTGTATAAATTCAAATCACTTAAATATTTCCCTGAAGAGACAAAGTTAAATTGTCCAGCGATGAATGTATGGTCTTCAAAGTCCAGCTCTTCAAAGTCCTTCTATCTAAGTATGTATCTATCACATTGCTGCTTAGTTACTCCAATAACAATAATTACTTAGGTATATCATCCCAGAAGGAGGCATTTGTTTTATGAATTATTTTAGAGACATTTGAGTTATATTCTGAAACAGTTGTAAATTCCAGTATCTTTTATTCCAACTCCTTGAATCATTTTAAGACCATAACGTATGATTTTTTTTTTCTGTTTAAAATTGGATTATCCAGACTTTAAGCAAATTAGAGATATTGAAAATATTAGGACATCTATGTTCTTTTGATATGTTGAATTTTCACATTTGCAGTATGAGTTTCAAATAGAAATAACTGGATATAATTTCTTTTTCTTTAGTCCTTTGGCTTTGACACCACAGGAAGCCAGCTTGCTAACTCCCTGATACCTGATATTTCCCTGACTAAAAAGACTTTCTGATGAGGATCAGCATTTTCCCCAAGACAGGAGTGTGAATTCTCTTCTTCCTAAAGCTACACATGTCCCTTAAAAGAGTCCAGAACATTTCCTGCAAAACTGCCTCAGTCATCTGAGCACTTAGTACAGCTCCTTCAGAAAGGCCAAGAGATGCATCATCCCTGCAAAGGAAAAAAACAAATGCACCATAAAACAGGCCAAGAACTTGAACATCAGCAAGATTACAGATGGGGGGGGGGGGCATGAGGGGGTGTTGTAAATAAAGTTTTAAATAAAAATTTGATTTAAAAACTAGCTGCTTATCCTTCAATCTACTGGCTTTGGTTTTCCAACTTCTTTCTCACTCCTGGAGTTTTTGTGAAATATACAAATGGCAGACAAACATTTGTGTTAATAAGCCGAATTTTCTTCTTTTTTTTAATTAGGAAGGTGGTTGGTTTGTTGGGGTGGTCTGTCACGAAGTCTATAATTACACAGGGTGCAATTTATACCTAGTCATAAATAGAGGAATTACTTTCCTAGGAAAATTTCAGGATCTTTTCAGGTAGGAAAAATTTCTGCAACTGAGAAACGACTCAACTTTTAGGCAAGAGCTCATTACGTCCAGGTAGTTCCATGCCGATGTGAGCTGTTGCTTTCTCTTCAAGTCGTTACTGATCTTGACCCCAGTTTCTCCATGGAACTCAATCCTGGCTAAGCTGCAGGCAATACCCCCGCTGGGTGCGGACTTCAGGCCCACCACTGGAGGGCGTCTGGACGCTTCCAAACAGCTTCGAAGCGCCTGGCAAGTCTGAGTTAGAAAACTGTAAAGACAGGAGGGAGGACGTGATATTTGATTTTATTGGGCTAATAAGTAAAGGGAGAAACAGGAAGGTTTGAAAGCAAAACTAAACTGCTTGCTTTCTTGGGATCAGCCCTTCCCACAGAGACAGCAAACTCCCTAGAGAGCAGGAGGGAATAATATCATGAAGGCCCGAGCCCTCGGAGCCCCGCAAGGGCAAGTCTCCAGGGGTTGGTGCCCCAGAGCGCCGGGCTCCGGGCTGTCTTCCCGGGCGCTAGAGGACAGGAGGACGCGTCCCGAAGCGCCGGGGACTGTCTCTCTGTCAAGCGATCGTACTTCGGTGGCCGCCGGGGACCAAGGCGCTGCAACCTGCTCTAGAGGTCCGGGAACGCGAGGCCTTTTCCAATAATAAAGCAACTCCTATCCCGACCTCCGATTCTTCCCGCATAGGGTTCGTTCAAAGACTTTATCCTTCGGGGAGTGGGCAGCGAAGCAACCTCGGGGTTGAAATGCAAAAGGTGTAAGGTATTTCTGATGGACTCCCCTGCCGCATTCATTTCCTTCCTTCTGAAGGATCGCATTGAATTGTAATCACTTTATACTGTGATTCTCTCAATAAAAAAAAAAAAAATAGAAATTAAAAAAAAATTTAAAAATTAAAAAAAAAAACAACCCAACAACAACAAACGTGTTTTCAGAGCATCACTGTAAAGAAAAGTCTTGCTTCCTGTTCGTGAACCTTTAAGTCCCTGGTAGGAAGTGGCGAGTTGAAAGGCACCTGAGAGAAGCTCAGGTTTCCAAGATAACCCAGCGCCGGGTAATGCACGTTGTGAACAGGGCAGAGATTTACAAGAACACGTATTCATTAAGGCTCCCTGCCAGTCTGTCTGCTGGGACTTCATGTCACCTGCGGGGCCTGGGAGACAGATTTTGGCTCGCCGGCTACAGGGTGGGAACCGGTCCCATTGTAACTGAAAGACCTCACTCTCAGGTAAAAAGATGTCAAATCATTCCTCAGCCCAGACGGAATTCAGCATCCAAAGGGTTACGCGCGGCTGCTGGGTTCGGGCGGAGGAGAGGGCGCCTCGGCACTCCCAGTAATTCAATTAGTCAGGTTTCTGGAAGGTGGGGCCGGGGAGGGGGATAGGAGGCGTGGGGAAGGGAGGAGATTAAGAAAACGCCTCTTTCTCGTGGAACAAACCAATCCTGTTGGAGTGAAGAGAGAGGAAAAAACCTCGACCTGTAAGCAAACAGCAGGCCGTTCCCTGACTGGCTGCTCCAGCCACCCACCCCACCCCCCGCTTTCCAAGTAAACTGCTTGGGGAGGGAAGGGGAAAAAAAAAAAAAAAAAAAAAAAAAAAAAAAAAAAAAAGCAGCCCACATGACCCGGGCCGCGGCGGCAGCAGCGCTGGCCGGGCGCGGGCTGGCGGCGCCTCCCCCTGCTAGGTCCGGAGCTCACACCCGAGCTCTCGCCGCCCGCCTGCCCCGTGCCCTGCGCTACACGCCTGGGCGTCCCCCCCCCCATCACCGCGCCGCCCACGTCCACGTTCACGCGCGCGGCCTTGCGCTCCGGTGCGGCGGCGGCGGCGGCGGCTGCTGCTGCTGCTGCTGCTGCTTCTGCTGCTGCGGCTGGGTCGCCTCTGCTGTCGGCTTTACACGCAGGTCATTAACGAGGGGGCGTGCCCGAGAAGATTTTTCCCATAAAGCATTTTTTCTCTCTCTCTCTCTCTTTTTTTTTTTTTCTCTCTTTTGCAAAACTGACTTTTACCTCTTTCCACTTCTCGCCAGTCATTTCAATCCCTCCCGGGCTGTTCGTGCTGTTGCTGCTGCTGCTGCTGCTGCACTCAAGTTTATTTTCCCGCCTGGTAGAGGTTTTAGGATTCGGTTGGTGGTTTTCACCTCTTGTTGCTGCTGTGCCCAAGGAGGGAAAGAGGAGCAGCTGCAGGAGGATCGGGAAGGTTTTCTGATGTAGTCAGCGGGGAGGTGCCACTCGCTCCTGCGATCTCTCTTTTCTTCCTCTTTTCCCATTTCAAACTGATTGATGCATCTCTACAAGTTGTCGGGCTTGGGGCCGGACCGGTCGGAGTCGCAGGGACATTTCTGAGCGCTCACCCGAGGCTCTTGGCACGGCGTCTAGGGGCTCAGTCTTGCTCCCAGAAGGCGATCGGAGACTGACATCAGCCCATCCAGGAGTTGGAGGGATTCATTTAAAAGTGATTGTTTTCCCCTCTCGCTCTCCAGCCTAACAGTTGGGTTGGCGTCGTCCTGCAGGCTTGGGCTTCCCAGCTCCGTCTGGCCGGCTGGTTCGTAACCTCTGCTCTTCATTCACTCTGGTGCACCCACACCCGGCCAAAAAAAAAGCACGCGCGAGAAATCCCCGAGGCTCCGCCAGTGCCCGGGGTGTCGTCTCCCGCCGCCGCAGTCCGACTCCGCCGTGGGACCTGCCGGAAGACACGAAGAGCTAAACTTTTCTTCGAGGTTTGCAAGGCAAGACCGCTCCTCGCCAGCTTAGCTGCCGCTTACCCAGTTCCAGGACGCCGGCGGGGCTGGGTTTGTGGCTTCGAATCCCCACCCTTCTCGGCGCACCGCCCCGAACCCGCAGCACCTACGACTCCTCCGAGATTTCCAGGGGTCTCCCGATTAAGGCACACAGAAGGAGGGGGAAGGGGTTTCTCACACTCCAAGGCCACAGGCGCGAAGCCCTCCATCCACACGGAGCCTTCCTCCTGCAGTTTCTCACCGGCCGCCAAAGTAACTTGGAGCGAAGCGGGGCGCAGTGCGAGGGCCCTGGGCGGCGGCGGAGCCGTGCGCAGCCCGCGGCGCCGACACTGAGCCGGGCCCGGCGGGCCAGTGTATGTCTCCCCGCGGCCGCGGCGCGCAACTCCCGGTGACTGTGCAGCGTGCGCCGCCGCCTGCCCCAACCCGCGGTGCCGCCGCCCGGCCCGGCGCGCACCTCCTTCTCCCGGGGTGACCGGCCTGCCGCCGCCGCTGAGACACAGCTTGGCACCCCTTCCCCCGCCCTCGCCGCCGCCACCACACACACGCATGCTTCTCTCCATCTTGTGATTCCTTTTTTCCTCCTGAACCCTCCAGTGGGGGTGCGAGTTTGTCTTTACCCCTTCCCCACCCTCCCCCCCACCTCCACCGTCTTCTCGTTCTCCTTCCCCTCCCCAGCTTGGTGTGCGCCTCTTTCTTTTCTCGCCACTCTTCATTCTTATTTATTCATATTTATTTGGCTCCTGCTCTCTTTCCCCCCTTCCCTCCCTCCCTCCGGATCCCTGCTCTTTCCCCGGAGTGGCTTGTCGGGGGCTCCGCCGCTGGCCAGGCGTGATGTTGCACGTGGAGATGTTGACGCTGGTGTTTCTGGTGCTCTGGATGTGTGTGTTCAGCCAGGACCCAGGCTCCAAGGCCGTCGCCGACCGCTACGCCGTCTACTGGAACAGCAGCAACCCCAGGTAAGGTAATAGGGGGAGCGCAGAGCCGGGGATACTCGGGCCTCGGCGCCCTGCGGAAGAGCGGCGGTGGCGGCGGGGACCCGCGCGCACCAGCTGCAGGCGGCGCGCACTCTCGGAGCCTGCGTCGCCCGGGCGCTGATGGCTTTCGAGGAGCCCACAGGAAGCGCACCCGTCGCGCCTCTCTTTGTTAAGCTGCCTCAGAGACGCCGGGAGTCCCTGGGAGTCCCCGGGGCTGCCCAGACCCGCTGCCTCTGCAGAGCGCGGGGAGACTCGGAAAAGGCGGGAGCTGGGGAGTCGAGACTTCTCCGCTTCCTCACCGGGGCAAGCCGGCCAGCATCTCGATCCGGGCGTAGCGCCTGGGCACTGGGAGCTTCGGGTACGAGCCACCAAGAGTTCCCGCGTGGATCGTGGATCGTGGGTGCACAGGGGGACTGCAGGCAGAACCTTCCAAACATCCCTAAAGTTGGGTTTTTTGTTTTTTTTGTTTTTTAATTTTTCTTCCCTTTCTCGGTTTGTTCAGAGAGCGCACGGGCTGGGGGATGAGAGGGGGGTTGGGAAGCGGAAGCTTTAGGCTTTTATTTTCCTCTTTAACTGCAAGGCAATCATCTGGCCCCTGGGCCACTGTTGGCCCGGCGCGCCTGGCAGTGGAGAGGATTCTCCCACCTCCTCACCCCCCATGGGCTCAAGGTGCCAGAAAGTTTGATCTAATGCCGGGTTACGTCATTTGTGCGGAGCGAGCTGCTGGAGTTGGCGGAGACGGGAAGTGGGAGCTCTTAGTCCACGGCCTGGCGGTGTGCAGCCGGAGGAACACGCGCAATTACCTGGAACCGTTTTGTGGGCATCCCCGAAGCCTGCCGGGTACGCGGGAGGCTATAGGTGGGCGCCCGGGCGCGCCCTAGCGCGCCTGCTGGACCCTGGCCACCAGCAGACGTCCCTTGCTCGGGGATTCTAGAAGTGGGGAGGGGTGAGGGCTGTCCTGAGTGCCGGGCGAACCTCTCCGGATCCAGAGCAGCTCCGAGCCCTACTTTCTCCCCGGCCTGTGGGCAGCAGTCGGCCTCGCTGGGCCCATAATGCTCTGCCTCTCTGGGACGGAGGCCAGCTTCCAGGTGCGGGCTGGTTTCGGTGCCTGCCTAAGAGGGAAATAGCATCGGTTACACCTAAAATCCCAGGTTTTCCCTGGGGCTGGAGTGGAAGTTGGGAGGAGAGAGGCGGGAGGTCGAGGGGATAGTTTTTGGTTGCTGAGCGCCCAGCGCGCATGGGGAGAGGGGGCTGGCTGGCGCCTCCGGTTCTTCCTACCTCCCGGCGGCCTTGTTCGTCGGCCTCCCGCCTTCCCCCCTTATGCAGACATGGGAGGGATTCCTCGCTTGAAGTAATGTCAGCTCAGATGAAGATGGGCAGATTTCCCCATAAGCGGTCTACCGGTGGCCGAGAGTCCCCCACCTCCTGCTACTTCAGGAAAGATAGTTACACCCAGGTAGCCCAAATCCTAAATTAAACCGCCTGGCAGAAGTGGAGACATCCCTGAAAGTTTGGTTAAAAAAAAAAAAGCCTCATGGAGGTGGGTGGTGGGATGGGAAGCTATTTCTTCTTTGACATGCCACTTACCACTATTAGGAAAAGAAAGAGAAGCCATCCTGCCAGAGGAGATGCCTTTTATTAAAGCTGACAAGACAAATAGAGCAAGCTTTCCAGTTGTGATGGTGTTAAAAGCAAGTCTCATTATGTTGGTTGGTTTTATCCCCCCCTGGGCTTTATTAAACAGCATATATGAAATAGAGGAATTTATATTTCTAAACTTCAGCGCCTTATTAAATAAAACAGCAGTGAAATTGGTGAGTTGAATGTGGGGCATTTTGTGCTTAGTTGTCTTCTTTCCCACTCCAAACTTCACAGTGTGATCTTTTCCCCATAGTGTTAATTTATTTGGATACTTGGGTGTTCCAGTCATCCTAGGCTAAAACAGAAGGAATCAGAAGCACCCCCACGTACCCCTCCTTCTTAACCTGTCAAGCTAGTCTGAGTTAGTTTGAGGACATTTTATCTTAGGTTATCTCTGTTTTATGCTTTTGATACTGTTGTTTGGTTTGAGATTAGCACATTGATTTTTGTCACAGGTCATGTTTTTTAATAGATTTGCCCTGCCTGTAGAAAACTCTGCTCAGGATGCCATGGTGGCTTTGAACCTGCCCAGACAAAGTTAATCTGTAGAATTTTAAAACACCAAGGGTATTCTCAAGTCAGTATTCTAATTTGAGGCTTGTGGAAATTCCTTTTTATTTGATCATTGTCATTTTCATAATGTTCAAAAGAAAGAATGATGTACCCCCTGCCCAAGAGATTCATGTCTAACTTTAGTATTCTTAGGGGTTTGTGGGTACATTTATCTTCATATGTTGTCACAGTAAAACTTATTTTAAAAAATAACATAATTGTAAAAGTAGGGACTGATAGGCAGACTTACCTCGGAAATGTTGAAGAAGATGGTGTTGTGGTTTTTTTTTTTTTTTTTTTTGATGTATTAAGATAATTCAGCTTGGATGTAATTTAAAAAGAGCCAGTGCAAAATAACTAACTTAAAATAAACACAGTTTATCTCATAAGATAGTGAAGAAACATTTTAGAAAATTTGTAGGGGTTTACTAAATTTTATAAATTCATTTTACATTTTACATTTATTTTCAATAATAATGTTATCGTTTTGGAAAGTAACCATGCCGTGCCTTCTGATTTTATACAAATCCTATTTTTTTAGGATTGGCTAAACTAATAAGATCAGAAGATTTAATCCTTTGGAAAAAAGCTGAAAACTTTAATTGTAACTTCCATACATTTAAAAAATATTTTTTTCTTAGATAGGAAAAGTTCGGTAGACACTTAAGCTGATAATAAGGGATACTTTGGTAAAATGAAGTAAATATATTGTAGCTTATACTAATGGACTTAAATTTGAAATTATGTTTAAATACAATTAGAAATTAAATATTACATCTTGATCACAGGGTTTAAATATCTTATATTGTAACTTGTGTAATCCTAGGAGTTTATTGTTTTGAGCTTATTGAGTTTATTGAGTTTATTGTTTTCGTAATTGACTCCATTGCTACCACAAGCATCCATAGATCTAGATTAACAGAGGAAAAAAAATATTAAAAGTGCTTGATCAGATAGTCTTACGGTTAGAATCTGTCATGCTAGGTATTCGCTTCTGGAAAGGGGATATTCAATTTTCAAATGCTGATAACTTTTTAGTTGCTAGTATTTATTGGGTGGCGGGCCAAAAACTGATTTTATGTTTTGAATTGGCACAAATCTCTGAAATAGCCACTGAGAACTATCAATCTGATTAGAAATATGTGATAACATTTGCCTAAATGCATCGTCCATATTTTAAAAATCTAGAAAGTTGTCTACATTTCACCTAAATAGTGAGAGTAATAGAGTGATCCTGTTAATGTTAGGCTGAATTCTGAGTCAGCATGGTACTAAGTAACTTTGAGTAATGAAATTTCAAATCATGGAGAATATAACTATTTGTCTTTAATTTCTTTAAGAATGTAAAAAGCTTTTAAGTAACTTTTAAAGAGACTTTCAGTAATAAAACTTTATTTACATTCTCCTGTAGCAGCTACGCTTATAAAGATAGAGATGACTCCATATAAGAACATGCCTCTTAATCTGAAGAGTGCTATAAACAGTTTGGTGCTTCCAATGAGAATATTCTTTTAAATATTGTGTGTATATTGAAAAGTTATTGGTTTCTTTTGACCAGTTGCCAAAATGATGATAGGATAATTAAACATGTCTCCTACTGGTTGGCATTTATGGATGGAATAGTGAAATAATACCAGCATACTTTTAAGAATACTGATTCTCCTCACTTAGTGCTTTGCTTCTGTTAGGTTCTGAGTATCACCAATTTAAAG
This sequence comes from Prionailurus bengalensis, assembly GCF_016509475.1. Classification (NCBI taxonomy): domain Eukaryota; kingdom Metazoa; phylum Chordata; class Mammalia; order Carnivora; family Felidae; genus Prionailurus; species Prionailurus bengalensis. The sequence goes on along the minus strand of NC_057343.1, from coordinate 168,815,063 downwards.
TGTTATACTTTGATGGGAAAAAATATCTCTAATTCACCTGGGATACACTAAATTTTAACCTAATCGTATGTTTTCTTTGGACTTTTAAAATTCTTGTAGGGACCTGTAAATTAAACATTTCATGTTAGAGTAGCAGGTAATTGACACCATTTAGTTTTGTTAACATGTAATCTTGGAGTTGTGAAAGTGATGTGAATTCTCTGTCAGTACTCCAAAACCTTTCTGGCTTACAGATCATATGTATGCAGCGAAGTAGAGAGAGCTAGTAACATTTTATTTCCTAATCATAATTCCTTGGCTATTTCTTTGCCTTTCAAAATAAAACTGGTTTTATTTTTCAAAATCTGAGCCATCAATGTTTTATTATATGTCGACCAGTGTCCCAGCACTGTGCCTTTTCCACCGACACATAAATGAAATCAGTTTGATTTAAATCTAAGATTTTGTTTTGAGGAAAGATGGAAAGTTGATCCTGGTTTTGAACGAATTTTATCACCAAACTTGTAAAGGATTAACTTTATTTTCAAAATTTTAAATGTTTAAATACTATTTTATATGTTGGAAACATAAAAGTTCTTCAAGTAAAATATTATTTAGAATCTTTTAACTTTATTAACTCTGAGCTTCAATGTAGTGTATCACTTTATTAGATGTAATTGGGTAATTTTATTATTTTTATATTTATATCAGAATTTATGTGGACATCTGTATAAAAATGAAGCAGTATGACAGAGATATCACATGTTTTTACTCTGACCCGTTTGTAGGAGACCTGAAGTGAATCCTTTCCCTCTCCCCCCACTTTTTTTTTTTACTTTACAAATTATTATAAGACAAATAGGCTTTTTGTTTTTGTCCACTTTTCCAAAAGAGTTTGAAAGCAAAATTAACTATTGAGACAATTGTTCTATCCATTTTATGCATTATGTTATATATTCAAAATATGCTTTCAGAAATAGTCAACTGTCTTTTGTTTTTTAGGTGACTGGAACATCAGTGCTATTTGAGGCACGCTTGGCTGTACAGTCTAGTTTGGCATTTCCAGCATGATACCAAGGTCAATAAACTCCCTGTGATTAAAAGAACCAGAGAGAGCCTTCAGTTGTTCATTACTCCCTGTTAGTTGATTTTAGTGGTATTAACTAAACCATTGGCTCACCGAAGGAATATCTTGTTGCCACGTGTGTTCTGGCTGATAATCATTAGCTGTGGAGGCTTCCACCTTTGAAGGCGGAGGATCAGGTTTGGAAGGAGCCCTTAGTTGTTTGGGGGCAAATTAACCTTGTGAATTTCTTGCCATTTAATCTTGCAAGATGCCTTCTGAACAGGCATTACATTGCATTCTGTCCACTGGCCTGATTTCCTGTTGGATAGGGACAGATAACGATGAGTGCCTTCTTTTCTCCCCTGTTGCTATGAACCAAGCAAGCAACCAGCTTCATGCTGGGCCAAGAAAATGAATGAATACAATTAGTCCTTCAGGAGTCCTGGCCTTCACAAGTTGGGGAGAAGTATATGCTAAAAGAATGTAACTCTGAGAAAGAGAATACATTAAAATATAAAATGAACAAAACATAAGAAATGTTAAGAACAGAATTATATATGTGGGTAGCATTTCTCTATTGTTTAGTGGGTTTTTTTCCCAATATAAATGATTTGCTTTTTAAAAAGATGCCATTCAAGACTTTTCGTTTTTGCATTTGTTCTGAATAACTTTCAGTAGCAAAAAGGATTTTAAAATCTATATTTATTTTTAGTAATGAACCAGCCTGTGTTGACAGACTCCACATTATCAATATTCTTTTCAGAAACAGTATACAAACTATTAATATAGCAGCTTTGATCAGAAATATTCTTGTTGAAAAGGAAGACTGTATGTCCTTAAGTACAGTGAGGAAGGTCCCTACCACTTACCCAGGATATTCCGACAGGATAAGTCTTCCGAACTGAGAAAAAAATTGCCTTTTGATCATTTGAAGGATAACACCTTCATGTTCAGGTATAAAAACCTCTAAGAGTAGTATAAGAAATGAGGTGTTAATATTCAGTTTTAGTAATTTTTCTTATGATGGTGGTCTTAGACAGCTAAACATCCATACATTACTGTCTCTTTTAAAGACCTGATTATATTATTAGATTTATATTTTCATTTGCTTCTCAACCTATATGCTGAGCTGTTTGGTAGAAAAGTTTCTTGTGATTAATTTGAACTTCCAATGTTTCTGAATGGGATATTACTCACTACTAGAAGATCTATTTCCTCTTAAATTTGTCTGCATTTATGTCTTCAAACTTTAGTCAGTCATAAACAAGGCAGCGCAAAGACAAGAGAATCACTTAGTTCAAAATATCGAAGTAATAATGTGGGGTTTTTTGGTACTATAATTATTATGCATAGTTTGATGGTGAATGAAAAAAAGTTCCCTGTATCTTAGTATCCTTGATAATCTATACTCCTTGTTGTCCTTTGAAGGATTTATTGGAAACTACTGAAATCTGTGCACTCTTTTGCAATCTGAAATGTGTGTGGATATAAACTCTTGGTTTTGAGGCTTCTGAGTATAGTTTTCCAACAGCCAAAGATTTCAATAAAAACATTATTTTAAGGTAGTGGAAACTCCTACTTAAGTTAGCTAGTTGCTGAGAGACAGAGTGTACCACAGTGATGGTTACCTCAGCTTTCATTGAGGTAGAATTCTATCATTTTCAATAAGGAAAAATAAACCTTTGTCATCTTTAGAAACATCCTTCATACAATTGACAGTTGACAGGTGGAAGAAAATGTTACTGTCAGGTCTTATTTTCCACTCAAGTGAGAAATAAAAATAGTTTTGAGTGATTTTTAAGAAAATCTATTTAAAAATTATTTCAAAATGTAAGAGGATGCTTTTAATATTTATAATGTATGTCATAGAATTAATCTGCCATTTGCTTCAGGGAAGGTCAGCAAAGTACGATTCAAGGAGAGACTCCTAACAACTAAGTTCCTAGGGTATTTACTTTGAAAAGTACCATACAGTTATTGTGTTTATAGCAGGATATCACCAGACATTTTGGGATGGCATTCTTTAAGAGATGTAAAAATACATCACTATTATTCCTGTATCATTACTTATCAAGTGACCTGATTTCCATGACTGATGATCATGATTCTGCTATGAAGTATAAGTGGGAATTTTGGTCATGTGATACCTCTGTGTTTATGCTTTGGACAATTATGTAATTGGCACACAAAAATTAAACCTTTTTAAAAAATTGCTATTAATAGTTTTAAATAACTGCACAGTGTAATCTATAGGTGTCCATGTGGAAATGTGTGAATACATGTTTGGAGAGTAGAAAAAAATGTAACTAAGTTTTTGTTCCCTGATTTAGAAAGGCTAGGTTTTTGGCTTTCAGTTAAATCAGCGGGTTTTTTTTTTTTTTTTTTTCTTCTTAGAAGCAGCCATCTTGTTTTAAGACCGACTTTATTTCTTTCATGAAAATGGTCTGGAAATGAATATGGACGATAGAAAAGGACTAAACCACTTGATAATAATTTTGGTAGGGCTCTACATTTAAAGCTCTATCAAGTTTTTTGTGAGCTCTTTAAAATGTTATCTTCTTATGTTTAGTTGAAAAAAAAGGATGGTTTAATTTAGTAATAATACATTTTAAGCCCAGATATATTTTAATGTTAAAGGTTGGGCTGTACCATGTTTACATATGTATTTTTCTCTTGAAGCTTATAGTTTATTGTTAATTTCAAAGAAATATATTAATAGCCACTATGGTCACCCTCCCCATCCTGATTTCCTTTTTTTATTTTATTTTTTTAATTATTCCAAGTAGTCCTTTTTATGTCAGCCAACATTTTTTTCCCCCAAATGTTCAGCGGTACCAAGAATCTTTCTCTAGTAAGAGGTACTGATAAAAATGTAGGTATCTTTAAAAATGAAACATTTGGGGTGCTTTCAGAAACATTATATGAAATCAGAGCCTTTTTGTCCCTGAAATATAGGTGTTCACTCTCTCATTTCTAAACCATTCTTATGGGTTCTCATAGAAAATTATATTGGAAGTAAACTCATATTTGTTATTAAAATGTGAGAATGTATCAACTGAGTCTGCTGTATTTTCCACCACGTTTTGTATTTTTGGATACATTTGGAAGAACATGTGGCCTAGTAAAGTTTACCAAAAATTTATACTAAACTTCTTGCTACTGCATCTGTTTGATGATGTCTGGGAACATTATTCCCATGAACTGCAGTAAAAACAGAACTTCCTTAAGATTAATTTCAAAGTAACCTGACTCAGTCAGTCTGATTAAACTGGGCACAGATTGAAAACTACTTATGTCACAGATTGCCTCAGTTCATTAGAAGTAGGATTTTTGGTGATTGCAGATGCAATATAAAGGCAATAAATAAAATACATGTTTTAAGAACGGGTATACATCTCATGGACTTCTTATTGAAGTCCAGGTATAAGTTGACAGTTTTTGTACTGAAAAACTTTCCTCTGATATCCATCATCCATTTTTTGTTGTTGTTTTTTGGCTGATGGAGAAGACTAGAATAACTGAGTGTCGAAAGTGACCTTTTTGTTTTAAATGGAGTAACAAATATTTTTGTTTTTTCTTGTTGCTTCTAAGCTGTCAGAGTGTTCATTCTGAATCTTATTAGTGACTTATTTATTTATGTAGAGAGTACAGTTAACATTTAGCTCTTCTTGTTGTGAAAATACATATAAGGAGTGTATTTTGTCATGTTAAAATGCAATTTTGTGGTTTGAATAAAATCAAGTCCAGGCTTATTTTGGTTGGATAATTATAATGCGAGTTGTGATCTAGATTTTGATGGTGGTAGACATGACACTTGATGTTTCACGTTCCATAGAGACCAGTGGGATATATGACTTTGTCGTATTTACTGAACTGTAAGAATGTATAGGGGGCTTAATCTCTCGGTTAAGTTTTTATGGTATCTAATTTTATGGAAACAAATGGGGATGGAAAGAAAAGGAAAACTAATTCTAAATATGGGGAAATGTTCCTTTTTGTTTAACAATTAGGTTAAACAAAGTGAGAGCAAATGAGCCTGGTTCCCCTTCTATTGTTTCAGGGCAAGAAAATACAGACAGATGTCGGAATGTGGAAGCTGTGACCTCTGACCCACACAGCATGGCCACTGCCATGGCACACAAGTGTCCTGAGCCACCGTGGTAGCAGGATGCTGTTTTGAAGTGACTGACACTTTGAGATGGAGAACCTGAGACTGATTCTGTAGCTATTTGCAGGTCTCTGAAGTATCAGTCTTTTTAGCTTCAGTTTTAAGTTCCTTCCCTTACCTTTTTTGAAAAATGTTTCTTTGTTTGGCTCAGACAGAGCTTTTGTGATTTCCGGATGGGTTCTGTATTCCTGTAGCCTTTGCCTCCCAATAAATTTATTCATCCGGCTGGGATAACGGAGGAGGCTCAGATGTATGGCTCCGTAGCACCAAAGTGTTGGTCTACTTAATTTAACTAATATATGTATTTTAAAGACAGATGAAAAGGTGGTTTTATTAAAGGCCTTTTCTTTTAGTTTCTGTTCTGTAATCTTGCCAGTAACCCTTGGGTTCAGACAGACCATTAATGTTTTAGATACTGTGGCATTCAGTGTTTCTTCATATATTTGTTTACTCTTACTGCCTCAATAAACTTTTATGCCTATTTCAGTAGTTTTCTGGCGGGGGCTCCATTTATTAAAATTTAGTGACCCAGCACTAAGAGGGGTACAGTTCAAATAGTGGTGCTTCTGACAGGGTTTTGTGTCAAACTGGAGAAAATAATAGGGAAATGAAAGCTGCCAAAATGTGTCTCCCAATTACTAATTAATCAGGCGAGAAAGGACCTCAGTGACAGATCTGGTGTCCGCCATGACAGCAACTGGGGGGATGCTTTATCTTAAATACTGTATAGAACAAATTAAAGTAAGCCTCAAGGAATGGAGCACCCAGATATTTGATTTCACGAGTGCTAATATAATTCTGTTAAAAGCAAAGCAAAAAGCAAAATTTGAAACTGAATCCTATACTCTTTACTGATAGTATCAAAACAAAGCTATTCTGAAGAGTATTTCCTTTATTAATAAGCAATGCTTTTATTCTTATTAATATTTTAGTATAGATATGGTAGTATTCTTGGTTTTAGTATTGGTATATCATTTTATATTTACTTCACTGTTGATAGAGGCTCGGGGAACAATTTAAAAATTTTCCATCATATGCCTGTCATCACTATTTTGCACGTTAATGCAACTGAAGAACAAATATATGTTGTTGTTTTTTTTCCTCCCCTGCAAATATATGTTTTTGCTGTTTCAGAGGTTCCCTTCTCTTTTGGCAATGTGCCCACTATGGTTGCTGGACCCATAATTAAATGCCTGTTATTAGTGTATTTTTTCCATAGCATTTACAACATAAAAAGGAAAGGGTCTTGTATGGAACTATAGCTGTCAGGGGAACAATGAAAACTAATTACACACTCTGCTATCACCATTGTCAACTATACTCTTGGGAAAACAAAAACATGACAGAGTGTGTGTGTTGGGAGGGGTGCCTATACATACAGGATATTCCATATGAGTATAATATGTATGGGGTCAGTCACATATCTGGTGACTTAACTTGAAACTCTGGCTTCTCTGAAGCCAAAAAAAAAAAAAAAAAAGGCATAAAGGACAATCTAATTCGGCTAATTGAAGAGAAACAAAGCATTCTTTATTGGGAAGGGAGTCCTTCCTTTAGTATCCTGACTTTATTATATGGACTGAGAGAACCAGCAATAATTTTGACTCTGAATATCTCATTATTTTGAGTTTTATTTTGGAATGGTCTTGCTGGTGATACATCTATGCTATTAACATATCTGATTATTTCTTACAGTTACCTCTTTTACAAATGGTACAGATAGCTCTAGATTTTTGTGTTGATATCTGGTTATTTGAGGACTCATCACTTTGTTTATTATGTAGATCTCTCTGTCACAGTCTTTCCCTTTTGATGGCTTTGGCCATTTCACCATTTCTGGGCCTGTCCTATTGGTACGTGGAATCGAGAAGGAAACTAAAACTAAAAAAATGACATTTCTGAAACTTACAGCAGCTTTGGTGTGAGATTTGGTAAGAAAAGACTTTGAGGCTATTATATAACATGAGGTTTTGGAATCAATTTTGGATTTCAACCATCCGTGCCATCCCTGCTCTCTGGTACCATGTGGAATTAGGAGTTGGCCATATATAATGTTTTCCATTACTATTTTGGTTCCTTGGGTGAATTCTCTGTAGTGTATTTAAAATCAAAGCCAAATGGGTGAATTTAGGAATTACATATTAATTTTAACTTATTTTTTCCAAAGCTTTGTGTTAAAGCAAAATAATAGCTAATATCTAACAGTAATAACATATTCCTGTATTGAATATCTGAAAGCTATAATTGATAAAATATTTATTGAGTGATATGTGCATACACTGGGAGGCACACAGCAGCTTCAGAAATGAAGACAGCATCTATACCCTGAGGGAACTTGCAAGTTTTGTGCAGTTACAATTTTATATTTAAAACCACAGTACAGAGTAGAAAGTACTATAAAAAGTGTTCACATATGGATTTACTAAGCAAATATTTATTGAGTGTCCACTGTAGGCCAGGTATTGTTCTTGTACTGGAGATACCACAGTAAACAGTGTGAACAGCCTCCCTGCATGAGTATTCCATCAGCAATTTCTAGATCACTGCTTCTCACACTCTAATTGCATGCAGATCCTCTCTGGAGGTCTTGTTGAAATACAGATTTTGATTCAGTAGATTTGGGGCAGGCCCCAATAGTCTGCATTTCTAGCAAGCTCCAGGTGTTATGATGCATTCAGCCTGTGCACCACAGTTTGGGCAGGAAGGTTCTAGATAAGTGAGTGGGGAGAGAGATTACTTCTGGCTCCACATCAGAGTCTCTTGGTTGTATTTGCCCTGAACTTCCTAGATAGCTCTATAATTTTTCAAATGGCTTAGAATTTGCATAAGTGAAAGTTATTTGTCTTAAGGCCTAGTAGTCTTCATTTTTAGCCACTTTCTCCCAAATCTCAAATAAAATAGTTTTTTTTTTTAATTTTTTTTTTTCAACGTTTTTTATTTATTTTTGGGACAGAGAGAGACAGAGCATGAACGGGGGAGGGGCAGAGAGAGAGGGAGACACAGAATCGGAAACAGGCTGCAGGCTCCGAGCCATCAGCCCAGAGCCTGACGCGGGGCTCGAACTCCCGGACCGCGAGATCGTGACCTGGCTGAAGTCGGACGCTTAACCGACTGCGCCACCCAGGCGCCCCAAAATAGTTTTTTATATTGAGGTTTATGCAGCATTAAGAATCCACCACTGACAAAAGTAATAGGCCAAAGATTTTGTTGAAAGTTTGGCTTAGACAGATTCTACTGGAGTGAAAATACTGCCTTGATCCAAAAAGTTTTAGGAGGATCCTGTCATAAATGTCTAAGGATATTTATTTGCAAACCCTCCCCAGATGTATTTTATGTGGCAATGCCAGATTACACCTCAGAAACAGATTTTTAACACTTTCCAATTTAAATTGGTATGCTTAAGTGAACCCAAAATGTTCATTTTACATTCAGCATAGACGATGACTAATAGTATCTCTGCTTCCACTGGCTGGGTTTGTTGTGGGTGGCTTTCAGGAGCCCATACTTCCAATGGAGTTATAAAAGACTTGGGGGAAAATTCCTCCCCGCTCTAAAATTCTCTCATGCTAGTGTCCTTTGTGAGAAATCTTTGTTCCTCTGCAGTCCAGGTAGTCTGTAAGCATGCTTCCACTTTTTTCAAAGTATATATATCATTTGATTTGCAAAACAAATATCACGTGATGCTTATATTAACAAATAAAGGATGGAACTAGTTAAATTCAGATTACTCTGCCTGCTTATCTTTTTTTGTTCTTCACTCTGTGTGTAAATACAATATTACTAATCTCCTAGGTGAACTTTAAAGTCTTTGAAAGCACCAGCGAGTAAACTGACTTAACTGAAATATACCTCTATGGAACTATAAAAAGAAAGATGGAACTGTTTGTACTGTAAATCAGCTATATTTCAATAAAAACAACCCCCCCCCCCAACAAAGAGGGAGAGGATGGCAAACACTCTTTTTTTTTTTAATTTTTTTTTCAACATTTATTTATTTTGGGGACAGAGAGAGACAGAGCATGAACGGGGGAGAGGCAGAGAGAGAGGGAGACACAGAATCGGAAACAGGCTCCAGGCTCTGAGCCATCAGCCCAGAGCTGGACGCGGGGCTCGAACTCACGGACCGCGAGATCGTGACCTGGCTGAAGTCGGACGCTCAACCGACTGCGCCACCCAGGTGCCCCATCACTCTTAATTCAAGTATCCTTTTACTTTTGTAACAATTTTTACCAACATTTTTAAGTTATTTATCAAATAGAAGCAAATCATTTTTAAATCCTTGATAAACTGAATTTAATTGTTGAGTAGCATTTTATAAGAACTATGACTCTTATGAAGAATAGTAAATACAGACATTATGGTTTTGTTTTTCATAGTTTTATGCTTTTGCTCACCATGGTGTAATATAAGTAAGCCTTCCAAGACAATGACTTTGAGGTGACATCTGTTTAGTTACTAGTTTTATGATTCTCATACATATAGGAATCTGAGAATCTTCTGTGACCATGTATGAACTTGTGTGTTTCCTAAAAATGAAGTATGCTATGTGCCTGGAAGATGATTACATTTGGAAATAGGGTATCTTCACTGGTTGAAATGAAGTCATTCGCATACCCCTGAAGAGTGGTTTTGTTCAAAATGAGTTGATACCCTTAAGATTTAGGTCGTGGCTGTGCTCGGGTGAGGTAGAAGATGCTGAGTAGTTCTAATTACTGTTCTTACCTTTCATAAAAAAGGAAAATAAATACATTGAAGAGTTTTTTTTTTTAAATCAGAGTTACTAACAGTGATTTGTCATCAGATTAATAGGTTGTAATCAAGTTCTTAGGAACACTGATATATTTACATTTTGACTGCATAAAGTAAAAGCGATGAATTCATGTCCTTTTGTTTTGAGTTTTTATCATAGCAGCTCTTTTGGATACAGCTTTAAATGGGTTTGGGTGGTGTTGTATAGGGAAGGGCTCAGAGAGTGAGGTATTTAAAAACCTACCAGCTGATGATCCTTCAGTTGTCTTTGTTAATATTTTTGGGTTTTGTTTCAGATCTTGTTAAATTAAATTCTGGCTCTAGTGGATTCATACGTACGCCATTTGTAGTGATGAAGCTGGGCCTCAATTCCTTCACTCTAGGAAAGAAATGGGCATAATAAAAATAATGTCTTCCTCAGACTTGTGAAACTTTAAGGGAAAGAATATCTGTGAAGGGACTTTGAAAACGGAGTTCTAAAAAGAACAGAATGAGGAGGCCACTTTAGTTTGTACTGGTGCATCATTTTAATGCTCTATGTTCTCATAAGTGGTGTAGAAAATACAAATGAAAACTTATTTTCAGAGCATCATGGAGGAGTTGACTTTTTAAAAGATAGTTTGAGTTGTGAGTTGTATCTTATGTTTTAGGCTTCATCTTGTGATTTCTACAAGAGTAATAAGATGCAAATAGTGACATGCTAGAGGCATGTCTGCCAGGCCCTTCTTCCCAGAAGGGAATTTTGGATCTCCTCCGTAACATTGGTCAAGTTTATTTTTAATGCCCACTCGTCTCCTCTCTGTCTCTTCCATGTTGCTTCCTCTTGCCTTTTAAAACCCTAATATTCTGCTTTGGACTTCACAGGTATAATGAGATATCTCCATCTCAAAGGAGAAATTAATGAATACCGACACCCTCTTGGAGAATGCCTGTATTGCCAATGAGGAGCTTGTTGAAACAAATCAATTCCTGTCTGGGGCTGTTCCTTACAGGCAGCCCGCTGTCCCTGGGATCCTTGGATTCTTCTGAATCCTGCTGCCAGAAGAGCAGGGTTTAGCCTCTTGACGCCTCTGTGCTTAAAAAACTTCTGTTATCGACTGCTTTTAAACTTAGTACATATTAATTATACACACAATGATGTTAGGAACATAAATAGATCATAACAACATCTAGCTGAGAAAGGAAACAGAATTTGTCAAGGAACACATATTTTAATGCATTGAAACCTGAGTAACCCATTACTGTCAAAGGGCCACTTTTCTGTAGCATTGTCTGGTGGTTATTCAAAGCAGGTTTTACTTCATATGTTTATAGTTATTTAGGAGAATAGCAAATGTGCCTGTTACTTGTTTTAAAATTGCAATCATATACTTACACGATTATTTTATAATGATGTTTTACTCCTGAAGGTATAAACCTCACTTATGCCGAAAAAACAAAATAGTAATTTATAAGGAAAATTATCAATGATCCTATATGCTGTGCCCAGAAATTTAGTGACAACTGAGGGCAGCACTTGGTAAGTAGCAATAAAAGTAAAAATATTGAATAAAAAATTATCTGAAAGAGCACTGATAACTGTGCATACTGATTTTCCTTAAAAATACAGTGTTCTAATATTTAGAATTGCTGAGCTCACCAGAATGCTAGACTGACCTTTGTTACTTTTGTATCATTTCATTTCATTGTATGATTTCTTTTGTCCTACTAAGTTAGAAGTTACGATTTATCAAGGGAATGAGCTTTCTATGTGTTTATTTCAAGTGTAAAATGTTGTAATTTTATGTTCCTTGGATTCAGCTTCTGATTAATGATTGATGGTTACAATCCCTCCCTTGTTCAGGCTTCCTTTCTTGGCAAAAGGGTACTTATGAAGTTTAAAGTTTGATGACTTACTTATTGATGCTTTGCATTATTGAAAAAATAATTCCTTATACTCTTATAAACTGGTTCAAAAATATCGGCTAGTGACTTCGTCTCAGCTAGGCTGACTCGGTATATTCTTTCCAGGAGTGCATATCGATTGATCAAATTGAGTGTATGGCAATCCAGTAATTCCTTAAGATGTTGAAATGATTGGATTGAGTTGCATTTTATTATTTAGCTTTTATTAATACAGTAAATAAGGTAGTAAAGATTAGAGCTGAACATATTCCAATACATTTGATGAATTTAGACAAACATAATTGAACAAGACAATCCTAGTATACCTAATGTGTTACCTCATACTTTTTGGAGGAGGGGTGGTTTGAATTCTCTTTATTCTCTTTGTGAAACACCAAATTATGTCAATGTATTTTACATGTTCAGTATATAGACGAGGGTGATGACTTTTTTATTTGAATGGAATAATGAGCTTTATAATTGGTTACAGTAGACGACTATGAATTTCTTTCCTCAGGTATCTAACTGGAATTTTTAGTATTTTACATGGCCTTAATCATTTTAGTAAAATTTCCCAAATGTCACTTCCCGTTAGTTTTACTACAATTGACTTTTTTTTTTTTAAGCCAACTAGGCAAATATAAAACTATTTACAGTTAAATAGTTTTATTTTTAATTAAGTGAGTGTCTCTACGTTTATCTCAACAAAAGGCAGTGTAAATCCATGGGCAAATACCGTTGAGTCTGATGTAGTATTACAGCCAACCCTCCACCCTTCCCGCCCGTCTCCTGCTTGCCATCCTGGAGTAAGCCACTTTCACTAGGGGGAAAGTGACTTGTTTTTCCGCTTATCTTTTCAAAGCCATAGACCAGCCTTCCCGATACTGCCCAGACAGCAGTTATTATATGGAAATACCATATGGTATCTACCGTACCATACTCTTAGTTCACAGTGTTTGATAACCACAGCTTCATTTGAGGACACGCTCTCATTGGTAGTATACGTAAGATCTGCTTTGGAAGTCAGTCAAGGAGTGCGGACTAACCGTTACCTACGGTCCTTGCATTGCCGGTCCAGGCAGAGCAGGCACACATTGGCAAGCTTGGGTGCTTGATAGGATCAGACCTGTGCTGGCAAGACATCCAGGGGTCACGTTAAGTGGATTTGCACTTTTAAGACTGCAGTCATCAGTGTCGGAAGACGATTGGTTTTTCTTGTTATAAATTGCTAATTAGTATTGAAAGTTTAACCTGTTTCGTTGAACTGCATCCCTTATTTTCTCTGAGAAAGTGGTTTGGATAATAATCTATTTACTCTCTCTCTCTACCAACTCCACTGCCCCCTCTCTCCCCTGTGTTAAAATAAAATCTAGAAACCTCCGGAGACCCCCCACTGTTGAGTTCTGCTTGGAAGGAGCTTTAAAACTGTGGCTCCAAACTGAAGTAAATATTGACTGGGTCTGGGGCTGAGGCCTGCTCAAAGCCTCCCATTGTTCCTCCTTAGCACCCCAGAGCCAGGCCCAAGTGCGCATGTGTTAGGAGGAGAAGAAAGCCTGCGGAGGGAAATTAAGCGGGCCCACAGCTGAACTCGTAAATGCGCGCCGTATAGAGGAAAGGAAAGACGACTACAAAGCCAGCAGGGGCTTATGCTGGGTTACAGAGAATTTGAGAGACTGAAGTGCAGAAACACTCTGCCCTGGCTGTTTCAGAGAAGTTTACGGTACATGAAGCTGTTTGTCTTGGTGGGTCCGTCATCCCGTCTCCGAGTGAAACCTTCATGCCAGCGATGCTGTCTTCTCAAGGGCAAATGAAACGTCGCATTTTGGTGGACTTGAAAGAAAGATAAGGGGTAAACCTGGATTCCAGAATAATCCTCCCTCCCTGATACCTGTTCTCATGCTTCTGTCAGCCTTTCCTCCTTCAGCTGTCATGTCAGATTACACACTCTCTTGGGTCTCCTAAGTGCTTCAGCATCCCCCCCCTCCCCTGGGGGTATCAGATGGGTGAGGGAGAACCATATGCCATCTGAAATGAAAGTTCTGAAGTTCCGAAGAGGAGCTGTTCTTACCATATGAAAATTTTTTTACTTTTTTTGAGGTGGGGTGGGGAGAGAAAATTAAGTCATTTAAATATGGAACAGATTCCCTTGTTTAAAGTGGAGTACTTTGAGTAAAAGCTGCCTGTATTTTTACCATTCAATTCAAGTACCCAAACAAACAGCTGGCTGACTTATGTTTTAGTGGAAACCACCCCATACATTTACTAGCTGGAAAAGTAAACATCCTTAAAAAGAAATCCTCATGTGTCCTGACTGCAAAGTGTTTTTTAATAAATATACAGTAAAACCAATAGCGTATTTGAATTGTTATTCATTTTGACTGATATTGTAAGCATCCCTTCATCTTAAATGCCTAGTCGTCTGTGATATTTGATGTGAACATGTCAGTGCTAAAGACCACATGCAGGCAAATGCCAAGACAATTAGAAAAATTCATTAATTGTGAAGGCAGTGATCAAAATGTTCTGCTTCACTCAGGCTACTACTAATGAACAACCAATGTCACAATAAAGTGTGGAATGCTATGGACAGAGAGAAAGTACATCCGTTCAGGAGTAAAAGGAACTACTTCCTATAAGAAGAATAACTTAGTCTTTGGATGATGGTTATGATTCTAATAGAGATGAGGGGAAGTAATAGAAGAATACTACAGAGATCCATAGCAACAGGAGTAAACACATGCTGGCTATAACCTTGTAGATAGGTTTGGGGGGATGCACAGAAAGTAGTTTATTCAGAGTGAAGGGGATCTGATGAAGGTATGTGAGGTGAAAAGGTGTGTTAGCCATGTTTTAGGGTGTCATTGTTAAGTTGTGTTTCTAATATCAAGAGGTAAGGTCATTCTGATGAATTACTCTTTATAGTGGATGAATTAACAGGGTTCTCATATGTATTATACTTGTTCTACACTATTGTGTATCTTAGCCACTGTTGAAATGCTTTATAAATAGTACTGAATAGGGGTAAATGCTGAAGTTCTTCAAATTAGGCTTGCTTTATAAGTGGTTAGGTAGTAGGGTGGTAGAAATCAGGGCAATTTTAATATTTCCAGATAGAATTTGGGGGTGCTGTATTGTATTTGCATTCTCAATTGTTCCACTGGTTCATGGACTGAGCAGTTGTTTTCAAACTTTTTTTTTTTTTTTTTTTTTTTTTTTTTTTTTTTTTTTTTAGTTTATTTGTTTTGAGGGAGAGAGAGGGAGAGAGAATTCCAAGCAGGCTCTGCTCCATCAGCACAGAGCCCATCGCTGGACTCGATCTCACAAACCTCGAGATCAGGACCTGAGCCCAAGTCAAGAGGTGATTGCTTAACCAAATGAGCCACCCAGGCGCCCTCAGGCTTCTTTTTAAACCAAAAACCATGTTGTTCATAAAAATCATTAGCAGAAACCTAATACGTAAAACAGGAAAAAAAAAAAAAAGCTGAAACCACCGAACAAGCATCAGGCTGTATTTAGGAGAGCTTGGACTTGGGGCTCTGCCCACCTCTCTTCAACCTTCTGAGAGGCCTGTGAGGACCCTCGTATGGCTGTTTGGAATCAGATTTTCCAAACCCCTGAATGCCTCGGTAGCTACTCAGAGGCGAGTAGGAATGATTCACTTTTGCTTTGCTAGGCCACAGAAGTACTTGAGTTCCCCTCTACAAATGGAAGCCTTTCTGAATAGCTTCCCTTTATTGAGCACTTATTGTATACCATTACAGAGTTCACATTCCTTATCACTTATTTAATCCTGGCAACAGCTTTTATGAGGGAGGTATAATGATCGTTGTTTTACAGATGAGAAAACGGAGTTTTATATGCTTTGAACTTGGCCAATTAAGTGACCTTTGACCGCTTAGGCAGGCTATGTGGAGTGAGGACACACTTTGTCTAACAGAATTCAGTGAAATGTTAAAAGGTGACGTTGGGGCAGAATTTCCAAGGAGGCACAGTGGCGAGGAATGATAGAGGATTGTATGTATGCTAATCTGAAGAGAGGGTTAAAAATGCACACTGAAACATTCCACCTTGTAGAGTATGTAATCAATTGAGGTAGCAAACCACAACTTTGCACTCACACCAGATAATCAGTACAGCCAGGGGTTAAATGTTCTGTGGATTGTTGTTGTTTTTTGTTTTTTTTGTTTTTTTGGGTTTTTTTGGAGCTAATTGTGAGGCCACATGTATATACGGTGTGTATTATATGTGAAGAATAATCAGACTGCTAGGTGGTTCACATGCCAGCTGGCCTTCCTCCTCAGCATTCAGGTATGCCTGATTCCGGAGGGCTGGCCAAGGGATAGAGCTATTTTTGAAAAATTTCAGAAGAAATTCTGAATATTCCTTAAATAAAGTTTCAGAGTTTAACAATCATGTGGTCAGGAAATTTTCCCCTATACTTAATCTCAATTCCTGCTCTTTCAGTCAGGTTTGGTTTGCATAATAACGATATGGATTTACTTACAGATTTTGAATGCAACTCTGCCTACTTCACAGTAAACACATTTTCAGAAAGAAATAAGTGTTTTTTAAGCTATGGGGAGCAGTATGTGAACGCTTAAATGGACTCTGTGTTCTTTTGCGTCACAAATCTTCTTCCCCCCCCCCCCCCCCAACCCACCCTTCATCTCGTTTCCCTTCCTGTGGCTTCCTTCCGGCACAGGAGTTTTTGCCCTATTGCTTAACAGCCAGTAAATTATTCCTGATTAGTTTCAAAGACAAAAGTCTCCCGATAGGATGTGGGTGGATCAGATTCCCGCCTAATCTCCAGAAGAACAACATGCAGGGGAAAGAAAGACTTCTGGCACCTTATCCATTACGGACATCTGCTTTGTTAGACTCACCCAGGTCTTTTAGTTGAAACGTGTGCCTGGACATGTTAGGTGCTTTCATCTGTCGTGCACAGCCCTTTGTGCCTCTGCAGCGGAAGTTGTCGCCCCTCCTTCCACTTCAGTTGTTTGTATGAATAATGTTGGTATGTGGATAATAGTGTAGCTTGTGTACACTGTCTGCAGCTTTGGGTATGTTCTGTTGCCATTGCTAGATCATAAGATTCTTGGGGTCAAGGATCAGGTTTGCATGCAGAAACACTATACACAAGAGCTGGACCGTGATGGTTAAGAGTCTGGGCAGGTTCTGGGTACCGTTCTCAGCTCCTACACTTACTAGGTGCCGTCAGTGGTCCTGGACAAGTTCTTGACCTTTCCCTGCTTCGTCTTCCTCGTCTTAGATGAGACTAATAATGTATTCGTCCGATAGGCTTACTGTGAAGATTAAGTGATGTGTTACGTGAGAACGATGCCTGGAACGTAGTATGTGGTTATTAAAATGTTAACTAGTAATACTGCTGAACGAATTTCTGTATTTTTTCATTATCTTTTTATGTACAAAAGAATTTTATAATGATACAGAAATGGGTCAAGGAGAGAGCATTGACTGACTGCGGTGTTGGGGTGACCTAGGTTCTGATGCCAACTCTTTTCTCTAACCCTGTTTCCACTTCTGTAAAATAGTGTGCATGTATAATCAGTGGTGATTTGGTGAGAAAGTACTCACATGTAAAATGCCTGGTTTATAATAATCCCTCAGTGTTATCTATTATTATTATTGTTCTGATTAATTTGGAGAATTAATCATTTGAGTATTAATCTGTAGATGTATTGCTTGCCCATAGATTTCCTTAATTCATTTCGTTTTCTTGCCTGCCTATTGCCAAATGTTTTGGTAATCTAACTGAACTCATATGTTAATTGTGTGAAAATTCTCCTTTCTGATTTTGTCTATTTGACAGATGAAGTAATATCTTAAAACACACACGTACAAGCACACACCCCAAGCCCTGGAGTCAGGTGATATGGGTGTCATTTTTTGTTTTCTACCCACTAGATATTTGACCTTAAGCAAATCACCGAATGCTCTGGGACTCTGTTATTCATCTTTATAACAAAGTGATTGGATTAGTTGATCTCTTAAGCTAGAGCATCTGACTCGAGGGTCTGAGATGTGTTGAGGCTTTGACACTACTTAACTGTTTGACCTTGGGCAAGTCACTTAACCTTGGTCAAGCTGAGTTTCCTCATCTGTGAAATAAGAGGATTGTTGTCCTCTGGGAGGTTATTTTCAGCTTTCCATGAATCTTTTTTGGTCGCCAAATTCCTTAGTTAAAGCATACAGTTTATTCACCCACCTGTCCTCAGTTTTTATCAGTGCAGTGGAACTAATACATAATGTATCTTATAACATGTATAAATTTTTGAAGAGAACACACAGGTTATATTGCTTTTTTACCTTCAAACATGACTTACAGTTTTTTTTTAAGTGTTTTTTCTGCTATTTCTGAACATTATTTCAAGGATTTATCTGGACAAACATGCTGAGGTTACAGTGAAGCAGTAAGAGAAATAATGCATGACAGGTATAAAACTACCCATACCAGCCGGCCAGTCTCATCCAAGTTGATGAGTCCAATCCTGAAATTTAATACAGGGAGATCTGACTGAATCGTGTCTGTTGAAACTCCCAATTTAGTTTGGTTCTAAAAATTCAGAAGAGTTAAAAAAAAAAAGAGAAACTGTTTCATAAGAAGAGAAAGAAGAACCTAGGATAAAAATTGTTTTTTAGTTCACAGCTCTAAGATTTATCATAAGTTTATTTACTTAAACTTTGGTTTTTATTTGTTTTTCCTTTGTCTTTAGGAGGAAATACGAAGTAGAATGGGGGGACTTTAGAAAATTGGGTAAATGTGTAAGTAATAGAACGCAGCATACAATTATACAATATAAATCTTTATCATAAGTTATATAAATAGGAATCCACTGTCACAGTCCTTTTTTTATATAGCTCATCTAATTTTGCATATTGATTTTGTATATGATTATTAAAAATGGTATCATCATGGTAGACTCTGTAATATGAAATTAACATTTCAAAAGTTACTTTAATAACCATTATAAACATAAGTGGACAAGACACACTGAATCTTTCAAATGAGTTTAAGATGCCAGCTCATTATACAAGCAAGAGTGATTCAGTCAGAAAATCAATTAAATTTTTAACAAGTTATTAAATGCATGTGCATCAAGATTATGGTAAACGTAGAGATAGGTAAATACATAGTAATAAGTAATTATTACCCGACTCACCTGTTTTATGCCCTCCTTGCATGGGACAGACCTGCTTACAGAGAAAAAATTGTCTCATTTGTTTGGAAACGCCTGACCCACTTCAGGGTCTATTTTCTCAGCAGTTTGTAGTCAAATTATTCTTAATCAGTTTCATGGGTAGATTGGACTGGATTCACCCCATTTCCTGTGGCACTGTGGGTTTTCAGCGGACTAATCACAATCACAGAGCACGAAGATGTGTCTTCTTAGAGGTGAGGTCTTGGTCTCATCCAAGTAGATTGATCTGTGAGCCGCTGCCATTACCGACAGTGGGATATGTGTTTGCCAGTGTGTTTCTGCATTTGGTAATTTGTTGGACATGAACTTAATGTTTTTCACTTCCTTGGTCGCTAATGAAAGCAGTCTGACTAAATTTAAGAATGCAAGTTTAACTTTTGTGGAATCTGGTTTTGTTTGTTTTTGTTTTTGTTTTTTCCATTAGCTTGTACTTGTGTTATCTTTGACTTTTGGTTATCAGAATGAATATTAAAGGAGATTTATTTTGTTAATATTCATTTCCAGTTAACAATATAGTTATGTGTATTGAGATACAATTTTAAAATAAGAGCTCGTTGTTAGAACAATGCTATTTATGGGACTGTGATTTTAAATTGTTTCTTTTGTACAGATTTTGGGTTACTATTAATCTGATAGTTGTACCTATGGCACAATTGTGAGATGCTGAAGAAAATGTATTTATAGCAGTTGTATTCTTACACTGAAAAGGTTGTCTGCTTCCTAGGTGTCCAGAATTGCATAAGATAGAAATGCATCGGTATTAGTTAACATGCAAAACAGATAATTTTATTTAAATACATACATAAGCTGCATTTTATCTTTCCTGCTAATTATCTTATCTACTATGCCATTTGCTTGTATTTAATATGTTGTTATCAGAGTAATAATGTCACCAAGATCCTATGTGGGGAAAAAAAAATCTAATTTGTACTATAGGGCTCTTATTATGCGTATTATAACTATCCTATATATTTAACTTAAACATGCTTGTTAGCTGCCTACGGTGTGCTGGTAGAAATATTCAAAAGTCCCCATTTCAGTGGAATTTATATAATAAAATTACTATGTTCGGAGGAACTTGGAGAACTGACTTCCAATGTGGATACTTTACACACACAAAATCCTACATGATGAAGCTTTTTCACTAAGATTTTTTTCACATTTCTTTGGAATGAAGGAAATTCCATCTTAAGAACCATGTTCGCTAACAGTACCCACTGGCACTAAGTAACAGTATTCCCCCCATCTCCAAGTAAATATTTTATTTCTCAGAAGCAGTGGTTTTGAGGTTCTCTCAACAGCTACCTCTTTCAAAATGACACGTACAACGTGAATGAATATGCGTGACCCGTCCTGTTTCTGTGTTTACAAGGAGACCCAAGAACTTAAGTAGATTTTGTAAAAGGAAGAATTAGCACCAACATGTTTATTTAGGGGTCTTCTCCCCATTACCCTGTGGTATCCTTCAATAACAACTAACCCACTTCACTAAAGTTACACCAAATACATTGTAATTGCTTTGGGGTCAGGGTCACACCTTATTAATCTGTGTTTACTGTAGTTAGCATACTGCTTGACACATAGTAGGCACTTGTAGAATTTTTCAAGTATCAAAATGATAATGCCATTACACATATAGTATTTGTTTAGCTTCTGCTCACCTTGTATTTCGTAGAAAGGGGCTCTGCTTTAGTTAACCCATTTTTTATTTGGTAATTGTCAGCCACAGCTAACCTATGATTATTCTTCACAGAAGTGTAAATAGATCCCTATTCCTTGTTTTTCTCAGCTGATTGTTTGGTCTCAGCCTCTTAGATATTTGAAGAGATGGATTGATGATGGCAAAACAGGTGACAGGCTTTTGGCCACAGAGAATGTGTGGTCAAATGAGTTTGGCTTTTTTAATGTACTGAATCCTCCATATTTATGTAGAGGAAACATTAATAGCTAAATAGTTGATTTGGTCAAAGCTTAGGATGAGTCTTTCATGGTGCTTAGGTATTTATTTATTACTGTATTTATTTAGATGTATCAAGAATTACATCTTTAAAAATGCCTAACACTTGAAATATTTGGGGGTGGTTTTGTAAAGACTTGATGACTTTAAATATATGCAATGTCCATATCATAAGAGTAAAAGAGAAAAACTTCCCCCCAAATCCTTTTGAAGTGAGATTCGGACAAAAATATTTATTTGGCTTGCTGTTTTAGGGCAAATTTAATGATATAACCAGACTATAAAACTTGGTCCAATATATTGTGGGCAGATTAGTTAAGAGGGTAGTAAAAACTCTGTCACCTATATCCAAAGACTTGAGAGAAATTTGGGTAGTGTTGTTAACATGTGAATAGTGAATTTAGGGGGACTTTTAAACAAAATTTCATGAATGGTAGTGTAGATTTAATTTATTCAGCTGGGAAAAATGCTTTGGATAAAATACAAATTAACAAGTTAGTGTTACGCAGGTTAAAGATGGCTAAGAAAATACAAGTCCTACGAGGCAGACTTACTCATCTTTCTATCCCCTTGTTTGGAGCTTGTCACTTAACAGATATTGCATAATTTTATGGGTTTTTTTTTCTGGATGAATTTAACTCGTACTTGAACAGTTGAAAACATTTGCAAGTCATGATGTTTTAGATAATTGACAATGTTGTCATCTCTAAAAGTAAACGGTTTTTAAAAATTTGTTGAGGAAATTTGTATATGAACTCCTGAGCATTTGCTGTGTGTTAGGTACTGACTAGGTAACTAACAAAAATATTTTTGATGACAGACTAAACAGTTATTGATGAATAAATAACCGAATTTATCTGCTTGTTTGGATAACACTGCTTTTTCCCTTTAATGAAGCTTTCTCTATAGGCTAAGTTTTGTTCATTAATTTGTGTAAATAATTTTGGGAATGAAGCAAAATAGTCTCGTACTTTTTTCCTAAATGTTTCTTTTTCTTTCCTTTTATTTATAAGTGAGCACTAAACTTTTTCCAAAGGGTACTAGGAGATGACAAGTTTTTCTGACGATACTATGTTTTTCTGACGAATCTGAGCCCAGGTGACTATTTCTCTCTAATGGAGGATGACAACTATGGATTTAAGAAGTCATCCCTCTTATTGTGTCCAGCACAAAAACCTTCTGCCTGCATCTTTCAGCTTGTATCACCACTTCTAAAGGATCCATGGACAAACTGCTGAATTTTTATTAATCAGCTTAACTTAATGAGATGAAAAGACCTTTTCAAAAGAATGAAGAAGGGAGAGACAGATACTGAGAGCTACTCTAATTCTTTTCCATGAAAAAACCATTTTCTTCCTAGATATTTAGGGAAGACGTATTCAGTCCTGTTTCCAGGTAATTCATCTAGCTCGTCTTTCTAATTTTCACACATTCACAGACTTTCTCTTGCCATGTGCTGCTTTTACTATTATTATTTTTTAAAGCAAGCAGACAGCTATAAAGGAGAATTAATGAGAGTTGAGGGGGGGGGAAATACCTTTGGGAAAGGAGGCAGGAAAGCTTAAGCTGATAAAACATGACTCTTTTTTGATGGGGGCTCTGTTTGGATAACTTGCCCTTGTCTAAATTCGTCTCTCTTCCCGTCCTTCCTGTTTCCCCCCCCTTCCTCCTCCCTCTCTTGTCAAGCCTACTTCATAAACGGTAGCAGCTGGAGATCTTTTAGTGGCATTCAGGGATTATTTCCCTTCGGGGTTTTAATAAGCCATGATGCTTGAAACACAGTAAAGACGCTTCTGGAGACAATCACCATTCAGGCTGAGGACCGTGGTCCCTTTCAGGGCCCAGATGGTTGTGTCCAGGAGGTACCCCAGGACGCGAGGGGCATAGCAGATCACTGTAAAGGGGAGTCCATGGGTCCCAAAGAGTAGACTGGGAAGAAAGCGGAGGGACGGGTTTCTGTGTAGTCAAGAGAGGATACTCTCCATGATTGCTCAACCCACTTAACTCGTGCTCCCTTAAATCACTGGAACTGATTCTGTGACCAACCAGGGGTGCCACCACTTAAGTCATAAGGTCTAAAGCTTATCAGAACCCCTGTGGTAGGGAGTCCCTCATGGTAGGGATGGGCACTAATATGGCAAGAGAACCTCATTAGATCTCCTGAGACCTCATTTAAAGAGATGAGCCTGGGGTGCCTGGGTGGGCTCCATTGGCCAAACCTCCAACTCTTGGTTTCGGCTCAAGTCATGATCTCACAACTTGTGGGTTTGAGCTCCGCGTTGGGCTCTGTGCTGGCAGCACAGAGGCTGCTTCAGGTTCTCTCTCTGCCCCTCCCCTGGTCTCTCTCCCAAAAATAAATAAGTAAACTTAAAAAAAAATTAAAGAGATGAATCTGTTGGAAGTCAGGTGGTACAGAGTACCTCAGAATTAGAAGAGAAAATAATGTGTCATTGTTCCTTAATTCTTTTTGGAAGCTGCCTAGTAGTGTTCTTATATTATCTAATCATTTGTCCCAATATGTGTCTTTTAAAATTTGGTGTTTAGAGTGAATCAGGAAAACCGTATAAGGATGGTGCCACATGGGTTGTCTTCAAGTTTATCTAATCTAGTGTTTTGCTTTGAGGTGGGGTAGGTAGGAGGCAAAATGACATTTTAGATGTCACACAGAACATAGCTCTGTCTTCTAATCTATGATTTCTGAGATTTTTCTCCCTCCTACTCTCCCCTATGGAATTCTGGGATTAAAATGGTCCCTGGGATTTCTAGAAAAATCCCAGTGTTCTAAGGAAAACTGTGCCCACTCTCCCAACCTTGTTTTCTTTTTATTTTGCACATGCTAATTTTCCTTCTCTCTCCATATAACATTTGAGAAAATCAAAGGCACATTAATTTCAGAGGACGTTAGGCCTGCCTTGATTATGCGACCGACATTCTGTAAAGGTCACCTGGGTTCTAGGGAGAGAGCCCCTGTTTCAGAGGGTTGGGAATCACTCCACTCTCAACATTCCTTGGCCTTTTTAACACAAGTGGCTAAATTATGTCCTTAGGTAGATTTCTGGACACAGGAAGTAAGATTGATTAGGATTTTACTAAAGCGTTGAGTGATGACAATAGAAGGTGCCTCTCATAATGCCATCTGGTTAGGCCAGGTCCAGTCTGCCTTGTGTATACTTAATCCAGTTCATGGCTTTTAGACAGTGTCCTTCTCTGACAGTTTCAGCTGGGGAAAGCAAGAGTGTGGGCAGTTTTAGGCTAGTCATTGGGGGTTGAACATGGGCTCAATGTAGAGTTGCAATATTAAGAAACAGCTGTTCTTTGTCTGGGTGGACAGTCATTGATTTTTAAATACTTGGGTCTCCTGATGGCATAAAAACCCATTTGTGCCTCTTTAGATTAAGGTTAATTTTTGTGGTAGTGGAGTGCAGATGCAGTGAACAGATGCTGCATACTTGCTTTGGCTTTTATACATACTCTGTACTTTAAAATAAAATTTAATTAAAAATAAAATGCATCATTAGGTCATAAAAAGAAAAGAAAAAAAAAAAATCCCTGAATAGATTGTATTGCATCAAATAAAATCACGGTCTCAGCAAACATGGGGAGTTGATGTATTAATAATGTTCATAGGTAAAAGTGAACTGTCTCTCCTTGATTAGCTTTTTATTTTTCTACCCCCATAGTTCTTAGCTTACCATGATCCTGTACAATAGCCTGAAACTGTGGTAACCATTTTCAGACAGTTACAAGGATTGGAAATTGTTGTTTATTTATTTTCTCCAACAAAATGAACGTCACAGTTTCCGAAGTATGGTTTTTTTTTTTAAATTTGCACATAAATTTTATTTTGTGTATACACAAGTACAAATAGGTATGTATGCCAGGCTGCTAAAATCCACACTCAGAAAGTGACTGTGGTATCACTCTCTCAGGTGTGTTCCCCACCGGCTCCCCTAGATCATCTTCCCGGGAAGAAGGGACAGCCAGGTTGTCTGGGAAGTTTGTGATTGACCTTGCATGTGGCAACATTCTCATTTGTCTTTCAAAGTATCTGTATAGTGGTTACCTCTGTGGTTAGGAAATCATTTGTAGTTTAGAGTTGTAATGCTGGGAGACAGTCCGCTCACCTGCAGATAATGTTTCATTAGCCTCTTTCAAATTGACAGGGCTGGCTGCTTCCATGTATTCCTCTGGTGAAGCTGAAAGATCGCTCTGTTTGTTTTCTACTTTCTTGTTACAGGTCACTTTCAGTAAGGATTCTCCCCTCAGGCCTTATTAAAGTAACAACCAGATAAACAAACAAACTACACTTCTAAATCGGGAAGAAGGAAGATGGGACTTGATATCGCTGAATCACATTGGTTTTATTTTTATTATGAACTTGTTTTCAGTAGAGAAGTAGCATCACATTACAGAAATATTTACACAGAATTCTACAACTCATGTTGGGATATTTCCATTTGAGCTTTTCTCATATGCTTGACTATTAATTAATTGATTGAGTCTGACCCTTTTTCCCTTAACCTCATATAGTAAATATCTTCTCATATTGCTGGAACAGCCTGTGTAGTACTGAAAGCTATTCTTGTTAACGGCTGCATAAATTTTTATTAAGCTTAACCATCACTTACTTAACCAATACTTTTCTACCCCGTTCCATGGCACTCCAGCTTAATGACAAATAGTACATACTAACTATCTCCCACTCCAGGTTTCTGTTATAGGTATATTTGAGAAATACTGGATTAAAGAAATGACATTAAGTCTGAGTCAGTGCTTGTAATATATGAATAATCATGAATAGTTCAAGAAGGAGAAATCCAGTTACATGTGGCATATTCCAAACCTGCTTACTATTTAAAAATACTGAATTACTATTTCTTATTATTAGACACATATATCACTTCTGGGTTTTCATAATATAAATGGCACATAAATAACTCAAGAAAAATTTTCTGTCTTAAAGCTTTTGTCACGTTTTGGTTTTTCTCTAGGATAGAGTAGTAGGATTATTGGGTCAAACAGCATAAACATTGTATTAATTCTTGGTAGTAGTGTCAGATTGCTTTATAGTTTCATTATACTCTTAATCAGAACTGGGTATTTTTTGTTGTTGTTGTTGTTTAAGGCTCTCATTTAATGAACAAGAAAGAGCCATTGTTTTGACATACATTTCTTTGATGATCAATAAGTGAGGTGAGGTGCTTGTTTATTTATTTGTTCAGTGTTTCTAAAGACACTAGTAACTGGTAAAGTTTGCCCTTATTAACCTGTGCCATTAGAATGAAAGTGTTGCTGCTGGCTCCCACTGTGCTGGATCCGGCCCTTTGCTGAGTGAGCGCTTACTATGTTCGTAGTCTGCATGGCGGTCTGGAAATAAGAAATCATTTACATAGCTCTTACTTTGCATCAGTCTCTTTTCAAGCACTGTGGATATGTTAAGTCCTATAATTTCTATAGTGAGGTAGTTTCCATTATTGTCACCTTCATTTTACAGATAAGGAAATAAAGACATAGATTGAATATATTGATGAAGGTTACTTGGTTAGCAAATGGCAGAACTGGGATTATAAACCCCCACAGACTGTAGCTTTTACCATTTCTCTCTGCAGCCTCTGCTACGGCTATTATTTAAACCGCTATGTGTCCTATTATTAATCTTACCAAGTGAATACTGCTGCCCATTGCGACCATTGTCTTTTTTTTTAAGTTTTTTTTTTAATGTTTCTTTATTTTTGATAGAGAGAGACAGACTGTGAGTGAGGGAGAAGTAGAGAGAGAGGGAGACACAGAATCTGAAGCAGGCTCCAGGCTCTGAGCTGTCAGCACAGAGCCCGACATGGGGCACAAACCCATGAACTGTGGGATCATGACCCAAGCCGAAGTCGGCCACCCAACCCAGGCACCTCTATCGCTGCCATTTTCAAAGCAGTAATATTCTAGAAAGTGTCAACTATGTCCTGTATGTTAAATCCCAATGTATGCGTGTTATTCTGTATGTGAGGATATGGGCTGGAGAAAAGTGGGAGACTGTTAAATTCCCCAAGTAACATGTTGTGCTTTCAAAGAAACACCTTTGTAACTGAAGCCTGGATGCTTAGTACCTGCAGACCTGCATTGTTGAGTCTCTGCTTCTATAGTATTCTGGGATTCAGCTTATGTATCTTTGATAAGATTTGGTGTATAGATTGGATGGTGGGAGCCCCTAAAGGCAGTTTTATGATTAAAAGTAACTGAAATGCAAAAAAAAAAAGACCCAAAAAAGTAAACTGTTAGCTTGGTTTTTTTTTCCTCTCTCAGGACTTTAAAATTTTAAACTGGATACACACACATGAGTATATTTATATGTATCTCATTAGGTATCATGTATATCTCATATTTGTCTTCTATGTTGAGGATTATCCACCAAAAATAACTTGTTCATCTGTATTTTTAAATTCAATAACTCATACTTGAAAAGCAGAAAAAAAAAAAAAAAACTTTGCAGTGCTGTGAATATTTGGTCTTGAACCTTTCTAATAATATGCTTTCTCCCTCTGAAGCATTATTCATCCCCTGTTAGCATTCTCCCATGAATTGAGAGTTAGGTCTGTGATTTTCTTGACAGATGCTGGAAGCAGGATGGAGTCACAGGACCTCTCTTGTCATTCTAAATATTATAGATTGAAAGGACTTATTTTAACTAGAAATCTTTTTTGGGGTGGATTAGGGATTGGAGAGAATATGGCAATAGTTTTGTTTTTTCCAGACTTTTGATTCCCCTTATGATTCCATAAAGGTTTTATTTTTATTTATTTTATTACTTTGTTTTCTTTTGGTTATGGTTTAACAAAAGGAAAGTGACCAATAATGAACTTATTTACTGTCGTTGGCTTTACATAAGAAATTTAAGCCTCCCACATAAAATTTAGGGATAGAGTCTTTGCTTAGTTCAGCATTTAGGTATTTGTTGTGGTCATTACTGGCCTCAAGAAAATAAAATAAACAAAAGCAGGCAAATTTTAGAAAGATTTATAGTAGGATGTTCTTATAAAACCAGAAAGTTTAAAATATGGTTGATTTAAACCAGAAATGCTTGCTTTGCTCTCAAATATTTATAAAATGTTAAATACTTCTCATGCTTTTTTTCTGATGGTTTACAGATTATTGCCCTGTGTCAGTATTATCATGCCCACTCCCTTTGCCAGAACCTAATAACCTTCACTGCTGATTATTATGGGACCGTGTTTGCCCACATTTCCCTTTCCTTTCTAGACAGTTTTCATGGAGTTTGGCTTTTAAATTTTCTAGTAGGAGTCGTGTCATGCAAGAGACGAAGGTTATGCCATCCATATTAGAGAACTTGATCTTAACTTCTCGAGCAAGAATTGGATAAGCTTCTAAGTTATGTTAGCTGTAATAAATAATGTAACTTGATAGAGAAACTTTTCTTGAAACAATATCTTGAAGTAAACTGATAAATAAATCCTTTATATCAGATTTTCCATTTTATGGACAACTTGAGGGAGGGTACCGGATGAAACTTAAATGTCATTTAGTTGAAACTCGTCTTGGCTTTCTGAAATTTCTCACAGTTTTAGATCTTTAGTCGATAAAGGATGAGATGAAGCACTTCTTTGTATTGAATTTGAACCTGCTTTGTACTTTGGGCTCCGTGAAAAGTTAAATTCTGTTCGCCATATTTGCAAGCAAGGTGTGTAGGAAAACTTTTACATGTACATGGGTGGGGAAGGGATTGAGGTCATGACATCTTGGTTCAAGGGTTCATTTATTTCCCCTCATTTAACGGTAATGATTATCTGGAATGTGTTTTGAGAGAGTCATCTAGGTCAGAAATATATATCCAAAGTATATACAAACACATATGTAAAATGTGTTTTCATGGTAGTTTTATTACTAGCATTAGTTAAGACCATGTGGACTGCTTCTGTCTGAAACTATGATTTCAGAATCGTAGTTTTGCATGAAGGCTATCTAATGTGATAGCTTACACAACACATTTAAGCCAAAAGAGTTTTAAAGTCATAGGAAGAAAACAGAAGAAAAGGGGGATGATATTTAAAGCATCGATGTTTTTAATATTTACAGCAATGTCTCCTACATTTAATTGTCCCTGGGAAGTTTCGTTTGCTCACAGTCTAGGCAAACTAGCATGACCTTGTGGCGTGTCGGCTCACTCATGAGACTGTCTATCCTACGATGGATGCGGTTACTAACCTGGACCTCACTAGCCAATGTGTCTGCGCAGAACTGAATTGATACATCTACATTTCTTAATGAGGAGTTTGGTCTTAAATGTAGTGAACCCTCTCACTGTGAGGCTGTCTGTTACCTAAGGCTCAAAATCTATCATAATTACCATTTCTCTTAAACACCCATCATTAAGGAGTGCACAAAACGCTTGCCTTAAAAGGATACTTTCATGGAGATTGCTTCTTGGGTATGTGTCAGCACAAATGAAATCCCTGGGGTTAAGAAAAAAGAAGCACTTACACAATGAAAAGTGGTGAAAATCTACAAATTCAAATGCTGCCGAGTGAAAGGCAGTTAATGGGTTGCATGTTGGTACAACCACAGAGGCAGCTAGCTCTGTGCCCTGCTGAACTGTTGGGGATGATTTCTTTCATTGGTGGCGGGTTGACATTGAAAAGCAGGAACCCATTACGTGAGAAATATCTTGTTTTGCCTAGACAAGAATATATATCCAACTTTGGGCTACAAATTATAAGGAGTTGGCTCAAACCAGAAAATAAAATAAAAGCGTTCGTACATTAAAATAAAAACTCTGCATCATGATTTATTGACTTTGGCCATATCAATTTGCTAAATCATATGGATGCGATTTGAGAAGAATGTTATTTTAAGAAGTTTTGCTCCCCTTTAATTTGACATGACTAAACCTGAAGCCTTCTGGAAACCACAGTTCAAAATGGTTTTTCCCCCTAGAGTTTTCATCAATTTGCATTTAGAAATGTAATATTAGCTCTCATGTAGACTAAGGATTAATTTTGGAATATTTCTAGATAATGGGAGCCTCATTCCAAAACTGAAGTTGAGTATCATTTGACATGAATTAAGTGCTGTTCTCCTGAATTTCATGTATTTTAAGGTTGGCTTTTGATTTATCAACGTCCTTACTGGAACCTAGTTTTGTTCCTTCCCCTGTACTCTTTCATAGACTACTGTGATTATTCTACCCTTTTCAAGCATTGAAATGTCGCATTATGCTTTGGTAGTTACCTGATTTTTTTTTTTTTCAGATTGAAATTGTTTTTGTTTAGGTGTACACCATTAGAGACCCAGTTTACAATTTAGCTGGCCTATGGTGGATGAGGAATAATATCTTCCTGGCACTCGGACACAGTCCGTGTTACTGAGTTTTGAGCTTTCCAGAGCATTGTGGGGAGAATACTTGTTTTCTTTGCACTCTTTGAACATATAAAAGATTCTTCTCAGCCGTGAATTTTCAAATTACAATTTAAAAAGTAGCATACTAATAGAGATACTTGGGGTGTTTCTGAATCACAGTTGAGAGGTGGGGAGGGTCATTTAAAAAAAAATGTTAGACCACGAATCCCTACATCTGTTAATCTCCAGCCAGCCCCCAATTATACTTTACCACCAGACGTATAGAACTCTGTAGTAAAGAGCACTCCAGGTCTGGATTTTAGTCAGGTTTGAGTAACTTTGCATGAAAACAGTGTGGCTTTTTTCTTAAAATCATTGTGTTTGCAATTGTTTACCTTTTTCTGGAAGGTAAAAGATGCCAAAGACATCTACACTATTGTTCCCTGCACTTCCTGGGCTGCGTCTGGTGCTAACAATCCACGTCATTTATTAGGATCTGTGTCTTTTACAATTCTTAATCACTTTTAGCAAGTGATTACCTTTGTGAGCAGGGCATTGGTTTTGTCCCTTTCCTCCCAGTGGACAGTGAACAGGAAGGTTCACTGGTGAGTGTATTGTCTGCTCTCTCCACACTGGTCATTGTGTGCATTTGAATCTTCAGTGCGAGTCACATGCCCCGGGCCTCCTATCAGTGGTAAAAGGAACATGGCACGCAGGTGTTTAAATTATTTATCGTCATAATCGGCCTTTATGTTACACTGCCTTGCCAGGCCTCTGTTATTCTAGTGCATAATTGATGGTGCTCGGAAGTGGAAAAGTTAGAAAAGCGGAAGTAATATGCCACAGCAGCGCAGGGAGGCGGTGGGGACTCCACCGGCTGGGCTGAGTGGGAGCGGGGCCACTGCCCATCACCGAGCACGCCTCTCAAGTTTGGGGCTTACTTGGCGTCTGGTCAGGAAATTTTTCCTTTTTTGCTTTTTCCATGCAGAGAGGAACAGGAAAGGGGGAAAGAGTCAGAACATCAGATTTCTGCAGGCTAATTGCATGTTGGTCCTGGCTCTTGAGTAGAGCTGGCTGGTTTACATGTAATTCATCATGAAAAACACATTTATTATGTTTTTGGAGGAGGAGTTCACTTCAGAAAAGGACCCTGAATCTTGGCCTGATTGGTATTGAGATTAACAAACGGCTTACAAATAATGAAAGCAGGAAGAGATTTTTCAAAAGCAGAGTGCACGTAAAAAAATGAACTCAATTTAGACTATTAAAGGACCTTTCTTTCTGGTTATACCTCAGTGTACATTTATTGGAAAGCAAGGAATGGAAAATACTCTAAAAGTGCACTTGTAACGAGAATGAATTTAGTGCAGGTTTCAATGCAAATAAAGAGACATGAAATACTGAACTTTGAGGTGAATTCTAAAATGTAATCTTGGCCCAATTAATTTGGTATTTTTTAACTTAATTTAAATAAAATATTTTTTGGGTCTATGAATAGATTAAGAAGATATTTTCAAAGGATGTCTTCAACAACCATATTGGAGATTCCCTATGGTGGGTTAAAAAGTGTGCTACGCATAGTGTTATTTCTATCCCAGGAGAATGTTCGTTTGAGACACCCTCCAGATTTTCTGCTGTAGGCTTATTAAGGAGAGGGGAAAAGATGGGTGAAGGAAGTGTTTCCTGGATAAAATTTGGTGGGCTCTTGCGTGTACTGGAGGTGGAAGGACATGGAGCACTCAGTTAATTATGAAAGAATGTTCTTCAATGAGGGTAATAAGGATGCAGAGAACAACAAAGAAGAGGGGGAAAGGACACTGGAGGGAAGGCTAAACAAGAAGGTAGAGAATAGTGTGCTTAAAATGAGGGGAAAAGTAGATAGTCCACAAGTTGGGGCTTGCAGGTGTAATGAAGAGAGAGAGGAAAGATCCAATATTTGCTAGTCTTACTCATGTACTGTGTCTGTATTTTCCCCAAAGTATTAGAATTTTGTGTATTTTTGCAAGCATGCCAAGGTTTTTTGGATGGGCATCGTTTACAAGTGAAATATGTCAGAGGAGAGAAAAAATACACTGGAGAAGGAAGTAGTGGAGAGTGAGTGAGACCAAGAGGAGAAGGGAAGACTGGAATAAAACAAGAAGAGCTAAGGGAGATGGGGAAAAAAGACAGGGTCCTTGAGAGAAGAGAAAGCAAAGAGGAGAGAAAGGAGAAAGACAAGAGTGAATGAAACAGGCAGTTGTTTGTACCGTGTTACCGCTCACGTCACCCTATCTGTTCTTCCTTCTCTCAGCCTTGTGCTGGGCACTGGTGGCTGGGAGACTTAGGTATTGGGGCCAGTGCCTCTCCAAGGCCTCCTGGGAGCTGGTGCAGGGCTCCCTTTCAAGAGGCTTGTTCCTTTTTCCTTTAGGAACTGGCCTCCAGCCCATTATAATGTAGGAAGAAAATCAGAGTGATACCTAAGAAATTTCAAATAAATGCAAAACATCCAGATGCATGTATTGCTTTGTGAAATCTGATCCTGACTAAAGGTTTGAAAAGCCCTTCTGATAACTTTATTTTTCCTCTTCTTTTTTTCTTTAAGGGAGTCAGTTCTTTTTTCATTTGAAGATGGTTAAAATATTTTGTGGTATAGAGATAATATAAGAGGTTGTAAATAACTATTTGTCTTTAGTTTTTGTTAGAAAATATACATCTCTGCATCACCAAATTATACTTCACTTCTATAAAAAAGTAGGTATAAAATAAACATTTGGTAGGAATTACTTATTTCATATCCATCAGTGTTCTATAGGAAGAATTGTTTTCATGTAAAATAGTAGTTTTCTGGTGTCCAAGAAAACTATATTTGCAAGGTGCATGTATACAATTACACTCTTTTAATTTTACTATAGGCAAAAGTTATATATATGTCTGTACTGTGTACATATATATGTACACTTTATACATATGTATATTTACATATTTACACGTGTATTATGTTCTATGTATTATATATTGTATAAGTATATATAGAAGTACACATATAGAAGTATAAATATGTATATGAATTCACATATATGCCTATATATATTCCATATTTCCATTTGGAAAGTATAAAGTTTATATATGTTTTTACACACAGTTTTGTACTTTTTTCTCTGGCCTATTGTTTTAGATGCAGAATATTTAGAATTGTTGACTTTATTTAAAACAACTATAAGTAGAATTTGCTTAAGTATCACAATTTTTGATTGACTATAGACTCACAAAGTTTTATTTATATTAAAGTAGTAGGTAATAACATGCACATAGTAATTTTCAAACAGTACAGAAGCAGTTCAAAGTTATGAAATGAAAATGTCTTCTTTCTTTCTACCCCTGTTCCTTTCACCAGAGGCAAATAAGTGAGACTTTAAGAAAATCATTGAGGATACCTAAAACCCACACTTTCAGATAATATGCTAGTCCTTCTGCATTTTCTTCTCTGTATGCAGAAAATAAAATAACTATATAAGATGGCTTGTCCATCCTTATTTCTAAAACATGATTCATTTTTTAGTATTGTGTAATTAATCAGGGAGTGTTGTCATTATCTTTTCCAGACCTCAAAAATATGACCTCCCTTTGTCCTAAATAAGGACTACTCTTTTCACAGACCTCAAAAGACTAAGGGACAGCTTAAATGGGACTCACATCCATTTTATTTCAGCATCATATTTCATCTTTGAGTTACATTGTAATTTTGTTTTCAGTTGCCATTACTCATTGTCAATGTAATATTTAGTATTTATCAAAGGTTCTCTGGGTACAATATGGTGTGACATTTTCAATAATGTATAGATTAGCTGCTTTTCCAGACCATGAATAGCTTGTAGTCTAAATAGCAAACAAAAAGAAATACTTTCAGTATTATATATGCCTACTGACAAATTTTCATAATGAGTAGATTTGGGAAAGTAGAGCAAGAGGTACTGAATTTATACAAAGTATTTCTTTGAGTTGCTTTGCGTTTTGAGTTTCATTTTATATGTGAATACGTTTTTGAGACTATACCTAACGTGAACTTTCTAAAGTACTATACAATATGCATAACTTCATAAGCCTATTACTTTGTTTTTAAAATCAAAGTTTTCCTGGATCTGGTAATACACAGCATTTGATTCATGTAAGACTTTTTAAGAGTCATCATGACATGCTGGCTTATTTAGAATTTAGAGTGTAAGCTCTAGAACTAATTACCTGCCACTTACTGACAGTGCAGTCTTAGGCAAGTTCTTTAACTTTTTGGTGCATCATTTTTTCCTATCTGTAAAATAGGAATGATAACAGTGCTTACCTCACAGTGTTATCTTACAGATGACATTCAGTTAATGTATGTGAAGTGCTTAGTTTCGTGCATGGCACATCGTAAGAAATTAATAAGTACTCATTTTTATTTTTTGACTGGTGGATTACTGTAGATTTAGCCTAGTTAATCTTGATGCTTCATTGTAATGTGTTCTCATTGAGCAATGACATATATTTTGAAATTAAGTATGGTATAGCTCTGATGGTGAAAATAAATGTATTTCATAAATTGACAGTGAGCAGTACTAATGAATAGGACTTAAATTTTCCTCTAGTAAAAACAAATGTTTGCAGCTTGTGTAAACATCATTGTGGTAATGGAAGTTGAAATTCATCATAATATAAAATACATGATTCGATAAATGAAACACTACAATTAAATGTATAAGTGTATTTACAGCTGAGAATTGGTGACTTATGACACAGAAACAATAGCTTAATGCTCTTTAACTGCTAATGTGTTCTCATCTTACGTAACATCCTCAGTTATTTTTGCTGTGTGTTGTAAATGACCAGGCACTATTTAATGAAACCTTGGCTTGCATTCAGTTGAGGCAGAAGGTAACTCTGATACAGGCATTTGCATGCAAAACGTTCCCTCGGTGACAATTCCTCAGGTGATAAAGGGGCTAATAACATTTATTATTATATCTGTGTGGGGAAAATGAATGTTTCATCCCCATTTGTTGGAAGAAGAGAGATGAGAGCTCAAATCAGTTCCTCCAGGTCCTCTAATATCTCTCTTTAGTGCTATTTTTATATTAACTTCACCAAAGTTAAACAGAAAAAATGAAAGCTAGAAATAAATCACCTAAATATTACTATAACAAAAAGACTGAAAAGGGGGTACACATCTATTCTTTAATAGAAAAAAGCAACAGTTAATGAAATAATAGGAATCATTACAGCATATTTGATGATGCTGTATAATATCCAATATTAGCCATGATGAGAGTCATCTCAGGACCGTTTACAAATAAGGACGGCTTGTGAATTGGGTTCACAGCTTTGGACTCAGGAGGCAGGAGGAATGGTCTGGATGTGAGGCAGAGGGTTAACTTATCCTCTCTGTTCTTAGTAAGGACCAGGATTCAAGGCTCCATCAACTATGATGGTCAAGGAAATGCTGTTAAGAAATATTTTCTCTGAAGTAAAAAAATCAAAACCAAACCCAAATCCCCATATGTCGAAAGTCATGCCGAAACTGCCTGAGTTGAATACATGTGTTCTTTGAGGCTGTTATTACTATGTACTATGTACTATGTACTATGTACTATGTTATTACTATGTACTATGTTTGATCAGAACCAAGTACCCAGTATGGGCTTTTGCACCAACAAAGCTGCTATCCATGGTATACGTATCTCATTAGCAAATTTATGGAAAATGTACAGTGTACTCTTCTGTTTCTTAGCATAACAACTTGTGCATTTTAATTGGGTGGTTCTGCTTTTACTAAAGTTATTAACAATCATTTGTATATAGTAACACATATTAATTGGACTAGGGCTTCTGTTTCATCCCAGGACCTCTGTACAGCCAGCGCTTAGTTGCATAACACTGCTAATCAATTCATAAGATCTTACTTCAATAATGAGTGATCATCTGTCATGGAAGACCGAAAACAGGCTTGTGATGCATGAATTTATCAATTGTTTTAAGCTGGCAAAGAAATTGCCTTTCACTGTGTTTGTAAACTGTAGTATTGAGATACTCATAGAGGTTATATTTGATCTCCTATATATTGTAATTTAAGAAACCCAACTTAACGATGTACAGCTGAATTGTACATTTTATTAAAATTTGAAAATCATGGTAACAAGACAGGGATTTCTGAGTTATAATCAATAAGACTAATTTAATTTAGAGGTAGCTGAGGAGAAAGACGAAAATCAAGTACTGTAGTTTGAATTATGGAAAGTGTCACATTTAATTTCACAATTGGTTCTGGTGTGTTTGGGGATTTAGAATAATTTTATACCTTAACGTTCAATCTTTATTTTACAGTGAATAAGCTAATTTTAGATGACTGCTCAACCTGTGTCTGCTTGCTATTATGGGATATTAGCTTTGGAATAATCTGGTAATTCTTACTTAACACCAATTAATAAGGAATTAAAATTATAATTTTAGATGTGAACAAAGTGTTTCAAATTATCATATTACGTAGTTTATATAAATTGGTATTAGTGACAGGAAAGAAGAAGCATGCTGCCTGAAGATTTTTTTCACTTGTCTTGGTTCTGCTTTGTACATACATATTGGAAGAAATTGGCTAATTGTGGACTTAACGATCATGCTAACTTACTGGTGGTTGCTAGATATGGAAATGCACGTGAGACAGTATCAAAACACCTCACCTGTCAAATTGGAGCATATTCAGCCAAGCTACTTAAAGTCAGAACGACCAACTAAATTCACGATTGAGTCAAACAACTGGGTGTATTCAGGCAAAGAAAAAAAAAAGAGCTCCCTTGTTACAAGCTCTGAGTAGAATTAAAAAAAAAATGTTTATTTATGTATTAAGAGAGAGAGAGAGCATGCATACGGGGAAGATGGAGGGATAGAGAGAGAGAGAGAGGAAGAGAGAGAATCCCAAGCAGGATCCACACTGTCACTTCAGAGCCCCATGCAGGGCTTGATCTCATGGACTGTGCATGAGATTACAACCTGAGCCAAAATCAAGAGTCGGACGCTTAACCGACTGAGCCACTCAGGTGTCCCAACCCTGAATAGAATTTTTAAAATTCATTACTGCAGCGTAAGTTTGGAAGTTGTTTTGGTGACATTGTTTCTTCTCTCAATTGACAAATCTGTCAGCCATATTTAGATGGGTCGGCCTCGTGCATGCTATATCTGAGCACGGAAAGTTTATGGAAACATTACAATGAGCCCAATAAAAATCACTGAAATTGCTTTTGAACTGTTTGTCTGGGACTATATTCAGTAGTTGGCAAGTGAACCTTTATGGGTAAAATACAATCTTTGTGAAAGCTGTATTTTTTCCCTTTAAATAGTGTTATTCAGAAAGGAAGTTTAAAAGGTAAACAACCAACACGTTACATATAGCAGCCACCAGTTTCTCTGGGAGTATCACAGACGTCACATATATATAGGAATCCTATAAAGTGAATTAGGTAAGATTATTTGTGACTTTGGTGGGGTCATTTTCAAAATGACTGCTCTTTTGAGGTGAAATTAATTCCATGACTTAACTTTCATATAGGAAAACTATTTCTGCTGCAGAAATTCACCACGAAGTTGTTGAAATTTGTGGAGAGAATATTTTTAGTCAACAAAGTTAGTAAAAATGATGTGCAGGATTTGGCAAAGAAATGCAGACAGTTGTGCTGGGACTTGGGGACCACATGTCTAGAAGGCGAGGGGAAAAAAAAATACCTTGACTTTTAAGCAAAGCTTAAACCAAATAAGTGATCTACATTATATTGGTAAAAATTATGTTATCAGCTCAATTATTATATTTTGCTTAATGCACTGGTCGTTAAAACTTTTGAATTTTGTTAAATATGCAATCATATAGTGTTTAGTGAAAAAATGAAAACTGTGACGGTTGTATAATGTTGTTGGTTATCTGCTTGGATTGTTTTAAGGAAAACATGGGAAGGGTGTTTCTTACACAAGTGGGAATGCTAAACTTTCACCCGACTTTTGTCATTACAACTTAGTCTGTGGTCACTGTCAGCCTCAAGTTAATATTCCCTTTTATAACATTGGTTATTGTTCCAGTTTTATTAAAGGTAGGATGAGTGGCTTGACAAAATTGAGGTAGCTATTTGTGGTATTGTAAAATCCAGTTACACTGGATACACAGGCCTTATCTCTTTAGTTATTTGTGGAGCAAAAGAAATTCCATTTTATGGAAAGTTGGATAAAGTTAGGAGAGTCTCCCACTTGTGTACTGGGAAAAAATTCTACACTTTTTGGTTTCATTTTGCTGATGTTCTTTGAATGGGGGGAGGTGCATTGGGAACATGACAACCCTATTCAAAGAAACGAATTTTTAAAATCCTACAAGATTTTACCAAAAACTTCTTCCTTGTCATTTGTGGGTGACTGGAGAAAGAATTAGCACATTCTTATGATCATAAAGGATTTCTCTGCTTTTGTAATTTATAGCATTGACAAAATAGTGAAGTAAGTGACTGCCTTCCCTTTAGCAAAATGTTTTTGCAAGTAATAAGGCAAAATTACAAACGATAAATTATTGTAGTGGTGGCTGTTCACCAGCCTGCCCACCCATTCGTGCGGTACAGTACTTCATGGAAAGTTATGTTTAATGTCACTTAATGAGTCTTTAGAACTGGTGTGCTCTCAGACACTTTGATGGGCTGTTAAATTTACAAATGTTCTAGGGCTATAAATTATCATTAAATGTTAGGAGAGAAAGAGACGAGTTTTTCTATGCATTTCACATGATTTATTTATACATCTAAACCAGGAAGCTGAAAATAGGTGAGGATTTGGTGCTTCTGTTCACATTTTGGAATTTAATCTGAACTTGGTACAGTTCTGGATTTAGATAAGAGAGAACTTGACATGAAAGCAAATGTAAACCTTTACTAAGTAGCTTTACATGATGGTTAAAGGAAAGTGATTTTCAGTTAGGTTCAGTGTTGAGCAAATCATAGGACCCAAGTAGTAAGGTTAACTACATTATTCAGAGGAGATTGACCTTAAACTTTACCAGTGTCCTCCTTCTTTTCTTCCTTCTCCCTCTCCCATCACCTCACTGCTCATTAGCACTTTCACTGGCATCCCCTAGATGAAATGAAAGTGAGTAAAACACATCTGGAGAAGCACTACTATGTGGTGGTTAGGAGGAATACCTTGGATTTAGAAAGTTCTGGGCTTGGATGCTAGCAGGACTGTGCAGTGGTTAGAACTGCCTTGATTGAGTCAATTCTGACTTGATTACTAACCTGTGGGACTCTGAAATCAATTACCCAAACTCAATACACCTTCATTTTCCAAGAAGTAAAAATCAAATGATAATATTGAGTGTTGTTATAGAGATATAGAGACTGAATTAGAGAATGAATATGAAATGATTTGCCTACCACAGTAGCTTAATGGAGGTATTAGGTAAGTTGTAGTCAGTATGATTCACAATGGCCGTAACGCTCTAGTCATCAGATTCAACTTCTGGGCTCCAGGATAGAAAAAGGAATGAAGAGGAGCATATCCTCCCACATCTGCTGTGTCACATTGGCCATTACTTAATCATTTATCTGCAAGGAGGGCCCAGCCTATAACATGAAGGGTTTTGTTTGTTTTCAGGCAGCCATGCATTTAGATAAAAATGGGGCAATACAGGGATTCAGTAGAAGTTCTGGAAACAATATCAAATCAAGGGAAAGTCATGTACAGGAGGAGGTTCTTATCTCCAATAACCTGTGCGCGTCTGTCTCCAATACCAGACTCTCTTCACTCTAAAAACAGCTCATCTAAAACCAAACTCATATTAACTTGCTTTTTCTTTTATATTAAGATCAACTCAGATCTACCAAAATGGTACGTGTGACATCCTCTTCTCTTTTTCTTCTTCTTTTTTTTTTTTAATGTTTATTTATTATTGAGAGACGGAGAGAGACAGAGCACAAGCATGGGAGGGGCAGAGAGAGGAGGAGACACAGAATCTGAAGCAGGCTCCAGGCTCTTAGCTGTCAGCATAAAGCCCGATGCAGGACTCAAACCCACAAACTGTGAAATCATGACCTGAGCTTAAGTCAGACACTTAACCGACTGAGCCACCCAGGCATCCCTCTTTCCTCTTTCTTATCCCCATTTTAATGATGATGATAGTTATAGTGTTTTTAGCAATTCTCATTTAACCCTCATTACCAACCAATGCATTAGGTATTATTCCTGTTTGACAGATAAGAAAACAGATTGGGAAGTAACTCCCTCAGGGTCATGCAGGTGTGCAGCCAAGCAGATATATTCAGTCTTTCCAGTTCCAAAACACATTCTCTAAAAACCTTGGTGTTCCTTGGCTTTCTACACATAATCAGTTTTTTAATTTTGTTAATTTAAAAACTTGACCTTAGCCAGGCCACATTGTTTTAGTTGGGTTCTTTTGGTTGAGAAGACGAAAGTAATAAGTTTGGGCACTAGTGTTTCTTTTTACCTTGAATTAGGCACTCATCCCTAGTGTGATGAGTGACCTCCCCTAGGTAGAGAGTAGGCCAGTCCTGCTTCCTGGGACAAGAACCCTTGTCAGTGATTCAAGGGATGGAAGCAGAAGCTTGGGAGCACAGAACCTTATTTCCGAACCATGGAACCTTGCTTGTGGTGGATTCTTAATGTCCTTTTGTCTTTACTTCTTGCCCCCCAATCCATTTTCTGCTAGATTTTTCTGCTAAAGTTTTCTTTTGCCAGCCTGTCTGGCTAACTTGTCTGGTTATTTTTTGAGAACACGAATCTGATCACATCTTTCTTTCCCTTTTTGTTGTTGTTATGTGTGTGCATGTGTGTTTTTAATTGGGGTAAAATTGACATTTAGTCTGATCACATCTTTCTTTCCCTTTTTGTTGTTGTTATGTGTGTGCATGTGTGTTTTTAATTGGGGTAAAATTGACATTTAGTATTACATTAGTTTCAGGTGTAAAACATAATGATTTAATATTTGTATATATTGCAAAATGGTCACCACAGTAAGTCTGGTTAACATCATCACCATAGATTGTTACAAAATTGTTTTCTTATGATAACAACTCTTAAGATCTGCTCTCTTAGCAACTTTCAGGTACACACTACAGTATCATTAACTGTAGTCTGCACACTGCACATGGACATTCCCAGGACTTGCTTATCGTATTACTGGAAGAGTGTACCTTTTGATCCCCTTCACCCCTTTTGCCCAACCCAAACCCTGCCTCTGGCAACTGCCAATTATTGATGAGCTTTTTTTTTTTAATGCCACATGTAAGTGAGATCATATGGTATTTATTTTCTTTATCCATTCATCCATCAGTGGACACTTAGGTTGTTTCCCTGTCTTGGCTACTGTAAATAATGCTGTGGTGAACATGGGGGATCACATCTTTCTTTTGCTTAGAAACCTTTGACTGTTCCACATTTCCTGTAGGATGACTCTTTACCTTCTAGCCCCATCTTCTCATATTAATGTTACCATTGCTTTCCCACTATTTTCTAGACATTCCACATTACTTTCCTTTCTCTTAAAGTTTCATACTTTCTCACCTCCTTTCAAACATGGTGATCCAAATCTGGAATGTTCTTACCCCTCTTCTCCATGTTATTCATGTTCATTCTTCACGTCTCCAGGCCATAGTAGTAGTCATTCCTGCTTCCATGCACCTAAAATTTCATAGACAAAACTATTATTGTACTAATCATTTTAGTTTCTCTCTCTCTCTCTTTTGCCTGTAAGTTAATAGTAGGGACTTTCTTTGTCTGTTTTTCCCCACTCTGTTTCCTTAATCAAGCATGGTAATGGGCACATAGTTCATGCTCAATAAATGCTTACTGAAGATTATATATCCTGAAAGAGCTAACTCTTGGAATATAGTGGAATAAGAGGCTTTTGCAGGGATGTATTATGTAACAGTATGTTACATTTGCCCAATATAGTGAAAAATACATTTGACTTTGCTCCTTTGAAAAGGAAAAAGATTGTGAAGCCATGCTGAAAATACAGAACACATATTAAGTCAGAAAAATGTATTTTTTAAGTATATCTTTTAACTGACTTGGCACCTCTTTCATTTGGGAGACAGTATGTATAGACTTAGGCATTAGAAATAATTTTTACCTTTCAGTGTATAACACTCATAAATATGTAGTTGTATGATCCATTTAAAATAAGTACTTTTAGAGTATTTGGTAATTTACAGTACCAATATTGACAGATTGTCGTTGCACTGGTGTGAAAGTAAATGAAACGTGGCCAGCACAATTAGGAGTTGCCCAAATGGGGATCTTTTTTGTTTTTAAGAAAATGGAGAGATGCCACGTGTTAGAGATTTTGCCACTGTTCTTTATTGTTGCAGATTGGTGCAACTTCATTTATAAATGAAAATCAGATGCAGGTTGACAGCGCTGGAGTTGTTAGATTACGTGGAAGGGATATGTCTGAATGAGGCACTCTGCATCTCCTGTATGAGCTGCTCATTGGGGTTTGCAATTGTCAGACTACAGTGCTCCTACAGAGATCTACAGCCATTCAGTGCCCTCAGGCTGATTTCTTTTGGAGATCTATTTACAAATGGGAAATTGGAGGAGTCAGAGTTTTGTAGCCAGAGGTAGAAACGTGAGTCTTGGCTCTGTGTAGTGCCTTTTGTACAACTGATTAAGTTGTTTCTTTTTTTATCCACAGTTTGCAGAATATGATCGTATAAGTGTGATTCTAGGGGGGATGGTGGTGGTGATAACAGACACAGGAAAGTCCAGCTCATGTAGAAATCATAAAGGAGCCTGATGTATATTAGAATTCACCTGCTTGTGTGTTAATTTGCTTTTTTGCATTTATTCTTATTTGCCAAGGCATAGGCATGGCAAGGCAAGATGGAGTGCAGGGTCCAGTAGAGGCATATCGTGGAATGTATTCTGCTCAGTCTTGGGTTTCTTAACATTTTCGCTCGATGCTGTTGGTTCATTCACTCATTCGACACACATTTATAAAAATACTGAACTGGTGCAAGGCACAGTGGGAATATGAAGAGAAATGAAGCTGGGCACGTCTTGAAGAGGAAGTCGCGTGATTTTCATAAGCAGACATACTAAAAGATACCTTAATCCTTTTAATCTTAGTGGACGTTTTCCAGGTTATATGTTTCATTAATTAGATAGTCAGGCATTTTATAACATTCTTGTCAGAGACTCAAGTGGCATGTCATACATTTCCTCTTGTTGCGTGTAGTAGTTTTCTCCAAAATAGCAGACAAAAGTGTTTTTCCCCTCCTCGTTCTAACTTGGACTCTAAAACTTTGGTGTGCTAAAACTGTCAGGAAAACTGTGCCTATCCTGTCATCGCCAAACCTGACATTTCTGAAGATTATGCCAAATGTATTTTCTGACACATTTCAGTTGATT
The DNA here is from genome assembly GCF_016509475.1 of Prionailurus bengalensis. Classification (NCBI taxonomy): domain Eukaryota; kingdom Metazoa; phylum Chordata; class Mammalia; order Carnivora; family Felidae; genus Prionailurus; species Prionailurus bengalensis. The sequence goes on along the minus strand of NC_057343.1, from coordinate 168,771,294 downwards.
CAAGCTGAGAGGTACTTCTTATCTTTTGATTTGTCAGTCTACTGGCCTGAGGAATATAGCTACAGTCCCCGGGAATCATATGACACGCGGAAGCTGAATCACCGTGTTCAAGTGCTGTCAATTAGTGTTTGGAAATGGAGGCAAAAAAACCAGTGCATGAGAATGTCACCAGTTCATATAATGAATTTTGTTTAAAATGAATTTCCTGCTCACACATTTTCTTACCAATATGAAGTAACTGAAATACATCAAGATTTTATTCGAATTAGCACTGAAAGCTTCAAGTGTTCCTTCTGTGGTTTTACTTGTTTAAGAGACAGAAAATTTTCTGACAGGATTAAATATGAAATCTTTGGATTGCGTATGTATCACACACACAAAGATACACACACAAAGATGTACCTAGGGTGGGCTTGGCACGTAGTAGGAACTCAGCAAATCTGTTTAATGAGTGAAGGAAGGATTGTAGGTAGTGTGCTGGGGGAGATTTATATATATCTTTTTTCTTCTTGAAATGCCTGATTTTTAATATAAATATTTAACATGTTCACCTATTTTACATGGATGTTTTTCTGTATGGCAGAAAATTAAACTGCATTTTGTTTTCACTTCTTTTTGAATTTCACTGAACCCCAGCCGAGCACTTGGGTGCCCACCCTGCGTTATGCATCTCATAGTCCTACTGGAGACGGCAGAAAGGAAGAATGGTACTAATTTTGGTAGTGGTTTTCAATTCTTCTTCTTTATTTATGAACAAATGCAAACTCTTTGAGACAACCTTGTCTTCATTGGGAGGTGGTTTTTTTTTCTTTCTATTTTACTTTCTTTGCCTCTTGTCATAGTAAGATCTGAAGCTGCCGATCATAGCTGGGCAAGTTGTGAGCACGGGGTGGTGCTGGAGGTGACTCTCGAACTGCTTCTTTGATTAGGAGGTAAACTTCCCTAGAGCAGAAAACCTATTTTATTGATTTTAGCATTTCTCCCAGTTTCTGGTGCAGCGACCGGTATCTGGTTGGTGGCGAACAAATGTTTCTTAAATGGAACCTTAACCTTGACGTTTGAAGGAATAAGGAACCCTGCTCCACAGCCATTTTCTCTGTGTGTGTGTGTGTGTGTGTGTGTGTGGTGTATGTGTAAGAAAGAAAGAGAAAGAGAGAGGGAAAGATGGAGAGAAGGAGGGAGAGATGGTCACTTTCTTATGGGTTGAAATATAATGGTACAGTAGGACAGGCAGTAGTAGTATCAGCTGAGTCAGGGTTAGTTTTCCATGTGTTAAAGGTGGAGAGATGCAGCGTGCAAAACCCTTTAGATTTGGCTCTTGGTGATCTTTCCATAAAAGTACATTTAGGGGCGCCTGGAGGCTCAGTCTGTTAAGCGTCTGACTCTTGATTTCAGCTCAGTGTCACAGTTTGTGTTTGAGTGCCACATCTGCCTCTGCACTGACAGTGCGGAACCTGTTTGGGATTCTCTCTCTCCCCCCTTCTTTTTCTGCCCCTCCCCCACTTGCGTGCTCGCTCTCTCTCTCTCAAAATAAATAAATAAACTCAAACAAAAACTACATTGATAAGGCATCAGAGTTTCCTCCACAAGACCACTGATGTGCCTTCTGCCCCTGGATGTTAAGATCAGGCAAAGGGGTAGAAATTGATCCCTTATTTGGCTTCCAGAAGAGAATCAAATTGTGAGGTCTGGCTATTCTCACATATAGTCGAAAGTACCCAAACTCATCCAAATTAATATTTGGATTTTTTTAAATTTAAGTTTTGTTTGTTGAGTAAAATGAATTGGCTCCTAACAGTTTTCCTAGTGGTATTTTCCAGAACCACAAGTTGGAATGAACATAGTGGCTCTTTATGTAAAGAAACCTTTATTGGTGCGACTGATCAACATGTTCAGATATTTCTTTTTTTTAATTTTTTTTTTCAACGTTTATTTATTTTTGGAACAGAGAGAGACAGAGCATGAACGGGGGAGGGGCAGAGAGAGAGGGAGACACAGAATCAGAAACAGGCTCCAGGCTCTGAGCCATCAGCCCAGAGCCCGACGCGGGGCTCGAACTCACGGACCACGAGATCGTGACCTGGCTGAAATCGGACGCTTAACCGACTGCGCCACCCAGGCGCCCCTTTGTTCAGATATTTCTTAATTGGCAAGGTATTTTCTATTAGCAACTGAAATGTGACTCTTCTTTCTTCCTTGTTTAAAAAAAAAAACATAAGGCTTGGAGCTTTTTTACTTCCTTATTTTTATTTTTTTAAGTGAGTGTTTGTGGACTTTATTCATCTATATCTCCTGCACTGCATTAGCTCCCAGTTACCCACATGTGGTTTATTCAGCCTTGGGAATTATCTGCAGAAATTTGTCAAATCCCAGGCTGCTCTCTGCTATCCTCATTTGTATGAATTATGTTAGTGTCATCAGTGTATGCTGCGTTACATCAGCCTAAACCAAGCATAGCTGGGAAGGCAAATCAACCCATCCCCTCTACATTACATTCTAAGGCAAAATATTCATCGTTTTTGTCAATCTTTTTCCCTTTGGGATCATTCTACCCATTATTAACACTGTTGACTATGAATTATATGCACTCTGATTAAAGGTAAAACACCACATAATATGAAATCTTATAATTCACTTTAAATCTCCAAACTTCCTTAGTGAAATTAAATCCTTTGATCAAAGATGCTATCTAGAAAAGTTGGATTGAACTTGACTTAGTGGTTTCAATATAATGCTTATTAAATCCAAACATAGTTTTCTCTAATTACTTTTCTAACCCCGTACTTAAATAAAATACTTGATATGTAAGTGGCAAATAATTTGAAGACTTTGTTTGTTTGTTTTAGATATTAACCATCTTTGGGCTTTAACCATGCTCTATCTTTCTTATTCTATGTAAATAAGATAAGGTGTGTCCAGTTTCTGACCCATTCAGTGCAAAAAACATAGTCTGTGGCATAATTGGGGAGAGAGGAGAAAAGATAGAAGGAGACACCCCCTTGTACTGATTATATCTCCAACTGGCGGAGGTTACTGATCATGGGATAGGAGAGTTTTTAGTGAGATTTTAAGAGAAGTCAGCTTTTAGAGTGCAAGACAATTTTGGGGGCTGATTTTTTTTTCCGTCTGCTCTCTAGAAACCAGAGAGAAAAGGATGCATAATGGGATGCTGTACTTGTGCATTTCGGCAAAGATCTAATCTTTTTGAATTCATTGCTTGTGAGTTATTATTTCTAATCACACGCTTGATTGACTCCAGCTAAATGACTGTCTGACTGCAAAGGCAGGGGTGTTAAATCCAAAACCGTAAGTGCGCATTTTAACTGAAAATAGGGATCATCATGGAATGCCTTCTCAATCAGTAGTGCCTGACACCCCCTCCCCGAATGTATTTTTAAATAGACGTTCTCTTGCATCCTCATGTAGGAATAGAGCATCACAGAGCATGATTGAGCTCCAAGAGAGAAGATTGAAACCCTGGAGGGGATATCAAAATGATAAAAACTAAGGCTCCACTGGTGCCACAATGAGTGTAGTTAATATGCCACGTTAGTCTGACAAGCCAGTCAGGTGCCCCTTAAAACTTGAGATTACCTTGTCATTTTCAGGATTAAAAAAAAAAAGGAAGAAAAAGAGGTTAGTGGTAATATTTTTTAGAAGCAGGACTTAGCTATTTCTCTCAATGCTTTTTTGCATGAAAATCCAGTAGATACCCGATTTTCTCTTGGCGGTTCACATAGGTATTTTTCAACATTAAAATATTGCGGCTCCTAGATGATTTGTTTTCACTCAAAATAGAACAAGATAAAGTAAAAATCCCACATAGAAAGAGAAAGCAGCAATAAAAGCTGAGCTGTCCCTTCACATAGGGTTTGGTTTTATTTTTCTGTATCACTTAAAAACAAAGTTGTTAGGGAGTGGTTTGAACATTTAAATATACTGTTCATAGTGTTATCACTTCCTAATAAGATTTGTTGGTTATATTACTGGGATTTGTGCCTTTTTTGCTTTAATATCACACAAAATATTCAGTAGTGGTTTCTGGATTTTTGAGAGAGAATGTTTACACAATTAAGAATCTTACAGGAAATTCATGTGACCGTGTCTGCGTGGCTTTCCTGAAAGCTAAAATAACCATTGATGTTTACTAGAGAAAAGGACCTTATGTAGAGTCAGCTGCAGGTACTCAAAGATTGTGTGTGTGTTGCCTTCACAATAAGGCAGAATTATAAATGAACACATGATAAATGGTCTGAACATCTTTCTGCCTGGGAGAAAGCCAGTGAAAGTTAAGGGTTTCCACATATGACTAGCTTTTTTTTTTATCAGTATATTTCAGCAGCAACTTAAAAATAATTGCACATTTTACATTGGATAAATTCTATACAATGTGAGCTTCTTTAAACACTGCCTGATTTTGTGAAACTTCTTGATGTGTTAACAGTGTCAACCCCACGTTAATATGTTAAGTATTCAGTATTTTATAGTTTAAAAATAAAATTTTTATTTTATCTGAACATCACAAAGCTTCCATCTGGAAGACCCATCCAGTTCTATCTCGTGCCGAGGGAGGAGATTGAAGTTGCTGTGAATCAGTTCCAGCAAGAAGCATTATCTGCATAATTAGCGCAGCGATGATACTGTGGGGGATGTGGATTATGTGTGTAAACTATACAGGGTGTGATAGTTGGGTGTTAATCTTTTTATGAAGGTCATTGGACGGCGAGTAGGAACAGGTGCGAGGACGACTACGAGTTCTCTAAGGATCAAAAGGTTAGATAAACTGCTTTTAGGATTTATGCAGGGTAGTGATTTTCATGTCAGTTTAATTACCCTTATGTTTTACAAGACTGTCAGTCAGGGTGCCTTAGAAATCTTAAGGAATTGGAGGTCCTGAAAAATTTTGAGGTCTTTTCTGATTGGCTTTATTTGATAATCACTCTTTTCATGATGACCTTAGTTGAAATGAAGAGTTGTTAGGACTACAAGGCCTCCTTTAGTGTCAGAAGAAGATTTAATCAGGACTCTATCATCCAGTGAGAAAAATGCCTTTCATTCTCTTTTCATTTATTTGAAATTGCTTAGTGATTCAGGAATCTCTTATTGGGGTCATTACTTTGATTTTTAACTTAGCAATGTAACTCTTGAAAATACTTTATGTAAATGATTTCATTCAGGGTGCACTGTGTTTAAAAAGCTATCAATCAGTTGAAAATTGTTTTTAATTTATTTCACTGTAGAGGCATGATCTGTCAGGAAGAAATAGAGAGAGAACAGAAGTTCATACAGCAAGGGTCATGCTGTGCCATCCAATCACCAATTTATAATGGATTTTCAGAGTTTTCTTCCTTTTTAGGAAACTTGAAACATCTTGAAGATTATGTTTATTTTAATTTGGTGGTAGTAATTACAGTGGCCACATTACAGTTAATAACTTGCACGCCATTTCTTCAACCCCAAAGGCATGAAAATAAAAGAAACTTACATGATATTAAAAAATACCCTCAGCAATTTTTCCAGGCCCGTTATTTTTATAAAACACTTGAGATTTTATTTTTATTAGTATGAGACACTTAGAAATGAGTAACTAGCAAATAAACTTAGTGATATAATTCAAGTTTATATTGCTCAGTTAATAAAATGAACAAAATCACAGCTTTTCCAAGGTTTACCTTCATCTTTCTTTCTTTTTTCTCTTATCATAAAAGAAAATGGTTAAAGTTACAGAGTTTCAAGTCTTTTAGGAAATTATCTTTCGTTGTTTGTGTCACCTTATCACGATTTGTAGATGATGGAGCAAATTTTTGTGGCTGTTGCCAAAGCAGCAAGTCTTTCTGAAATTTTATTTGGACACAATTTGTTTTGCCCCTATTTTGCCACTGAGTTTGGATGTCCTGGAAGGTTATTTCCTTTAACTTGTATTCATCTAAGAGGATTCTGGGATCTTATTGCAGATTTTACAGTCTGATAAACAGAAAATGTATTCTCGTAGTGGCTCTCTTCCGTTCTCAGCAGTTCATTAAGTAGGCTTCCCCTGTATTAATAAAGTGACTGACAGGAATATCACAACCAGGGCCTTTATGCTGGAGAGCTGCTCACAGCTTTGTTCCAGATCTTCACTGTGCATTGCAGTCAGTGATTCTCTTTGCATCTATATCCTGATTAAACAAAGAGCATGCTCTCCTTGATAACTCTTTAGTACTAATTCTGTGTGGGCCTCAAACAGCTACCAAGTAGGCTTTCAGTTCCAATCAAGGTAAATATTTTGGATGAGTTTTTTTTTTTTTTTTTAATGTTTACTTTCGAGAGATAGAGACATAGCCCAAGAGGGGGAGGAGCAGAGAGAGACGGAGACACAGAATCCGAAGCAGGCTCCAGGCTCTGAGCTGTCAGCACATAGCCCGATGCGGGGCTCGAACTCACGAACCATGAGATCATGACCTGAGCTGAAGTCGGACGCTTACCGACTGAGCCACCCAGGTGCCCCAAGTTTTTTGTTTGTTTGTTTGTTTGTTTGTTTGTTTGTTTTATGTTTCAAAGTCTATTTTGAAAAGAGAATTTTCACTTTCATGGCCAACTTTTTTGTTTGCTTGGGCTGTTGATGAATGCAGGTTCTGATAACATACAGGTTTTCCTGGTTGTAAGAGACCAGAGTCTATTAAGATGGCCTTATTAGACATTCTTCAATGATTCATGTATTTTCCTGATTCCATACAATTTCATTGAGCTATTACAATATAACTCATTATACATGGCATGGAAGTTACAATTAAACAAGTTTCATATTTACCAGTAAAATTTAACTTCCTAAGAAACACCAGAAATGATTAAGAGAAATAATAGTTCTGGTCTGAGATAATTTTCATGCAGGTGCTAGTATCTAACACCTACCATAGCAAAAAACAGTTTGAAGTTCCCTACTGAATGAAGATATTAAAGAAATGTAAATTTTATGTGAAAATTCTTTGTTAACCTGAGAAAAGTGGATGTATTTGAAGGATACCTATTAATCATCCCTAACTCCCCACCTCCTATCCTGTGTTAATGTTATGTTACTCTGTTGTCAAAATTGTTGCATAGCTGGGTACAGAAGCAGTTAGCCATTCAGTTTCTTTAAATGAAATTTAGCAGAGAAAATGATTTGAAATCACTACACCTTGCATGTTAATGTAGTCCTTGGTTGCTGCTAAAGTGCTTTTTGTTACTAATCAGGTCAGATTCAGGCTGCATTTGACTAGCTAGTTAAATTCCTTTCCAAGGCTAAAAATGCCTATCTCAGCCCTGGCTTGCTAGTTCACCAGTATTTATCTTTGGAGCCAGTGGAAAGGTCAGTGTGAAGGGGCCCCTGGGTGGCTCAGTTGGTTAAGCATCTGACTCTTGGTTTTGGCTCGGGTCACCATCTCAGGGTTTGTGGGCTCGAGCCCCGCATTGGGCTCTGTGCTGACAGAGGGAGCCTGCTTGGGATTCTCTTTCTCCCACTTTCTCTGCCCCTCCCCTGCTCGCTGGCTCTCTCTCAAAATAAATAAAATAAACATTTAAAGAGAGAGAGAGAGAGAGAGAGAGAGAGAGAGGGATGACTACAGCATCACAAACCCATATTCTCCTTGAAAAGAAAGAAATTGTAAATTCATGCTCTGTGACCTGTTCTATTCACATATCTGCACTTAGTACCTAGAATCCTTAAATCAAACAAACCAACCAACCCCAAAGAAATAACCTTCTGGACATTAGTGTCTGTCAAGGAAATAGAATAAAGAAAACCGTCTCGTATTTACATACAAAATTTGAATGATCATTGATGTGACTTCAACCTTCTTTTCCTACATAGAGGGCCAAACTTTAAGTCAAAGCTTGAGCAAATTGTTCTTTTTTGTCTTCCATGGAATTTTTACAGACTTAGGCTTTTGTAGGTAATGCAAGATTTTTCATAGCCAAAAAGCATATGCTAATACAGCATTTGGTTCATTGTGGGTTAAGATATCTACTAACGTTTCATTTGTACCTACTGATTGAATATAAAACTATTTTAAACGCTCTCTTTTGTGATACGATTTTTGTAGCGCTTCCTTAAACTATGGCATTTCCAGCTTGGTTTTTATGTCATTATTTCTGCCTGTGGACTCTGGCCTCGTATGTGTGGTGGAGTGATAAAGCTGTGTTGCTAGGCAGAGTTCTGCCAGGCAGTTCATGCTGGGCTTCATATCTGTCATTGCCCCACTTTCATGTTTCTATGAGGATGGAAATGAGTTGAGACAGAATATCATTGGGAATAGGCGCATAGTTAAGTGCCCAGGTCTCCTGATTCTCCATTGAGTCATCATGAGTGTCTCTGAACAGCGCCAGCGGTATTCTTGGCACGCGAGGCTCAGCGGGAATAACACTGAAATAGCAAAGATCGAAACCTGCGTTGCTGGAATAGTCTCTGCTTGCTGTATGACCTTTTTGGTCTCTCACCTTTGAATATGTGCCTATGTCTCAGTGCCGCTACAGAAGGATCAGGGCTCCCATAAAAAGTGCCGGGGAGACTGCAGGAGAGATGTGAATAAAATGAGCAGTTGGTGACACAATTGTGTTAGTTTATTTTCAGTGTTCATGGAATTTGTATCAGAAACATGGGACTTGGACACCATAAGCATTGAAAAAGAATCAAAGGGTAATTTTAGTTTTTCGATAGCCATATTGAAGAAAGAAAGGATTTAAAAAAGACATTTTTTTGTGACGATCCAATGATAGCATGACAATTCTGTAAAAGTAGGGTGGCCCCAAATTGTCTGCGTTCTCAAAGACAAGTATCGTGGTGTGTCTTAGTAGTTGACAAAAATAACTCATTTGCTTTTTCACATAAAGTGTTTGGTGTTATGTGTAGATATAAATTAACAAGATCTTGCGATTGAAGTACTATGTGTTTATTAGGCTCTTCAAAATGTCTGCCAGGCTGTGGAGCCTCATAAAGGGAGGCGGGTGCTGTGTGAGGCTGGTCTGCTCAGCATTTCTCTGTAAATGCTCCTCTCATGATATGCCTGAAAACCTTCAATATTGTAATAATGCTAATAAAAATGGAAAACTCTGAATTCTTTATAGATGCATAAAGAAGTGTAATTTCTCTGTGACCTGAATAACTCTTCAAATCGCTGCCCTGGCCCTTTGAAAGAAGGCAGCTCTCCTATACTGCTTTGTGTTTCTTTGAACATCTTGCTATCTGACTATTTTAAGGATGGAAATAATAGGAGGGAATTTAACTCAGGGTTATACTTTGAAGGACAGGTGGTATTCCCTCCCACCCCCACCCCTGCCCTGCAATTTTCCCCCTTCCCATTCTGTTGAACATTACTATCTAGCCTAGCTTCTTAAATGGGAGGTGATCTTGTTGATGAATAAAATTAAATGATAATACCGTTTTTCACTTATTCAGACTCTTCCACCTTTTGGTTTTGTCCCTTTGAGAATCGTAAATTGGATTTGTTATCGCGACCTTTCAAGAGGCACGGCTCAGTCATCCTATTTTAATCGTCGGCCGGCAGGGGCCCAGTGGCTGGAGTGCTAAGGTGGAAGGCGGAAGGGCTGGATATATTTGGAGGACTGTGGCTTTGGGAAGCAGGTAAATTTGGGGAGAACTAATTCTAACCACGATCTGTTCATTCTGCCTGATGCTACTGGCAGGATGGTGGACGCGGGGTGAGGCTTCCGCAGTAGTACAGCCTCTGAGCCCCAGATGGGCTCTAGGGTGACTTTGCTCCCCCCGCTTTGCGTGGATCAGCATCTGGAACGCTTGCTGTGTTGTAAGCCGTCTCCTGCTTAGGAATTATTTTTCTCACTGTGACGTGGGTCTACCACTCCTGCCACTAATGTTAATAGCCAGGGGAGAAAGATCAAAGGAGGCCAAGCCCGAGGAAAACGGGAGGAGGGCAGCCTGGGCTGGCACGGCAGACAGTTAGTTTTAATGACTAGTTTTATAGGTAATTTTAGTAATGACAGATTTCGGTTGTTGCTGAAATGAATGGAAATTATTGATAGTAAATTTTCATTGTTTTTGTTTCTTTGTGTGATATTGAATGCTGGCGTAAAAATCGTGCGCAGCCATAAACGGTAACAACCAAGTGCATTTTATTAGAAATTTAGAGAGGACACCCTTTTAATTACACTGTGTAATTTTAGTTGGTCTCCTTCCAATTTCCTTCTTACCTAATTTAACAGCCACTTGATTATTTGAGATTTCTTTCTTTTATAAATTAGTGTAGCTGCATATAGATGTGTGTGGAATGTGTAAAATCCATGTTTCACAAGAAGAAATATTATACTCAGGACATGCTGCGTGAAGAAGACGACAGGGAAGTTTTGTAGTGCCCATTCGCTGGGCATATCGCCATTAAAAAGCACTGTTTAGGGTTAATTTAAAAAGCCTAGAGCCCTCCAAATTCTAGTCAAGTGTTCTGTTGGCTGGGTATTTGGACGAAGTCTTCCTTTAGCTTCTGGAATCAGCCGAGCCCCGGGCGGCCTACTCGTGGCCATAGTTAGCGCCATGGTGGATGAGGGAGGAGGGCCGTGGCCACCCTGGGCTCTGCTGCGGCAGTGTGCAGGGCTGTGCAGGCCGTGGTGGAGAGGCTGTGTCTCGCCCAGCAGCAGGGGGGGTCACGCCTGGGCAGGAGGTTGAGGTTGCCTCCCTTCCCGCTTCTCCACCGAGAGCTGGGATATGCTTTGTGTGTGCCAGGCCTCGGAGCCTCCATCTCGGGAGCCCCGCTGCTCGCGGCCTCCCGGAACGGTGACACGCAGGGGACAAAGAGAACTTTTTGCAAAGAGCGTATTCAGCTGAAATAGGCAGGCAGAAAGACCTGCGTGTGTGGGACACAGCATCTGAAAGTAGTCTCCGTGAGCGAGAAGGGAGCCTAGGGTCTGAGCAGTGTATTTCCACAGTGAATGAGGCTTACCGTTTTAGATTGTGTATAAAGCCGTGGGCCACAGCACGGGAATCTGGCTTTGTTTTGTCGCTCGATGGTTAGTTAGATCGAGTCTCTTAATACAGTTGCTCAGGAGGGGCGCCAGTGGGAATCACAGAATGGGTGAGGAAATGCCGAGTGGTGTGGGGACCGAACTGAGAGGCACATGTTCTGAGTGGCAAACGACAACAAGACACCGAGAGGCCAGCATCAGGTTTTGAAGCCCTTGTTTCAGTGAGAGTTCCACATTTCTCTGTCACCACTCCTGCTTCGGAATGAGCGAATGAGCTGCAGCAGCAGTGAGGTACCTGGTGCCAGCCCTCTTCAGATAAAAACTGGTGTGTGTTCCTTTTGGTGTTGCTGAATGCCGTTTTCCTCCTACGGCACTGAATTAAAAAAAAACAAACTCAGTGAAATTTGTGAGCAGATGGCTAGGAGATAGCTTGGACCACCGGGTTCTAGCAGCTTTTCTGCATTTCACTGTGAAGCTGGTGGCTTCGGTCGGGGGCAAGACGGAGGCATGTCAGGGAGACCAGTCCACCGAGTGGGATGGAATAGGTTTGTCTGGTCCAGGTCCTTCTTTAGATGTGGGCCACGCGTGGTAAGCTTTGACCCTGAAGATTTATTCATGTTTCATTTTCTTCTCTCCTGTGTCCTCACCCTGACTCTTACCCTCAGCCCACCCCCGACTTTGTTGAGAGGAGAAGAAAAATAAGATACACTTTGAATTTTCAGCCGAAAAGATACAAGTTCAGCTACCCAATATCATAGTCTCTGTCATGATGAGTATTGATTTAAAATGTAGCACCAGATTTTTTCTGATTGTTTGTAATATAGGTTAGTAAAACCTGAAATCCATGGGGGAAAAAATCATTAGTTTTAAACATGTGTACATTAAATGGCCAGCAAGTAAAACAGACTGTATTATCTTAAACAAGTTTTTTAAAGATATTGATTAGCTGGGCTCAAACTCTACTGCAAATGTTACGAGGTGGAGGACAAAATACACGCAATGCCATCCTTAGAAGACACTAGATTAGGCCGCTCACTGTTTTATTTAAGTGTGTGTGAGTCCGCTTCCTTCCGCACAGGTGGGAGGATATCGCCGACCTCTCCCATATTTTATCCTAATGTGTTGAAATACGTTATTAGTCCTAGCAGTCTGGTTCAGAGATGTTTTCATTTGAACTTATGGACAATGGCTTTTAGGACATACACTTCATCTTGGTTTTTCATGCAGTAGGAAATTTTTAACATTTTAAACTTAGCTTTAAAACTCAGGGCTAGTGACAGGATGACTATATTGACGACTTTGTCTCAAATTGGTATTTGTTATTGACATATTAGATCTCTTTACCTTTAAGAAAGATTAGAGAAACAAAGAAAACAATCCACTGAGGATACAGATTTATGAAAGAAGAGGTAAGAAGCGTTTAAATAAGAAACTGAAAATGGAAAGAAAAAGTTTAGGACTTTTCCCAGCATCAGCAAACTCCAGAAGAAGCCGTTTCTTATTTCTTGATCTGTAAAGTCTAGATTTAAAAGACATTAAAGTGCACTGTGCCTGGGGGCGGGGGGGGGAGAGGTGGGAACTAATATTTAAGAGTGCCTATCATTGCTATGTAGTGATAGTATTCGGTGGCCCTGTGATGCAGGAATTATCATCTTGATTTTATGGAAGGAGAAAGCTGAGGTTTTGGAAATATATGTAGCTTGCCAGAGTAACACAAGCCAGTATGTACTTCAGGTAAAAAATTCTGCCACACCACATTACTGGCTGTCTGTGTGTCTGTTGTGTGTGTGTGTTGTACATGCATATGTGTGTCTATGATCAGGGTAGAGTAGCAGAGACTGAAGCATCAGAGCAATTAAAAACAAAACAAGAAGATGGATACATGGATGGATGAGAGAAAGGAAAGAAGGAATAAAAATCTGTCTTTGTGAATCAAGTGGATTCATTGACTCATTCACCCAGTGGGGAGAGAAAAGCTACTTTGACAGTTAAGACCAATGCTGTGCTAGTCTGTTCTTTATTCTGCATTAAAATTTTGGGTGTAAATGAATCATAGTAGCCAGAGAAAAGTCAATTTTGATGGGTGTTTATTATGTTACAGGTGATCATACTAGAGTTTGGGAAAGTAAAAGGATTTTTGTAAAGTTAAGTGTTATGTGGCTTAATTGCATTAGGCATTTGCAACAGCTATTTTTCTGAGTACATAAAAGTGTTAGATTTGCTGTGTTGGAGTAGCTCGAGCATTGGGTGGAGGGCTAGCTAGCTTGTGCTGCGTTGATGTGCAGCATGTGGGCTGTGTTGTTTACTATGCACAAGTCTGGTCTTCTGCTGTTGTCTCTGTTTTTGATCACCTTCTCGCCTTGAAGTGACCTGAGTGATATTATATAGGAAACAGGAGTTTTATTAAAATGGGAGTAATACTCCATCCCTGGGAAAACCATTTTATTCAGTGCCAAGAGAAATAGAAATACTTCCCTTCCCCCTGCTTCCTCTCAGTTGCCCATATTGGCTTTACAAGGAGGGAAGAAAGCCCGTTATTGAGGACAATATTGAAGGGAAGAGAGGTCAGGGCGGGCAGGGGAAAGGGAGGTTCTTGTAAGAACAATACATTCTCTGTGTTATTTTAAATAGTATGTGACATTAATTCTCAGTTAAAGCGGAAAGTCAAAGCCTCTTGAAATATGTATGGATCAACAGAACTACTTTTGCACCCAAGAAAGGAGAAAGGTGCTGGCAGTGAGCCATATTGAAATCTTGGGCTGAGAATTTGAAGGTGGAATTGGGGGGAAGGGCAGAGGTCACAACAGCAACAGGATGTACCAATTGCAGATGGGTAGGTCAGCCCCGAATCTCTCCTTCGCTCAGGTTTATTGCTCCTGTAGGGTTTCTCTTAGTTATCATGACCGCTATCTGCTAGCAGTGCAATTTTCTGCTGTATTACTGTATTTAGATAAGAGAGGATTTTGAAAAATTATCAAATAAAGGTTTACAGCAGTTTACCTCATTCTCCTCGCAGGTAACTTTTGTCTCTAATGTGCTGAATTATGGTCTCCAGCTTCACGTACAGTCTAGAGAGCTGATCCTTTTCGTTGGGTCATACACATGCTTTCCTTCCTAATACCCATAAGAGGCTTTGGGGTGAAGGAGAAGAACATAAACACAGAAACCACATCCTAACAGCTGCCTCTAGTTAGCTCTGTTTTAGCCCCTAGCTTTTAAATCTTAACAGCGGCACCTAATTTGTCCCACATGGCTTTCCTCCCGATGGAGCTGCTGTCCCTTTCCCTGCTGTGCTGTTTGAGCGAAAGCAAACAGTTGGGAAGAATCAGCTAGTTCTACTAGGTTAGGTTCCCTGTCATTAGGTGGCTGCTTTGCAGGTGCCCATGAATAGGAAGGAGATACCATCTGTAGTTGGGAGAGACTTAGAACCAAGTCTGAACCCATGTCGGTGCCAGTGGACCTACCAAAATATCCTCCAGTTAAGCACTCCATGAAACTAGTTGACCAAATAAATGAGACTGTGAGCCACAGAGTGGACTACTGTGATTTGAGTGGTTTTGACCTAGAATGGCATACGAGAATGATCTAGAGTGTTTAAAAAATTCACACGCACGCCCAAATCCTTCCCCGTCTGTTCGTCTTCTATTTTAACCCTGGGAGTGAGGAGTATAGACTTAAACAGATTTGTGTTCCAACATGTCTTCAGGGGAAGTGGGTTTCAACTTGCACTATTATATTCATTTTTTAAGGTTCTAGATTATTTTTTTGTGGTGATTTATTCATGTCTCCATTCTCTCTTCCATGCTTTTTTTTTTTTTTTTTTTTTTTTTTAATACAGTGAGGCCAAAACCAGATGCTTCTAGGGCAGGCAGAATACTAAATTAAGTTATTTCCTTCACTGAAACTAGTGTTCTGTTTCTGTCTTCCAGCTCCTGTTTATTTCTTATTGCTGCTGAGAAGTAAGACATGAAATTCACACAGCCAATGGCTTTTTCTTGTGACTTTTAAAAAATGAAATTAGTCCAGTTAAAAAAAAAAAAAAGTTAATGTTAGTGACAGGGAACAGTCGTTTTCTTATATTTAGCTCTCGAATAATGACTTCTTCAAGATTTATTGATTATCTGAATTTTATTGCATATGTGCAGAACACTACTGGTTCATGTCCTTTAAGATGTGAGAAATGTATGTACTTCACCTTGAAAAAGGAGTACCTGATTTAGTCGTACAGAATCACCTTGTTCTGATGATTCTGCTATAGAACTGATAAGTCTTTTTGTAAGGTAAGGAATAAACCTATCACAGCTTGCTTTCAAAGGTCATTGTCTCTTGCAAAGCAGATTAGCTCACTTTGTTCTATGAGCAGGAATCATGCTGCAGCTCTGTAAAACTATACATATGAAGTAAATTTCTGCTATCATTTTGATTGTTCTTGTAAAAGAAATTTCATGCCTACCAGTTTTCACTTGCTAGCATAAGTCACAACTCCTCACGGGTAGAGTGGCATGGCAGGAAGACAAGAACGGTGTCGATAGTGTGTTTCCACTTTTACTGTTTCTCTGCTCTTAACAAAGGCATTTTACTGAGCATGGGAAACGTGTCTAAAAACACTGATGACAAATTTGGTGAACGAATATTTTTGATGTTGTTGAGGCCAGTAGTTAGTAAGTGAGTCACAGCAGTAATTGAAATGACTGACTTACATTTTATGGAAGTAAATGACTGAAATGGAACCTTTCCTTTGGTGCGTGTATCGTGCGGAAGGAGAGCGCTGTTCTCCTGAGGTATGGCCTATTAATCTGTGTTAAGTAGAAGTCCTCATGTAACAGAGACAGTGATTTATCCTGTTGCTTAGAAAAGCCTGTAAATTTATGTGGAAGTAAGGGATAAAAATTGCCAAGATGTTTTCTTGAAGAATCATAATTAATTCCGTGTATTCTTTTCCTTCTAAACTAAAAATGGAATTGGGAGTGTTTGGCCTTGGGGGGAGGCGGGGGTTCTACTAAAAAGAATAGTGACTCGTAGTTACACCTGAACTACAACCTTCCTTAGGGTAACTGATTCATCTGGAGTATGCAGGAAAGAGAAGCTCTGCCTAAATCTGCTTAATCCTTTAAACAATGAAATAGTTATAACTGCTCTCCTTGCAAATGGTTCTAAAATGTCACAGTCATTACCAGACATCGTCCGGTAGAGTATGGTGAGTTTTCTCAATGAACCAGGACCCTGATTAAGAACACCAGTTATTGAACTCTTTGGTAATATTGGAATGTACTTGGGAGCCTTTGAGGTCTGTAGGTTTAGCCTGACTTTTTTATGATTTTTCCCAGATGGCTGGTTCTTTTGCCTCCTGCCAATGTCTAGGGATTTTTAGCCCCAAAGCCCAACCGCCTCTGGTCACTGTGCTCTTCTAACTAGTTTTTTTTTTTTTTTCTTTCTTTCTTTCTTTCTTTCTTTCTTTCTTTTTGCTCCCTTTTGATAATTTCTATTCTATTTTGATAATTTCTATTCTCCTTTTAACTACTGGAAGCCTGCTCTGACTTCCAGAATCCCAAATTGTTTTTTCTTTCCTTTCTCTGTTTATAATCTGGGAGAAATGTGAGGATTTCTGGTTGAATCCAGATAAGAATTACTGTGTAATTACACCAGATGATTAGTCCTGTCCCTATCCTCGACCTATGAAGTGTTTGGTAGGGAGGAGGAACAGGGCTGGCCACTTTCCTGATAAAGTACACGGGCTTTGCAATGGCTGTGTTCATTTAGTTTGAATGTTCTTTGTTTTGTTTCTGATGTTATGGATTTCATGACTGAATTTTGACTGCCAAACGAGAAGTAATTCCACTTTCCCTTCTAAAGACTCCCAACTTCTTAGTCTCTTGGCCGTTTCTCTTCCTTGGAATGATGATTTGTTAGGACTATGCATCCACATACATTAACAGGCCTGCTTAGAAGTAATGAAGTCCCAAATCCAGCCCACTAACCCCTCAACAATATTTGGAATTACAGACATTTAAGGAAAGGCCGGGCTGTCGATAGTTAAGTCAAGTGTCTGTCGATTTTCCAAATTTAACTCCTGTATTAAATAGAGACTGTGAAAGGTCTCCTCATATTGAACATGTCTTTGCTTTGAATTCCGTTAATAATGTGCACATTTCCTGAGTGATCATAAATTCTCATCCCTTCTTTGCTTCTTTTGAGCTCACATCTCTTTCCCAAGATTAACTGGAGTGTTAAATTCAGAGTAATGCTCATTGTAAGTATTCAGTAAATTAAGGAAATTTAAATACATGCATTAAGGCTAGAAAGGGAAAAATAATTAGTTCCCGGAAAGCTGTGAATGACTCTATCCACACATATAGGTTTTTGAGAAAACATCGAATGTGTTTAATGAATGTTTTGGCACGCAGAGTGTATTGTTTCATTGAGTTATCACCGTGTGGTCACATCCTCAGGACTCCAGGTTACCCCCACACATTATCTAGGTTTTTTCCTCCTAGTTTCTTTAAAGGTATCAACCCAAAGTAAAAGGAGAAAGCATGAAAACATAAAGAGCTTAGGGTACTTGGCACAGTATCTAGCAACTAGTTAAGTGTACAATTCAGGGACTGTCCCTTAGGAAAGGTTCTTCATGTCAGTTGTGGGCCATCTTTTCTGTATTTAAATCTTACCACCTCTTCTTTTAAAAAGATGCTCATTGCCTTATCCTCCTAATCAACAGAGAAGTTTTTCTTGTTATTTTGCAGTCTTCTGGAGATTAAATGATACAGGTTTCTTAACCTCATTAACTTTTATATACTTGATTCATTTGGGTAGATTTTTCGGTGACATGTATTTCTTCAGTCCTGAGAAGATGGTACAGCCCAAAGGAATGGTGAGCAGAGACTGGTAGGGAATTACCTGTGCTCCTCCAATGCTCTACTTTGTGGTTTATTTATTCTCCTTTGAGATTTCCCATCATGCCTGCCAGTGGACCTAACAGCCGAGACGGAGGTGGGATTGCATTGTGGGTTCTTTGCTCACCACTGGGGCCAAAAGATTGTAGACAAAGATTCCCTCCCTAAAAAACGATCCTTGTCTCTAGTAGTAATATATTGTGAATGTATTTCATATGAAACAATCTAAAATTGTTTTTTTTTTTAATTTTAATGTTTATTCATCTTTGAGAGACAGAGAAAGACAGAGTGGGAGGGG
The DNA here is from genome assembly GCF_016509475.1 of Prionailurus bengalensis. NCBI lineage: Eukaryota > Metazoa > Chordata > Mammalia > Carnivora > Felidae > Prionailurus > Prionailurus bengalensis. The sequence continues at coordinate 168,753,159 of NC_057343.1, read as the reverse complement.
GGGACGGGCAGAGAGAGAGGGCAACACAGAATCTGAAGCAGGCTCCAGGCTCTGAGCTGTCAGCACAGAGCCCAGCGAGGGGCTTGAACTCATGCACTGGGAGATCATGACCTGAGCTGAAGTCACATGCTTAAGCAACTGAGCCACCTAGCCACCCTTAAAGGTCTTTTTTTTTTTTTTTTTAATGTTTATTTATTTATTTTTGAGAGAGAGAGAGAGAGAGAGAGAGAGAGTGAGCATAGGCCAGGGAGGAGCAGAGGGAGAAGTAGACACAGAATCTGAAGCAGGCTCCAGGCCCTGAGCTGTCAGCACAGAGCCTGATGAGGGCTCAAACTTATGGACCATGAGATCATGACCCGAGCCGAAGTTGGACACTTAACCGACTGAGCCACCCAGGTGCCCCTCTAAAGTTCTATAGAAGTTAATTTTAGATTCATCCCAAACCTCCTCTAGGGGTAATGGGTTCTCCAAATTTGCCACATACTTTATAAAGACTGCTTGTTTCAATTTCTCGGGTTTACCGGGTTTGAAGGTAACAAGACCTCGATCACTGCTTTTTCTCAGCTTGCATTCTTGAGGGTCTGTCCCTATCTCTATCACTGTGGTATCTCTCCTTTCAGTTGTCTCCAGCTCTTAGGGTGGTAGGATCCAGATTTGAGACGGAATACCAGGTGTAAACATACTTTCGGTTCGTACATTAAGTGGGAAACATTTTAATACTTTAGCTGATTACCTCCATTTGTTGTTGGCCCTTGGGCTACAGCAGTATATTGGGTTGTAATCTTTAGTGAATAGTCATCAGTGGTCAGCAGTTCCTCTTCTTGGGTTGTAACTGACACCTTGTAGCCCATTGATCATCCTCCAAGTGTAATTTATATTCATTTCCCTTAAATGCATGCCATTACAGTTGCCCGCATTTCAGCTCTGTGCCACTGTTCTGTCTCTTCACATAGCCCTGTGAAATCTTACTGCAATTCATCTCTTGTCAACTTGGCGTTCATTTCCCTTTTGTCACCTTCAAACCCTGGCTCACATTCACTTCCTCTGGGAAGTAGCCCGTGATTAACCCTGACTGACACTGATCACTCATACTCATCACCCAGATGACAAGGGACTTCAGCATCCAAGTTCTTCTGTCATTCCGGGTTTTGTTGTAATTATTTCTTGAGTCTGCTTCATATTCCTTTTGACTGGGTTTGGAAGGTATTCAAGAGATCGGTGAGAGTCCTGAAGGGAAGCTGCTGCTTTGGACTATAGCTGATACTCTCAGGTTTTTTTCCAGGTATGTTCCTAGAGGCAGCCGCCATTACACCCTTGGAGATGTGTGTCTGCAAATGAGAACTCTCACTGGAGTCTTTATAGCAAAGTCACTGCAGTAAGATTTTTTCTGGAAACACACAATGGAATTACTCTTCTGTCCTCATCAAATCTTCTATGTGTTGTCATGTGCTCTGTAGGCAGCCACTTTTCCTTAAATATTTGATAGGTCCTTCTAGGCTGCAGTGCTATTTACAGTTACTACATATTGTCAAAAATTTTCCATCAATTTCATCAACATTTTTTATTGAAGTATGGTTGACTATCAATTTTTAATTGTCTGTAGAACTTCTATTTTATTTTACTTTTTAATGATTCATACATTCAGGAGGTTCAAAAATACAACATGGTATAAAAGAGATATATATTGAAAAACCTTGCCTTCCACTGCTGTCTTCATTCCCCTGTTCCCACTATCCCCTACAGAGAACCTCCCGTATTCGTTTTTTGAATATTCTATTTTTGTGCAAATACTACAAGCACATCCAAATATCTATATTTAAATCCCCACATTCTTTCTCAAAGCATCTTCTATTCAGAGCATATTATATACTCTGTTCTGTACCTTGCTTTTTAAATTGGAGATCTTTCTGTATCAGTGCATAGAAAACTTCGTCATTATTCTTTATAACTTTATATCATTTTATTGTGTAGATGTGCTGTAGTTTATTTAGGTGGTCCCTAGTGAGGGACCCTTGGGTTGTTTTCAGTATTTCACTATATAAATAGTGCTGTAGTGAATAACCTTGTACACACATTATTTCAAATACATACCTACTGATTTTTATCCTGTTTCCTTGCCCATTTCCTTGTAGACCTTGTAAGCCACTGTTAAACTGAGTAAGCATGATGTTTTTATCTGCTTTAATGTATCCACAATACTTCCTGACGTAGGGAAGCAGTGTTTTGAACTGTAGGATGCCTCCAGTCCAGACTTCTTGTGTTTTTTTGAGTCTTAATTCTGGCCTCTTTGGGCATCTTTAACTCAGTGAAGTGAGCTAAAAGACCGTGAACATAATTCAGAAGAAGCACTCCATATTCAAATGAATTTAAAGAGTTCACCTTTGAGGTATTTTGCCATACAAGGGAATATTAAAAATTTTAATTAAATTGTTGGCTACCTAAAGGAAAATAACCCAAAACTGTTATATTGGAGTTTAAGAGTAGAGAATTTAAATGTCACCGGATGAGCAACAAATTAGTGTCATAAGTATAATGGTCAGACAGGATTCATAATTCCAGTTCTGAATTCTGACTGTAAACTTTTCAAGTGAATAATTTTGTTTTATTCTCCAGTCTTTCTTTTTTGCTATATTTCCCATCACATCTAGTTTTACACAAAGAGTCTGTGGTCCATTATGAGTCTTGATTTTTGTATATTTAAAGCATAACGAGTCTTTCCCCAGAATTTAATTTCCTCTATTCATAGATGAATTCAGTTTATTGCTTATCATCTGTCCTTTTGGGATCATTTACTATCCCACTCAGTTTGGTATCAGAACCGGACATTATGGATAAGATGTGAGAAATGCAGAACCCAGGGCAGGATTCCAGGTAAGGAAAATTACTTACCTCCTCCGATTTCTCACCTATAAAATGTAAAGTGACACTGTGTCTCTCCTCCATGTTACTAAGAGGTGGGTAGTGATGAGGGATGTGAAGTACTTAGCATGGTGTCTGACATGTTCCAGGTACTCATAAATGGTAGAAATAGTAGATGTTCTACATTATCTCCTACATATGTCACTTCACGAATTTCTATTGTCTTTGAGGACTCAAGGGTTATTGTAAATGGTTGAATAAAGTATTTGATCGTTAATGGTTTTCTCATTCAAAACTAGGAAAATGACTATAGAAGTTGTTAGAGATCTATGTTAGCATGATATAATCATTTGTTCTGCAGTTTGTTTAATACTTCTCCATTTTGCTGGCAGTTCATTAGGAATTCTGTTGGGAGATGCACTTCTATCAGCACATTATCAGCAGCTGAAGAATTTTCAGTTTTCTGCTCACTCAGTGGTTGTAAAAATTGAATATATATCGCTTCCCCTTTATCATGTTGAAAATCTCTGGTTCATGGTCTGTTGAAATTCATCTTGTTATATTCAAAATGCATCTCCTGGAAGCAGCAACAATGCACAAGGCTTGAGTACACTTAATTCTCAGTGTTTTTGTTTCAATTCCTTTTCTACACTTTTTACTTGGAGATATTTTGTTTTAATCTTCTCTTCCCCTCTTCTCTAGCCAAGTTTTTTGTTTGTGAAAAGTAATATTTTTCCAAGCTATGTTCTGTGTGATACAATATGGCTGTGTTTCAAGATGTTCTTCAGCTCTTGCATCCAGCTACTGATTCAGTTCTCTGAAAAAACTAGATGATGTTTGTGGTGATGGGTCAGTGCCAGTGGAAGGAAATAATTTTGCGGAAGATGAATCCATTTCCAAGTAATGTTGGCTGAGTAGAAGCTTACATTGGAATTTGTTAGGTTGTTTGATAGAAACCAAATTTGACCAAGATGAGGCTGTATACATTATCTGTCTTTGCGTACTCTTGTATACCTTATGCTGTGTGTGTGTGTGTGTGTGTGTATACGCATACATAGAATATAATTTCATTTTGATAGTTAATTTTAGGTTTAAAAAAAGTTTAAAATAGTAGCTGTTACTTCTCTCACTGAATTCTTTTTTGGTTGGTGGTGTAAGAAGTATTTGAAATCAAATTTGAAAATAATGAGCTGTTTTCTAAAATAATTTCTTATGTGCCTGGCTGTTTAATTGTGTTATCTTGTTTAATCATTGTGCTTCCTGAAAGAAGTATTATTAACCCCAATTTACAGGTAAGGAAATAAGCTCAGAGAAGTTAAGTAACTTATTCAAGGCCACACAGTCATTAAGTACCAGAGCTAGATGCTGGGTCTTGGAGTCTTAGGGGTTCTGATCTACCTGATCCAATTTCTTTCTTAATATAGATTTATTTATAGTGAGCAAAAGCAGGAGAGGGGGAAGGAGAGGCAGGGGGTGGGGGAGAGAGACAGGAAGAGAATCATAAGTAGGCTCCACACCCAGTGCAGAGCCCGACATGCGGCTCCATCTCACAACTGTGAGATCTTGAACCTGAGCTGAAATCAAGAGTCGGATGCTTAACCTCCATGAGCCACCCAGGTACCCCTACCTGATCCAGTTTTTGATTGACTTTTTTGTCTAAGTGAAATGCCAGGGAGAGTTCACTTTAGGACTTACTTTTTTGTTGATTTTTCTCAGAATATAAAATCTCTGTGGTGACAAAAATAGAAGCCTCGGTATTTTCCCTTTGTCTATTTTGGACCAGAGAGGGTGGAGGAGTGTGGTCAAACCTGCTAATTCCATATGACTCCTATTGCTTTGGGGATAAAGAAATTTCAATTTTACAAGTTGAATAACTTTTCAGCCATTTTGAGGCCAGAGATAAATGTGGGCTCCCTTCCAAATCACAGAAATTATCATTGATAGTTAATAAAAAAGCAAAGAACATTTGTTACCACTTTTGACTAAGGAAATTACATTTTCTTCTAACCAAATAGTTATAAGTAAAATTGTAGCTTTACTTCTTACCCTTGGATTTTATTTCTCAATCTTGTTTTGACAAGCAATAATGGAAAGGCAGAAGTATTTTCTCCCAGACAACTTAAGAAAAATAAATATTTGGAGCCTTTTGATTATCACCTGGTAGGAATAGAAGTCTTTTTGCTGATCACCACCTAGCAACGTAAGTGCTTTTTTCCCCCACTTTTACTTTTTAAGGTTTACATATCATTTTCTATCAATAGGTGTCATTTATTGAATATGCATGTACCAGACACTTTGAAGTACTAATTTTACCTCCATTTTAGAAATGAGGGAGTGGGGGATTGCAAGGCTTAATTATCTTGCCTGTGGCACACAGCTGGCACTAGCAAAGCTGGGGATGAAATCTCAGTTTGTCCAAGTCGGAATCTTGTGCTTCTGATCCCCGTGCTGTGGTGGTGACAGTGAGTGGGGTTGGTGTTACTTATGGCTTTGTAGGGAGGCCACCCAAATGTGAACCCTTCTCTAAAAATGTTTCGTAATTTCTGAGAAATTATAAAGTTGATCTCGTAGCAAATTAAGCGTATCTTTCCCTTTCTCAGCTTCCCAAAAATGAGTTATTGCTTCTTTTTCTGTAAAGGGTATTTATTGAATAATGGATTTAAAAGGGTACATGGCAGTATTTAACAACTGGACTTCATGTTAATGGTATTTTAAGCTTTATATGGTAGGGTGAGGTGGTGTTAATTATTGGGGTTTGGTGCAGGCTTATATCAAACATATTCATTTCATAATGAGGCCCCAGTCATGCAGTGAGTCCTGCCTTTATTAAATTGTACAGAGAAGTTCCTTTGTAAGTTACGACTGATTTTACTTTCTCTTAGTAAGACAGATTAATAATTTTTCACCATTAATTAGGTTCTGTCTGCTCATCCTGCCTTCCACTCTAAAGGTTATACCTCTTACCGTATTCATAAGCCAACCCAACTGTGTAATCGAAGTCAAAAAAGAAAAAAAAAAATGTAAACCAGAGGTTCGGTGTTGGTATTGAGAATGTACTTTTTTGGCTACTAAACAGGGGGACCAGTGACTTCACTTCCTTCTTCTTCTCGATTTTCTTTGATCCCATTTTGTTTCTTCTTGTAATCCAGCCATATGCCGCAAATTACACAAAGTTCAACTATCTGATATGAGATACAGTAATAAAAGAAGTGACCCACCCTCTCACCACCATCTTGGCCAGAAGGCTCCTTCAGGATGCAGGTCACGAAAATGAGCAATGGAAAAGGCCTAAATGTCATCCGTATTTGGGAGTAATGATTTGTATTCCATTCTTTTCTGTTTTCCTCATCTCAAGCCAGGCGCCTCACCATCTATAGTGTAGCGTGGGGACTGCCATTTGCCGAGGCCGGCAGCAGGGCATGTCTGTGGCACGTTGTGTGAGGGGAAGGATGAGAAAACGGTTGGAAGAAAGCAGGCCCTGACTGTGTAGCTAAAAATATGAATAAATGAAGTTCCACACCGCAAATTGAGTAAAATTTGATGATAGGGGATTACTGGAACATTTTATTAACTTGGGTTTTGCTTTAAAAAATTAACTTTTGAAAAAAATTGAATCTCTGAGCTTATATGTAAGGGTTTGGCTTGTGGATGGTGGTGATTACAGCAGCTGGCACAGATATCCAAACCCCTTGCTGTCACACCCTGCAGTGACCATGCTCATTTTTTCCTCTCTCCTCCTGCCCCGCCTGCCTTCCTGCTTTCCTGCTCTTGGCCCCGTGCCTCTCAGTAACGCCACCAGATAGCCCTTCTTTTTACCCCTCATTATAAGCCTGGGGTAGCTTTGATGACTCATCCAGTTACAACATTATTTAGAAGGTAATTACCGATGTGTCAGCATACATAATCTTTAACCGTGCACCTTACCTTCTAAATTGGTCTCTGATAAAAGAACTTCACAATCTTCAAAACCCATCATGGAGGTTGGCATTTTCAGTGTAGGTGAAGCCGGTTGTATCAACGAAGCAAAAATACCCACGCTTGCAGTATTATTTGAAAAAAGGGTTTATTTTTTCCAGTTCACGTTTAATTGTTCGAAGAGCCAGTAATGAAAAGCAATGAGAAGACAAGCACACACCTTGTGTTGTTTTACCTCTTACTAATCACATAACTATTTTATTAGAATCAAGTATTCTCCAGTAGGCAGAGTGTAATTCTAATTTAGTAGCTTTAAAAAAAAAAAAAACCCTCGATTATAAATAACTGAAGGAGTTATCAGGTGGAAAGAGGGTGATAGCTAGGTCAGGAAACGAATTTGATATGAGCCATCCTGGGAAACCGAGGGTAGGTTTATAACTACTTAGTGGGGAGGGGGCCCATTTGTCATAACATCCCATCTTTTCCTCTTTTTCTTTTTTTTTTATGTTTTTTTGGACTTTTTAAAAGTGTTTTATTATTTATTTTTGAGAGAGAGAGAGAGAGAGTGCACGCAAGCGGTGGAGGGGCAAAAGGAGAGGGAGAGAGAGAGAATCCCAACCTGGCTCGACACCCAGCGCAGAGCCTGACTTCGGCCCCCAATCTCGCAGACCATGAGATCATGACCTCAGCTGAAGTCTGACGTTTAACCAGCTGAGCCACCCAGATGTCCCTCCTCTGCCTTTTTCTTTTGAGTTCGAATTTCCTTTCTGATTCCATTGCCTTTTTCGATTTAATCATCCAAGATGTGTGGTTCTCACTACTAGCTGCACATTTAGAACCTCCTTGGGGAAAGGGGAGCGAGTGCCAGGACCCCACCCTCGGAGAGTGTGATTTAATTTGAGTCAGGTGAGGCCTGAGTGTTGGTGGTTTTAAAAGCTCCCCAGGTGTTTCTAATGTGCGCTAGAATTGAGAACCTCCACTGTGGAGGTTTAAAAATCTCTGACAAAACGCGGCATGCCTTAAGAACCACAGAGGAGGTTGGATTTTAAGTCAAAAGCAGTGCAGTTTCCCCCATCGTGGTCTTGGCATTCTTGACAGAATTAGAGTAATCAAGCAGATTGGCTGGAAATCTCGTCTCCTTCCAGAAAGAGCAGATTTGTTCTCCTGGTGCACAGCCACGGAATGGCTCGATGTTGAAGTCCGGTCCTGTGCTGGGAAGGCGCTGCCTTCTGGAAACAGTCTGGCCTTGTTTTCACAGTCCCGGATGGATGACTGATAGCAAGGAGTGCACGTACTGGCCCAGTACCCTGTTGGGTATCTTCTCCCAATCGTGGGTTCACTCAGCTGCTCTCAGAGGTGTTTCAAAACAGGTGCTAATGTACATCCTCGGACAGCAAGGAATTACACAGAGAAGTAGGAGCATGAACAGAGATCACGTGCTACAACTTCTGGAGGTTAGTTTCTCACATCCCTTTTACTATCTTTTGCTGTCGCTTTTGTGAAACATTAAATTTGACAGATTTTGTTTCCTTGATGTTTTCTCATGGCTACTCAGAAAAATGGGTCAAAAGAAGCTTAGTTTTTCCCATTTCTGCTATGGCTGGTGAGTCAGACTTCTTCACAGAAAAAATGGCAGAGGGCTCCCTAGTTTGTCATTTTGGTGGGGAAATTGGGAAGTGTGTTGGTTCAGTTATAGTCACACATTTAATTTCATCTCCCTAGCCATGCACGGTGCCCCAGCAAGCACTGCTCACTGAGGCAAATTCCTTCATGTTGAAAAGGTTCTATTCTGGCTCTGGGGTCGTATCCATCTAACCGCCGCGGGATGAGTCTGTCTCCGCAGCTCTTCGGTGGCAGTGTTCTGACTAGGGTCTGGTGCTCCCCTGACCTGTACTGAGTAAGTGTAAAGTCATTTGAAAGAAATGGTTGTTCTGCCTCGTTTCCTCTACATCAAGACGAGCAAGCAGGTTTGGGTGTGGTCAGCATTACAGATTAAAAGAATGAGAGATTCCTAGAGTATTTAAAGCCTGTCCATTTTACAGATAACTATGCAGTATTGGGCTTAGCTTTCCTCAAGAATGGGGGCTGTGTTTGCATTTATCAACAGACTTCTTGGTCAGATTTGTGTACCAAATGTGTGTTGTGATTTAGTGGAGACTGAACATTGGAAGTGAAGTTTCCTGTCTACAAACTCGTTTTTAATTGTCAGAAACCACTTTGAAAAAGTACTTTAGTACTTCTATGTAATTGAAAGTAGGAAAAGTAACTGCCTTGAGAAGTAGACTGGAATGTATTTTGGGCTTGTCTCTTCTGCTGTTTTTAAAGTTTAATTCTTCATTGACTCATTCAATAGATCTTTATTAAGCACCTGCCATGTGTTAAACTTCTTGATCTATCTCAGGTGTCTCAAACTCAAATGCCAATAAAGGCCAAGTGGGTAACACAAATAAGTGATGAAGATAGGGTGCTGCAGAAAGAAAGGGGGACTGTCATCTGGAGAGGACAGGCCCTACCTCAAGGGGCAGCTGTTATTCAGCTCTATGGCAGGGTATGAATATTAATCAGTATTGCCAGATGTTACCATACTTCTATGAGAAACTAGTAATCTAGATTTTTAGGTTAATTCAATACTGACTTTTAAGTCTTGACTCAAAGGAAAAAACAAACAAACAAACAAAAAGACCTGCACCAGCCAAGTAAAGCATGTGTATAGGCTGAGGACTTTTTGTGACCTTTGATCTTTGTAGTTCTGTCCCTGTTCCCCATTCTCCCTCAAACACATGGAAACTATTTGAACAGAGTAGCTTGCTTTTAAATATAATTTCAGCACTGAGAATTACATGTCAAGTAATTAAAAATCATTGAAACAACAGATGGTAATAAAATATGCACAGTGATAGATTCACTCCACACAGACACTCCCCTCTTGACCCACCCACACAACTGTTAAAATTTTTGCATTAAGAACCAAACTGGTTACAAGTGTCTGTGATTATTGGTGTGGAAAATGCTCATCAATATGGGCACATAAACTATCTCAATGACTAAACAAGTTCTGGTCCCATTATTTCTCAAAACACTCTCTGAAAGCAGTTGTGGTTGCAGTGAGCCTGGTCCAGCCTTATGGCCCTGGAACATGGGAGATTGTTGCCTTATGTGTCCACGCCACTTGTAGGATAAAATCATGCCGGTGACTAGAGCTCTCAGATCACTGACATTTGACACACAACTATAAATCCTCCTCCCTCGGGATGAACGTCTTTGGAAGCATTTCAAGAATGTCATTCTCCTAAGGTTGTGGTTTGGAGGGTAGCGTTTGGAGCTCTAGGAAGGAGCTACCACTGCAGGAAAGAAGAGGAGTTATGCCTGTTGCTTTTAGCATTTTTATGAAAGCCTTTTATAGACTTGCTTAGTCATTTGCACTTACCCTCTTAATTGTTTTTGTAGAAGCCATTTTTGTTGTGCAGGTGAGGAAACCAAGATCTGGAAACCTGATTTGTCTCTCCAGTATCTCTGTCTCTAAGGAGATACCGACATCATTAAGGCATGTCTGGGGATCCCTCCTGTTGGAGCAGACTATCACGCTGATATGTGTAAACTGGCGTGTGCAAAGCTGTGAACTTGAAGGAGCCAGGCCATGAAGAATGAATGGCTATATTCCCAGATTTTATATAAATACTGGCCGGCCATATATTTGTGTAAGAGAAGGAAATACGGCAATTCGTCATCAAGAGAAGGCAGGAGCATTGAAGAAATTCTTTTCTGGCCAGGGTTTATGGAGGGAGAAATTTAGGAATCAGGAAGTAAATTAGGATTTAGGAATCTGAGAGAGAACAACCCAAGTCACTTAGCAAGGGGTCAAGTGCAAGCCAACAGATGCCTTAGTACCTAAGACAATTCTTTCAGAGAAGAAACCCCTCTCTTCCTTTGGGATCAACCTCAAAAACATAGGTAGACTGTAAACAAAGAGTGTTAAAGGGTGATCTCTTCTGGGCTTGATTTTTTTTTTTTTTTTTAAGTGCTCATTTTTGATAGAGGATGAGTGGGGTAGGGGCAGAAAGAAAGAGGGACAGAGGATCTGGAGCAGGCTCTGTGCTGACAACAGTGAACCCAGTGAGGGGCTTGAGCTTATGAACCGTGAGATCATGACCTGAGCTGAAGTTGGATGCTTAACTCACTGAGCCACCCAGGTGCCCCTGGACCTTTTTTTTCTTTTTTCTTTTTCTTTTTCTTTTTCTTTTTTTTTTTTTAAGATAATGATAAAATAACCAAGATACAGGCAAATGGCCTCCTTTTTATTTCAGGTCCCATTTGGAAGATGTTCCACTTACTAGTTTTGTACCTCTTTGCAGAAGAAATTCCATATAGTTCAACTTGATTTCACCACTTAAAAATACGTACTATGGGGAAGAATATTTACTCACTTTACTGGTGTGTGTCTAGGTTTATAATTTTTCATCTTGGGGAGGCTGCCTGACTTGCTTGGATATTGGGGGGGGGGCTTAATTTTATCTTTTTCCTCCTACTAGTTCTAGGTCTTTCAGTCGCTTTGCTTGTCACAATCTGAATTGTGAAGAGGATCTGGGGATTCAACTCAGATGACTGCTTTTTGTTGTTTAAGCAGCTTTGGGCATAGTCTGTGAGAAAGTGAAATCTGTTGCTTATATTTAGAGTTTGTGACTATCTGTAGACTTAATTCATTCGTCCTGCCCCTCCTTGTCAAACATAATTCATTTGGGTTAATGTGCCTAAATTCATGACCATCTGCAGAGCTCTTCTCTGAGTGCATTCTCTTTGCCCCGCATTTGCAGCCTATTGAAACGGCAAGTCTGCAGGCTGTCTCGAGGCTAGGTTTCACTCTCCCAGTGCCACATACTTGGTAGGAGCTTTGGAAAAACAGTCAATGTCAGTGCCAGGGACTGTTGGAAATCTTTTTTAGAGCAAGTTGAGGACCCTTGGTACCTTTCATAGAAGCCAGAGTGGTGTGCATGCTTTTCACTTTGCACTGCAGCCAGAGCACCTGTTCAGTGAGAGGAATCAGCTAAATTACTAGACGTAATTGATGTTTGTGCAAAACATAGAACATTTGTTTTTCTCTCCTTGTGGTTAATGCTCAGCTTGATAATTTAAATGAGGCTTTTCCCTGTCTTTGCATCTCCATGTTCTAATACATGTATTTTTTTTTTCCCTTTAGCCTTTGTCTCCTGGGCACTAACAGTTGTTAAATGTGTCTTAGGGAGGATAATATATTTAGGGAACAATTTCCATTCAAGATTGTAGTGCTACCTGGCCTCTTTCAACAACCCAAGCAATGCAGATCTGATACAGTTATCTTCCCCAAATTGAGTCATTTTCAAGTGTATGCATGCAATCTATAGTTCTTAATAATCTCTCTGCTTTAGAGCATAAACTGGGCTATGAACAAGGATGGCCTGATGTAACTCGCTCCCCTGTAAACATGGCTTGAGCGGAATCAGCCAATTTCAAGGCAGATTAGTGTCAGTGCAGAGAGCCCAGGATAAATAGGTGACAAACATCACTTGAAGAAAAGAAAAATCACGAGAAGACTCTTGTCTGGGACATGAGGATACAGTTGAGGTGGCCAGAATGGGCCCCCCAGCTCGGTGTTGTAACGGTGGAGCAGCATGCCAAAGGGCCTAGTGGCTGCCTCGTTGGTTTGTTTTTAATGAAAATAAAATCTGGTTGTCTTCAAGGCTAATTGTGACCACATAGGCAGCAAGTCGAACTTGAACACTCTTCCCAGACAGTGTTTGTCTGACTAATTTCTTGCCAACCCAGATTTTTAAACGAGCTACCACATGAGCCACGAGCCATGAAAAAAGGTCACTGCGAGTGCAGAGTTTCATCCTTGCACATGCTCCGTAGCCCTGTCTGTCCAGTTTTGATGACTTTGTGCTGTGCGTGTTGGTTCGCAGCCTGATGCCTGGCACCATAGGTCCCGTAGTCATTAGTTGACTGTCTTCTCTTAGCATCTCCTGCTGCCAAGATTGTTTTTCTGCTTGTTACAGCTTGGTGGCCCTGGAAGAGAGAAACAGTCATCATACCTTAAAATGGTAGGTTGCAAAGGCAAGGAGAAAAGGGATGACATTGTCTTGATGGTATAGAGCATAAACACTGTTAAATAGACAGCTGGAAGTGTAAATTCTTGATTTTCATGCCTCTGAAAACCTTGCATATTATTTCTGCTATCTTCCTCCCTCCCGTTTTTCCCCCCAGCACACAAGTAGGTCAAGAAGTCTTCTGAGAGTCCTGAAATAACTTTCAGGTTTCTTTGGAGGCCAAGAGGCTTCTACTTTGACTACTTGCCTAATTTTCCATCAAAAAAAGGAGATGAGGACAAGCAGAGAACGACAAGTGCCTGGCTTGGTTAAGCATGTTACCCAGTATTTGTCTGTTTCATATATGTCAATCATTTACGTGGCTATTGAATGCTCTTATGATTTTACTTAGAAAATTAGCCTGTGTTCCCTAATTTTCCCTTGCCTTCTATATTTTGGTAAGACACGGGTGAAAATAAATGTGATCTCTAAGAGATGTGATATATCCATTTCATCCACATTGACCTACAGCTCTGAAAATGTTTGGTAAGAAATAATCTGGTGGATGCTTCTGTGTCCATGTAAGGTTACACCTAGTCATCTCTGAAAGGCAGTGGTTAACTCTTAAAATTATTTTTCCAGAAATAGAGATGCTGCAGTGTTCTTAGGTAATGTACTGATATGCTTAAAAGCTAAAACTTCTAAAGACAAAATTGTTTCTAATTTTGAATATAAATTCTTCGCTTAAAATACCTAATTTTTAAAGAAGTGTTCTTGGCTCCCTTTCTGAACTGAGAGGCTTCACTTTAAAGCATAGGTGTGTTTGTTTAAGATAGGTGCATTCCTATGAATATAAGACCATTGAAGCTATTTTCCCATTGAATTGTATCAAAACTGAAAAACACATTCAGACCACTCCCTGCATTTAATATGTATACATTAATGGATAATAATTACTTGGGAGGGGGCGGGATGGTAAAAATAGTCATCAATTAGTAATGCCCTAGGGATGCCTGGAATACAGTAGCACTAGGTACATTCTCGTGGGCTAGGTGCATGGGTAGAGCAGTGTGTTCCACGTTTTTACATTCTATTCATGGTTCTAAGCCCTTCTTCAATGTCCTGCTTTTAGCTCTTCTTTATAAGACAGATTTATGAGGTCTGCTGTTTCATTTTACTCAATAGCCTTAATTAGGGCTAGAGGTGTATTTGTTTACCATCTTTTGTTTAGGTCTTTATAGGAAAGGCTAGCTTATTTTTGCTGATTTCTAGGTATGAGATGCCTTTAAAAACCATTACTGTGAGCAATTATTTCCATAATTGCAGATCTTTATGTAGTGAGTTTTATTTAGGCAGGCTCTATTCTTAATTAAGCATGATTGAATAAAACAAAAATACCTGAATTTGAGCAATTCCATGAGTCAAGCAAAAAATTCAGAAACAAAAGGAAACACTGTAAACACAATATTTGTTCAGTCCAATGGCATGGGAAGTCACATTTAAAAAACTGTACCCACTCCAGCATTAGTTTGATGGGGATTTTGATGTCAGTCTGATTTTTCTCTTTGAGTGATCTGCTTTACATGGGAGTCTTCATTTCAGCAGTTTTACTTACCATGCTACCCAAAGCGTTAAACATACCAGAGAACTGATCTGCTCCCAAAATGTAATTTCATTTTATGCCCTAGAATATCTTTCACTGATTTATTGCCATCCAGATGTTCTTAGGCGACTTAAGTTCTCGTCACAGTTGGGAGATATTTAGGGCTAGTTGGTGCCATGGCCACTGTCTCAACCTCTCTCATGGAGAAGAGAATTATCCTTTCCATATTTGGGGATTGATTTGATTTTAAAGGATTCACTAGCTCCATAAAATCTGCCCCCTCTCCCCTGCTTTGTAGTTCGTTCACCTATCTTGGGTAGTGGATGTGGTATCAGGTCTCGTGTCATTGTTTGACCCCAATTTCATATGAAACCGTTCGTTGTATTTGCAATTTTCAGGTACGAAAAAAGATGCTATTGATAGATATTTCTATTTTTACATATGGTCTGACATTATTTAGAATCTATCAGTATCCTAACTTGGTGACTGAATTACCATTCTTTAGTTTGGAAGACTTTATATTACCAGATCCCAAACTTCTTTCCTACTCGAACTGGCTGTTGGTGCTGTTAGAAATGGGAAGAATTGGAGGGTATGAGGTAAATCCTTTTTGCCCTCTGTCTGATAAAACAGGAATGAGCCAGTTGCTTGGGTGCAACTGTGAAAGGGCCCTTGACTTTCATATTTTATACAAGTTAACTTAGAATTTTCATTGGGTAGTTTGTAGTATAGGTGAGAAGCAGGAAATTGTACCCACCACCTAGTGCCATGGATATTGTGTGAAACTGTTCTTCAAATCCTATCCTGTTTTTTCCCACGTTCATTGGAGGATGACTTCCGCCTGACCAGGAAATTCTTTATCTGATCTTCTTTCCTACAGTAGAAAAACGAAAAGACGTGTTACTATCATGACTGCTTTGGCCACCTTCTCACCATTACGACCACTTCTGCTCTGCCTCACAATAATTGAGTGCCTCCATTGTGTCAGGTTCCTTCTTAGATTCTTGATATACGGCCTTGTAGTATTCTAATAGTGGCTTGGTTCATTCATCCATTCTGCAAATATTGAGTACCTACCAGAGAGTAGGAAACTCATCTAAGGTCCAGTAGTTAGCAAGCAAGAGCAACTATGAAAATTGCTGATGAGTAACTTGCTATCAATAAGTACTAGCAAATGCTGTCTGTTGGGAAGGAAAACCAAACAGAGATGTTCACTGTCCCATTAAATTTCTTAATGGTTGAGTTTCATACTACTTGAGGAGAGACTGGCAATGTTTAGAAGGTGAGGAAAGACTTAAGTTATATTTGAAGTAAAAATGTTCAGGTATTGCATTTAAAGGTAAATAATTCAGAGACTATATAAATTTCAGGGAAAATACAGCCAGCCACCTGGACTGTGCCTTGGGTTGCTTCTTTTCCCAAAAGGACTGAATTGTAGGTAGGGAGTTCTACTATGAGGTCATCAAAAAGGTTCATTTTCGGTGACCCTGACTGCTTGGGGTTAGAGATCATTGGTATAGGTGAATATGGTGACTACTGGATTCCAGTCACCTTGAGAGGTTGAGATTGCTTCAGAAAACAACTCAAGCAGTGCTCTTGGCTTACTGCCCAATTCGTTGGTCTCTTAAGGACAGAGTTCTGTTTGGTAGACTGCCTAAGGGGATTCTGATTGGTTCTGTGGGGAAAGTCCTGGTATTCCCAGAGCAGCCTGGAACTCCACAGTATTCCCATGGAGCTAATTGGAACCTTTGGGAGTGTTTGCATGTGTTCCTTCCCTAGAGCTGTGTAACTCCTCATGGACATTGAGGCTGCTTGGATCCATGATGGGTCCTCCTGTGGAACTGTGACCAGAGTAGGACCTGCATCTCTCCTCTGAGGTGTGCAGCTTAGTGGCCACCAGATCTATCTGTGTTTGACCTGCATCTATCACATCTGGTTAGCTGTATCTTCCAGAGTTGGTGGTTAAAAGAATGAAAATAGTCAATTTATCTGTACCTTATTGAATCATCAAACAAAAGCCATCCTCTATTTTAATTACATAAGATCTGTCTTCTCCCAAATAAAGTACTTGTTGGCAATAAGCAGTTTTTGCGTCTGCCTAATAAGGTACAAGCTGATTTCCCATGGCAGTGCTGATGTCCCACTTACTGATGCTTTTTCTCCCTTGTGTCCATTTTGCCTTTGCTCTCCAGCCATACTGTGACCCATGCTGGCCTTCAGGGAGCAGGTGCTCTGAAGAGGCAGATTCAGTCCTACAGAGTGCCCTTCCTGTTCTTAACAAGCAACAATCATTTCCGTCAAAGCTCTCATTCATTGGAAAGACATCTGAAGAAGCAAGTTCGCATTAAAGAGGAAATTATACCCCTCATATTCCCATTGCCTTGCCAATGCCTGTTACAAGGCTGTGCACAATTAATATTTTTATATCCAAATTAGTGTTCCATTAAAACCTGATATTTTCATTTTTGCCTTTTTTAGGTTCTTAATATGAATCAGAATTTTTGACCAAATTATTTCTACTTCATTTTGAGTTGTTTTAAACTTAGCCAAATTTTGTACATTCTCTTTGGCTGTTATGTTTTGGGGGTGAGGGTCACTCTTAGGACAAGGAGTGCCAATTTACCTTAAACTAGCTTCTTACTTTTTCTCAGAAAACACTTAGTTATGAGTCTCTTGGATCTTTGCTTACCTGAATTTTACAGGATTAAAATTCTTAATCCTGGTTCTTTATTACTAGTTGATCTATATAAATGTTATATACATGACCTTGTTTTTAAACTTTAGAAAATGTCCCGTTGTTTTCCTATAGGAGGGAATTAAAATTTTTCATCAGGGAAACTTAGGACTCCTGTTGTTTTAACCTTTGAGCCACAAGGAATCCTACTAACTAGATTATAGTTATTTACAGCTGTTTCCTTGAAAAGCTAATCTTCTATTCATCTGTTGTTGGAGATGGAATGTGGAATTTATTGACATTGATCCAGGCAGAGAGTAGAAGAGGAGAGGAACAGAAAGAGCGGGGGAGGGGGTGGGGGAGGAGTCGCTTAGGTATATTCCTAAATATTATACTCTAGAGCTTATAGCAGAATTCCTTGGATAATTACTTCTGATTGCTTAGGTTGAACAACATCAAAACATTTCTGGCTTACCTTTCTTAACTAAGGGTATGTAATGTACAAGTCTTAAAGTCTTCAGGAAGCGTATATTCTGCGCTCTAAACATTTATTAAGTTAAATGCTATTTGTAACATTCAGTTTTACATATGCTTCAGTGAACAAAACATCATCCCAGTCCCAAATGAGCTTAAATTCTTGTGCAGGTAAGTTGAAGGACTCATAAATACAAGTAGTTTTCAAATACCTGTTCAAATACCTGTTCAATCCACCAAAATGTATTGAGTACCTGCTGTGTGCCAGACTGGGGACTAGGTGGGATGCTCTAGCATGTCACAAGCACAAAACCCTATACTAATTAAATGGTGAAAATGGACTTGGAAGTAATACTGTATGACTCTGTGAGAGCTATGACCAATCTGTGTTTGAAAAAGTCTTCAGTTTGTCTTTTTCACACCCATCTTCCACTTATAAATGATTAATTTATACTCCGGTACCTAAAGTGAGACTTTTGGGCCACCGGGGTTGTCAAGGTACATGTAAAAAGTGATTCTTTTTTCTCCCTTTCTTGGAAGAGATGAAATTCGAGGTGCTTTCATCTCTGAATTTTTTTTTAACTTGTTTGCATTGACCTTGGCTGACATAAGCGATCTAAGGAGAATCCACAACATGCCACTTACATCCTTTTCTGAGTATCGAGCAAAGATGTTTTGGCTGCTAAAATGATACAAGAGTTCTGGTTCTCCTGAGGCACTGGGACAGCAAGTTTGTCTCTTAAGATAGAAAAGGATCTGTTTTGCCTGCGCTAGGGACCTAGACTCTACTCTCTGTTCCTATTTACACACGAAGGCAGGCAGCTGTACAAGTGGAACTTGAGTCTAAATCACAGGGTGCTATAACATATGAAACTTGAATGTGGCAACTGTTACTGTCTGCAGTAGAGAAGTGTCTGGGGAAATTCAATCCCATCCTTGGACCTGGCAGTGGAGGCTCCAGCAGCAGTGGGCCACCAGCATAGATGACTTTGGAACTGATTTTAAACAGTTTGCATTGGAACTGAAGTATAATTCTGTCCTGCAGTTTAATCAGATATTCAAGGTGCTCTTGACTAGTGGAATTTTTTACCGTTTTTGGCTGTTACCATCCCTAAAGGCACAGTTGCTCTGTTATTTCTTCATATGTCTCAGGGGTAAAGGACCAGGATAATGAATAATCTCTCAGGATCATATCACAGGGGAATGAAACTTTAGCAGGTGGGGAAAGAGGTAGACTAAGTTATTTCTAAAGCCTCTTTCAGTACTGCCTATGAAACAGTTTACCCCGTATTCATTTCTTCCAAGGTGAAAAAATGTGGTGTCCTGGAAGCCATTAATGGAATTCTGGCAGATGAGCATGCTGGGAGGAAGGAGCTGGGCCCGAGTTACATGGGCTGGCTGGCTCTATTGCTCACAGGCTGAATTGCTTAATTTTAGCTGGATTTTGCTATAACTGTACTAAGATCTATTTTGTACACAAACACACATCTTTAAAATGTCTTGTTTGAAGTCATTTTCCAGTTATACCCTAGAGCACAAATTTACAGTAAAAATTATTAATATACTGGCACAGTGCTGAGATTAGGAAATTCCCTAGGCTTTTTTTTTTTTTTCCCAATACACTGATCTTAAGGTCAGAGATTTGTACTATATGGAAGGTAACAAATAGACCAGAACAGCCAAACTTTTGGGCGTACACAGCTAATGGAATAGCACAACATAAGTGTGTGTGTGCTTCTTTCTTTCTCGCTCCCTCTCGCTCGCTCCCTCTCGCTCGCTCCCTCCCTCCCTCTCGCTCGTTCCCTCCCTCCCTCCCTCTCGCTCCCTCCCTCTCGCTCCCTCCCTCTCGCTCCCTCCCTCTCGCTCCCTCCCTCTCGCTCCCTCCCTCTCGCTCCCTCCCTCCCTCTCGCTCCCTCCCTCCCTCTCGCTCCCTCCCTCCCTCCCTCCCTCCCTCCCTCCCTCGCTCCCTCCCTCGCTCCCTCCCTCGCTCCCTCCCTCGCTCCCTCCCTCCCTCGCTCCCTCCCTCCCTCGCTCCCTCCCTCCCTCGCTCCCTCCCTCCCTCGCTCCCTCCCTCCCTCTCTCCCTCCCTCTCTCCCTCCCTCTCTCCCTCCCTCTCTCTCTCCCTCCCTCTCTCCCTCCCTCTCTCCCTCCTTCCTTCCCTCCCTCTCTCCCTCCTTCCTTCCCTCCCTCTCTCCCTCCTTCCTTCCCTCCCTCCCTCTCTCTCGCTCCCTCTCTCTCGCTCCCTCTCTCTCGCTCCCTCTCTCTCGCTCCCTCTCTCTCGCTCCCTCTCTCTCGCTCCCTCTCTCTCGCTCCTTCCCTCCCTCCCTCCCTCCCTCCCTCTCTCCCTCCCTCTCTCCCTCTTTTTCCAGGAACAGGTGTGCGTTATGGGTTGTCCACCTTTGTGCCTTGTGGTTGCTCACCCCAGTTTTTCATCATTTCAGATAATCATGAAAAGACGATGTGGGCAAGGATAAATAAACAGCAGGACAAAATGAGTTTAAGGTATAGACCCTGTTCTCATGCAAATGTCTTTAATTTTTAAATTCAAAGATAGAAGTTGGTTTACTAAATCACTGCTCTCTAAATGGAACACTCCTCCCTGTGTTCGTGTGGTCTTGTCAGAGATTTAACTTGTAGAATTAAGTATCTTCAATTGCAGTGGCAGTTGGTAACTGAAAGGAGCTCTTTAAATTGTAATTTCTGTGTAGCTATATAGACTTGTCAAGTACCTTCAGAAGTGTGATTATGCTAGTCCTCTAATATACCTTTCTGAGGGCTTGAATTATTGTTGAAGTCCTCATCAAAGGCATAGAAAATCGGTCTTGAAAGTCCAGGCACTGCTATAGACAACGGCAAACTGTTAGGAGATTTATGGATAAAGACTTTTATTAAAAATATTCTGAGTTGTGGTTGATTAAACATGCTACCTCTTCTGTAGTTGAAACACTGTAAACAACTGCGGAGAGTTGGATTGACTAATAAGTGAAATTGCTGAATGACACAAAGGTCAGAAGCACAGCTCACGCTGTGAAATCTGGAGTATGTGGAAGTTCTGCTAGAAGTGAATCAAGGGCGCAGCCTCTTTGGTGGATGAAAGCATTTTAACTGAACAGTTAATTCATGATGCTTTTTTTTTTTTTTTTTTTTTTTTTTTTGGAACTGGAATTACCAAGTCCTATTGCTAATGTCTGCTAAGAGGAGGAAGAAAAAAAGAGTGGCAGTATTTTGTGTGGCTTTTACATTTTTTTCTATTCTGCATAGAACAATTTTATTTAAGGCTTTCATTTATTTATTTGTTTTGTTTGTTTATTTATTTATTTATTTATTTATTTATTTGTTTTAAGGCCAAGTCACATATAGTATAGGATGCTTGGGGCTTCTTGTTTGTTGTATGGGTCTGAAGAGAACACAGTAGCATGGGGAGAAAAAAAAAAAAAAAAGAATTCCACAGCAGACCTGAAGTAGAATGCTGGTTCAGCTGCTAGCTATTTAACCTTGGGCAATAATAATGATTATGGTAATGGCCACTATTTATTACTTATTCTGTGTCAGGCTCTTTGCATACATTTTATCCAATTCTCTTAGCCGCGGAAGGTTGTACCTTGCTCAGTATCTGTAGTTGCTTAATGGAGGAGTCACAATTCCAATCCAGCTGTGTTTGTCTCTAAAATGCATGTTCTTTCTTGTGTATCAAGATTACTTAAGCGTTTTGCACTGTAATATCCACATATATAAAATAGTGACAATGTTAATACTTCTAGAATTGTTGGGTAGAGAGGTTATGTAGAGTTCATGGCATCCAAGAGGCACATAGAAAGTGGCATTTCTGATCAGAGCCACAGTATGATTTATGTAGCCCCAAGCACTTTTGTCTTCATGGGCCTGTTCCTTCATAAAAAAAAAAAAAATTAAAAATTCTGTCTTATGACTGTACTCCTAAAGAGGAGTATAATCAAAGCTGGATTTTAGTTTTGCTTTTATTTTAAACGAAATGAAAACACTGCGTGGGCCCTAGGCACTGGGCCTACTGTGCCCCATTATAAGTCGGCGGATAGCATCACAGGCTCACTCTCAGCCTCAGAGCAATGGCTTTGTCTTTGGTGGATTGTGTTGCCATTATGTCCTTTCACTGAAATGTGAATTCTCCTCAGCAAGTGTGTATGGGCGAGGGTGTATATGCAGGGAAGGAAAATCTGTCGTCATTGGTATTAGCTGGACAGATGTTCATAACAATGGATGCTTATAAGGATGGCTCTTAACTGATTAGTCTGGCTTACACCATTTATCATTTTTTTTTCTGGTATTTGACATATCTTAGAACTTTCAGACCACTTGTATTAATACCGAAAGCTATTTATAGGAAAGTCTGGAGTAGTTTCTAACTTTTTTTTTTCTCTCTCTACTGATTAGAACTGGCAGCTGGTTTTGACCTCACATGGACCCCTCTGAGTCCTCTCTGGGCTGGAAGCTGATTCCAGGGCAGCGTCTTTTTGCCTGGTACCCCTCAAATCCACAACCCAAAAACTGATTACAATCAGCATTTCTCAACATTCAGAATGAAACTCAGGGTTACTTCAGACTTCATGGATTTGCGCTCATTCCACATGTACAACCAGTTTGACTCATAACTAGTTTAATGACTTGGTGTTTGGCTGGCTTAGCTTACAAACTTCTCTAGGAGAGGCCTTCTTTTGCATCTTCTCAACACCCAGGGATTTAATAAATTCTTGTCGACTGAATGAAGGAATGAGTGGTTAGCAAAGAACCAGTCAGTTGTGTCAAAGGTGCCAATTTGACTGTGTTTAGACTCAATCCATTAAAAAAAAAAATCAGCTATTTGGGTAAGGTCCCTACTCTGTCTCCAAAGTTCAGAATTTGAGGGAAACCTTTTATAATCTTACCAGGATCCAGGCTGTGTTCTTTGATCAGTTAAGGGAAAAAATACCAACTGTCAGGCATAACCCAACATTTTGGGAAGGCTTCCACAGTGATGTCTGAACCCCAGTGCTCCAAAAAGGTTTTATCCCTCCTGTGGATGGCAGACAATATGCTTGCTGATGCAGCCGGTGATATAATTAAACTTTTGACCACATGCATGACTTTAAGCGAAAAAGTGGCTAAAGCTCTGTGTCTAACGTGATTGAAGGGTGGAATCCGATGCTGAGGCTCCCCCAACTAATCTCTCCTTTCAGAGTTCTCTAGAAACAGCCCTTCTGGGGGTCCAGAGTTTACAATAAGACCCTTTTATACTTAAAATGTCAGCAGAACACTAAGACCAGCTCTTCCCGATACACGAAGGGGTAAGCCTATCCATTCTTTACTCTTGACATTTGGTCTAATTCTATCTCAGATAAGTGGGTATTGGATGTAATCCAGCTGGAGTGGGGCATCCTAAAATTTCCCGGTTTCTGTGTTCCGTTAGGATCCATCCCTTACTGTTAAAACTTCACAGGGTTTTCTCTGTCTGAAAAGGGAACGTAGCTCGTCTTTTTTTGGCCTGCAGTAGTATCTGATATTTAGATTTCGTAGGAACTATGAAATGTTGTTCATAGACAAAACAGCCCAGCTGAGAAACTGACTTCATCTGGGAATGGCAGATTTCCCCTTTTCCCAGGCTCCTTTCTCAAGCAAGGTTTGAGTTTTACATTCACAATCGACTCGTTTTGGAGTGACCAGGTGGCTGGAGCGCCTCTACAAACCTCCCCGGGGCCTGAGGAAATCTGTATTGGCATTTATGTTGGTCATTTTGCAGGTGAAAGGTATTTTGATTTACATTTCACAATCTGATCTGCTGCCAGCCAAGGGTGAAAAACTGGTGCAACTCGCCACTGGGTCTTTTTGAACCAAGAGTGAAACCAATAGACTTACTATTCGCCTAAATGCTCTGACTCAAGCTTAGCTAGATGGGCAGGTTGAAACAGGGTTCTGTGTTTTGGACCAGAGATAACCCTGGAATGCTGATCTATGGAGTGAGGGAAGTTTATGTGCGTGGTGACTTGACTATCACTTGGTGGATTAGAGGAAAGGTTTCATCTCACTTAAGTACTGTATAGTCTAAGCAGTTCTCCTGAGATTCTAAAGGAAGGTGGCTTAGTGTTTGAGTTAAATAACACCAAGGCAAGTTTCTCTGTTCATGTTCCCTCATCTTCACAAACTAAAGAATTTTGAGATTAACAGCCTTATAAGAGCCTTTATAAACAACCGTTGTATTTTCCCATCACTCAAGTCTACTCCAACTTGATAGGTAAACAGATTGTTCATTGATAAAGTCATATATACAGCCTTTATTTTCATGGGTAAGCTTAGGGTCAGGAAAATATCTGAATTAGTCTTTCTGAAGACAATTGAAAGAAATGTCAGCATAGTTCCTGATGATGTATTTTTAATGTAATTCTTTTGTATTTGGCATGATTCAAAATTGATTTTATGAATAAGGCTGCAGATTAACCTTTCTGTAACAGGCTGGAAAAATGATCACTTGAAAACATCGTGCCCCCTAATAGCATTCTTTGTAGCAATCAGAGATAATCTGCTTGTGTTCAGTCAAGTTATTAGCTCATTTCCTTAAGCCGTTTCCTAAACATATTATCTGATTGCCAGGATGGTCCCACTTATTGGATTGAGGGATAGTTCCTTTACTGGATGTAACTTTTCTCAGTTAAAAAAAAAAAAAAAAAAAAAAAAAAGGATACTGACCATAGAAATGGACATTCTGTTAGAATGCTGTGGTAAGAACAGGAAACTAGAAAACATTATTTGAAAAGAACCCATTTTGTACCATGCAGTGCCTTTGGAGAACCAAACATTTGTTTTAGATGAGTTCTGGGCTGTCGTCATTTTGGACAGGTATTCTTGGGTGAGTGTTTAACATGATCATTTAAATTACTGTTTGCCTGGCATTTCTTCCTTAAGGAAATGAGGCAGTTCACAGAAAAGAAATTAAATAAATCTCTTCTTTTTATTGCCTTTGAGATTTCCATGAAAACTTTTATTTCTGGGGACCGCTAAGTATATTTGCTATCGGCAAATGCTGATGTTCTCTTAACTAAATGATTTTGGAAACTGGTGGAAGTAGGTCATGCTAAATAGTGGGGATCCTAGACATGTGTCTTTTTTCTTTTTGATGTCCTCTTCCCTGACACATTGCATTTTTACTAACACTTGTCATTTCTCGGGTCCAGTTTTCCTAGTGGGTTGTAAAGTCCTTGATGCTAGGGACCATGTGCTGTAAGCTACTTGTTTTCATTGTGCATAGCAGGTTTAAAAAGGAGTATTTTCTAGTTTTTAGGATCTCACAGATCATGACTAACTTACATGGGAAGAAAAAAATCCAGGTAAAATTTACCACAATGTCACCAACTTGTGAAAATATTAATAGAAATAATAAACTCTACATGACAAGTGTCTCAACAACTTTATGAAGTAGAGGGTTAAAAGAAGTTTACACATGTTTGAAAGATTCCTAGAAAACAGTTTTTTTTTTTCTTTGGAAAATATAGTATGTGTCCTGGCAACCTCAGAACAAGCCAGACATTTTGAGGAGGTATCTAGTTAGCTTTCTGGACTTTAAGTGCAGCTGAATGTTCTTAAAATTTTTACTGGGCTCAGTCTGTTTATAAAATAAGATTTTTTTTCTGGTTATTCAAGATGACTTCCTGTCTGTTGGGGGAAGAATTTCTTAGAGCTTAAGAGCTGGTTTTCACCCCTCGGATCTTTTTGATTAACCGTTGTATTTATACCTCCAGAAAGGGACCAAAGAAAAATTCTGTTTTTATTCTTTGTTGCATTTGAAGAATTAATGGCAAAGAACATCATGCATTGTAGGAAATGATTTTTCATGTTCGCATAGCAAAGCGGAGCAAGTGCCCTCTGCTGTGGCTTTTTACCATATTAGACAGGGATGTCCTTCAACGTCTTTGGTGATGATGGGCATAAATCAAATTGAGAACAGTGGTATGTAGTGAATTTAGCACAACTGCATTTTTTAATATGTAAGTAGGCTTAGGTTTTTATCTCCCTTATCTTAAGCCCCGTCAAGATCAAACTCAAGCAAGCATTCACATCCACAATTGAATCTCACCAGCCTTTTTCTTTAAGTTAACATTAGTTCAAACTCTCCCCACTGCTTCTGTCAATAGATCTTTTAAAGGCAGGCATTAGAGTTAAGTTTGCCTTAGTCTTTTTCCCCCCTTCCACAGCTTCAAGCCCAAGGGCTTCTTTTAATAGGCATTAGTTAAGGCCCAGAATTGAGTAGACATTTGTGAAGGAGACTTGAAGTTTGGAACAGAATTGGCCTTTATAGTTTTTCCATGGGGGGAAAAAAATCTTCTTAGGAGAATAAAGGCTGCCTACTAATCTGCTACCATCTGGAGAATGGAGAAGCCAGAGGTTGTTGGCACTAGGTCACATCCCTTATGTAAACTGTCAAATTCTTTTCATATTAATGGCATATTGAGCTTAATCTAAAGGGGTTTGGTATCAGTCAGAGGTTATTTGTTGATTTTTTTTTTTTTTTTGGCAAAGGAGGGGTCTTAGTATTGTTACAATATGAGAAAAGGACAGTATCCAAAAACAGAAGTTTAGATTCATAAGGCACTTTCCCTCATACCTACATGTCCCTTATCATTTAGTGATGTTTGATGCCATGATAAAAATCCACAGAATTCTTCCAAGCAACTTTTTTGTACCAGACCCTATTGGGAAAAGTTTGAATAGGTCTCAAATTCACTAAGAAGGCCAGTTGATAGCTATCATGCTTATCCCCACACGTGAAATAAAGCAAGCATGATCCTACGATTCTGTTTTTTTCTTAAAGATTATTTTGTACATATGTGCATTAGAGTATAAATATAGATGTGTATTTTTGTGCTTTAGGGTATAAGAGAATAGCTAAAATCCTACCAAGTCTAATGAGGCTCCTGCTATCTGAGTGGTAAAGAATAAAAATCTTACATTTTGATTATGAAACCTTCAGCCTCCTTGGACATGGGGCCAAACAGATGGCACATGTCTTGACAGTTCATTCAAAGCAGAGGCTTATTCCCTAAACTGGTAGGGATTGATTTTGTTCATTCTAAAACTGCTCTGTTCTCCCCTCTTATAAATAAGAATAGAATAGACCCACACACTCACTGTCAGACCTTTTGATAGGTAAAGGTTGAACTGTGTAAACCACAGCATGGAAGCTCAAATAATCATGTTATTCCTGGGGATGGACGTCTATGGTACAAGCTAAAAAAAAAAAAAAAAAAAAAAAAAAAAAAAAAAAAACAAGTGTTTTTCACCTGGACAGCCGTTTGGTTGCGTCAGTGATATGAAGAAATGTAACCTAAAAATTTCAGCAAGGATGATTAAATAAAGAACAAGCCCTGAGATTTCTAGCTTTTGGAAATTATTTTTAAATTCTGAAATGAGAGCATTTGTCCTTGGGGCCTGTGTGCCACTGGCATTTCTTACCCTCCTGGTTTCATATGTAAACCAGAAAATGAAAACCAAACCAAATGACCCAAAGGAGATGAAGCATGTTTGTTTTGCCCATTATATTTCTCTGCTCACGCCTAGATGCCTTGCCTTCTCTGTCCCCTGTGTTTGAAGTTGAGAGCTGGGAACAGACAGGAGATTGAGGTCCCAGGGAGAAGCTAAGTTCAGCCTGAGCTGGTGAACTCACTGAGACTAAGGGCAGATAACGTGAGCTAAAGATACTCATGTATGACATTTGTGCCAGTAGGGGAGAGACCCTCTGGGCCTTTATGAACAGGTTTCTCTTTGGTTGTCTTAGCTGATGGAGCCTAGCTGAACGTCTTGGCAGTGTTCCTTAAGTAAGCATCTCCAACCGATGACAGTGGGAATGAGCTTACACAGAAGCCCGCATTACATAGGATTTTCTGCTGAAGACATTGGATGCTATGATTTTTGAGGGCAATCATTTTAGGGGGCAGTGAGCTGATACTATAAAACAACAGGGTGATTTTGTAAGAGCTTAACAGAAAAAGAAATGGAAAAGGACTGGATGAAAAGGAAGAGAAGTAAAAACTTGGGAGGGACATGAAAATGTGTGTGTGCATGGTAGTATCATGTACAAGAGAAACAATGGGAGTGCAAAACTGATTTTAGTCTTCTGTTTTGTTGGCAGTAAGTTCTGACCTAATGTTGGAATGCATTTTAATCAAGCGCTACAGTGTCCTAGGCTAAGGATTGAAATAATTACTATTAAGAATGTCCTGATAAACTCTTGCCTTTAAAAGAGTAGGCAGGATTTCCTCCAGTGAAAAAGCGGGGTATATGCAAGTGACTTAAGAATCTTTTTATGGTCCCTTTTGTGTCCCCCCTCCTCCCTAACTTTCTCAACTTCTCACATGCAAAATAGCAATCAGGTTTGTATTCATTCTTTTCAGCCTGCTTGGAATCTATCTGACTGCACAGAACCGTGACTGGACAAAGATTGTGGCTTTGGGCAGTGACTGTGCTATGACAGGACCTTTTGCTCCCATTGTGTGCCTTACAAGAGACTCTCTTTGCCCGAGTTCGTTGCCCCTTCCTGGCCTCCTCCAAAGGGATTTGCAGGCTGTCTGGAGCTGGACCAAGAGGCGGAGTTCGGCCCAGCTGCCAGCAGGGGGTGCCCTTGCCAGATAAGAACAGGTTTGTCTGTGCCAGAGCCGCTCAAATCAGGTTCTCTGCCAGTCTGGCCTTTTCAGTCAATTTGGCCCCAGATTCGACCCCAGAAGCATTTTATTTTGCCCTCTCAGGTCCTGGCCCACACCTGTATGACTGTGCTGTCCACATTGCTGCTTTCAATTTCTTTTTGTTGTTAACAGTAGGCTGTGCTTTGCTATAGCTGCTGTCTGGTCACCTTTTACTTAGAAATTGGAGAGTGGTTTTCTTTCCCTCTCCCTGTATCTCAGGTCAAGTTGAAGGGCACAGTCACCTGCGGGGAACAGGACCAAGTGTGTTCATTGAGCATTTTGCTGTTTTACATGACCTAGCCATAAAGGAATGTCTATGGGAAAGGAGAAACCTGTTTCATAACACAGTTGCAGAGCTTTGTTTTCTCTCATCAGGGTGACAGCCCTTTGGTTTCTGCCAGTGGGTATGCGGCGGGAAGGTGGGGAAACTGGATCATGAAAATTCCACGGGCTGGTGATTGCTCATTCTTTAGCCTTGTAGCCGGGAGGATACTGTCTGGTTCCCAGGGTGGCTCAGTACAGTATTTAAATCAGAGAGCCCAAACCTATGTGATCAGCATCTTACTCTTAAAAAAAAAAAAAAGGAAGACCCTTGGCAATTTTTAAGCAGCTTCAGCGTGGATTGGTGGTAGGGGGTGATTGGAGGAAGTGTTTTGTTTCTTGAATCTTGGATTCAGTGTACTTGTTGACTGTGCTGTGCTGGATAATGCTTTCCCCAGACAGCGAGCCATCTGCGCAGGGGAAGTTCACAGCACACACCCGGGGCTCGTTACCACAATGTGGTGCTTCATTACTGAGCCTTTCCTTGAATGCCTGAGCCACTAGGTTCCTGTGCCCTCTGCCCCACATTGGATTACAAGCTGCCCCGACGCTGGAGCGATTCCCACTCTGGCTGGGGCAGACACAAGAGCAGAAACCCTACAGCAGGTGCCGATGCTTTGGATGTCCTTTTGTGCAGGCACCCGAGCAGTCTTCCCTACTCGCTCACTCACTGCCCCCCAACCCCTGCTGCTCCGTGTTCCCAATTCTTGGATGAGTTCTCAGGCTGCTGCAAATACTGATGCACTGTCTTTGGCATTAAAAAAAAAAAAAGGCCACGCAACAGGTACCCCAAGGGAGGAATTTGAAATCATTGAGCTCAAATCTTAGTTGCCTTTGAAAAGTCTGTGTGCAGTGAGTCTATTTTGGCTTATTTTTAGTTGAAGCTAGTTATTTAATGGCATCAGTTTTCTTTGTTTTCAAGTCCCTTGTAAGTAACTCCATGGTATTTCAACTTTGTAAGGACATAGAGTCAAAGCTCTTTACTCTCTATTGGGTCTTACTTTGCTCACATAAATTCACCTGTTTAAGCAAGTCGTATGCAAAATAGGGTTCTGAAGTTGAATTTTTTTGAGAAACTGACCTTTTTTTGTCCTCTCTCCCTACTGTTAACAAAGTCATTTTATTCCTGTCCCCCCAGCTCCTTTTTCATTTTAAAAGTCATCTTTGGAAACTGTCTTTCCCACTGCCTCATTGTTCATGAATTATATTGTGAATCCATTTGGACACCGACCAGGAACTTGGTATAATTGCTCACATGCAAGTAAAAGCTTTCTCTGTGTATTAATTAGTTGATACAAGGGATTAAGATGATTACATGAAAGGCATTGCTGCTTCCCTCTGAATAGTTAGACCAAGGTAGGTGCCAAGGCATCATTTGATCCCATTTGCTCAGCATGTTCCCTTGATAAAGGCACAGAATTTGAACAGCGAGGTTTCCTGAGGCAGCAGAATATGGGGATCATTTGGATTCACTGTTTCTGTTGATGTGAAATGTGGGATATTAATCAAGGCTAATTACATGCACTGGGTTTGGAACAAACTGAAGGCCAGTTCAGGGCATGGTTCTCCATGTAATTACCGACTTTAAGGTACCAGGGTAATTACCAGAAATTAGAGGTCCTTCCTTTATGGGTCTTGCCTCTTAGAAAGTGGAAACAGTTTCTTTAGCCATTAGGAGGTAGCTTTCTGCTCAGAGTTTGCGTTAAACCGATACAACTAGCTTTTAAATAGGTCTTGATTATGTTACGTCAACTTTCTGGAGTTAGGGCAAGAATCCAGATGACTCTGGCCTATTTTTCTCCCTGTCCAAGATCTTTTAATGTTTGAATTCAGTGTGAGAATTACTATATACTTGGTTAGGGAGGGGGATTTAATAGTTAATTGTCCTTCTCTAACAGACCATTTCCTCTAGTAATGTATTCTTTTAAAAAGGTCCTCAGCAAGTTTCTGTTCGTAAGTTTAATACCACCCTTTTTACTCAAACAGTAGTGGTTAGTTGCTTCATAGTGTATAAGTCTCTGGGAGTGAAGCTGTCACCTTTTTGTTTTTTGTGCTTTTTTGGGGGGAGGGGAGGAAGGTGTTTGGAGGTGCCTAGCATCTTGAAGGGCCCTTCCTAGAGGGCTGGAATACCCACCATTGGAGACCATTTCAATGCAGTGAGGGCTCACCTCCAGTATAGCACACTCCCAACGGCTAGGTCTTTGTTCCCTGGGATCTCCAGCAATTATGGCATAGGTACATGGCCTACACTCACCAATCTGATGTCTCTGCCTGGGACTTGAAGTCTGGGGAGAGGGACCAAAGAATCATGGACATTTGAGAGCTCCTTGCCTTGCCACTGGCCTTCAGGGTTTGCTGATGGGGGTGTGGGTGTGGCTGTGGGACCTTGAGTCCAACAGCTCAGCAGACAGTATGCAGGAGTACCCAGAGCTATTAGCTTCCATGGCTGCCTTCTTAGGTTTGGGCCCATTTCCTTCCAATCCTCTAGTGGAGTTTTTGAGAGAGTCTGTTTTCTTTTCTGTGTTTTGTTTTTTTTTTTCTTTAAAAACAAACATTTATTTTGAGAGAGAAAGGGAGAGCATGCCAGCGGGGGAGGGATGCAGAGAGAACAGGAGAGAATCCCAAGCAGGTTCCATGCTCCATGCTGAGCCCGACACAGGGCTCAGTCTTACAAACCAACCATGAAGTCGTGACCTTAGCCGAAATCAAGAGTCAGACACTTAACTGAACCACCCAGGCACCCCAAGAGAGTCCATTTTCTTATCGGAGATAGCATTTCTGCTTAAGTTCACCAGAGTTGGCTTCTGTTCTGACTGTATGCCCATCTTGGAGTTAATAGGCTAATATGTTAATGTTCGTATGTAGAGATACCTGTGCTGCTGTACAACATATGCACCCTACGTGTGTATATGTGCATGTGTTTGTTAGGAGCTCAGGGAGAGGACTTGGTCTCCAGGCTGAAAAGAATCAGGATGGGAGAAATTAATGAGAAGTCATAATTTTTTTTTAAATTTTTTTTTTTCAACGTTTATTTATTTTTGGGACAGAGAGAGACAGAGCATGAATGGGGGAGGGGCAGAGAGAGAGGGAGACACAGAATCAGAAACAGGCTCCAGGCTCCGAGCCATCAGCCCAGAGCCTGACACGGGGCTCGAACTCCCGGACCGCGAGATCGTGACCTGGCTGAAGTTGGACGCTTAACCGACTGCGCCACCCAGGCGCCCCAGAGAAGTCATAATTTTGACTGTCCTGACATTATACTTTGTATGGACTCTCAGTACCAGTTGCCATCACAGATCCGCTGAATCTAGGAGCTGAGATAGATTTATAAAAATATGCAGGGGGGCTCCTGGGTGGCGCAGTCGGTTAAGCGTCTGACTTCAGCCAGGTCACGATCTCGCGGTCCGGGAGTTCAAGCCCCGCATCGGGCTCTGTGCTGACAGCTCAGAGCCTGGAGCCTGTTTCAGATTTTGTGTCTCCCTCTCTCTCTGCCCCTCCCCCGTTCATGCTCTGTCTCTCTCTGTCCCAAAAATAAATAAACGTTGAAAAAAAAAAAAAAGACAGATTGTATTAAAAAAAAATATGCAGGGCTTCTGATAATTTTATGGAACTTACAGAACTGAAGTTTTGTTTTGTGGACAAGATACACTTTATATCATCAAGTTTTTAAATATTTTTCAAGTAGTCCATTTCATCACAAGCCTCAAAGTAGCAAACTCTTCAGTCTTATTTATGTTGGCACTTCTGATTCTTTCACGTGTTGCAATTTATGTGTTTTCCATCTGGGGCAACCTTGCTCAGAGGCACTTGGGCACATTGAAGACCTGAGTCTGAGGATGGGCAGTGGAAGAAGGGGAATGATTGCATCTCTAAGCTGAGGCAGTTAAGAACCGCAGCTGTTGGGTGCCCCGTGGTTTCCTTCTTTCCTTAGTTTTTACCCTTTAATTGTTGTCAGCACAGTACCTCTTGTGGACATTATTCTGCCATTCTGTCCCCTTTGCTGCCTGTCTCAGTGTCCCCTCTGTAGGACTTCACAGGCTTTGCCCCAGCCAGCTGTCTCCCACCTGCCTTTCCTGGCTCTCTCATGGGCTGTTCTCTCCCCGTGATCTTTGGCTTTCCTTTTTGTCTCTTGCATTTCTTCCACTCCCCCACAGGAAGGTGCATGTACATAGGCAACGGAGTATATGTATGTTTGTTTAAAGCTTGAATGTAAATGTTAGAAACAACAAAAACACTCTTCAGTCTACACCACACGCTGCCTTGCCTAAGAGCACATACTTGGAGTGCCCAGGCCTTAGTTTCCAAGGGTGCCACACGCTTTAATTTCCAAGGGTAGCCTAGAAATTGCACACAGTCCACAACCTAGGTTTTGCCTTGCCTGTTCTTCGTGGAGCCTGGTTATTGGCATTTTAAGGTGAATGGTTATGTTTCCCTTGTGCGATTAAAGAAAATGCTTCTAGAACTCTGTGGGAATGTCTACCCTG
This sequence comes from Prionailurus bengalensis, assembly GCF_016509475.1. Lineage (NCBI taxonomy): Eukaryota > Metazoa > Chordata > Mammalia > Carnivora > Felidae > Prionailurus > Prionailurus bengalensis. The sequence goes on along the minus strand of NC_057343.1, from coordinate 168,720,088 downwards.
TGTCTTCCCTTTCTTAGGAGCCTTGGGTGTCTTGGTTTCAGGCATCCCAGCCTGGGACGGGAGTGGGGTGCTTGGTCACAAACTCCATTTACCTGGCATGGTGTTCTCTCACCTTTCCGGAATAGGCAGATGATTGTTCAGGTCCTAGGGCCTGAGCATGTGTACTTAGAGCAGGAGGGTAAGCCCAAGGTCCTAGAAGTAAAAGGCAGAAATGGAAGAAGCTAGGGTTGTTCAGTTTTTATTTTTTTCTCTCATTATTCCCTGCAGACTCCCCTGTATATTCTTTAAAAAAAAAAAAAACCTGATACATGTTGTTTTTCTCCCCTGAATTTTTAAAGATTTATTTCATCTTTGGCAATACAAGAAAGGAAGTGGAATTTGGTCTGTGGGGACTTCTTTGTATGGAATATCAGTGACATCATGGAATGACCAGCGTCCTGCTTCTTATGAAAGGACACACGGCAGGTTGTGATACACATAGGACAACCCTTTCTCACCCTGCCTACTTCAGATAACCCGTATCTTGTTGTAAGTTCTTTTAAACATTTTGTAAAAGTTCAAGTAGCCATAGAATAAAATTCTGTGGACTTTTAAAAAGCCACTATTAACCAGTCAGATTTGAATGAGAACTTACAAAAGGAAACTGTCATAGGAAGTTTAGTGTGGACACTAAATTTTTTGCTATTATTATCATTTAAGGATTAGCTAAGATTAATTAAGGAAATTACAACGGATTGCATTTAGGGATGCGCTTGGACGTATTTACTGCATAGTAGCAATAAGGAATTTGGTCACTATTCCATTCCTGAATACTTTCACACTTTTGTAAACATAACTGGAAGTGATCCAAGGCTTAAAACTCAAACGATATTGCAGCCAGTTTTGATTGTCTTCTGCTTTTACTATGGTTGATAAAAGTTGACTGATAGAATTTGAAGGGAAGCCAAGAGTCTCTTTTGGTATGTGTGTGATGTCTGGAAAGCTGCGGTAGTTTCGGGCGCTCCCTCTTGTGCACATCTACGTATGTGTGACTAGGAATGCAGCGTTTAGGTATTTGCTTTTTACATGTTTTAAAGTATCTTAACAAAAGCATTGGAGATGATAGCTAGGTTTTGTTTTGCCTTTTTTTTTTTTTTTTTGAAACTAGACTATTTTATTGTGTTTGATTCCAAGCTGCTTTTAGCAAGCTGGAAACCATCTCCACTGACCTCGCCTTTTCCTTTACGTTTGAACTTTCCTGGCAGAAATGGCTTGTCGATAGAGTCCAAGCTAGTTCATTCCCTTTGTGTGCAGAGAATTAGACACATGAATGCCACAAATTAATCAAATGTAAGTCTAGAATAGAAGGCTCTCACCCAGTAACATGACTGTGAAAGCCGCTTTGAATAAGAGGGAAAGGACCCATCAAATATACATGAAAAATAGTGAGTTTATGAAGGCCCAGGGATTGTTGGGCTTGACTAGACCTGCATGCCACCACTCAGGGGGGGCAGGAGCAGAGGGTGGGAGTGAGAGGACCACCAGCCCTGAGGTGGGGTTTTCTTTTTTAAATGATCTTCTTCAATTGAGAGGAGCTTCTGGGAATATCAATGAGCCCCTTGCTGAGACAGGGTTGGAGGTCAGAGTGCAGGGCCAGCTGCCAGCCTTCCTGAGGGACAATAGCAAAGCCCTTCTGTACATACGACAAAAGGATATTTCCAAATAGTGTTTTTAGACAATGAATGAAACAGCAGTTAAATTAAAATATGCAGCATCATGTAAAATTAACCTTTTCGCCACCTCCTCTTTCTTAGAGTTGAAAGTTGGTGCTGCTCTTCTTCCCCCCCCCCCCCCCCCCCCCCCCGATGTCCCTCAACTACTTTAATGATTTAGCCACTTAGGCTATAAAAAAAATCATGCCCCCTTTAACACTTGGAAAAGAATGTGATAAAGGGAAAAGTTTCCTTTTGGTATTTTGGTGTTTAATAGACCTAGCTAATGCTTCTGTAAATTGGGAGAAAAATACCTGTTTCTAGAGGGACATAAATTATATATTAGATGTAACAAGTTTTCTTGCATAAATGATGAAAACATAATGTAGCAATATAGTAATGTGATTGAATTAAACTTGTACGCACAGGTATTATTTCCCAGAGAAACGTAAAAAATCAAAAGCTGACCTATGAAAGTGTTAAGGAGAATTAACCAAGTATTTATGCTAAGATGCTCCAAATCTGGATTTGATATCAATGTAATTTATGTAAACATACACAGAGATGAAATGTGGGAACTCCTAATATTAATGTAAAAACAAAATGAAAACTTGGCTTTTAAGTCCCATAACATAGCTACACGTACTATTTTCCTGACTGTCTTGATAAAATTGAAAGTTACCCATAAAAATACTACTCTGTGGTCTTGCAGTCCTTATTTTTTTTGTTCCTGGTGTGGTTTAAATTTCATATGATGTTTATTTTCTCAAAATTCTCTTCGTCCTCACCCTGAAACCACAGAAGGTTTTCAGTGGAAGGGAGAGTATTGTATCACACTTCCTGGTTGGTGCCAATTAGTTCCAGTGTGGACTTTGTTTGTGGCTTTCTGCTGGAATGATACCATATTATTGGTCTTCACGTTGGCCAGAACAGTTCCAGTTTTCCATCTTCTAGCACCAAACCCCTGAAAAAGGTCACATACAACTCAGCCAGTGGCCAAGCACACATGCTGGGGGATGGTGTGTGTGGTTTTTTGGGAGGATGACGAAGAGTAGCAAGTGTGGGCTTTTAATGTTCAATCCTTACAGTCATTGTGGAACTCCTCCAGCCAAAGATCTGATTCTTAGATCAGATGGTGAGAGGAAATGAGTGCTAGATACTTATTATCATGCATCCTGAGCTCATTAATAAGGCTAAACGTGATAAAGGACCCTTGAAAAGAAGGGAAGAGGCTAAGGATAAGGGCAAGAGGCCCTACAGAGAGCTGCCTGAGTCATTACTGATGGTACTGTCAGAAGACTTGAGTTACACTGTCATCTGATGGAGAGTAGTAGATCGGAAAACGAATAGCAAATTAATTAAGAATATCCCAACTGTGGTTTGGGCCTACAAACATTCATGGGGTGCCTATGTTATGACTTTGGGTGTACAACATGGTTTATAGCCTAAAAATGGAAATGGGACAAGTACCACTATCATTCATTAAAGCAGGACTAATACAATTAACACTATCAAATATAGATCACATGCTGTTGGGATTTAAAGAAAGAGGAAGTCTCGTGGTGGAGAAGTCAGGAAAGATTTCTTAGCAGCGATGGGTATGAAATGTTAGCATTTTGAAATTCAGAATGGAGGCAAGATTAGGAGCCAAGACAGAGAGAGAGAGAAGAAGGTCTGCCTTTAACCATAATTTGTCAGCCCAATTTGCCTGGATCATGTTCTGGAAAAAAATTTACACAGGAGACTTGGGCAAATAGACCCAGCTGCTCAAGGCTGGGAAGCATCAGGTCGTGCAACGTGTCCCTATTCCACCCCCTCTCTCCAGGATGTAATCCTTTGGGAACACAGTGGTTGAGATTGTCTGACTAGTGGGTGATGGATGTAAACAAGGGCCCATTGAAGAAGTGCTTGGACAAAAGTCCCAGAATTGTTTGCACCAGGAATGGAGTGCGGAGCTCTGCTGACTTTGAGTGATGATTTGAGAATTGCTCTTTAGACAGACTAATCTTGTAGGGAGACCCCAGACATAAGAAAAGCCTTCTTACGAGGCCACTGCAGTAGTGCGAGATGGAGGGATGGGAGTTTGGATACAAGTGAGAAAGGAGAGGAAACCAGGTGTCCCAAGACTTGGAACAGGAGGCATCTGGCCACAGTCAGGGGCACAGAAGGAGCAGGTGATGACAGGCACATTTTAAGGGTGGAGTTGGGGATGGGGGTGTTAGGAGAAAAATCAGATTTCATTTGGGATAGAAAGCTGGGGATGAGGTGTTAGTATGGAATTACTCAAAAATTGAAAATAAGAGATCTCTTGTAAAACAATTTTATCACAAAGAGAATGAACAGTTAACGAAGCCCTGTTTCTCCAAAGGACCCTAAATCTGGTTTTTTTCACAAGGAGTTGGGTACATTTTTATGAGAGCATTTGAGTCCATCTCATGACCTCATCACACGGTTGCAGAGCCAGAGGGAGGATTATTTTCATATCCCGCCCACTTTCTTGTTGGTTTGTGAATCCACTGAAAATGAAGCCTTTCCCCTCACATTTTACAACTCAAACAGTCAGCCCAGTAATTTAATGCTGGTTCTTCCAATATAAATATTACATTATGAGTTTAATTTCCCATTATTACCACAAGAAATTATCTGGATGCTAAGAATAATTCGGCTTTATAAGGTCATATACCAGTGTATTCTTTCCAAACCAAAACATAAAAAATACAAAGGGAAGCTCTTTCAATTTTATTTCTTGTACCAGATTAAAAGTTTCTTGATGGAAGAGTCAGCCTTCTGCACGGCGTGTGCTCACCGAAGGTTGTTGTCACTGTGGTCTAGTGAGTTTAGGTTTGGAAAATGTTTTCTTTTTACTATTTCTTCCTTTTTAAAAAAAATACTGATGCTCATTTACTTCCTGTAGAATCTGTTCTTGAAGCGTAATTACAGTTTTTTGTTATCCACAGCACCAGCACACACCATTTAGACTGTATTCCAACTTTGATTTCAAGTCAAAATCTGTTACGGAAAGTGTGTGTGTGTGTGTGTGTGTGTGTGTGTGTGTCAGAGACAGAAAGAGACAAAGACGTACATATGCAGTGACACATACAGACACAGCAAGAGACAAGGGACCAACACACAGAGATACAGAAAGAAACACAGAGACAGACATACAGAGACACACAGAGAGACAGACACACACAAAAAACAGACACCCAGAGACCGAGAGAGAGACACAGGCAGAGAAACAGAGACATACAAATACCAAGCTAGACACACACACACACACACACACACACCTACACACCTGGAGACAGAGAGAGAGAGACACACACACACACATACGGACACAGAGGAGACACACACAGAGACAAAGAGACATACACATGAAGCCTGAGAGAGAGAAGAGACGCACACCCGGAGACAGATACACACACAGGAAGAGAGAGACACACACATGGAGACAGAGAGAGAGAGACATACACAGGGAGACAGAGTGAGAGAGAGAGAGAGAGACACCTACATATAGACGACAGAGAGACAGGGTGGGAGGAAAGAGCTCGATAGAATGATAAATGAAAATCTAAAAAGGCGGGCTTTGTTTCACTGGTATTAATTTGGTAAATTATCCATAATTTATTAGCACTTGTAAACATTGTGGCAAATTTTTTTGCCTTGTCAGTAATGAATTGTTCCATCATTAATTTTGTCAAGGGATCAAGAAGCAGCACTGCTGAGCTCCAAAAACACTAGCTGCGCGTGGTTAGGTCTCAAGTGCTTGTGTGGTTTATGTAATTCAGCACTGAGTTCCCGGGACTGTTTACTGTTTCGTGACCTGGGGACACCTTCCTCACCAGTGGCCAGGCCACAACTGACGTGGATGGCAGGATACACAGACCTGGGGGTGGGGGGTGGGGAAGGAGGCTGTGTGGTCCACATGCCTCGGGTTCCTTGTATTTTGCTTTGCCACCATTCTGGGCCTTGTGAGTTAAATCTTTATCCTGGGGAGAAGACTGGCTGAGGTATTAGTATATATTTTGATATCTTCACTTATTTCTAAGTTTATTTTGAAGCAGTAGATGCAAATTTCTAAAGTCAGTTAAAGTAAAGATTCTAAAAGACTTCAGAAATTTACATGAGAATATTTCAGGGAGAATTTAGTGGAGGAATTCAGATCTATTTAAGCATTAAATATGACTTTTGGTTTCCTGGTAGCTGTGGGAAAAGAGAAACCTGATCATTGATATACTTGTCATTTTCTCAAGACCAAAAGGTATTTGTCACATGGCTCCTAATATAAATGGGACCAGGTAGGATATGGAGTTTACTTGGAGTTTTGTAAATTGTCTTTTATGCCTCTTTCTTATTAACGATGCTCTAAAGCTTTGAATTATTATTTAGAGAAGACACTGGGTCTTAATTGGGTTATCTGGTTTTCAAACGGGTGGAGTTTAGGGAACCTGGACAAGTGAACAGGGATTCTATCCCTGTGCTGCTTCTCTTTACTATCTAATGCTTCACCTGTTTTCCATGGGAGTAGTTAATAGGCAGTTAAGTTATCATAGGGTTTAAAGCTGTTACTCTCTATTGGTTGAAGAAAGGGCACCATACTTTAGGAACCTGATCTAGAGGTAGCCCTCCCATACATACCTGCAGGCCTGAAGGCTAGCCTTGCAATAATGGCTGACTCCGGACTCTGCTGTCCTCTCAGGGAGCCTGGCTTCAGGAGCTGGCCAAGCAAGCAGCTGTTAGGGTGGGTGAGGGTCGTCCCTGAGTATTGTATGGAGAGTGGTTGGGGTCTGGGGCAAGGAGAGGAGCCCAATTGGAATCCAGCCCCTATTTTGACAGGTGAGGAATCCGATATGCAAGGGCATTAGGTCACATATCCATGTCACCCATGCAGGTAGGAGCATCCATGAAACTAGAATGTATAAAAATAGATCACTTGACTTTTTTCTGGGCAGCCGAAAGTTGAGCCACCTTCCAAACAGCAGCAGGGAGATGGCTCAAGTCGTTGAGTGGAAAGGACAGGTGGGTAATGTTAAAAGTGTGAGTATGTGATTAATCAAAAGATAAGAACAGTATTTTTGCTTACATCTTTCTTTATAAAGAGCCAAATTGACCTGCTCTTAATGACGGAGACTACATAGTAAGTAAACAGAAGAGGTAATTTCTTGCTTAAGGAATCAGGTAACCATTTCTTCTCCCTGTCGCTCTCTACTTGATATTATTTGAAAAGCTTTTATTGGCCTGTTATTTATAACAGTATAGCCAATGACTATATTTAAGTAAAAGTTGAAAATCTTTCATATATTGGTTGGTAAGCATTAGATAAAATTAGAAGTTGAAAGTAATTCATTCTTTTTTGAATGTAAAAGTGATCTTTTAAAAATAAACTTTCAGCATAAGACACTTGAATTTTCAATGTTGTAACATTTGAGAAAATAGAGTATCTAGTTTTATATAACTACTCTAATACTCAGAATACCAAAGTGTTTTACAGTAACGCGTTTGAGATGGGATCCAATATGAATATATTATCCTCACAGCGAGTCTGTTCCTTTAGTCAGTTTCAGAACACATATTAAGCAAAGGATATATATGCACAGTCCTTGTTTCAAAGTATATTCATGTTCTCAGATTTGGGGGGAACTTAAATGTAATCTTGTCTTTGATCGAATTTGAAGTTAGCATTCTGTCATGAATTACCTCATGGGAGAGAGAAAAAAGTGAGGTGGGGGGCCTGTAGAGAGTGCTCTGTACAAACATCATTGTTGTCAACAGCAATTCATGCATTCCGTCCTGTTACTCTGTCAGTAAAGAGAGAGTTAGGACCTTTTCAGAAGAGTCACAGGAAATGACCAGAAAATAAATTCTCAGCAGAAGTCACTGTGAAGAAGACTTTGGGAGAAAGTGGGACTGTGCATGACTGGTATAAAAAAAAAGGGGGGGGGGAGTATCAGGGAGGAGGGTGATCCACTGGGGGCCAGGGAGAAGGTGTGCAGCTCTGGGAGTCATCTGGCCCAGCCCTGGCCATTTGTGATCCCTGTGATTCACTGCACCTTTGTCTGTGTCAACTCTTTCAACTGTTAAGATTATCCCTAACCTCTTTTCTTGCCATTCTGCCCTTTAAAGACCCATCTGGCTTTAGAATTCTCACCATGGGTACTTCCAATATTTTGCTTACACATGAAAGTACCAGAGCGTGTACAAGGGAAAAACAATCTCATATCAACCAATTTTTTTGTGTTCTCTTTCTTTAGGTTCTACCTAGATTCTTCTCCATAAATATTTCCCATTTAGAAAGTAATGACATCAAGGGAAAACTATACCCTTAAACATACTTGGCTTTCATTGTTGCATAATAAGGGAGTCTAAATTGGATGGTTCTCATTAATGAAAGGACAAAAAGTAAGTTGGTCAAGACAATTAGGTCACAGCATTTGACCATTGTGTCTTAACCTTTCCTTTGTCCTTATCTGCTAAAGCTTTGGCCTTAATATGGACAAAGAGCAATTTAAATCTCTTTCCATTCCTATCCTTTTTCTTAGAGCAGCTTCAAATCTAAACCTCTAATAAAGAAAGGGATAATAAAATAGCACAGAAAGTATAATGGGAATTATATTGACTCTCATAGAAGTTTTGTAAGAGAAATACATTCTCTCTCCTCCACTCTGTAATAACATAATCATGGTAAGATTTCTACTTTGCTAGACTCAGGACTATTTGGAAATCTTTAATGAATATAATCAGGCAGTAAGCATTTAAAAATGACAATTTCCTGAAAGCCAGGAAATTATTTGCTTAGTGTAAAATGCAAAAGAGAAAGGAAAAAGGAATAAAAGCTGGTTATATGTATATTTTAAACAGCATAATCCATGTATGATGGAGTTCAGGAGTGCGGGTTGAGAACTATTAGCCTTATCTTTGCATCTTGCAGTATTAACTTGGGCAGGTCACTTAATCTCTTTAGGGCTCACATTTTTTCAATCACAAAATAATGAGAATAGCAAGCATTTACATTGACCATGTGTCTGGCACGTTATAGTCTAAACACTTTATATTTGATCACTTAATTCCTCCAGGAACACTGTAGGGTAGGTACTGTCATATCATTGCAGTTTACTTTACATTGCATAACATTTCAATGAATATTTGAACCCAAGTTTCTTAGACTGGAAATCTGTTAGGAACCACTGTATTTGATTGCCTTCTTATTAGGTCATTATTGTAAGAAGCCAAATATTTCAGTTATTCAAAGGTGAACACATATCTAAACAAATGTAGTAGTAACAAAACTTGATAAGCAAACTGTTTTGTTTTTAAAGGAACTCTGAGAAAGTTCATTTACTATTTTATTTGGTAGGCAAAAGATTTCATACCAGTGGTAGAAGTTCTTTTCTTTATCCCCGTTGCACAGAGGAGAACCCCAGCACACAGAGAGAAGTCCGAGCAGAATACAGGGAGAATTTCACAACTCACCAGGACTGAATTCACTTCTGTGTGTATTGGCTGACAAATACCATGATTCAGATAGGAGAAAGCAAAATAACTTTTACCATATTGCTCTAGGCAGCACAGCTTCTGAGCTCCTGTCAGGTCAGCCACTGGGCGGCATAATTCTTGAGATGGCACTTCGTCCAGATTCATGCTAGGATGCGTGCTGCCTGGTCTTCATCCTTGCCTCTCCCACCCCTTATCCTTTGGCAGACACTTATTGGGCACCTATCGCATCCCAGTCACTGTGCTAGGGACCAGGGCTAAAATGTGACAGACACCAACCATGGCCGCTGCCCTTATGTGGCTGACTGTTCAGTAGGGAGGTACACATTATGGAAATCATCACATAAAATTCTAGGTATACTGAGATTAGTAAAGGAAAGAGAGGTAGGTGGTGACAGGATGGGGGGGTGGGGGGGTCTGGAACAGGAGCCTTGAAGTTTGGGCTTAAGCAGTCAGTTGATTTCTTCCTGTGTCACCACCTTGATGGGACCTGTCTCCCACACAGTAGATAATTTAAGATCGATGAGATGTGCTGAATAGGTTTAAATAAGATAAAAATTTTGATCAAAAAATGTCTTCCTGTGGATTTTCATCAGTGGAATGTGAAATGGAATGATGAATTAGCTTCATGAGGACATTGGTTCAGGTAACTTCCTCTTGCTGCAGACAGACCACTGAGTTTGAGAAATTTATTTAAGATTGTTCTGGGCAAGGGAACAGAATTCCAGGTACAATAGAAAATGTGAATTTTACTTGGGACTCTGTCACCTCATAACTTGTGTGGTCTTTGGTCTTATGGTAAAAAATCTATAGGTCTCTTAAGACAATTAAGAAAAGAGGTATGCATACAGTTCACCCAGTGCCCGGTACATAGTAAATACTGGTTCAATTTAGTTCTCCTTGTAACTAGTGGGTGTGGGAGAAACCACAGTGGGTGAGACACTGTACATACCAGATTTTGATAGACACAGGATGTTTATCCACAAAAAAGGCAGTTTGTGTTACATGTGGGCCAAAGAGAGGCTGTTGGGTTGACTTACTAAATAGGCAGTAAGTGGTGTAGAGGTTCAAGAAGGGAATATTCTAGAGGAGAATAGAGGCATGGTGAAGAAAGAACATAAGTGTGTCTAGTAACAAAGACTGAGTTGTTTGATTTCCTCGAATGCTTGATCTTCATAGGGAGGGTTGAGTGGTAAGCTGGATGGTGATACTGAACAAGGGCCAAAACATTAACCCGGTACCCCAAAGGAAGCTTTCTTTCCTTTCCCAGCCTCCGGAATGGAAGATGAGAAACGACAGGAAAGAAAGCTAGTATTAACTCTTTTCTTGAAATGGAGCTTTGCACTATGTTGGTATCTTAGGAAGAAATTCCTTTCCTTATTTTAAGCTTGAGATTTCATGAGGAGGAATTGTAAGATCAGAGGAGTTGTGTATACTCCCATTATAGAATGTGTGTATCTCACATCTAACTTGAAGCCATTAGCCATTCCTGGCATTCCTTTCTTCTGTCACAGGTTAATTAAACTCATGTGTGGTCAGCACTTACCTTATACAGCAGAGTGTTTAACATTGGGTTTAAGATGATTAGATGAGAAGTAAACCGGTAAGAATTTAAATCGATGACTTTAAGACTCAATTGCTGTAGAATGAAATAATGACTTTCAATCTGTTGAAAATATGAGACCATCTCTGCTCCCTTTCTATACACACAGTGACATATAACCATGGACACAAAGGGACTAGGAAAACCTTGAACATGGGTAACTGCACAAACAGGATTACAAAGCTACACATTGACTGACCAAACAGATTAATGGGCGATGTATATCTGGCTATCTCAAGGTTCGGAAGGTGTACCAGAGCAAGATAATGAAATTGCCTGTCAGGTAATCTGATTTGAGAATTCCAGTCATCTGTGAACTGGTGTGTGGGCTAATAAGCCAAGAGTTTGCCAAGACTCATGATTTTTTAAGCTGCCCTACACTGTACATCTGTCTCTGCAGGATATGTTAGACAAAGTGTCCTGCACAGAGCAAGAGGTGGGGGATGCAGAGGAGGGCCCAAGTGACAGAATGACTAAGGCCCAGCAGCAGACTGAGCTGAACATTTCTCAGTTGTTGAGAACTCAGTAGAGGAATGCCCAACTGCTCTGCAGACGGCACGGTGACCCCAGCACCTCGCGGCTGGCAGAAGCTGCTGTTGCAGAATCGAACAACAAGTGTCCCTTCAAAGGTGTGCGGAGTGTAGGCGTTAGTCTTGACCTTGGCAAATAGTAGCGTTTGGATCTTGGCCAAGATAGCTAATTTTTCTGAGACTCAGTTTTCCTACCTGCAACATGTAGGTAATAGTGCCTAGCTCATGGGTTGTTGGGATTAAAACTCATCTCCCAGGATTTGGCACATGATAATTGGGAGGCATAATCAAAGGATTAAATAAATTGAGGACTCTGTGCCCATCATTGATGTTTTTCTGTGCCTATCAATTAGTTTCTTCCCACTACCTTTTTTTCTGAAATGATTATAATTGTTCCCCTCTCTTCCACTTAATGTTTCTATGAGGATAAATAGAGAAACCTCACAATTACTTACCATTAGTATGTTTTTGTTTTATTAGGATCTTACATGTGTTATGCAAATATTAATTGCTCCCATATCGGTGACATAGAAAAATCGCCAGCAGTAATACTTCTTCTATTTTGGGTACAAGATTCAACTGGAACATCAAAATGGGAGGTTTCTAAAAAAGATGCTCAAAGCTTTAATTATTTTTCTTTCTAATACAAATGAGATGCATGCTTTTAATATACATCTGTTTATATTCTGGAGTAATTAATTTCTCCCTTTTGTATTTTGTTAACCTTGAAATATTTTATAGGAAAAAGACTGGAATGCCTCAATAAATGAGTGGTTATTGTCAGGACCACTTTAAACAGGGCTAACAAATTATAGGGTGACCAGCTGGCTTTCTGGACATCAATTGCAGCTTGGCTTTTCTTTGAAATAAGTCTTTATTCTGCATACAGAATACATTATAAAATTATTCTATCTTTTAAAGGAATTACTTCTGAACTCTTAAATGTTAGTATTTTTCTTTTTTTTTACAAAGTATCAGAAGAGGTATTTTCACATCCCAGGTAAAATAGCAATTAAAAAAAAACCCTGCAAATATGGACAGAAAATACAATAATGTGTGGAATAACCTTGTGGGTGTAGGATTGTTTTTGTTTTTATTAAAAAAGCATTCAATATTTAAAAAAAAAAAAAGCATTCAATGCTTTTTCACGGACTATAAAAAATTACTTCCACAGAATGATTGTAGTGTATATATAATTTAGAAAAAAAGTTAATATTGAGTATACTTCATTTAGTAAAAGGAAAACCATTAAAAAAATCAACTTCTCTGTTATGCATTTAGTGAATTCTATAGAATTCGCTTGGATCTCGAAGAAGATACATTAATGTCGCTAGCAATGGCCACAATGTATAGTGTTCTGCCAGATAATTGCCCTACCACTAGGAGAAGGCAGTGTGTGTTAGGCCAACAAGAACTTCTGTGCAAGTTCAAGGTCTCCTCTGAATGTTGAAACTACTGTACCTTGGGGAGATGTAAAATGGAGATGGTTTCTTCCCTTTAGGGATATAAAATCTAATGGATGAGTTTACGTGCTCTGGGGTTACTATGGACTTGACCTTTTGGGGTAGATGACAGTCATCAAGCTTAGAAAGCAGGAGGCAACAGGGCATTGGTGGAGCAGGCATGCGATCCTTCCTGGCTTCCATCTTTCCCCTTCCTGTGTCAGATCATCTTCTTCCCTGAGGCTACAGCTGGGCCACTGGCAATTGCAGGGCCAGCATTTCATGCTCAGCCCATCCTGGTGCTGGCTGTGCCTGCCCACAGATTAATAAGGTCTCTGGGGAAACCAGGCAGATGGCTTAGGTTTCCGGGTATTTAGTTGAGTTGGATCAGTAGAAATTCTTTTTCTTTCCCCATCACTCCTTCTTTCTTGGAGTATTTATATTGCCTCGTGGTCAGGATTTCCCTTCTGGAGGGAGATTTATATCTAAAACTTAATTCCTTAGAGGAGAGCTGTAATAATAAAACAACTAGTTGCACTTACTTATCCTTTGATACTTTACAAAGTGCCCTCACACACGTTGTCTCTTTTATACCCCAAACTAATTCTCAGAGGGAAATTATTACCACCCTAATGTCATACCTTCTAGAAATTGTTGCCAAAAGCGATAGAGCCAGAAACTGGACCCTGAACTGCTTTTCCAAAACATGGGTTAGTCTTTTTCAATTCTCTGTCTGTAGATAGTTATCTACAATATCTGCACATGGGCAACATCAAAACATACCTTATTAAAAATAGAAACACTGTATGATCCAGTAATTCCACTGCTGTATATTTACCCAAAGAAAGCAAGAACACGAATTTGAAAAGATACCTGCATCCCTATGTTGGTTGCAGCATTATTTACAATAGGCAAGATAGGGAAGCAACCCAAGGGTCCATCCATAAATGAATGGATAAAGAAGATATGGTATATATGTATATGGAATATTACTTGGCCTTAAAAAATAATAAAATCTTGTCACCTGTGACAACATGGATGGACCTAAAGGGTATTATGCTAAATAATATAAGTCAGACAGAGAAAGACAAATACCATGATGTCACTTATAAGTGGAATATAAAAAACAAAACAAATGGGTAAACAAAACCTAGTCTTTTCTGGGTTTAAAAAATCTTTATCACCTTGGCTTTGTAAAATAGAGCTTCATGAAAAGAACTGCATGATAGGGTGAAGCCCATTGATAGGAATGGTTTTTGGACTGATCTAAGTTGAGTTACCAGCATTGTTAACAGTGCTTAGTCCTAACGACACTCTACATGTAGTTTCATCAGTGGAAGAATGGTTAACAGTAAGAATGATTAACATTAGGTCTGGGAGCCAGCACTCTCAGCTGGGTCTATTAATTTTCAGCTTTCTTCTCTCATAAGTTACCCAGCCTTTTTCTGCCTCAATTTCCTCCTCTTCAGTGGAGATGAAAATAGTTCTTCTCTTCTGGGTCACTTAAAGATCAAATGATTTAACACATGCCTAGAACAATGCCTGCCTCATAATCAGCCTTCAGTTAATATTGGCAGTTATTATAATCACTCGTAGTATCATTACTGTAGCTTTCCCCCCCCTTTCATTTTGCTACTATCCTTTTCCATAAAGCTGGTAAGTTAAAACCTCTTGGGCATTTCCCCATTTTTTCCCAGCAGAACTTACCAAAGACCATGAGAACACTAGTCAGTGTTGGAGCCATAGTAAGTGGCCAGGATTGCATATCGCTCTCAGAGCCATAGTAAAAACAGTCATTTTTTTAAAATAGTAGATATATTTGGCAGTATTAAAAAAAAAGTTGAGATCTTAATTTAAAAAATCAATAATAACGGAATAACCCTGTATGGTGGTAGATGATAGCAACTCTTACGATGATGAGCGTTTTGTAATGTGTGCAAATGCTAATCACTATGGTGCACGCTTGAATATAATTTATGTCAACTATACTTGAATTATAAAAAGACATTAAAGAAAGATTGCCCTGAAAGTATACTTATGGCTGAATATGTTGGTCACAGGAGCATAGTGGGGATTCTTTCAGCTTTGTAAAATCCAGCAGGTTTTTCTTTTAAAATTTTCTCAAAGTTTATTTCTCTCACTCTCTCAAAATAAATAGTGAGTGAGAGTGCAGGAAAGGGGCAGAGAGAGAGAGAAAATCCCAAGCAGGCTCTGCAGTGACAGTGAAGAACCCAACATGGGGCTCGATCCCATGAACCTTGAGAACATGAACTGAGTGGAGATTAAGAGTTGGATGCTTAACCGAGTCACCCAGGCTTTTTTTTTTTTTTCACTTAAAAAAATTTTTTATTTCATTTATTTATTTTTTAATTTTTTTTAACGTTTATTTATTTTTGAGACAGAGACAGACAGAGCATGAACGGGGGAGGGGCAGAGAGAGAGGGAGACACAGAATCGGAAGCAGGCTCCAGGCTCTGGGCCATCATCAGCCCAGAGCCTGACGCAGGGCTTGAACTCACGGACCGTGAGATCGTGACCTGAGCTGAAGTCGGACGCTTAACCCACTGAGCCACCCAGGCGCCCCATTTATTTTATTTTTTAAAAATATTTATTTATTTATTTATTTATTATTATTTTTTTTTAATGTTTATTTATTTTTGAGATAGAGACAGCAGAGCATGAATGGGGGAGGGTCAGAGAGAGAGGGAGACACAGAATCCGAAGCAGGCTCCAGGCTGTGAGCTGTCAGCACAGAGCCCGACGCGGGGCTCGAACCCACGAACTGTGAGATCATGACCTGAGCTGAAGTCAGAGGCTCAACTGACTGAGCCACCCAGGTGCCCCTAAAAAAAAATATTTTAATGTTTATTTATTTTTGAGAGAGAGAGAGTGAGAGAGAGAGATACAGAGAGATACAGAGTGCGAGCAGTGGAGGGGCAGAGAGAGGAAGACGCAAAATCCAAAACAGGCTCCAGGCTCCGACCTGTCAGCACAGAGCCTAACACGGGGCTCGAATCCACAAGCTGTGAGATCATGACCCAAGCCAAAGTTGGCCGCCTAACCAACTGAGCCACCACGTGCCCCTAAATGTTATATATTTTTTAAGCTTACATATTTGGTTTGTAGCTCCTTTTCAGAGTTAAAAGATTTATCATGTCTTAGAAGACTTATCAGCACATGTTTTGTTGAAATTAAGGAAATTTTAAAATTTCTTCTGACGGGATAGTAGAGAGAGGGAATGAATCAATACTACAGAAGAGTAAAATGACCTTCATTGCCACTTTGATAATCTTATCTCGTAAGTACCATCTGGTGGAGAATATGGAGATTTGTAGGGACTGGGGAAAGTAGATCAGAAGGAGTCCTTGTCTCTAAATCCAGATGCAGGCGCGTGGTCTCTGCTCCTCCCTGCTGCTGCTGCTCTAAGCGAGATCCACATCAGGCTTCAGTTTCCTTGCTGACCAAAGGGAAACAGTCAAACATATCATGACTATAGAAGACTATAGTGAGAATCAAATGAGTTACACATCAAACTACTTCGAAAATCATAAAGCATTTCAGAGGCGGCAGAGTGTGATGCTTCTGAGCAGCACTTGGCAAACTGCACTTTATGGATTACTTGTGGCAGAGTGTGTGTGTTCCACAAAGCTGCAAGTATTTACTCTGTGGCCCTTCAAAGAAAACAAGAAACAAAACAAACCAAAACAAAAAGCCTGGCAGACTCCTCGTCTAGAGCATGGACTCTAATGCCAGTTGGTCTGGGTTTCAGTCCTATCTGTGCCATCTCCTGCCCCCTTGGACTGGTGAATTAACCTTTTGTATCTCCATCTCTGGAGGTGTAACAATAAGATGGTAGTACCAATGGCATAGGATGGCCAAGACTGTGAAATGAGTTCACTCATATAATTATACACATAATAAAGCTCTTAGGGCCTTGCCTGGCATTTACTAAGTTCTATGTGAGGTTTACATGATACTGTTAAAGTGGTCTGGCTAATGTAAGGTACTGTTGGATTAAATGACACTTTTTATAGGATTCTAATTCTAGAACATCTGATGTTTACATTCTAAAACTTGTAAAATTGCTAAATTGACAGTTACAGAAACTGACCATTTCCTTTCGACCCAGAGGAATACTACCTGGAATACTATAGTATTCTCTCTAGAATGCCCAAATACTGGTATGGCCCAGAAAAGTTCTCAAACTATGGAAGTCACATTGCCAATTACGAATGGCATTTGAGATGGCTTCAGCTGACCCTGGGCTCCCTTATGCTGGTGGACAACTTGCAGTAAAACTGCAAAGTTTGGTATTCTGTTTGGGTCAGCATCTAATAGAATGTATACATTTTATTTCAAAATAAAAATTGCAAAAATTGCAAGTGCCTTATAATTAAGGTGTATCACATGCATTTTATCCTTTAGCTCTCAGAGTAGTACTGCAAGGTATGTGGATTGTTTTCCCCCATTTGAGAAATGAAGGGAGAAATTGAAGCCCAAACAGAAAAGCCAATTTGCCTAAAATGTAGATAAGCACGTATTGACTCTCATCTACAACACCATTAAAGACGAATAAACTCCCATTTCCTATGGTCCTATTCCAACACCGCCTCTTAATACATGAGGAAACTCTGATAGATAGTGTAAATGGTAACCTCTGATTAAGTATCAGTTAATTCAATGGCATTAAAAAACGTTCTGAATTAAGTTTTTAAAATATTTCTATGTTACATTAATGTTTAACATCTATGAGAGTATTGCTGAGAAGAGTTATGTGTAAGGCCCAGCAGTTTTGTGTGCCCACCAGAAATCAGAGCTCATCTAAAAACATCTCTGCATGTAGTGGAACTGTGGGAGAGCACTTGACTGGCACCAAGAGTGATTTTAGAGTATTCTTTGCTAATGTCTTTTCTGCTTGAAGAAGACCTGTAACAAGCAGTCCCCTACTCGAGTGCAGCGTGCCTTCCCAAGAATGTGTCTAAGAGGCAGAAGTCTAAATGCTGGAAGGTAGACATGTTCCTTAGCAGGACTGACTTCCATTTCCAGAGAGCCACAAGTACTAAGCAATCCCTGTTGACATTTGAGAAAGGCATGGTTTCTGCTTGTGTGGGGGCAGCCCTGTGAATGCTGAGAATCGTCACTGTGTATGGGGCCTACAAAAGTGGCTGCTTGCTCCTTATAACTGGAGAGAAGAGGGCCAAGGCTGGTCACACCTTAGTCTGCAAGGCCCACGCCAAGGCAGGGAGTCTACAGGACCAACACTTTCTTTTACACCCATGGGAAACCTGGGACCCATCATGTTTCAGATGACGTCTGAAAAGATCTAAGTGTGCAGAAGACACTAAAAGATTTGGTTGCTCAAAGTAGATGAACACGAAATATGATAGTGTAGGCCCATCTGTTCATGAAAACCTCAATTTACTCCTAGGGACTTGATGCTTATCTGTTACTTTCTGTCTGCTCCAGGAGACTGGAAAGCTGCCTTCTATTAGCTCTGTGAGTTTGGCAATTATGACCATCCACATTCTCACCTGTAAAATGCAGGTAATTCTTGACTTGCTTTGACTTAAAGACTTTGTGAAGATCAAATGAAATAATGTCTGTTTAATCTTAATAGAAGGATTATGACATGTAATTCTCTCCTGATTAGTTACCAGGCAGATGGAGATTGCTAAGGTACCTATATACTTGAAAACCTCAGTCCTTTTGACCACTGTTAATTGTTAGTCAAAAAGAAAATAGGCATTACTGAAACTATCATGTAAACCAAATACCATTTGGGCTTTTTTTTGTTTCTCTAAAAGGTATCAGTATGACTATTTTAGGAAACAGGATTTTTGGCAAGCTTTGAATGATTTTTTTTTTGTTGTTTTTTTTTGTTGCTCTCCTTGAGTATAGAAAAATAGCCAATCTGCAAAAAAGTGTTAGGCACAAGTATGTATGTTTTCCCACTCAGTGTATGAATTCTGTCGTTTTACGTAGCCACTATGGGCTTGGAGATATTTTACCTTGTCTGAAGCAAATTCTCTCAAGGACTTTTTGGCTGGATCTCTACAAAATTCTGCTTTGCACTGTTGAACTTGGTGGAATACTAGTTTTACCACCACAATCCATTAAAGCCAACACACTGTTGAAAGATTGCCTCATATAGACGAGGAAATGGACAGGTGGACTTACATTTTGCACATCTGGTCCTAGAACAAAGGCCTGATTCAACAGATAGTCAGCATCAGTGTCTTTACCTCTGCTACAGACTTCTACTTGCCTCTCACATCAACTATAAATCTCAGCACTGAGTTATTTATGTGACAGTGTCTTGTAGCCCATGGTGTAACAGGAATCAAAGCAAGTATTTCCCAAATAATGAATTTTACCTGGTATCTTTTCAGAAACGTATTCTCCCTACAAAACAAACAAACAAACAAAACAAAAACGGTGGTCTGAAGGTGTATCTGCAACATTTCTTTAGTTTTGGTTGTTGATCTTGTGAAAATACTACTCATCTTCTGCTAAGTCTGAGGCAAAATTGTAGAAAAAAATAGATTTTGATCATTAATGGTGGCATTGTGTATGTGATATCCAATTTTCCCATATAAGTCCAAGTGTGGGAAAAGAAGAGATTGTTTTACAAGTCCATTGTTTCATAAAGTTTATGTTGGTTCTAAACTTCAAAGAATTAAAATGAAAGAAAACATGGCTAGCTTTTTGCCCCAACTAAAATAATGAATTGCATTCTGAGGTTTAAGTTTGACTCTAATTTCAGCTATGCTAGCTATGTTTTCTTGGGTAGGTTAGTTTGCCTCTGTCTTCCTCATTTTCCTGATTGTAAAATCAAACTGTAGAGTGCTTGATTTTTGTGGCTCTGAACTTAGGCAACCATCGCGGAATTTTATGGAGACTGTCTTAGGAACTTGCAGCCTACTACATAAATAATTAACCACTTTCTCTGTAATGGAATGCTGTTTTAGGGTATGATTTTTGTTTGTTTGTTCAAAAAAAAAAAGTGATTCCATCCAAGCCAAAGCACTTACTTTAAGTGGATTCTTTTCAACTATCCTACCAAAATTATATTACCACGAAATTTATAGAGGGGAAAAAAACCCCACAATTACACAGTCACATCTTGTAATCATTCACAATTAGTACACATCATCAGAAAATGCTGGTTTTTTTTTTTATGGCTAAAAATCACAGGCGACTTCATGTGAATATGTAATCCATTTAATCTTTTTTAATGTTCTGCAGCCAATTCAACCAAAAATGTCCTGCCAAGGGTAAACACTAATTCTGTATTTATTTGCACAGCATGCGTTGGTTTCATGCTGTAGGCGTCTATTTCTTTGAACAACATCAATATCTTGCCCTAACATTACAAACTGTAAACGGAAAACCCTTGACCATGGGAGCTTTGTTGTGAGAAGGTTTGGAGGATGCTATGTGACCCATCACACCTGTATCCTGATTCCAGAGGTTTCTGTTTTAGGGGAGGGCCAGTGTCACTCAAGGAAAACTGCAAATCCATCTTGAGCCTCCTTTAGAAAGTCAGATCTCTCACGAAGATGGAATATGAACTTTCAGTTCAGGCATCTCTGAGAAAGTGCCTTGACCAAACAGCCTTCCTCTAGGGCCCTAAAGGAAGCTGTATCTTCTTTGCTTTTTTTTTTTTTTTTTTTTTTTACTGCATTCCAATTTTAAGCCAGGCCAGTATGGTACAGTATGTCCATGATCTATGTGTACAGTAGGAGAATGAAGCCACAGTAAGTAATACAAAAAGCCACTTCTTCTGAGGATTGATTAAAACAATCCACTTGTAGTTGCTTGGTTGGCAGCTTGAGCTTGTCTCTGTGACTTCTTCTCTACCTCTTGCTTCCATCCATCATTGCAGAGAGCATAGAAGGAGTATATATATAGTGCCCTGTGCTTGCTTAGGCCTTAGCAAATATCAATTCATCACCAACTTGACTTTGAAAGGGACCATTCATTGGCATGTTAGAACATTACAATTTACCCAGTGTTCCCTGGTGCCAAAGGAGTCACGTGACCGGATCCGAAAACAAAAAGAATTCCACAATATGTTCTTGGAGTTATTAATAAAAATAACTGCTGGTTGACAGGAAAGGCATCTGGCAGATTTAAGATGCAGCGCCACAGTATTTTGTTTAAAAATAAAAAAAAAAATCTTCCCTACATCAGGGATGACGGTGTGTGTGTGTGAGTGTGTGTGTGTGTGTGTGTGTGTGTGTTATGCACCAGAAAAAATCTCCAACCCTGACAAGCCATTGATGAGGTGTTTTCAGTCTTCACTAGCTTCCTATTTCATTGCTCTGTCATTGAGCCCTTGTAATACTGCAATGAATAAATGTAATCAAAGCAATTGGCTGCCTGAGATCTTTTTTAATGCACTGCTTCGGACGCGGTACATATGCCGTGCAAATAAATACAAAATTAGTGTTCCTGTTGGAAGCGTTTGGTGAGAATGAGTGATTTGTCTTGCTTATGAAAGGTGCATACATTTCCGCTCATAGTTGTTTATCAGCCGGCCTCTTTCTGCTTATGGATTCAGAGATGGAATTCATCATTTGTCAACGCACGAGCAGATGTGCTGGAGACGACCAGATTGATCCGTAAGGATGAGCAGAGCAGCCATGTTAGTGCTAGAGGGCAGCTCCTACAAATTGTTATCTCTGAGACTGTTGCCTACTAGCTCTTTTCTCTACTGTGGGACAAGAAGTAAGGCTGCCTTTCTTACCTAGTGCTACCATGTTTGAAAACATAGCCATTTGGGGAGATCTTAATGAAATGGAAAACCACCTCAGTCTCTCAGTGTAGTTAAATCTCCTGAAAATCCATTTGCCCAAAGGTCCGCTCTCTCTTTCCTGATCAGTAAATACATTATGTTAAATTTGAATTCAAAACAAAACACAAATGTCAGGATTGCAGAAGTGTCCTCTGCTCTGTTTCAAACTGTTACAGACAGAATTTTTTGTCTTAGTTCACGGAAGTCATTTCCACAGGGACAGCATCAGGAGAGACAAGAGACAGTGTTTTACTTGGAGAAAACGAATGGCTTTCCAAAAGTTTGACTTGCTTTCAGTTCATCACAAGGCCTGTTGAAGCTGAGTTGGTTACAGAGCCGTCAAAGGGTCTTCTTGCAACAAAACTTTACGCTTGTGTACTGGTGAAAATTACTGTCTGATGTCAGCAGATTGAAGAGGTGAATACAAGCTGCTGAGGAGCTCCATGTGGCTTTCCAACCGCAGGTTCTTGACCCTGGCCTGGAGTAATTAACCATCTAGGAGCCACATAGTCCGCCAAGGGCATCTGGGGGAGAAAATGCATCTTCATTCTTGATGAATGCATGCAAGTGTAGAAGCAGAGCTGGTTTACCCCTGAGACGGGGTTAGGACTGACGTGCCAAAACCCAGGTGGAGCCAAAATGTTATCACTGTGCTTCTGTGGATTCTGTTTCGCTCCCTCAGTCTGTCCCTGAATATTTGCCTTCAGGTGATTTCTTTTTAATCAGATTGGTAGAAAAACAATTTCATACTCAATATACCCAACGTATAAGACCATCGGAAATACTGCATGTGTTTTTGAAAATGTGGCCCGTAGCCCTGGACGCAGCTGGCTTACAACCGATGTTACTGAACCAACACTAAGGCCTTCGGCCAAGCCCTGATACCGTGACAGGCAAGCAATGTTTGTGAAAGATGGGGCTTTGATGAATTAAGGAAAGTAAAGGATTCAGTGTGTGACTTTTACTTCCTCTGTTAGTGGAGACCTGGGCAGGGCTTCAGTAGGGAGAGAAGAAAACATGTGTTTTCACTTGTCATTCACCGTTTAGAAGTTGTCAGTTATGCTTGTCATTAGTGATATTTTTACAAGTCACATGGCTTCAAAGACCACATCAAGGATGGAGAGGTGGACGGTAATACCTAAAATGATGGGTAGACATTTTGTGAATTGAAGAACAATCAGATGGTAATAGTCTTTTAGGGTTTATCACGTAACTGAAAAAGTTCGTCAGTTTTGTTTTCGTTTTTGTTTTTTTTTTTTACCATAGATTTATTTAGCAGTTAAAATGTGCCATGTGTTGTGCTAAGCATTGGAGGTAAGCTGTGAAAAAGGCACTCTCTGCTCTCAAGACCTTCAGGCCACATGGCAAATAGATTAATAACTCTGGTACTCGGGGAGCGCTGTAACAGGAATGTTCCAAGAGTGCTGAGGAGGGAATGGTTGATTCTGTGGGACCAGCCCCTGCTCTTATCCTTTCTCATTGTTGGTGTAGGCTCGGAAGATCATTTTTAGAGCTTATAAGGATTTATTACTTGCTTTTTCCAATTGCTGCTTTTATGTGATTGGAAGTTCAGAGATGCATCTTCACTCACACACAGCACACAACCACTAAGAGCCAACTTGCTCCAGGGGTCTGATACCCCTCAGAGGTCACCCCTAGCAGAACCATCCTTGTTCTGCTCAGTTCTGTCAGGGACTCAGGGACATCATGGACACAAAGTGACGGCTCTCAGATGCTCTGTGCAGGGCCCTCAAAGAGATTTTTCAAAACCCACTGTGGGGCTGAGCCCCAGCATGTATTTGGGTGTTTTATTCAGCAAATGCTGCATCTCTGCCATCGAGCTGTCATTGAAACTGTCTGATTGAACACCAGCAAGTGCTCTCTAGGAGGGAGATCCTTATTGCCCATTTTCTCTGTTTCCTAAATGATCTTAATTGCTTGGGTAAAGAGGCATCCATTCTAAATCTCCCTCCCACCAGGACGGATTCACACAGTAACAAGGTTTAGATTACCCCAATGTCAGGACCCCCACAGTTATAATGGGCTTCCCTCCAGGGCCCACCTGACAGGCTTCTTCTCTCGCAAATACCTGTACTGCCCGGAACTCAGAGCCTCTTGGACTGTACCCTGATTTCCTGCCCCCTTTGGGGAGCGACCCAGAGCCAGTCGCTGTGCCTTTGACTTTTTTGTTGTATTTTTCAGAAGGAATGGGATATTTACATGGTAAGCATTTTTAACCTCCTTTTAACGACCTATTAAACATTGAAATATATAACTGACAGCCTCACCAAAGATAATATTTAGGATATGATACTTATAGCTGTAGTTTATGATTTGGCTTCATGGCTTCTGAAAAGTTGGAAATCATAAGGGAAAAAACAATTATACTCTGGAGTGTTCACCACTTTGTTACGCTCCCTGAATTCTGTGTTCTTCATCTCTTTGAGTCTATCATATTCCCAGATGATGTCCTCAGAAAATTTTGTGCACGTTCTCTATAAAAGTTTATTTAATCGTTAAGTAAATGTAAAAAAGCCAAATTAAAAAGAACACTGAAAATAAAACGTTTGAGTTACTTGCCCCTGCCAGGATGTTCTTTGTGTGAATTTCTAGGTAAGAAAAATAACTTCCCCCTCATTTCCATCAAGCCATGAGAAAGAGTTAGGGGTAGAATAGCATTGTCATATTTGAAAAAGGAGATGATTGACAGTGTCACTTAAATTCAAATGTCTCCTTAAAATAAATGTAAAAGGGCCTTTGAAGAAGTTGCTTTGAAAACCTCTTTTTTTTTTCCCTTCTTTTAACTTGGAGTCCTCAACTTCTTTTCCCTTCTACTTTGTTCTTTGAGACTGAGAGGTAAAGGTGGCTCTTAGCAGAGGAGAGGCTCCAGGAATGTATCTCACATGTGTCAGAAATTGTGGAACTGTTGCTGGGGAGCCCTGGCCAGGAAGGGCTTAGGGCTGACCTGTGGGTGTTTCCTGCCACCCTCTTCCATTTCTTGGGAGCACAGGCTTGGGGGTGCTACCACACCGTGTAGCAATAGTGTGAAATAAATAAGTGGGCCTGGTCTTAGGTCACTGCTTCTGTTCTCACTTGTGACCATCATCCATCTGCTGTCTGAGCATTTGCAGCCTAGCAGTTCAGGATAGAAACAGTGAAGTCTTGAATGTGCTACCTGTTAGGTTATGAGGCAAACAGGTTTACTTCCTCTTAGGTGATTAAAAATACTTCCAAGAACTGAACTACTATGTATTGCAAATGTTTAGAAGTGCATTCATTAGCCTGGATGCTGGGAAAGCTGATAGGCATCTCTCTAAATACCAACTAGAGTTTCTGGATACTTGGTGTCGTAACATGCCATGAGGCATGAGTGAGGCCAGCTGATAACCGGGTGAAGCGCTTTTTTTCCTCCTTCTGGTACACCCATTAGTCATATTTGCCAACAGAAAAGGTGAGGCCCTCTGTGTCTCCCACACCCCCACCCCTGCTTTTGCACAAACACAGATATAAAAAGTAAAGCAAGGTGGGTAGTTTATGAGCAGCCTGAATGCAAGCAGCAAATTCTGTTTGTTGTACTTGAAAACCAGAGTTCATCATTTCTATTTTCAAAGGACAGACCCTCAGTAACCATGTTCTCTCATTGCCGTCTTTACTAATTTGCTATCAGCTGTACTTGTCCCTTCCACCAGAAGTTTCTTGCTGTGCCACTAAGGACTAGAGAGAATGCAGCTCTTTTCAGAGTTCACTTGACATTCTTTTTGGTAGTTAGCTTTCTGTAAGGTTCTGAGAGTTGGGGGTTCTCGTTTCTGGTTCAAGACTGTAACTTTTTATAAGTAATTTTAGGATATTAAAAACTTTTAAGTTAGGCAACATTTAAGAAGACTTGGTGTGTTGGTGTATTTTTTTTCCCCTTAAAATGTGGTCACCATTGTGTGCCCAGATCCTTGAGCATACGGGAAATTGAAGGCTTGGGTGGAATCAGATTTTCACAGGATGTTAGTGTGTTTTTGGAAAGTTAATTTTTCTGGAAGAATTTCCAGTGTTAAATTTTTTTCCTATCTCATCTGCTTGAGAACATGTGACTTAGAAGGATGCTCACTCTATCCTATAACAACAGCAATTAAAAAAAAAAGGATGATGTGTCTACCAAATGTTCGTAATACAAAAATAATTTGGATGTCTGCAGATACCAATAGAATAGAAAGAATGATTCGAACGTTAGTTGACCTGTTTGTTTGTCTAGGTCAACCATGAAAATTCCCCATGTGTAATTCAGTCAAGTTCCCGAAGAACATCTCTTATTTTTTTTCTTATTCACTGTTCAAGTACAAAATCTATAGAGTTGGCTTCTGGCTCCTTAGAAAATTTTTTTCCTCTTTACAGTTTTGGGCTTGAGGTTGAGGTTTCCTGCCTCTGTGTGTGTGTGTGTGTGTGTGTGTGTGTGTGTGTGTGTGTGTATTGTGAGACATAATGATATAGGCCTCTCTATACCATGTATAACCAATGCCAGTTTCACGTCAATGTTGTATTAGTGAGAGAAAATTGACCATATCAACTCTATCCCATGTTTGTTATTACTTCATAAATAGTTCATGGAGTAGCTTTGTGGTAACTTTTGTTGCTACTTTTGGAGTTGAAGACTCTTAAATACATTTTTCTGAGCATGATGTTTATCATTTGTAACCTATTTGTAAGGTTCTAATGAGTTACAAGTAAAATAAAAATTCATACATTATTGTTGGTTGTGCTTTGGTACATTAACATTCAATATTTTCTGTCTATCATGAAAACTTTGATTTTGTTGTTCTTTCTATATAGTTGTGATCATGTTGGGAACATAATTCTGTCTTAATTTTTCTCCATACTATAATTATATGTGTCATTAAAATATTTATGTAAAAGTTTTTTTCTTGATTAAAACTTATAAACAACTATTTTTCCATATTGTATTCATTTCCTTAGGACAGATTCCTGGAATTGGACTTTTCTTGGTCAAAATCTATGAACACTTGAAGATTTTGAGTGTATATTGCCTAATTGCTTTTAATAAATCTTACACATTTATAGTCCTAAAGCATCTGAAAGTACTGAATGATGTTTTCATCAGCTTTAATAATTTGTAGCAAAAGTGACTTTCCATATCTTTGATTACCTCACTAAAGAAGAGGATTTTCATGTGTTTTTTACATTTGCATTATTTCTTCAGTCTGCTCATATTCTTTGCAGTGATGTTTTCATAAACTTAGGGCAAAAAGGTTGTGGCCAATCAACTTCTTTGAGTGACATCATTTCATTTCAATAAGCCTTTTTTTCCTTTTTTAATAGGTGAAGGAATAAACAGGATTTTTTTTTATAGTAGTAGACTTACATAAATGGGTTTTGTCACACATTCTCAATCTGGTTTTAGATGATATATCAGAATGACTACTTTGTGTTTCTTTTGTCTTGACCGTGTATTTTCATTACAAGTATAATTATGTATGTTTGTAAAACGTAAAGAGTAGCACGCCCTTTGTGTTTTTCTTGTCTGCTTTTTTACTCTTGCCTCCGCCCCCAACTCTCCTCTAGGATAGATCTTCTCCTCCCTTGGGTCCATCTGTCTGGTCATCTGTCTAAGGATTTAGCATTCTCTCACCCTCTTGGAATCATCCATGGCTAAAGAAAAGCTGATGAGCATTTCTGCCTGAAAGGCAGACTTAGCTTCTTAACAATCTCTATGTGTAGCCTGCAGCAAGAAGCCATTGGCTAAGGTGTGATTTCAAAGGCCACATCCAGAAGTCTGTTCTGACCTCGAGCTCTGGCATTAATGCTTCTTTCAGGGATACCCGTCCCCCCTGTCTCTTTTAACCAGAGTTTTCCTCCAGTGGTATGTGGACTGGTTTGAATCCTTTTAAGAGCTTTCAGAGTCTGGTGTTTTCCTCCTTCCCCCTTTAAATCTCACTTTCTTTCCAGACACTGCCTCCACACCTGTGGTGGTCATGGATTAAGTACATTACCAGCAACCAGGCCAAGTTTAGTGTTTTCCATTGCTCTCCCTTCTCTCGTGTTCAGAGAAGCAGGGGATCCCTTGTGGTTACAGAACTAGGAGTAGCTCTTCACATTGCACTCCCTTTCAAACTGGTATGGTTCTTCTTAACACTATAAATTAAATTAGCACATGTGGCCCTAAAACAGCCGAGGCATGGAAGACATGATCATCTTTCTGGGAAAATGATCAGGGCCACATTCAAAGAACCCAGTGTCTCCCAGGCAGCTCCGAAAGACATGTATGTCGGTGTGTCATGACCTTTCTGGGCACGAATGGGACTTTAAAGATTGCCTTTTCAGTAGTGTACCCAGTGTACATGCAGTATATTACAGCTTAAAAGTTGTGAAGGTTGTGGCACTGGATTTTGTTCCGATGTGTGCACTTGTCAATTATATAAACCAGAAATGCAGAAACCATATCAAAGCAAGGCAGCCTTAACAAAGGAGAGAAATTGAGTGTCTCAAAGGAACTACTACATAGGAAGGTATACATTGTTGCACCAGTCCCTTACACCCAGACTCAGACGTTCAACGATGTCACTGCAGCTGAGTCGGGACTGATGGAATATAAAATTATGAGTAAAACGTAAAGTAACTATTTAATTTCTTGAGCCTTCTATTACTGCTCTTCATTCCTGGTAAGTTTGTAACTCCTGCCTTACACAGTTCCTACACCAAGTAGACCCTGTGCAGTGTGTCAGATGAGTTTACTGAATACATGTTACTCATGTGATACTTTACACTGTTGGCTTGTGCTGCTAACTGGCCAGGACTACCATCCCAGCATCCAGCATATCTAAATCCCATCTTCTGTATGGTGGCTGCACTTATCCTCCGGCCATTCTTTTTATTTATTTTTTTAATGTTTATTTATTTTTGAGAGAGAGAGAAACAGAGAGAGAGAGAGAGAGAGACAAAATCTGAAGCAGGCTCCAGGCTCTGAGCTGTCAGCACAGAGCCTGACACGGGGCTTGAACCCATGAACTGTGAGATCATGACCTGACCCGAAGTTGGATGCTTAACTGACTGAGCCACCCAGGAGCCCCACTGCTCCAGCCATTCTTAAGTTCCTTATTCACATGATGCTTAATTTGAGCATCTACATTTTTGTGTCTGTACTTAACAAGAGTGTAAACTGGTAGAAAATAAAAACTATACTTTGTACTTCTCAGAACACAAGCATATTACCTGGCACACAGTAGAGGTTCACCAAATACCTCAATGATGAATTTATTATTATTTTTTTTTAAGAAAGTGGTTTTGAATGGATAACTCTGAGAGAAGAATCCAGGTGCTCCCTATAGTCAGTGAATTTGGCTGTAGTGGTGAAATTTTCTTGGCTTTAAATCATATACTAAGTGAAAATTGGTGATGCATACTTTGTGGAATTACTTTTATTGGGAACTTTCAAAATTGACTATAATGAGACACATTATCCTAAAGAGCTTCTGCCTCCCCTCTTCCTGCTTATTTAACTTGATCCATCCTTTTAAGACTCAGCCCAGGGTTCACCTTTTTTTAAAAAAAGCCTTCCCCATCTTTCTAATCTCAATCTGCTCCTTCTTTGGGGTGCTAGAGAACAGCTGACCTTCCATCATTTATTTAGTGTTTGCAAATACTGCAGTGCATTATATTCCAATCATTTTATCTGGCTTCCTTCCATAACTAGATTGCAGCCTCCTTTGAGGTCTCAGGACCCTAGTTTAATCCTTTTGCATACAACCCAGTAATTAGCATGATGTTTGTCCCTGGATTTAGGAAAAGCATTTAGAAACTTCGTTTACATTCTCTGTTACCTATAACTGTGTGAACTGAACGAATGACTCTACCTCTCTGAACCTAAGCTTTGTCATTAGTAAAGTAATTATAGTCTCTCACAAAATTATCATGAATATTAAATAAGATTACAGATGGGGAAATGTTTCAAAATTGTAAACCAATACATCAAGGGAAAAAAAAACGTTGTTGTCATTTGTTAAATTAAAACAAAACAAAACAAAAAACCGATTCTTATCCCACTGAATGAATATAAGTTCCTTGAGGGAACATTCTATGTTCTCTGTATCCCGAAACTGAGAATCATTGCCTGGAACATAATGCTGGAAAGTAGATTTGTTTTGTTTTGGGGGGGGGGGGTGACATATTGGTAGGCTGATGGAAAGATTTTGGAGCTTCTGTTTTTCCTATTTTTCATAAATACTTTCTGACTTAAGAATTTGGACATGTCTGTCTTCATTTCAAGGTTGGTATGTGGACTGTCTGTTAGAAAAAATAGATCATAAACAGTGTCCTAGGTGTGCTTGGAATAAGTTTTTAAAATACAGAATAATTTTTATTAACAATATACATGACCACAAGCAATATAACAATGTAGTTGAGTGGCTTGTGGTAGGAAATGAAGGAAAAGGTTTAAAAGAAGTTATAACTCTTTGTCAGTTATTTTCTACCCTAGTTACATATTACAATCACCTGAGTTGCCCAAATTTCAGCTACTTGGTCTTTACCCTGATTAAATGAGGATTTCTTTTCTGCATAGAGAGTCAGCCGATTGTTGGTGTAGGTGCACAGAATGAAATGAGCAGGTTATTTGAAGATTTCCATGCGTTGTCATTTGATGTCTTACTATTAAAATATCTGCTTTTCTGGCAGTATGGATATTGCAAAGGAATCAAGAGGGGGAGTGGAACAACTATATGGTGTCCTGTGAGTCTAGAATTTCAGTGAATACTCGTTCATATAAGGTCATTTTGTGCTCAGTGTGCAGACTTGCTCAAGCAGTGGTCGGTTGACGCTATTGATGAGGGTTAGGTTAGTGAGTAGAGCAATGTGGAAAATGCTAAGGAGTCAGAGGAGAAGATGGGGTGCAGTGTGCCTTGAAAGAGCAAAGAAAGGCTTCAGAGGATGAAATAGGAACTTCGCAGGTAGATAAGACATTGGGTGAGGAATTGTGGCTGTTGGCAAAACAAGCAATGTTGGTAGCATTTCTTCTGGACTTTACACATAGTAGTTGTTGCGTAAATATTAATTGTGAGTAATGGTAATAATCTTTGTGATGAAAATTGTTAACGCTTTAGTCCAAAAAAATCTCACAAGAGATAACTGTCATTGAGTAAGAGAATGGACCAGACACTATGCATATTCTTCGCATATGACACATTTTCTTTGCGTATGACTTTTCCAAATCTGGAAGTTTGGTTTTTTAGCTAGTAAAAGTTATTTGTGCTGCTATAAGAGAACTTGGTATTTCAGCCTAAATTTAAGAAGGTCAGGTTTCTCTTTTCTTATTTTATTCTTGACTCCATTTATTCTGTATTGTTCCTTGAGATCCTCACAGTCTTAGTAAGGGTACACAGTCAGGCTCTTATATTGTAAGACAGTGACATTAAAGTTGTTCAGTATTATTTATCATCTGATACTATTGGTAAATTAGTTTGTTTTTAAACTCTACATGGTGTTGTTTGTTTGTTAGGTGGGGGCCATTAGGCCTCCAGTCTCTTTTCTCCTGTATCTCCATGTAGTCATTGTATACCTGGTACATATGAGGTTATTTTTTATTTCTAAGTCTGCGGTCCTCTATCTAGCTACCCACCCACCCCTATTGAATGTCACTGTGCTGTTAGCTCCTCTCCTGGACAATACAGATTATTATCCGCTATTTATACCCTAGGTATGAGAGAGAGCTAAATAAAATGGATTGTAATATTTTTCCCCTTTTTCTCAGAAAAGCATACATGTAGGAGGGTATATATATATTTTTTTCAGAAAACATAGAAAGTAATTTTTACAAAAAAAATGGAATATTTTCCTTAGTGACAAACTTGCATTATATGTTTATTTTTCATGAAAGAAACTCAAATTTTCTATAATCAGGCTCCCTTTGAAGCTATACGGCTCTACTTTCTATCAATTTTGTTTTCCTTCAGAACATCATTTGGTTGGTAAGTTTCCTAGTGTCCTGTTTAGCTGTCAGATTTTGATAAGCTTTCTGGGGAGCTCACATACACTGTTCATGTCACCCCAATTCAGTGCTGTTTTCCTTATCTACGGTCTACCAGAAGTAACTTGGGGTTAAGGTTTGGCACTTCCTCCTGGTGTTTTGGCTTTGGCACTGCAAACCTATCACAAAGCTGATATAACATGTATACAAACAGCTAGAGACATTAGTAGAATCTTGTCAGCTACAAAGCAGGAAAGCCTCTAAAACGTGAGAAGGAGAAAATTGTGCAGAGTGTATTTATGATAGCATGCTTGAGTCCATCAGTGAAACCACAACTGGTATCATGTATTAAAAAATGAACCAGATTTAGATTTTTTATCATCGTTTGCTTTCCAACACTAGCTGTAAAATTAATTAATAGCTCATGCAGTTTGCATGTGTTGAACTCTCTTAGCTCATGTGCTTACATGGAAACACTCACCCACATACACAGAAGGAAAGAGGCCTCCAGTAATGTTCCTTACATAAGAGAGATGGTATCAGACCGCTTAGAGTTTATGTATCCTCAAACTCTATTTATGGGGAAAGTCAAGATCTTGAAGTATTTGCTGCTCCCAGGTTTAATTGGCTTTATCTGCTGTTATCATAACAACCTTATCTCTGCAGACAGTTGCATGGATAATATTTGGAGATCAGAATTCAAGCCCAGACACACAGTGTCATCTAGCAATTAAATGTTATTTGATAGTTCTCTGTGTGGCTCAGGTGTTGGGGAGCTCCTGCCTCGGGTTGACAGTCTTTATAGCATCATAAAATGGTTCTCAGGGGAAATCCGGATATGGAAAGCTTTCCGAATAGAAATGGCTAGAAAAGCCAGGGTGAAGTGTGGTTCAGGCTCTTGTGGTGGTTCCAGTCATTGACTGTTGCCTAATGACTCTGCAGTTCAGGTTTGAGAGATGTTTAATTATTTCTGTTATTGCATTTTGGTGAAAGGATAAAGAAGCTGTCTAGCTCCTTGACACGGATACTGATGTGTATTTTGGGGGAGTCCATTAAGTGGATCAACTTTGCTCTCCACATGCCCAATTTAATCCCTTGTATGAGAACTACATAAAACATACTCTATATGGGAGAATTCTTGATGGATGTTTAACTGCATAGATCTAATTAGATGCAGAGCAAGACTTTCCCCCAAATGATTAACTGGCAAGATTAGGTAGACCTTCCTTTGTTTTGTTGGGATTTGGGCTTTCCTCCTGTAATATTCCTTTTTATCTCTTAAAATGAGATTCTGAAAGAAGGAATGGAGGCAAAGCAAGCACTTGACACAGCTAAGGTTTGAAGAGCATTATAGTTATTCTTTTGGGCTTTTCCAGGAGTGGATTACCTGTTTAACTTCCTGTGGCCTGTATGGGGGAGATAGGGAGAAGCCCGAGTCAGGCTTCTCTGTAGGTGAAGCACTAAAGTGTTTTGCTCATTATATGTTTTAATTGCTCAGTGGTGCCTGGAATGTAGATTAACTCTCTAACACCTGAGAAAAGAGTCCCCCTTCATAGGGAGAGCAGTGAAGATGAGAGAAAATAGGATGACAAATGAGATGGCTAAGTGGAGCCCTGATCAATAGAGAGTGCTGTCCATTTGGGTAATGGACATCCCTGTCATCTCAGCTGTTAAAGAATTCAGCAGAGATGAGTCCCCAAAGGTCTGCAAAGTATAAGGCATCCAATACAGGAAACATTACCACCTCCCTTCCCCAACCCCAATAAATAAAAAGGTGCATCTCAGGAGCTCACTCTTTAGCTGCAGTAAGCTGTCATGCATAGAATTTATTGTACTCCATTTTCAAAAATCTGTGCACAAAGCAGAAAGACAACCTGGAGACTGAGGGGGGTGGGGGTGGGGATGGTCTTTGTTTCCTCCAGACCTTAACAGTGGTGTGAACACCTTAGGTAATCTTGTGTGTGGCAAGGAGAAAAGTCCTCTGCTTTAAAATTATGAGGTTGTTCAAATTGCTCTTTTAAAATGTTCTCCCCTCCACCTGGCAATTTAAAGCCAGCATATTTGGCAACCAGGAAGCTTGACGAATTGCTTTTGTCAGACAGCCATATGGCAGATGGGGTGGAGGTCACTGTGGTGCCCAGCCTTCCTCACTCAGATTAGTGCCATTCGTCCACACGTCCAATTCTGACAGAGGAGCGTTCATGGTTTTTCCTTTCTAAATAACTTCAATATGGTCAATCTCTACTTCTTAGAAGCTCCATGCTTCTTCTATCCCATGTTACATCGTGGAGGCCGGATGGAGGCTATTTCTTCATCTGTCTTGCCGCTACTCATTTAACCCAGCTAGTTCCCAAAGGGATTGCTGTAACCATGGCGGCCAGACTTCCTGCTGGAATGTGCATGTGAGGATTTCCGGGCGGTTGTGAAGAGGAGTGCCGTTTCACTGGGCAGTCAGGTGTGGGTCATTAATTTTCAGTGCTGTTGTTTAACTATTAATGAGGTCATGGCCCCAGGGCAAGACTGACTTTACCTATCAGATGTCTCCCATCTCCCAGCAGGCCATTCACCTTTAGTCAGAGCTCTCCACTAATAATTGTCCCGGGCAGCGTTCACACGCCATTGCCTCATCTCTTAACCTCAGCTTCTTCTAGATAAGAAATAATTCCTCCTGCCCATCTCCCCAGTCATCCGTCTTCAGTAGGGCCCATAAAACAAAGCCGTTCCCATTTTCCATTAACCTCTATGTCCTGAAACTTAGAGGCGTATATACTTTCTCTTCTTCCTCAGCAAGAGGCATCTATTAGCCATCATTTTCAGGAGGCCTTAAATTATGCAGAAAAAGCAGGCCTCACCCTCGTTGACCTAGCCACCTACCTTACCTTTTATTTCTCTCCTATTTACCATTAGAGTTGATAATTTGTAGAACTCAGTAAAGTAATTCACAACTGTCAGCATCTTTATTATATTGCAGCCAGCAGCAGAAATAGTAACCTGAAGGGATATCTACTAAATCAAGATTTCTGTAGCATAAGCAGTGTAAATGAATTCCTGCACATTACATTATTATTTTTATAATGTCTTTATTAAAAAGGAAAGGAGAGGATGCCTATTTAGAACAAGTACAGCGCCTCTAAAGACTAATAGAAGCTTAGGGTTGGGGGGGAAGGGAAAAAAAAAAGGCACATTAAATGTCCTGAGCTCCAGCTCCTGCCCGTTTGGAATTGCTTCCATGTCCTCAGCAGGTCAGCAGTTGGCCTCTACTTGGCCGTGATCTCACCAGCAGCCAAGGGGGTAATTCCTCCTGCTGCTTCATCCTCCTCTTGTTCTCTAAAGCACCAATGAAAGCGATCTATTCTATACACAGCCCTTCAGGTATTAGAGAGTAGGCATCGTGTTTCCTCACATAGTCTCCTTCCAACCTAAACATTTCCATTTTTTTCAGCCATTCCTCATCGATCATGCTACCTGCAGACCCACCATCCTGTCTGCCCCTTTTATTTGTCAGTAGAGGTTTACAAAGGGGTGTCACAAGCCCTGCAGCAGTATGTGACCTGGCTGTGTAAAGGTGAAGGTGTCAGTCGCGACTCTTGACTCAGACTCTAGGATTTAGGGCACAGCCCTGTCTCTCTGGTTCATGGTGAGCTTGCAGTTAACCAAAATCCCGCAGGCTAATTCATATGAACTTGACTTAAGGTAGAGACTCCCCTCCCTTTTAGCTCTTAGGTAGTTGACTTTTGTGAATCTGAATGAAGGATTATTTTTTTTTTAAAGGTCTTTATCAAAGAGCATCTTGTCTAATTACAAATTTGTTCTCTTTTATAGCTTTGATTTATAGGCAGATTTAATTTAAAAAATCTCTTCAGAAAGTGATGCAACTGTACTAGTAAAATATACAAATAAGGCAAAAGGAAAGTCTTTACCTGAGAGTCCATGCACAGCTCCTGGTAAAGCACCACCAGGGCCAGCTGCTTTTTATCAGTGCATCCTGTGTGCCAGTCCTAGTGTGGAACAGTATAACACATTATTTCTCATCCTTAAAACAAAAGTGCAAGGCGGATATTGTTGTTTCCCCCTTTACAGGTGTGGGAACCAGCCTGAGAGATTAAGTGACTTAAATGAGATTATGACTCTAGAAAGGGGCATGAACAGGATTTGAGCCCAGATCTCTCTGTCTCTCTTGTCATTCTGCCTTGGTGTCAGTGTTAAAATGTGTGCATTAATTTGCTTTTTAAGATAAACTCCCATATTCCTCACTGTTTGACGTAGGCCCTTCAAAACCACAGCAGGTCAATGGAAAGGAGACCAAGAACAAAAGATTCCTGTACTAGAAATAATTTTACGTCACATATTTTCTGTGGTAGTTATTCAGACGTTTTACAAAGGCTTTGGTTCTCTTACCTTCCCACATATGGTTGAATTGCACCCCCTAAACCACTTGAAATTTGGTGTGACTATGTTCCATTCAGTTCTGTTATAAAAAAAAAACTACTGCCCACCGATAGGTCATGATACACAGTTTGAAAAGCCTAGAACATACCTCATCCATCCATCTATAACAATTTATTGTATATGATAATGTAATCCCTTTAAACCTAAATCTGTGTATATAACAAAAATACTAAATTTCCTTGGCAATATTTTTGACCATGGCAGCATCGCTGAGAGAAATGCTAAACACTCAATTTTCAAATGGTTTTTATTGTTGTATTTAGGAAGAATATTCCAGCTGTGAGAAGATGGAGAGAGAAAATTAATGAACTATTAATGCAACCAGGGATAGAAGTGCATGGAAGTTAACTAGAGGGTTTCTTAGTTTTGAGACCATCACTTTAGATTTGTATTACAGGGGTGCCTGGGTGCCTCAGTTGGTTAAGCATCCGACTTCGGCTCAGGACATGGTCTCACAGCTCGTGGGTTTGAGCCCCACATTGGGCTCTGTGCTGACAGCTCAGAGCATGGAGCCTGCTTTGGATTCTGTGTTTCCCTCTCTCTCTGCCCCTCACCCACTCATGTTCTGTTTCTGTCTCTCTCAAAAATAAATAAACATTAAAAAAAAATAGACTTGTATTACATCCCTAATACTGCCATAGTTGGAGTGCTCAAGCAAGTTTCATGTTTCCATTTTTATTAAATTCTGAGTTTTGCCTTTTTTTTTTTTAAGATGGACTTTGAAGAGCACTTAGGAGATCCTCTGAGTAAATTAAATTGATGTTGATTGCTATAGCAATAAAACAAAAACAAAAACAAACAAGCCTCCCAAATTGTTTCCTAATCATGTGTAAGCTGTGTGTCTCTAGCTCAGTAAAGCCATTGTTATTCTTCTCTTAATAACTAACATCCCACAGAATAAGTCTTAAAGGACCAGAGGTCCTCTTGCTGGCTTAGTTTCAACATTGAGGTCTGTAAGTGAGGAAAGATGTTTTCCTGTGTCATCCCAGTCAGTTGCCACATCAGCCCTGTGGGGTGAGCAGGGTGGGTACTTCCCACCTTATAGATGACTAAGCTGACAATTCCCTCTGGCCTTTCTGTAAATCACCAGCTCTGTGTCAATTTAGAGATGAGACTCTGTGTTAACAAGAGGGACAACACGGCTTCCTCTGGTCCATCCACCAGGCTTTGTTTCCTGAAAGTCACTTTATTTCCTTGTTTCTGAAATAACATCTGCGGAGACTGTTGTGAACAACATTTACTTTATGGCGTGGAAACTGTAGAATCTTTCATGTTCTGTGGTAGAGGAGAAGACTGGGAATCCTACTTGGCTGCCTGATGGGGCCATTGTCAGTTCTTACCTGACCTTTCTTATATCCTGCACAGTGCTCCATCTTAATTTTCACATCTGGTAAATGAAGTGATTATGAAAACTCCCCACGCACCACAAATGGTGGTTGTCCCTCTGAAATAAGATCATGTACTTGAGAATACCCCAAAAAGGTAAATTAATTTTATCAATATAGTGGTATTGAAATTATTATTTTCCCTCCTTCCATTCTCCTACCACACACACACATCTAGAAGAATCTTAGTCTTTTTAGAAGAAAATTAAGTTTATCTCAATAACCATAAGAACATGAAATGTTTGGTTTTTCTAGTTCTTAAACAAAAATGTAAGGCTGTACTTTTAGGCCAGAAACTTGGAGGGGCGGGGGGAAGGGCACAAATAATTTTTCCCCACACAAAAGCATCTTCTCCTGGTTTACACAGAAGAAGATAAAATGGAAAGTGGGTATTTCCTAGTTAGTTCAGTTGTTTATTCTATATCCACAATGTAACTACATGCGGTACCTATATTCATTATATTGAAAGAATAGCATAGGTAGTCTCTTCCTTACTACTTTAAACTACTTGTCATAAGTTGTAGACTTTTCTAAAGGCTTGACATGTTTTCTTGTCACTCTAAGCTATTATACTACTATAATTGAAGAAACTAGAATTGTACTTAGAGTTTCTCCTCATACTCCTCTTTGTACCAGAACACCTTATGATTTAGGAGTTTGCAAGCATCCCTGATCATTTTGGGATCACTTGCTACTCCACTGATTTAGTTGTTAGGATAAAATAATGTACTTTCACATTCAGAAGTAAATCCTGTTCTATTATTCTCTATGCACTTTTCACTTGGGGAACTATTTAATCAGAGAATCTATTTATAATCCATGACTGACGATAAAAGCACACATAAAGATGATTTCTAGAAAGGCAGAACTCCTGGAGCTTCCGCCTTCTGGAATACTGCAGAGCAACCCATGACAGAGGGTGTCCATGTTGAGATCCAGCCAAGTCTGGGCTGTTGGCTTTGTCCTGTCAGAGTGAGCAAAAATCCCGTGTAAAGCTCAGCACTAGTTCAGGAAGACTGTTTCTATGGGAAGCTTATGTTGGAATGAATTGATGCAGAGAAAATGCAACTGCAGCTGTAGACTCACGGTGCTACAACCAAAATCAGGCTGCTTCTTCTGAGCCTTTGCATCTTTTAGGTGAAACCTACTGTTACTGCAAAACAAACAAACAACAACAACAGAAAAACACCACTGTCCTCATCTTAAAATCAGTCTAGATTCTAGAATCATTCTGGCATGATACAAGTTCTTTATCCTTTTAACTTCCTGGATAAACTGAATAATAACTTTCAGTTGTTTTCTGTGATCCTGTATTGATGGTTAGAAGCAAATTAGTATCAGGTCTTTTGATCAACTCTTTTGGGCAGTTTCTGGTCTTTTTGAATGTCCATTATAAAGAGCTTCTGCAGGGCAATATAAATTTGATTGCTAATGAAACAAAAGCATTAAGAGAAAATTCAGTATTTTAGGTTTTAGGAAATACTGAGCATTTTAGGAAAATCTGAGCATTTTGTATTGCTTCACATCTAAGTGAAGTGGGCATTGCCTAAAAAAAAAAACCTTGAAATATTCACATTAACATGTAAACAAGGGAAAAGGAGATAAAGTGACATATATTGAATATGCCACATACACCATATTCATATCCATGGTGTATCTGCTATCCACATATCTACTGTGTGCCAAGAACTGTGCTTTCTCGCGTACATTTCCTCCTTAATCTTATAATCTCATAACCCTCGCAAATTGTAATATAACTATCTCCGTTTTTACGTAAGAAATGGAGGCTGAGAGAGGTTAACTAACTTTTCCGTCTGAGGTCCCATAGACAATGCTGGATAGGAAAGAAAATGCCTTCAGAGCATCTCCCACATCAAAGCTCATGTTCTTTTCCCTTACACAGTACTATTACTCTAAGGTTTTTCAATATAATTCAGAAGTGCAGTTTGTGTAGGACACACATGTACATGCCTAATCTACATTAACAGCATTAATATAATTAAAACCTGTGAGCTTATACACTATTTCTTATGAATTTATTTACTACAATTGAAATTTCTAGCATGACCTCCTAGGAGTGTGAAGCAACTATTCCAGAAGCTAGTAAAGATGTCACATGGCATCAGTACAGGCAAAGATAGATGGATACAGGTAACATGAAGTCTGGTCTGCATTTCTGGATTTTCTGCTGGTTCACTGCAGGCCTGAGAGGTTGCCAAGTAAAGTTACCCCTCCTTGGTTTGAAATATGGGGTCCAATTGTACCTCATTTACAAAATCCCCAGCTTGGCTTTTAGTGAAGCAACATAATTTCAAACTTCTTCTCTCCCTTCCTGATATCATCAATATCATTAGAGCTGCAATTAGTTAAGGTCACATTAACGAAGTGAATAGTGGATGGTGTGTAAATTACATAAAATACCCTTTGTTTTTCACCTACCTTAGGCTGTTGTTGCATTTTTAACATGCTCAGACACTTGTCTGTTTTGAGACCATTTGTGCTCGACTGTGACTCACTCAGCCTGTGCTCTGGGCCTTCTTCTGACCTGGCAAACAAGTGTTTTGCCATTATTAATATCCCTTCCCACCTACTGAGTAATTATTCCTACTGGGACGGCTGGTGCCAAGAATGGCCTTGAGGTAATATCCAGTGAATTTCGTGCTCACAGAGCTGGTCTGCCGGGAACACAGGTGAGGAGCTTCCAGTTAAAGAGTCCCTCATGGTGATTGTAAGTTACAGAGTGCAATGGCTCACTGACTTCATCGACAGTAAGGTTTGGCATGGGCAGAAAGAGGTTAAGCGGTATTATTTTGGTTGATTAACTAGATGAATTACAAAACAGAAGAACCCACACCTGATTGATTTTCAAGATTGAAACCACTGGCATTAAAAAAGAAGCTTTTATTTAATCACTACTGTTTTGTGCCACCTTAAAGATACTCAGAAACCAGTCAGTTACCATAAGTTGCCACACGATTTAATTATTTCTTGTTAGAAGAGTGAAAGGAATTGGAAGAAAGGAGATATTATCTGCTCTTGTTAATTGCAAGTGGTAATCCACAGTCTGCTTTTGCTACCTGCCATTCTTCCCTACCAACCAAATGGGAAAGCAGCCATGCATTGCTCATCTGCATAAGGAGAAGGAAACTTGCTTTGTTACTACAAAGGGATTTATTTCAATAAAGAAATGGAGTGAAGGGATGACAGATAAGTGCACTTAAAATTTCTGAGCATTACAGCAAGCTTGTAGAATTTGGGTATTAAATATGATCTCCGTATTCTCTGTGAATGATTGAGCCTCATGGTCAAACTGATATTGTGCCTGGAACCATAATCCTCTCTTTATGCCACCTCATTGCTTCTTAGCAGGCAGGAGGCACAAACTCATTGCTGATTCTATCACTGTCCACCTGCTGGCCCCCTTGTGAACCGGAGTTTTTGAGTGATGTAGCCTTTTGGGTATTTGCACAAAGGGCCAGGCACATTTGTGAGCTGTGTGCCGGCTGCAAAGCAGTGGGACAGCAAAAGTCTTCAACACATCTTAGATGGTTTTGCACTTAAACAAATGGAAGACACACAAATGAAAATCTGAGATTGTTTCTAAAAAAATAAGGGCAAGACACATTTTCACTTTCCAAATGATTGATAATCATGGCCATTTCCTAACTCTAGATAATAGTAAGTTAGCTGCCCTTCCAGGGGGCCTGGGGTATGTAAACCATTTCTAAAGCAAAGATAAGAACAAACCAAAAAAAAAAAAAAAAAAAAAAAAAAAAGGGTGGGGGTGGGAGGACACAATATTTGAGGCTGTGTAAAGATTTCCCATTGTTTATTATATTAAATGTATATTATTTATTATAAAAAGAAACAACACTGATGGAGCTTAATAACATTTACTTGATAAGCTGTTTTGTCTCTTTTGTTGGTCTCTTGGAATCTGTATCGGTGGAAATTAAATGCTCTTTAAATTCAGTGAGCCCTGTTGAGGTGTTGGGAATACTCTTCTGTTAAAAAGGCAGGATCCCTGCCCTCCTGGAGCTTCATTTGGGGGCAAGGGATACATATAAACAATCTACAAATGAATGAATGTACAAGAGAATTGGAGATAGTGGTGATTTGAATACAAAAATAAAACCCAAGGATGTGAGAGCAGAAAACTGAGAAAGAGCCAAAGGACGCAGGTTTGAGTGGCTTTGTGGGGCAGAGTCCTCAATGACCTGGGGATGTTTTTTTGTTTTTTTTTTTTTAATTTTTTTAACATTTTATTTATTTTTGAGACAGGGAGAGACAGAGCATGAACAGGGGAGGGTCAGAGAGAGGGAGACACAGAATCCGAAACAGGCTCCAGGCTCTGAGCTGTCAGCACAGAGCCCGATGCGGGGCTTGAACTCACGGACCGTGAGATCATGACCTGAGCTGAAGTCGGCTGCTTAACCGACTGAGCCACCCAGGTGCTCCTGACCTGGGGATGTTTTAAAGGAGTCTTTATATCCTCTTGTACCACAAAATGTGATGGTGGACCATAAAGTATGTGCGTATGTGTTTCAGACATACCATTATTATTATTATTTTTTCAAGTTTTTTCTATTTTGAGAGAGAGTGTGGGGAAGGGGCAGAGAGAGAGAATGAGAAAATCCCAAGCAGGCTCTGCACTGTCAGACAGAAGCCCAATGTGGGGCTCGAACTCACAAACTCTGAGATCATGACCTGAGCCGAAGTCAGCCGCTTAACTGACTGAGCCACCCAGGTGCCCTGCCCCCAGTTATTTTTAAACAAAGAAGCATGCTGTTGGGATTAACAAAATACAATCTCATATAAAAATGTTACCTCCATAAAAAAACAAAACAAATAAAAACCAAGTTACCTCCTTTAGGGTAGTTTTTGTCATTTTGCATTCGTTGGTGTTGAAATAAAAGAAACACAACTGCTTTCATCTAGGGGTGGCCATTCTTGAAAAGATCAGGCACCAGTGCTGTATTTGGTAGTTTTTGGTAGATGCATTTCTGCTGCACGTGGATGACTGGCCCACCCTTCTAGCAGAACAAGAGAGCATAGACTAACATTATGTCTAATGATAAAATGGCATGCATTCATATTCCCCTTAGATTCAGATCCTATTACACTTATCCGATAATTAATATTTATGGGCAAAATTTAAGAGAGTGGGAGCTTAGAAAATAAATAAAGGTGTTTTATTCAATATGATTCATTTAAATATTGTGTATAACTGTATGACCAGGATATGAATAACTACTAAGTACCCTGAGCTATCACTGTAAAGATAATTTTTAACGTTTTTTTATTTATTTTTGGGACAGAGAGAGACAGAGCATGAACGGGGGGGGGGGGGGGGGGGCAGAGAGAGAGGGAGACACAGAATCGGAAACAGGCTCCAGGCTCCGAGCCATCAGCCCAGAGCCTGACGCGGGGCTCGAACTCATGGACCGCGAGATGGTGACCTGGCTGAAGTCAGACGCTCAACCGACTGCGCCACCCAGGCGCCCCTGTAAAGATAATTTTTAAAAGAAACAGCAGAAACATTTTGATCTGTAGTCATTAGTATCAATTCACTGTGCTTTGGGCACACCTGAATGGTACTTAGCAGGCAGAAACATGATCTCACACATTCCTGAAAACTTGCTAATTATGGTTTGAAGGCCAGCTTTTCTAGTACTGTACCTGTTTCTAAGAGGAAAATCTTAAGATGACAGAATTACTCAGTCCAATCCGACAAATAGTTTACTGAGTCTTGTAAAAAACTCACTTGGAGTCTTCATCTGCCTACCAAGTAAAAGACAGAGTTGACTTAGACCCACTTGAGCATGGGTACCAATAGCTACTCACCATTTTGTACTTACCCTCTTGAGAATACTATCATCATGAGTGTACAAACCGAGACCGTAAAACTTACCACGTGCGTAGGCTTTTTTGTACATGTTCAGTTTTAAAGTATTTTCATTTCATACCTGGGACAGTTTAGTATTTTGAGTTTTGAAGTAACTGGCTCCGTGGATTCTTTATTAAGAAGGCTTTATTGTATTAAGAACAAAGGCCTTGCCCTTTTCTCCCTGGCGTTGATTTGTTGCATTTATAAAGCTTTCAGTGACAAGCCAGATGTGGTATGCAAACAGACCCCACCAGCAAGTATGGCAGGAGCGAACCTGGAGTACAGTACATGAGAACAGCTTTTGTTATAGTAGAGTGACACGGTGATTTATGAAGTGTCAAACCCTCCTGCCTTTGAAGAATTCCGGCCTTCACATCTGTCTTTCATGTTTATTTCAGTTGTCCTGGTGACACACTGTCCCGCAAGCCCTGGAATGGCTGTGTGGACCTTGTGGCAAATGACTGGAGGGTCGTTTCCCCCTTTTTAAGAAGGGAGACAAAGCAATGAATGAGAAACTGTGAGAGAATGGGAAAATGAGTCCCTGTGCTCTGTCACTGTGGCTGCACTTGAGCACGCCTCATGGGGCCAGCATGGTGCTTAGAGTTCAAAGGGGAAAAAGAAGCTTTCCTTCACAGGTGTTTCAGTTATGGGGGTCTCAGAATGAAAATGTTTTAACAACCCTTTCTTAAAATTATTTTTTAAGGGAAAATATTCAAATACATTCACGTAAGCCAAGTTGAAATTTTTTTAACTCAAATTATCTTTCGAATACTTGCTTTTTAGCTTATCTGTGGTGTTCCATTAGATGTGTAATTTTGTATTTTTTTCTGCAGTACGTGTTTTTTAAGGGGAACGTATCACTCAGTACCCCAAAGAAAGAACACTCAATTGGGGGATTTTGGAAAAGAAAACACTCT
This sequence comes from Prionailurus bengalensis, assembly GCF_016509475.1. Lineage (NCBI taxonomy): Eukaryota > Metazoa > Chordata > Mammalia > Carnivora > Felidae > Prionailurus > Prionailurus bengalensis. The sequence goes on along the minus strand of NC_057343.1, from coordinate 168,675,929 downwards.
TTTTTAAAGATCTCTGTGTATTTTTCCCCTTAGAACTTTGACACCCTGCATGTCTGTTTATTGTTTTAATATCATATAGAAACTCTGAACAGGGCTTTCTACAGGATGAAGTAGATTAAGTGAAAAGTTTTCCAAGGATTAAGTTAGGAAAAACCTGGTGTAACCTTGTCAAGACAAGATTATTTTTATCTTTTGCCTCAAGGAATGGCTTGAGTTTTCAGGTGAAAGAGTCACAAAAAGGAAAATTTCCAATTTTGTAAAAAATCTACATTTCAGCATATATATTCCAGTAGTTTTAATTGATATGCTATGAAGCAGAATCAGCAAATGGACCATGATTCTACTTACCAGGATTTGACTGGTAAAATGAGGGTTTTTTGATGGTTAAAAATTTGTGTGGGCAGCAGCCGATAGGTGGTTTCATTAATAAGTGGAAGTCTAGCACAGTGACAAGAAAATACAAGTTTCTGATGGCAGCTGTCTCTGTGTACCTCAAAGAGTGACATCTTCCTTGGCTGAAGCCACATTCATTAAACTAATTTAATAACCTATCATGGAAATAGTTTTATTCTCTGTAAGCACATAACCCGAACATCGTTATATCAAATGAAGCTGGCTGGATGTTCTTGTTAAATTTGGGATCTTCAAGTGTAAGGACCTTGGGAATAATTCACATGATTTCTCTCAATGACTGGAAATGTAGAAAATACTTTTCATGGAGTTTCTAGGAATTCAAGTAAGACAAGGAGATAAAGTTGGCTTTGTGATTTAAGGCTGTGGTTTTTTGCCTTTCGGACATGCCTAATGAAATTAACACTGCCACACGTTACAGAAACCAGTGTTGCTTTTCTCAAAATGTCTGGAGCTTCAGCAGCTCATAAGGACGCTTTTGGGAGTTGGGGTTACTGAAGTGTACCTAATGGAAATGGCTACAGGGTGCCTTGCCTTTGGCAAAGGAAGATCCTTGCCCTGGGAATTTTTAGTTTTCTTTTTTTGGCATGGTGTACCTCAGCTTCCCAATGGGTACTAATTAACTGGGAATGTCATTTGCAATCCTTGAACATCCTTCCGCCCACCAGCCCCCCAGGCTTTGCCTCTTACATTGTTCTCCTTAGTAGCTGCCCTTCTATTAACCATGGTTGGGACTCCAGAGCTCTCCTCTCAAGAGATGCGTGTGCATTATCAACCCTCCTCCCAACACCAAAATCCTGTCAATCACACTGACCTCCAGGGGCCTCCAGCAAGCCTGGTAAACAAGGGACCCATGTCTGCAATGGCTTTTTATTCACTTTTTTTTTTTTTTTTTTGGAGTGGGGCTTTCTAATTACTTGGTTGTGTATGCAAACACTGAAGGGGTATTAGGCGCATCAAGTGGGGCTCTGCTTTTATTAGGAAACGCTTTTATTTTCTAAATAGAATATGTCAAACATATTCTTTCCTTTTTAGACAGTTAACCTTTCATCTCTCCTGTAGCAGAAATTCCAGTCTCTGGGGCTTGCTAATTTTGTATTTGAAATATTCTAAAGCAGAAGGAAAATGCTGTTTACAGTGCCTTCATTAAAAAGCTTTTAATCATGTTTTGTTGCTGCATATATAGTTTGGATCCCTGCTGGGTACACTTCATTGCATGAGAAAAATACAGTATTTTTAAAAGACCCACCAATAAACCCAACCCAATTGTACTTTGACCCTGACAATTGAGTAGACAAAGTACTTCTATAGTGTTCACACTTACTAGATTATAATGAAAATGTGAGCTCAGTAGATCCTCAGGAATGTGTTTCTGAGTGGCTTCCAACCTTCCGATTTTTGAAAAAATCTTTTTATATCGCCCGCTTCATTTTTTTCTCACACATTATCACATACATTAATAGTACCGCTTATAACATGACTTGTCACAGAAGATAATTCAGACATCAAGCAGTTTGATTCGTGTGCAGTGGTTCCCAACTTTTCTCATATCTTTGCATACACAGAAAAGTATAATATTTATAGTACACGCTGGAAGAGGCTAAAGGCAATAATGATCACAAACACTCCAGAAGTGTCTGACAGCTTAAGTGTTTTTCGAATACTGAATTTAGTATTTACAACAATTCCGTGAGATAGATGCTATTATTATTTGTGTTACAGTTGAGGAAACCATAGCATGGCAAGTGCCTTAAAGTGACTGGCCCTGAAGTCACAGAACCAACCAGTAAGTGATCTCCCCCAGCTGAGCTCAGGCAGTCTGGCCCAGAGGTCTGCCTGTACCTGTGCTGTGCACGACACTGCTCAAACCCTCTTACGGCTCATCATGAACACACGGGAGTGGGGAAGAGAATAGAAGCCATAGTTTGCATGATGGACACATCATTTCTTATCATCTCTCCCTCTACACCATAAATTGGAAGTTTTTATATATCCTGGAGTATGTTGCCCCTCATTCTTGTCTTAAATCAGCCTTGTTGAGACGTAATTTACATACCATAAAATTCAAGGGCTTTAAATGTGTAATTCAATACATTTTGGTATATTTACAGAGTCATACAATCTAATCGCCACAGTCTAATTTCATAACGTTTCCATCATCCTAATAAGAGGCTTTGTGCCTATTCACAGTCATTCTCCCTTCCAACCCCAGCCCCAGGCAACCTCTAATCTACTTTCTCTCACTAAATACTTGCCTTTTTTGCACATGTCATATTAATGGAACCATACAACACATGTTCTTTTTTGTCTGACTTCTTTCATCATGTTTTTGAGGTTCTAGATAATGAACTTTGATGTATGTAAAATGTTTCATTATTTTCAGACCTCTTTGGAATGTCTTCTAAAGCTGCCCCCATGGGAGTGCAGAGGTCCTGGTTTTACTAAATGTTGTAGTTTATAGCTGTAACACCAGGTCTAGGTGGCCATACTGGAACTCGGAAGTTAACCATTGAGGGAGACATCACCACCACCACCACCACCACCACCATCGTGAGCCTTCCAGATCATTCAGGGTTTAGATATGGGCTTCATGCTATTTACAGCCTCTTTTCACGGCTGCATATGTACTGGGTCATCTAGGCAGTTTGAGACGAACAAAAGCAGTTAACACTGTGAAGGTAATAGTCTGAAGCCATCATTTCTTATATTAAAAGGTAAAACGCTTGTTTAATTAACAGGTTAGCAGAACAACAGGTTTTGGGGAGCATTGGGTAGCTGTATCATTCCATTCCTAGAGGTTTTATCTTTTCTTTTCTTTCTTTTTCTTTCTTTCTTTCTTTCTTTCTTTCTTTCTTTCTTTCTTTTCTTCTTTCTTTCTCTTCTCTTTCTTTCTTTCTTTCTTTCTTTCTTTCTTTCTTTCTTTCCTGAATTTTGAGAATTACAATTGCTCTCTTAATCCCTATATATTCCAGCTGCTTAACAGACAAGACTCAACAGTGTCTAGGACTGTAAGTCATTTGAATTGTAAGGATACGTAACACAACATAAAGGGTAATTCAACAAATGGATGATATAACAAGCTACATAATGAAATCAGCTTTGTTCATTTTAAAACTACTTTGCAATGATTTTCGGTCGCCCTGTCTTGGGTTTTCCTGTATACAGTGTATCTCAAAGATGGATAAAGACCTCTGGGGTATGAGCACCAGTAGGACCACGTTATGAGATTAGGACGTACCCAGAGTTCTATATTATAATTCGCTGATTATATTTGCAGAGTCCAGGCCTTGAGTAGATAAAATAGAGCACTTAGAAAGCCACTGCCCACATCTTGCTCCCAGGTGAAAAGGAGAATCACATTTTAGGTTGCCTGTTATTTGGGAAGATGCCCTTTTCAAGAAATAGTAAATTACCATTCAAAAATTACTTATTCTTGAACACCTCTTAGGAGCCAGGCATGGCCCTATCGGTAGGACCTTGAGCTAGTTGACATGCGCTGTGCAGCTCAAAGTGAGGGCCATAGCAGAGCCGTCTGAATTTCATGGTCAGGAAAGTTTTTTCTGATGAAGTGAAATCCAGTGAGCCAGAGTAGTCCAGGAATATGTAAGCCTTGCTGATTTCTGGGGAAAGGCACTTACTTGCAGGTGGAAGGAATAGTGAAATGAAGTGCTCTGTGGCTGCTGCATGTTCCTGGCATGGCTGGGGTGAGGCAGCTGTAAGGGGAGGCTGGGGTAGGAGATTGCGGGCGTAGGCAGGTAGGTCAGGCAGGTCCTCCCAAGACCACTGTGGAGACTCAGGCTTTCACTCTGAATGAGGCAGCGTCCAGGGAGGGATCAGAGCATTTCTCTCCCCCATGTGAAGAATAATGGGCTTGTTGTTTTGTTTTGTTTTGTTTTGTTTTGTTTTGTTTTGTTTTGTTTTGTTTTGTTTGTGCTTGCCCATAAAAATGGTTGACACATTCCTGTTTTTTAGGGTTACCTCTGGCCACTGGACAGATGGTTCCCTTCTTATGGAAAAAATCTCCCCTTTTATGTCTCTCTTGAGGTTGTTAGAGAAGTTTGAATTAAACACAAACATTTCACAAATCCTCCTATTCCAGGTGGGCTGATGTGAACCCTGCCTACCACTAAAAGGGGGAAATCACTTCACATGAAACAGTAAACCTTTTCTTTCCCTTTGCATTCTTCTAGAGGCACCAAAGCACACAAATGCTTTGTTTCGGATTGTGTACGTGGGATTTTCCTTAGGATGGATCTCTGTTGAATTCCCAAGTGAATAGTCCAATCTGTATTTAGTCTCAATCCTGACCAAAAAGGAAACCTCCCCCTGATGGGGGCCTGGTCTCAGTGCTGTTTTCTTTAGCCCTGAGACATCAGGGGTGTTGATGACTTGGTGCCAGAAGAGAAAGGAAGGTTGCTTGGGGTTTTATGAAGTAGTAAGAAACAGCTAAACTTGGGGACAGGGATGTCATTGAGCATGACAGACACAGCAAAAACCAGGAATGTGTCCTCTTTTGTTGTTTTTGTTAAGGCAGTGTGAGGTTTGTTATTTCTGCCCCCACAGTCCTGGCTGTTTTTGTGTTCAGCACAGATGTTCAGGAAACGAATTCTAGTGCCAGCACCTGTGCGGCACTGACCCAGGCCTGCTTTGGAACATCCTCTACTCTTACTGTACCTCCGAGATCAGCTTACATGTGACACTTACTCCCTCTCCCCTCTGCTCCTCCACCCATAGCTATCCACCCAGCCTTTCTGTCCCTCCATCTGAGTTTTTGGAATTAAAAGGAAAACAATACAGAGCACAGCATCCTGGTGACAGGTCTGTTTTTAATGGACAGGTACCACTTGCATCTCTGTTAAGAAGCATCTTACAAATCCACAAGCGCAGTTTTGCAGGCTTGCAAGAAGCTGGTGCCCCACAGCACCCGTCATGTAGAATAAATAAATGAACAGTTGATTTCAGTGGGGCGTCAGTGTCCTATTTTTAGAATACCATGTTTTCTTCCAGGGCTGTTCAGGTAGTTCTCATTTTAAAACTCTTAACATCTGCCCAGCATACGGCTTCTGACATCTGGCTTCCACTTGCTATACAGTAGGGACACTTGGACTAATTTCCCCATCTTTGCAATGGGACAGTGCTTGTTTCTGGAATGCACTAAAAGGGGGCAGGGGCAGGTAGCAAATGATAGGAAAGCATATTGGAAACAAAACGCACAGAACCAACATGCTCATCACATTTTATTATTCGTTGAGCTCCCAAGTAAGTGTTTCCTTGTAAGTCTCAACAGACATTTTATTTTGATCGAGTTTAACACTCTCCTCTTGGCTCAGAAGGGTACTAAGCTGCCTCTCTGGAAAAAGCGTCCTCCCTTTTTCCCAGTCCAGGATTTGTGACTATATTTGTGCTTAAGCACAGCAGCTGGACCTGGCTCGTAGTTGAGGGATTTGTGCCTCAGAGGCAGGATCTTGAGGCAAGGGGAGAGAGCACATATCACCCTGGGTGGGTGAGGGTCCCCAGCCGGGGCCAGTCTCCTGTCCTCTCTTCAGGTCCTGGTTTGGCTCCCAGCTGCTGTGGATACAAATGCCCACTAGCGAGGGGGCAGAGCCCCTCCGAGGAGAAACAGCCCACAGGAGAGACTTAATGAAAACTAGCTCACCTGACGACTTCTTCACCAAAAACATAGATTTACAGGGGTGCCTGGGTGGCGCAGTCGGTTAAGCGTCCGACTTCAGCCAGGTCACGATCTCGCGGTCGGTGAGTTCGAGCCCCGCGTCGGGCTCTGGGCTGATGGCTCAGAGCCTGGAGCCTGTTTCTGATTCTGTGTCTCCCTCTCTCTCTGCCCCTCCCGCGTTCATGCTCTGTCTCTCTCTGTCTCAAAAATAAATAAATGTTAAAAAAAAAAATTAAAAAAAAATTTAAAAAAATAAAAAAAAACCCATAGATTTACATTCACAGTTGATTTTCCCTACAGCAATTTTAGGTCTTCACAGAGCTTCACAATTATTTTTATTATTTAGTAAGCAACCCATGTGGAGGTAGTTCAGAATGAACAACCTGAGGTGTAAAAGAGGTTAAGTGATGTATTCAGAAACAGTGGTTGGCAGGGTTACCTTTTAATTTCTAACATTTTTGGCGATCACTACAGTAAGAAGGAGCTGTCCCCCCAAGAGTTAAGGTCTCGTATATACTTGGGCGAAAATACCTCCATGTTTGCATTGCTTTGACAAAACTTTACCCCATTGCTCCATTTTAATGGGAGCAATGATACAGAATCTGCACAACGTCCTTAACTTGTTAACCTGAGTGAGCTATTTGAGCTTTGTGCCTTCTGGTGCTCTCTGCATGATGGGCCTACAAGAGCCTTAAGCTTCTGGAGAAGATAGAAAACAAGGAAGAGTGTTGACTTCAGACTATGTGAAGAATAAACCAGGCTTTTTCCCCCCTCTGCTTGCAAATCAGTTGCTTCTACCTAGACTGTTAGAGCAATACACCCTACTGAGGAGGCTATGTGGGGTTCTTGAACCATAGAGCGTGGATTGATTGACAGCCGCTGTCTTCAACTACAACAGAGATGGAGTGAGCATTTATACAAACTCAGTGGGGTGGGACTTCCCTGTTGAATGCTGCTTGATGTCTTTTCAGCCAAATGCCATTTACATCTGCCCACCATTTGAAATCTCCTTTGACTTTCTTCTTCTTACAAAAGGAAGTAAAGCAAGTGCTGTGGCTGCCACAGATAGCATCATGGCATTTTCTTCATTTTCTCAAAATGCACCTTTTGGGTGTTTTGTCCTCAAGAGCTTAAGGAAAGTGGGTCTTTTCAAATGAAAATTTTGTAAAGTCTTACGATGATGTAAACTAATGAAAATTTTGGAAAATGCATTGTGAGTGGATGGGGCTATGATTGCTTCTTCACCCTTTGAACAAACCATGTGTCCGCATCACCTGTTTGTGAGCCACACTAGAGGCTGTTCCATTTGGTGGTTGTTTCTGAAGAAAGTAACATACGCATGCATGGATAGGTGGTAACTGTATTTTTGTGAGTTTTTTCTTTAAGTTTATTTTGAGAGAGACAGTTCCAGGTGGGGTGGGGGACAGACAGAGAGAGAAGAAGAGAGAGAGAGTCTCAAGCAGGCTCCTTGCTGTCAGCAAGGAGCCTGATGTGGGGTTCGAATTCACAAACTGTGAGATCATGACTTGAGCCAAAGACAGACACTTAACCGACTGAGCCACTCAGGTTCCCTGAGTTTGTTTTTAATGGACAGTTTTGATGTAAAGAGGCAGCTCTGGTAAGGATGAATTTAGAGCTGTGCTACCAGACTGTTACGGTAGTGTATAGATTTAAATTTAAATTAAAGGAATTTTGTGCTTTATTGTCTGAGGTTGGACTGTCACATTTTATAAATGGATAAGCATAGGAAGTCAGTACAGCAAAATACATATTAAAAGCAAAAGTTTATTTTGGGGGCACCTGGGTGCCCAGTTGGTTCAGTTGGTTGAGCGGCCAACTTGAGCTCAGGTCATGATCTCGCAGTTTGTGAGTTTGAGCCCCGTGTCAGACTCTGTGCTGACAGCTTGGAGCCTGGAGCCTGCTTCGGATTCTGTGTCTCCTCCTCTCTATTTGTTCCTCCCCTGCTCACACTCTGTATCTCTCTCTCTCTCTTTCTCTCTCTCTCTCTCTCTCTCTCTCTCAAAAATAAATAAAGATTAAAATTAAAAGCAAATGTTTTTTTGCAACGATTAAATCATTTACTTTAAGAGTTCAAAACATCAACATCATTTTTGATATCAGCATCATTTTTTCAAACTGTGTGAGAGGATTATATCCAGGCATGTGGTTATGTTGAAATAATTATGTAATCATTGTGATGACCATGTAGCCTACATGGTTGAACTTACCAATTAGTCTAAAATTTTGAGTATCTAAGAATATTCTGTATCAAGAAGAGGTTTCTGTTTCTGACAAATTCCTGACTGGATGGTTCATTGTCATTCTTGTCTTTATATGTAATTTTGGAAAACCTGATCACGGCTCTTTTTGGACACCATGTTAAAGCTTGCATCTGGGGAGGTTTATAAGAAATTTGGGCAATTCTGGTCTTCAGCACCTTTTCAAAATAACTATGCAGTTTTGAAATCATGATGTTTCAGTGACTCATTTTGTAAGCCCTGACCCAGTCTTTGCAGTTTATTTATTCATCCATTTATTCAAGAAAACTTATTAAGCACTCACTTGTCATTAACATTTAATAATTTCTGATAGCTACCATTTAAAGTGTTCACATTGTAACATACAGTGAAGTGGTGATCACATAGCATATTGTTAATAACTAATGGCCTCACCATTACCATGAATTATTCAGTCATTAACCATTTAGAGTGCCTATTATGTGTCATTCAATACAGAAAATATTTAGTGAGCACCTACTCTGTGTCAAGAGCTCTTCTAGGGTCTAGGGATATAGGAACGAGTATAACATGCAAAAATTTTTGGCCCACTGAAGACACATTCCACTGTTTATCAATTATATTTTAAAATCATTTGATAACTGCACCAATGTAAGTTTGTGTTTTTTTAATGGACATAGAAAAAGTTGACACCATGTTTATTCTTGTATGTTCTTGTAAATGAAAAGAACTAGCAGCTGTTAGAGTCTGAAAGGATTACCTAAAGAAATCTAGTCTTAGGTGTTAAAGGGATACAAAATTTTTTAGGCAAAATTGCATCAAAGACTGACATGTCCTGCTAGTCAATAATGTAAGTGACACAAATTCTGATTAGCTCAAGAGCAAAGTAAATACATTGATAGCACTTTGTCCAAATACAATTTTAAAACATTGAAGCTTGCTCCTAGGTAATTTAGACTACAAGACTCCAAATATCCATTTAATTGAAAAAGTATTAATATCAGAATGATTATAGCATATTATGAAGAAATACTACAAGATAAACACATGAATGAATGATTTAATGAAATGTTTTAAGTAGTGGAGAACCTAATTCCTTGATGATACTGGAAATGGGAAAACAACTTACTAAAAATAAATATTGAAACACCTTTAAGTAAAACGAAGTGTAGAGATTTTTTTCTCATCAATAAAAAAACCGGATTTATTATTGTGCATACTTGTATTACTAGCGTTTTGTATGCTATTTGCAGTTGCAAAATAGTGTTGCGTTTACTTTGAATGTTAACCCTAGGTTTTAAGAATTTGCTGGTTGGGGCGCCTGGGTGGCTCAGTCGGTTGAGCATCTGACTTTGGCTCAGGTCATGATCTCGCGGTCTGTGAGTTTGAGCCCCACGTCAGGTTCTGTGCTGACTGCTCAGAGCCTGGAACCTGTTTCGGGTTCTCTGTCTTCCTCTCTGTCTGACCCTCCCCTGTTCATGCTCTGTCTCTCTCTGTCTCAAAAAATAAATAAACGTTAAAAAAAAAATCTTAAAAAGAATTTGCTAGTTAAGGCTATTGCTTTATGTCTCAATGCCCAAAGATGATTAGAAAAATAGCAAAATTGACCTTGATATTTCAGCTCTTGCCACTTTGATAGCCAGAATGCCATTCCGAACGTTTGTCAGCAAATTATGTATTTGAGGTTGGCGTAATATAGATGATGCCCAGGCTTATGTTTAAAAAGCATACCAAGGGGGGCAGCTGGGTGGCTCAGTTGGTTGGGCATCTGACTTCGGCTCAGGTCATGATCTTGTGGTTTGTGAGTTCGTTGGGCTTTCGGCTGTCAGCTTGGAACCCGCTTCAGATCCTTGGATCTTCTGTCTCCCTCTCTCTGCCCCTCTCCTGCTTGTGCGTGTGTTCTTTCTCTCTCTCTCAAAAATAAATAAACATTAAAAAACAAAAATTGAAAGCATTCCAAGGAACTGAAGAAACTGTGTAGCATAAGACATATATGGAAATAGTACTTTATACCTAACAACTCTGTGATATCTATAGCATGTGTGTTTGTGTGTGTGTGTGAGTATCCACACTTAAGTACTTAATTACCCAGAGAGCTGCTTCCGTAATCTGGTGACCTTGTGCATGAGAACCTATGAGGTTCACGTGGTATCTGTGGTCACTGAAGGTGGATGCTTTGAACATAAAGACTGGAATTTTTTCAGTTATATTCCAAGAAGCCATCCATCTGCACTTCACTTGGCTCATGGTTCCACAGAGAGCAGAAAGATAAAGTGCAAGCTTAGTTCAGTGGGAGGAGGGAGGCGATCTGATTTGGCCAAAGGCATTATACTGTGAAGTTCCAAAGATGATGGGAAAGATTCCTTTCTCATGGGTAACTCCCCACATTTTTTCCTGTGAGATAACATAATGCCCTGAAGAAAAGTTTTTTTTTTTTTTTTTCCTTCAAGATCCTTATCCTTACACTGGTTAGATTCCATCTTGTCTCCTTTCCTGGATTTCCGAGGCATTCCAAAGCCCACAGCTGGTCAGTCTGGCTCATTCTCCAGAGCAGCACTGTCCAGCAGAAATAGAATGTGAATTACATATGTAATTTTAAATTTCCTCACAGTTAAAAAAATTTTTAAACCAGAAAAAAAAGGTGAAACAATTTTTGTACTTGGCCACCCAATCAAAATAAAAACAATATTAATAAGTTTTATATTTTTTATAATACTTCTTCAAAATCTGGGGTGTATTTTATAATGGCAACAGATCGCAGAGACTGTGAACATCCAGAGAGTAGGGCTTGCCTTGGCATCTTATTTACCTTCCTCTACCTCTGCATTGTCTGGCTAAGGTCCTTAACTAATGGATGAGAATGAATGAATGCTTCATTTTCATTGGCTCTGTTGTTTTAAGCTTTTAAAGTTCATGTAGATATTCCTAAAGGGTTAAGATTTGTTTTGTGCGAAAATATACCAGGAATTCTTTTTATAGTATAGTCACATTTACAGCTATAAGAGGTGGCGCAGGCAGAGCTGTTAGGAGATAAAGGTTTATAATCGGTATTATGGTACCAACCCTCTGTGTGACTTAAGGCTTGATTTCTTAAAGTCTCTGGTCCTCTCAATCTCATGATCTGTAAAATGCTGTGGGATGAGGTTACTTCTAATGTCCTTTCCCGTTCTGATTGTGTAATTTGTGTTTGAACAAATGCATTTTTGCTTTTGACAGATAATATTATAGAAGAATAATAGCTCTCCTTTGCTGACCTTTGCAAACAACCTGCGACAATTTTTATGAATTTCTTTTATATTCCATATTCTGCTCATTTTCAAAAATTGAGATTATTATCCCCAAACATGATGGCATTGTTTTTGTATCCTTAGCACAGAAGATCATAAGGTGGCAATGAATGTTAAATGAATTTGTACTTGCACTAAAACATTAGTTTTACATTAAAAGCATTACTTACAGTTTGCTTGGTGGTTGGGGTATTTCAGCAAGTAGTGAACGCTTCAGCTGCTTTTTTTCTTTTTTTTTTAATTTTTTTTTTCAACGTTTATTTATTTTTGGGACAGAGAGAGACAGAGCATGAACGGGGGAGGGGCAGAGAGAGAGGGAGACACAGAATCGGAAACAGGCTCCAGGCTCTGAGCCATCAGCCCAGAGCCTGACGCGGGGCTCGAACTCCCGGACCGTGAGATCGTGACCTGGCTGAAGTCGGACGATTAACCGACTGCACCACCCAGGCGCCCCTGGCTGCTTTTTTTCTTACTAAAGAAATTCTGAGTGGATTTCAGCCTTAAACTAGATATTGCATATTTTTCTTCCATCACCTTTAACTTTCCTGCAACTCAAAATATTTGTGTTTGTTTGTTTGTTTGTTTGTTTTTTCTATCTTGCTCTTCTGGTCATGTCATTCCCTTGCTTGAAACTCCTCAGTGTTCAAAGAATACCTGTGAGCCTCCTTAGCTTGGCATTAAAGGGACTGGCTGCTCAGTCTAGCCTGCCTTCTTCGCTCTTCCTTGCACGAGTCCTCCATGAATCACCATTTTAATTGCAGATTGGTCTGCCCATCCCATCTACACGTGCCTCAGGCAATCCTTTCTCTCTGCCCTTGCCCCTCTTCTTCTGCCCCTCAGACTGCCTCTCCTCTCCTCCAGTTACCAGGATCATTCCCAGCCTTTAAGGCCAGAGTGAGAGTCCTGTCTTCACCCCAATCCATAATTTAGCAGCCTGTGCTGAAACAACCCTTACTCTTACTTGTTATGATCACATGTTGCCTTTAACCAACACAAACATTTATTCCAATAAAGTTTGGACTCTTCCTTCTATTATGTTGCAGTGTTCTAAGGACAGGTTGATCTTTTATTTACTGCCCTATTGGATGGTGGATTCCAGGTCAGGCCCCAGACATAAAAAGGGCAAATTGGTAAGCAAGTAGTTACAATGACATGGTAAGTGCAAAAATCAGACTATATGCAGGGCACCTTGATGGACCAGAGGAGGGAGTAGACAACTGTTAACTTAGAGAAATCTGGGGAGGGTCCATGGGCTGATGATTCCTAAGCTGGGAGTCATTTAAGGCAATGGGAACTGCCCTAATAAAGCATGACTGCCAGAGAGCATGGAGTGTTTGCTGTGCTTCCTTCATGGTCCTCCCTTCCAGCAGTGTGGTGTAGTGATGGAGTGTGCAGACTGGAGTCAGATGGGCTGGGTTCCAATCTTGGCTCTGTCACTTAGCTCCATCAACTTGAGCATGTAGTTTAGTCATTTTGTGCTTCTATTCCATTCTCAAATGGAATGTGGGGATGAAGGTAATTTTCTTTGGAGAAAGCTAGAGAAAGAGTAAAAGGAAGGAGGAGGAGGTTATAGGTGAGTTAAATTCAAAGAATTGAGAATAGAAAGTCCTTAACTGTTGGTTATTTTTGTATCTTTTACTATTGATTCTTACAGTGCCATATACATAGAAGGTATTCCATGAATATTTACTGAATGATTACACGTTGCCACCAATCAATGAGTTATATTCATACCCTTTGTCTATTATGGAATCATACTTTTTGTGGTGATACCTCTCAGTGATGTGACCTCTCAGTGCTACATTACTTGTTGGAGGGTATGGGAGGGATGTGTGTGTGTGTCGATGATATATGCTGGGTTCATTTTGGCTCACGAGGGGAAATTTTCCAATTCTGAGATCAATGACCTGAAACTTCTTCTCTGCTGTGATTTCCAGCTGCCTAGATTTCTGATACCGCATGCCATAGGCAGTGTTTGCAGATTGGTTGTATGGAGAATCAGTACACAGTGCACCTTACAGAGGCACGTCTTTTGTGTAGGACTGTTTCTTCTCTAATGAAATGTGTAAGAAATTAATAACATGGGCATGTCATGACGCTCTCCTAAGTCATTTTAACTTAAATCATTTGTATTATTTAAAATTGCCTTTCATATATTGAACAATTTTTTTTATCCTCACAGATATACATTGCCTACTGCTTCACAAATTATAAACTATGAATATTTACTCAGTATATAAAAGTCCCTCCTCTTAAAATTGATAGCATTTTTGCCTTTAACTGAGATTAGTGCCAACTCCTTGTTAGGGGCTTTTTCTTTACAGGACTGGTCTTTTGTTATTAATGTCACAGTGGTTCTCGAGAACAAATTGCATTAAAAACACAGAAAACAAAGAGCTACTTTTTAGTATGTGAAGTAGTTTACTGAAGCAATAATTGAATAATAAATATGACAATATTTATAGAGCCATAAGTTTACTAATAATTGTATGGTAGGCTTTCTGTTATAGCTATATTTTTGAAGGATTTTAAAATAAAATAGTAAGAATTATTCCTAAAGATGAAAATTGAGCATGTACTAGAATGGTAATGAAAATCATTATAGTTGTATTTCCACAAATATGTGCCAGACCTTTTAGACTTGGTGTCTACATAGTTTTCATCGGTACTTTTTTCTGGGCTGTGACCAAACACCTTGGGGATGGATGGGTAGGGAGCCTGTTCCACTGATTTTACAGATGGACAAACTGAATGATTTGCCCACAGTTATGCAGTTATTAGACATCAGTATCTGTTTTGTACATTAGATTATTCTGCTCAAGATGTTTATTCATATAAGCATATATAATATTAGTACTTTGGTAATCCATTTTTGATTTCTATACAGTATGAGAAGATAGCAAACAAAGTTCTCTATACAGAGGGTACATATTTTAGTAAGGTGGGTCTAGCACCTAACTTTGCTTTAAAAAAAATTTTTTTTTAATCTTTTTATTTATTTTTGAGACAGAGAGAGACAGAGCATGAGCAGGGGAGAGGGCAGAGAGAGAGGGAGACACAGAATCTGAGGCAGGCTTCAGGCTCTGAGCTGTCAGCACAGAGCCCGATGCAGGGCTCAAACCCACGGACTATGAGATCATGACCTGAGCTGAAGTTGGACGCTCAACCGGCTGAGCCACCCAGGCGCCCCTAGCACCTAACTTTTCATAACGTATCACTACAAATGTGTCCTCCTTGAGAGTAGAGATACATTTTGTCAAATTCATTAATGGATGCATTTAACAAAAAAGTTAGTTTCATTTTAAAACCTCCACCTTTTAAAACAATTATGTTAAAAGATACTTTCACTATTACTAGTCTGTAATGCAAACCTGAATAATGAAGCCCTTATTCAGATAATTTTTCAAATATTCCCTCCCCAAATAGTTTCATCCTGCCACAAGAAAGACCTTTCTTTGGGGATTCCTTTTCTGCATGGTAGAGAGTTCCTTACAACAAAAATGCTGAAAGAAACCAGAAAGCTGTTCAGACACTTCTCCTATAACTAATGTTTAAAAATGTTAGTCTGACTGATGCATGAAAATGAAATTTTTCATAATGTGACACTTGAAATCATGAAGAATGAGGAAAATTGTCTGATTATTGGTTTAAAAATAGTTTCATGCATGCTGTCTGCAATTTTTAGATTTTTTTTATATGGGTAAACAAGTTTTTCTACTGATAAATATTAATGATTATGAGGATAATTTTCAAGTGATTGCTGATAGTTTGAGTTAAAAATGGCCTTACCTTTTAAGACCTTATTTCTTTAGAACTTAAGTGTCTTTACATATTTTGCCTCATTTATTTTTACAGCGTCCTTATACAGTGATATGCATGGGTGGCACAGTTGTTACTATATAGGTAGTGAAATCCAGGCATAGATTAAATGATTTACTCTTAATTTTATGCTGTCCTTTTTTCAGGCAGTTTCTAAGGCTTTACAGTGCTGTTACTCTGAGCAGTGCATAATTCGACACCGTGAAGTATGCTGGGAGCAGACTTGAGAACACCAGTGCTCTGATTAAGATCGTTCAGAGCCCTTAATGACCCTTACCTTCTGAGGCAAGCATGGTGTTGACATTTTACTGATACTAAAATGAAGGCATCGGAACTGAGCAAAACATATTCAAAATACCGGATAGAGTTACGTTCGCTACACATCTGATAGAGGCAGATGACTTCATTAGCTGGTGATGATTGTACCCTTTCTGAACACTGTGAGAGTAAGGGCAGACAATCCTGCATGGTAGACAAAAGGTTTTTGGAAATAGATGACCTGATAGTAAATAGTGAAGTTCGCATCAGAGACTTCTCCCCACGCTGGCCCTTTCCCAACGTGCTGTGACACATTTTGAGCTCTTCCATTTTAGTCTCCATTATCCACCACCCCAGTTCTCAATTCAATTTCAGACTCGGGCAAAAGCCTGTAATTCTATTTGTTTTGGGTAAATTTAGCAAGCTGCTCCTGATTACACCTTAGCCAGAGACCATCTGTTGACTGGCGTGCCTCTCGGAGGAGTGGTTTCTGTAGGCGATGAATGGGAAGAGGATTGGAACCCGCTGCTATTAGTAAGCAGATGCACCATATCAGGGATAGTCCTTCCCGCCTTTCAATCTGCCAGCTCTCTGTATTGATGGAGTGTCGTATGCCTGCGAGTCCTTCCATCCTGAGGCAATGAGAAGTGCTCTCCTAGGGGCCATTTATCAAGTGCTTCTACTGGCATTTGATGGAAAGGAATTTAGAAGTCATAGTTTGATACACTTAAAGCATGGCCACATTCTCCCTTGCATGCTCCGAGTACATATGTATGTGTGTGTTTTTCTCAACCCCGTGTACATGCTTTTCAGCAGCTATAGTCATGTGCTGTCAAAAGCCCCACAGACCAAACAACAGGATACAGCTGTGCTCTGTAATGTGATGCGTAAACCTCCTCAGTGTCAAGCTCACAATTCTTTAAAGCACTGCTTCCTCTCCTGAAATTATTGCCGGTTCATTTGCATCAGATGGGGAAGATGTGCTAGATAAATTTAGAATGTTGAGGAACAGTTTCGATGCTGACTGCACTATGATGAGGGTTCTTTCTAAATGATGATGGTATCGTTAGCTCATGGCTAAGAGGAGCCTGGTCTAAACACCGCAGAGACAGCAGCTTCCTGTTGCAGCGAGGCATGAGGGGAAATGGATAAAATGAACATAAATTAGCTTCATCTCGTTTTCTGAAAGGATCGGAGAAGGAAGGTGAGGGAAGGAGGCAGTAGATTGCCAGGGTGCTTTAAAACTGCAATTAGATCAGTGAGGTGAGAGCATCGTTTTCTGCCCTGTGTTGGGGGGAGACGGAGGGATGCCTGGGTGCTAACCACTCAGTTGGCATCATTAACCGGCTTCTGTAGGAGATGCCCAGGGTCCTCATGGAAACCCATCACACGTGGTATTCCTCATTGAGTTCAGCTTCTAAGTTGGGAGGGAGGTTCAGAATTGTATCTGAGCTGCAGTACTTGTCTTTAAGGCAAGAAAGAAGTTAAATCTGATAAAATCTCACAGCATACCAGATCCACTACATTTTTCACCTAGTTGTGACCTATCGTTTTGACATAATGGCTTTTTTTCTTTTGTTTCTTAGTGCCATGAATTAAAGTGGGGGATTTTCTCCACCCCCATCTCTCACCTGCAAAATCAGCACTCTTTAATTCAGGTTATAAAAATCACTGCAGGTCCAACAAAGTGAGGGTTGAGATACCACAACAGAAATGTAGTCTGGAGATGTATCTTAAATTTTAGTAAATAAATAATGACTGTGGTAAAATACTACTACACTTAAAAATATTTTAAATAGTGAATATGCAAGTACAGAAATATTTTAAAGGTTTAAGATCACCAATCTTAAAAGAGAAAAAGTCATTTCCGGGAATTTCTTTGCTAACCAGGGCAATTTGATTCATGGCTACTGAACTGATGAATGTGAAGCTGATTTAATAAGCTATAATATTTGCATTTACATGTCATCTCTGATAGAATAGGATATAATGTGTTTAAAATGCAGATCATTGCCAAACTATGTAACAATTGTTACACAAATAGGATAAGAGGCTTAATTTCCAGATAAAGGCTATATTTTGCTGATATCATAGTTGATATTATGAAAGCAGTAAGAAATACCCTGAATGAGCAAAGAAATCCTTTTAAAACACATCTAGGAATCATACAGTTGATTCTGCGAATGAGGCTTAATCTATACGAATAAATTGTTGTAACAAGGGTCTTTGGGCTTTAGGAAATGACACTTGATGTATGCTGTAGAAGGCTTGTAGAAATCATCTCAAGCTAGTTTATATTGTGCATAAATATCTCTTTACCTAACCTGGTACAGGCTCCAAAACAGGAAGCATAAAAACTAAGGTGACATCAGGTATAAATAAATAATAAGAGTTGGAAACTATAGCTGACTCTAGTGTGACTTCTCCCACTGGTTCATACGTTTCTTCCTGTAGGCTCCAGGATGAATGATCCTGGCTAGAATGTTCCTAGGAAACACTTTTCTTAAATATTTTTCAGGCTCTTGCTGTGTGAAGAAATAGAGTCAAGGTAATTTAAGGGCATGGCAAATATCCCTTAAAGACCTTTGTCATAATATAGCTCTTTATCATATTTGAACATATGCTTGGTTGCCTGCAGTGTCTCATGTTCCAGTCAGGGTAGAACAGGCTAATTTTTAAGGGACGTGATTCAGTGGCACAAATAGGGAGAGAAATAAGACTAACAGGTATGTGTGCAAGACGGACTGGGAAGAAGGTAAGAGGTAAGACAACCACACCCTGTGAGGAATGTGCCAGGTAGACACAAGGCCAGGCTAACAGTGAGTCTTGTCTCTTCTTGTCTGGAGGAAATTGAGTTCAGTTCAGTCAATAGTGAGGCACTGTGGAAGAAACAAGTATATGATGTATCTCTGCTTTGTAGTAAGCCTATAGAGGGACTAGGCTTATTCTGGCAAAATCATTCAAGAAGACTTGGCACTGTAGTGCTATGGTGAGAAGAATATGCAAAGCCACAAATGCATTCTGTAGGGGATAGAATTGTAAGGAGGATAGACTAGATCAGCCTTCGTGACCTGCAGATTATGGTTACTAACAAATGTGTGTTAGCTTTGCCTCATCACAGATGATAAACAAAGCCCCACAGTACAAATTAGGACTAGGGATCAGTTTCTAGATGGAGAGGATATTGCAGTGGTCTCCTTGGATGGGGGCATCTGCTTTGAGAGAGCAGCATTTGGGAGAATTAGAAAGAGTGAGAAAGAAAAGCTGTAACTGCAGCTTTAGTGAGAAAATTGTCGATGCCAAGTCACAACTGCCTTGTGCTCTGGGTTCCTTCCTGCAGGCTGCAGGATGACGCCTGCGCAATCCGCTGCAGAACTGGGCCCGCGACCCGTGGGCTTTCTCCTGCTGGCCCCTCTCAGATACTCCAGTTGGTGTTGCCAGCTTTACAGTCTCCATGGGCCTATTTACCTTGGTAATTTGCACCTGATGCATTTATATTGGTAATTTTTTTCTTTCTGGAACCCTGGGATCTCATTTATTCACTAGTGCAATAAAGTGTTGGAGTGAAAATCCTCCCCTAAAGCAAGGAGGGGAAGAATTGTTTAGGGAAAATAACAAGCATGCTAACTGCAACTCTAATTAAAACCTTGAAAGGAGCCTTGTTCTTATTTAGGGGTGGCTAATACCTGCGTCTCTGTACATAGAGGCCAAAGTTAGCCCATCTACAGCATCACTGCTAACTTTGAGTTGTTGTTGTTGTTGTCATTTTTAATCCACTGTCAATATGTTTTTGTTTCCAAACAAAACAATAACAGCCCTGGGATTGAAACACAAGAATTCTTTGGCCACAGCTTGCAAAAACCATGCTTGGTTGTGTGTGTAGGGAAAATTACTTTGAATAACAAAAGCACAAACAAGAATTGATAGAATAATAAGCAATTAAGGTGGATTAACAACAGTTGCTGAATTCCAGCTGTTGGCTGCAGATGCAGCCTGGCTCCCTAATTCAAACTGTTTGAAACCCATTGCTGGGGCGCCTGGGTGGTGCAGTCGGTTAAGCGTCCGACTTCAGCCAGGTCACGATCTCGCTGTCTGTGAGTTCGAGCCCCGCGTCAGGCTGTGGGCTGATGGCTCAGAGCCTGGAGCCTGTTTCCGATTCTGTGTCTCCCTCTCTCTCTGCCCCTCCCCCGTTCATGCTCTGTCTCTCTCTGTCCCAAAAAAATAAAATAAAAAACGTTGAAAAAAAAAAACAAACAAACAAACAAAAAAAAACCCATTGCTATTCAGAGACCAGAAAGGAGAGAAGTGTGCTCATGGCTTTGCCTGTAACAAGGGTAGCTTTCTTGGTGTGTTTCATGGGGGATTTAAGTATCTAGGGTGTGTTTTACTTTCTCCTGATTCGTGAAGATACCACACATCTTGCTCTGCCTTCTGTTATTTCGATATCTTCCTATTTAGTTTTTGGTGTCCTTTTTGATTTCAAATGACTAACCAAAATCTATGTGCTTGCTCTTTGGTTATGGCATATTGAAACAAAGAGAAGACAGCAAAGTATGTGCTCATCTCTGTTTCCAGTGGGAAAGAGGAGCTCGCAGCAAGAGAAATGACAGATTCCTTTGGCTGCTATAAATAATTATCTGGATTGTTTCCTGGGCTAGCAGCTAGGCCACATTCTGAAACTCCTTAAGGAAGACAGTCTCATGTAATTATAGGTTCCAGCACACAACCCTGGGAAACTGTATGAACAGGTAATTTACGGGGTAATCACCATATGCAGTCAGTCCCCTGCAGCCTTACCACAGTGTGTTTTATTGCCATCAAACCTAGGTCCTCGGGAAGGCTTTGTTATCAGTGATCAGGATGGACCGTCTCACAGTAATGGCCAGGGGTTTGAGTTGCAGGGCCAGCATCATGGAAACCAGTGCATCACACAGGGCCCCGTATTAGAACTTGGTTTAATTAAGGCTTTGCTGTTGCCATCTCCAGATTCTTACTTTTATCTTTGAACCAGTGTTTTGTAAGTGGAATACGTGTGTGAGTGAAGGGATGTATTAAAAAAATGTGCATTTGCCTAAAGTGGCGATGCCCCGTAAACACAGACTGTGATGGTGTGAGTTGAGGGAGACTCCAGGTGAGTACAAGGTGAGCATGTTATAGAAGCAGCCCATTTCCATTGCATGTTGGTAGAATATGCATGCATCAAAGAATGAAAGTATAACAGGTGAGCTAGGTTCAGTGGAGTTAGCTTCACTAAGTGTTCTTAATTCTATAGTAAGAACACAACAAGTGTGTGTATGTAGACTGCATGTTACAGGTTGTATTGTTTGATGATTCCACATACAAGTAAAGAGCTCATATATTTGCATTTAAACCTATCATTATACCATGTGAAGGTGAATGGTAAAATCCATGCCAATAATTAAATATTTTAATTTTTCTTTATTTAGAACAACATTAAATAGCAAATAAACAATATCATGAGAACTTGAGAGAGAAACCATGCAAGAAAGGAAAAGGCTTTATATTCTAGTGCCCTTAATGGCACTTTTTCCTGCTTTTTGAACAGGGGGTCTTTTGGGTTCGTACCATGCCCTGCAAATTATGTGGTGGGCCCCACTCAGATGGTCTCTAGTCTCGCATTTAACTGGGTCAAATTGAAGAGGCTGCTAAGATCTCCTAATGCTCCCCAGGTAGCATTAGAGACACAGACACACCAAACAGACATACATCTGTGCCTTCTTTAGAGTCTTAGCTGATGCAAAGGAATGACCTGCCAGGTTCCCATTTAATTAGATCTCACCATACTTCAAAGTTTCTACCTGTTCAAAGAAACTTTGGCAGACTTTGTGTTCAGGCAGCAGACCTTTTCATGACTGTTATTTTCTCCAGTGATGTGTGAGGGTCTTTTTACCTTCTAGATGTGGTTACCAGAAAGAGGAGTTTTGTACCAGCCTAGAAACATTATAAAATACCTCTCCCTGCCAGGGCGTCTGCCTCTGACCGTCTCCTGACTTCTCGTTTTTGGCAGAATGTGTTCTTGTTCCTGCAAATGAATTAGGAGATGTGGGCGTGTTGACTTAATCTGCCCTCGTGAATGTCAATGGTTGTCTGATGAACTAGTGCCTGCTACCACAGACAGAAATACTGCCAGACTAATGCCTCACTCATGATAGATAACCGCGTAAGCCAATATACCACTCTCATCCAAGGCAACTTACTAACCAGCTTCTAGATCCAGATTGTGTTGATAAATGAAAGCAACCTCAGGGAGCTGGTATAAAACCACAAGTGCCTACTTTGGGCCAGTGGAAGAGCTGATCAGGGGGAAGGCAGACAGCCATTCCAGAGGAGTCCAGGGGACATCGTCTCCCAAAGGTTTGCATAAAGCCAGAACTCTAAAAGCAAAATGACTTGCTTGTGGAAGCCAACCACATGGAGTGTCTACTTGATTCTTTTATAAAACTAATATTCAGGATCGATAATAGCCTGGGGTGAGAAGGAGAAGCTAAAAGTCCTACCCCCAATCCAGTTTTGTCATAGGTTTGCGGAGCTACATTTCTCTTCTGGCATGTTCCTCGCTAGGAATTGGTGGGAAGTTGCCGTTATTCCTCAAGTACATTCTGTTGCTTAGCAAGCCCAAAACTGTTGTCTTCAGCAGGAGTCGGCAGCATTTCCCCAAAAAAGGCATGTTTGTCTTTTCCACTACAAATCTGTTTTTGTGAGAGCAAAAAGGAAGAGTGGAACCAGTGGGCAGGTCTAGAAAGAGTTCTGCTATAGACCAGCCCCAGGGTAGGGAGGCTGCTCCAGTGACCTCCTGTTGTATAGGTAGGATTGTGTTAGGGACTTCACAACCCCTCCTTAGGTTAAATTATCATCCTCTGTTGAAATACAAACAGCCTAAAATGGAAAAACTCACCAAGACCTTACCTCTCAGAAACCTGATATGAACTAGATCCTTTCATCATATCTGTGGCAAAGAACTGTGGGATTTGTTTTGTTTTTAAAATTAATTTGGGAGTGGGGGGGGCGGATATGTTGAGGTTGTAGGAAGGAAAGAAGAGAGGTGGACAACCAGTCGGGAGGTCAAATTCGTGGTCTCATCTCGGAACAGTACTTTTCTCCTGCCTAAATTCACCCAGCAGTCAGTCAGCACCAGGCCAGGGGGCCTCTTTATACCAAAGGCCATGGGTATAAGAAGAACCTGGCTTCCAACAATGACTGGAAATGTGTTTTTTAATGTTGCTACTTTTTCAATTCCTTTTTGAAGGAGAAGAGTGGCCAAGGTGTTTCAGTCTACTTGATAACACATGTTATTTGTCATACCTGCTCATATTCTTCTCCAGTATCTGAAACAAGACTTGGCATGTTCTAGAAATTGAATAAATATTTGCTAAAAATGAATAATATTAATATGTAAGGAATTGATGGGTGTTTCTGGCTGGAGTCAGACATCAAAAAAAAAAAAGATTGAGGTAAAAGTTAAAGAGGTTGTTTTATACTTTGTTTCTAGTCATTTTAAGAGAATTTAACTTTTTGCAAAATAGTGTTTACAATGCAGAGTCTAGAGCCTGATTACCTGGATTTCAGTCATGTGACCTTGGGTAAATGTCTGTACCTCAGTTTCTTCATCTATGAAACGAGGATCATAATCATATGAAGCCCATGGGTTGTTTTGAATATCAAGTGAGTTGATACATGTAAAGCGCTTGGCCTGTGTTCAGTAAACATACACTATTTTACTCTGAAGGCAACATATATCAGTTTTGGCTAAGGGAGCCAGAATAAAGCTCTAATAACTCATGGTGAAGTTTGTACAGGTTGTTTGGAAAGTTAATGTGTTTGCACACAAACGTCCCTTAAAAGTACAAGTTAATATTATCCTGCCACGGAGCAGTTTGCAATCTAAATAAGTACAGTACAAGTATGACTTTGGTTTCCCAGAATCTTGGTATTTACCTGGTTTTTCTTCTTGAAAAAGGAATTTAGGCCTTGGAGCCATTCTACTTAGGCAGCTTCCTTTCATAGCCTGCCCAACGGGTGGGTCAGAATGTGATGAGTCTTCATGGGGCCTGGTTGAACACAAACGATGTGTGGGAAGCACTGGCAATTACCTCACACAGGCAGCTTGGAGTCCTTTAATTTTTCTTATCAGTAATTCACTTTAGATAACAACTCTAGAGATAAAATAGGCCTTAGGGGTTGGCTGAAGGGAGGGAGAACAAAGGTTTTATTGGTGTTTTATCTCCTGTTTACTAAAAAGTGTTTGGTTGTAAAAGATAAAGACAAAGCTATTGTGTCTGCTCCAGCAAATGAACAAATAAAAGTAATTATTGCAGAGGGGCATTAGTAACAAATAGGACATAGTTACTTTTCCCTAGTTGGTGGCTTCAAATCTTGACTCCATTATTTTTTAGCATTTTTTGGCTCTCCAGTTGAAAATCAAACACAAGAACAGGCCTTAGGCTAATTTCCTTGCCAGGCTGAAACTAAGGGACCTCACTGATCAGCCTAATTTTGTCTACGAAGACCACAAAGAGGTGGCTTTTTCCTCTAATGGGATCCTAGTGTATGAGAATGAATGATGTGGGAAAGCACATTCAGGAAGGTTCTTGGGTCATCTTGAAGCAAAGACGATGATCACAATAGATAGAGGAAATAATATGTATTTGCTTGAAATGCTGAATATTCTTCAAGAATACCTTAGAGAGGAAAATAGCATGCTTTGCTTTTAAAACACATTATCTCTTTTTTTAAATGTCTAACTTTTATAATACTGAAGTAGGTAATGATCTTTCTAGCTGAATAGTAATCATAATAAAAGGATGACATATGACTCTTCCTTAATAGTGTCTATCCAAGTGCAGCGTTTTAGGTAAAAAGTCTTTGAAGCATTTTTACAAAATCGGTTGTGAATATTGTATTGGTTTGTTTTTTAAGAATTTTTAAAAAATTTATGTAACTTTACAACACTGGGTGATTTCCTTTAAATGTAGTTTAGGAAAGTTTTGTAGGTTTTTTGTTTTGATTTATTCCTTTAAAGTTACAATTGTCTTTATTTTTTGAGTGTGAGTTCATGACATGATACAAAATTCAAAAGCCATAAAAGGGTCCACAGTGAAAAATAAGTCTCTTTCTCACTCTTGTTCTCCACCTATCCAGTTCCTCTCTCAAGTGGCAACTTTTGTTCATAGGTTTTGTGGGTACAGATACAAAAACATAAAAATTGCAGACTACCCTTATTCTGGTCCCCAGGAAGAAAGAAAGGCCATAGTGGATGCTTTCTGCATCCCCACTGAGAAGATGCTAGACTTGAGTCCTGTTGCTTGGAGCATATGCCACCTCATAATTTTTAATATGCCCACAGAAAGAGCCTTGTCCTCCAACCACTACACTGGAGGCCGTCTGACTGGACCATATAAGACCCAGCATGTGTCCTGTTCCCAATGGTGACAAAGCCAAGAGCCCCTGAATATTTGATATTCTGATAAAACTTGTGCTTCCTAATTCATAAATGATGTCAAGATATGGTATGAATGAGAATAAATGTTAAAACCTGATTTCAAGCAGCCATGAAGTCCATTTTGCTCTCTTGGAGCTGGATTTTAAGATCATTGAGTAAAAGGGTTAATGAAATCGCATTCTATTTTGAAATGTGTAATGAATAACATCTCTGAAAGGGAACATGATGCTGTCAGAATGGTTAAGATAATGTCATGTTTGAGTTTGGGTAACTGGAGTGAATACCATTTCTTGTCCTCAGTGAATGGTGACTCAGCAAGGAAAGATGAACTGAGCATCCACTGTAATGCACTGGCTGTGTGTGTGCACATGTAGACGTCTTGACCTGTATCAGCTTCCTTCACCTATGTAGTGACAGACACGAGTCAAATGTAGTCCCCACCTTCCCTCAGCCTTTGGGAACTCCCGTGTCTGATGGAGTCTGGAGTATAGGTTGTGGCCAGCCTCAGGCCATGGGTGAAGTGAAGGTAGCATCCTCCCCATTGGCAGTTAAGTGCAGCAGAGCAAGTGTGCAAGAAACGCTTGGCTTCCTCTGAAATAAAGTGATGACTTTTTGGAAGGCCTAATTCAATTCATGGAGAAAGAATAATTGTTCCGTTGAAAGTGTGAGTGGATGAGTTTAAAAAATAGATATACTGTGAAGGCATGGTCCTTGCCGTGGACATATCCTTTTCTCCTTTTGTCACAAAGTATTTGAAAAACTGATCATGTTCAGTTGCAGGAATGAAAACATTGATATTGAACCTTGTGGGTGGCAGGTGATAGTCGTAACAACCAAGAAGTGCTCAGAAACTTCAGGCAATGAAGTAAGTTTTAGTTACCTTCTAAGTTTACATTTGAATGATACTGCTTCAGCTATCCTTTTAAGATCCACCCAAGGCCAATTTAGATCTGTGAACTATTGTTTAAATTTTGTTTAGTTCAGTATATGAGTTTACTATAGATTAAATGACATATTGAATGTGTGAGTAACAATGGTAATGTTAAAGTTACTGATAATATATTGTATACCTTGAGTTCTGTTCCCAATACATCATCTTCCTTGGAAGATTTAAGACTGATTCCCTCAGTTTCAAGTATTAGACAATCTCTTAAGAGAGATAGTCTCTTTTTCCCTCTTAATATGTCTTTTAAGGATATAATTCCACCAGGTAATTGTGTGTGTGTGTGTATGTGTGTGTATTTGTGTGTGCGTATTTGTGTGTGTATCTGCTTAAGAAGAAGAAGCTCAAAATAAAACCAGGTATGGATTCTAAATGGGGTTCCGTTTTTGACTTGAGAAATATAAAATAATTAGATGCCTGTAAGACTACATGTTGACAGCCATAGCTTTCAAAAATTTGTTTCAACAAGAAGCCCCTACAAACCCTGTCTGATAGTGAATAACCAGGGATATTTGGGCAACCAAACACCATAGAAGAAACAGGCACATCATTCTTTGACCTCACACATCATCTTAGCCTTTGGGGAGTAAGTGAAAAAGGTCAACGTGAAACAGACAGTAAATCCAAATAGACTTTTGAGTAAGCCTTGGAAGCAACAGTGCCTTGCACAATGTAAGTAATTTGTAAATATTAAATGAAGGAAGAAATGAATGAATCAATTAACAAGTAAAAATTTAACCACATCTCAAGATAGGGGATAAAATTTGCATGTAGCAATTAGTATTTTTAGCTGCTTGTAGCTATAATACATTCTCTTTTGTTTGTCCCATTGCCGATTTAGAAGCTACGTCTTCAGCACTGAGCTCATCTAGTCCATGGGGAAAACACACCTTCCTCCCAACATTTGGGAGGTAATATGTACCACTATTTTTTCCTGGATCCCAGGCTCAAAAGATTCATTTATATAAGAAATCCTGAAGGTGGACAATTGGACTATTAGACTCTTAGATTTCTATTTCCACATTTCCATAGGCACTACCCCCTTTAAATCCATTTCCTATCTGATGTTGTATATAATACAATAGCCTGCTGGCTGGTTTCTCCAACCTTGCAGCATAGGGAGTAATTTTTCTAGTATTAAATTCAGCAAATATTTGTTGGCACCTGTTATACAAACACTGTGCTTGTTGCTATAGGGGATACAAATATGATTAAGGCACAGCCCCTGTTTTCAAGGAGCTTTTACAGTCAAAGGGGGAATAAGAGTGGTACAAACATAGCTGTCACTCAAGGCACAAGGTGCTATGAGGCTGAACAAAACTCTAATCATTTCTCTGTTCAAGAAGTTATAATGACTCCCTATCACGTTTTGAATCAAATAAAAAATTCCCAGTCATCATAATTTGACACCATCCTAGCCGCTTAAATTTATGTTTTACTACTATCCAACAGACCTCCCTGCTCCTGTCTTCTGCCTAATACCGTCATGAACACATCCATTCACACATTCCTTCCTTCCTTTACTCATTCATTATTTCAGCAAATATCAACTGCTTGTCAGATGCTGTGCTAAGTACTCTGGGGGAAACAAAAATGAATCAGTCCCTGCCGTGAGCAACTCACCATCTAGTGGGAGGAGACAGAGACAAGGAACGGTGTGTTGTGTTATAACAGAATGCACCACGTGCTGAGAGAACACAGAGGAGATGAAGGCCCGGCGGAGGAAGGGAACATTGCCATAAGTTGATTAGGCGCTCACCAAGGAGAAGAGGGAGGGGAGAGCATTATAGACAGAAACAGTAGGAAGCAGTTCATGGAGGCACAGGAGAATGGAAAATGTGGCTCCATCCGGAAGCTGGTAGCAGGAATATAGCAGGGGAGCTAGTTGGCAAAAACAGTACTGGCGAAATCTGGGAGGCAGATTATCATGGGCCTTGACTCCTGTGCCAAGGAGTTCTTTATTTTTTTGTGTCAGGGAAATCTACCTGGATCTTTCAACACCTGTATGAATGGATGTGGGTCTTAGAATGCCCTGGCAGCAGCGTAGAGGATTTGATTGAGAGACGCTGGAGGCAAGAGTGTTCGAATAGTCCCAGCCTGAGGGGAAAAGGCAATGAGGAGATCCTAAAGTCATTTTCAGTGTCACTTCCCCTACATCTTTCCTGCGTTGGTCCACATCTATCCTTCAGGACAGGGTAGGTTGCGCTGCAGTAACAAGCAGCCCAGGATCTTAGAGGCATCACAAGGTTATTTCTTACTGCAGGTGTTCTCCATGCTGAGATTCAGTGATCCATTCAGCGATCACAGCCTCAGTGAAGCTGCTTCAGAATTGTGGCTTTGTCATCTCAACACCTGCTTCCATGCTGGAGAACATGAAGGTGTTGCTTCAGTCTCCAAGTGACTTGCCTCCCTTTTGCTCACAGCTCTGCCCAACTATAAGGTGGGAGGGTGTTACAACACTCGCGTGTGCTCCAAAGAACATGGGTATGTGTGGACGCTACAGACCCCTGCCACTCCATCATCTATTGTCTTTTTTCTTTTTTAATTTCCTCAGGATTTCTGTATATTACCTGATACACTTGGTACTATTTAATAATGAATCTGCTTAGAATCCTCTACTAATTTTTTATAGGTGTGTCTTGTTTCTCTAGCTGCCTGAACCTGGTAAGTTCTCCAGGATGCGTTTGTGTCTTCTACGTCTGTTTACTTTTACGGCCTCTCGTGGGTCCTGACACTGAAGGACAAGCCCGGAAGCTAAGCGGGTGCTTGTGAAAACACATTGGGTTGAATTTGGCAGGTTTGACTTTTTTCTATCTGGGCCTCGGTACTTTTTTACACACCCACTCAGGAATCACCGGATTCGTTTTTGTTTCAGATTTCATGTCCATCAGATGATTGGAGTTTGATTTGAACTAAAATGAATCAGTGGAGGTTGGAGTCTGTTTTACTGTAAAGCCTTTAATGTCATTTTGCCTGTGGGACCCTCATTTCTCGTCCCGGCCTAACAAAAAATTGCACAGCATTTACCCTGAATGTGGCATTGCCTTGGCACATTTTAAAGGTGAATGTGAAAGTTTAAGGGCATCTAAATATGCCATCCTCTATTCAGCATCCAGTTGGCGAGGTTCAATAGAAAACAAATCAATCGCTGTCCCCTGTTGAAAATAAGCACACAAAGATCTCGCTTAAAAAAGGAGTATCGCAAAATGAATTCATATGCTGTGGAAGGTGAGGTTGAGACCCATGGAGCACTTTATCTGAAACAGTGTTTGCTTACCCAGACTGCACATTTCATCCTTTCTTGATCAATCTTTTTGACTTTTTCTTGCCTACTAAGCCTGACTTTTAAAATAAGTGAGAGTCAGTGAAGCACACCCTGCTTCCGATGAGTTCCCCATAGAATAAAGACAGAATAAGTGAGTATCTGTAGCTTTTGAGCATAATCCATAGGAAAGAGGTATGGCAATAATTATTTTTGACCCAACTAAAAAAGCTAACAGATCAATTCACTCTTTCTCAAGGACCAGTTCTACCGCACACATTTTATGCCCTGAAAAAAGGAGAGATCCATTCAGTAGTAACAGGGCTGGCTGCTGCTCGGTCATCCTGCAAACGTGAAACACTTACATTATACGAGCACACCTCAGGGGGTTACTTGTTGGCTTCCATGTCTGCATGAGAGTTTGCTAATGTGAAGAGTATGTATAGTCCTGCTTTCTTTTCTACGTTGAATTTGCATTTGGATGTTTTTCATCCTTCATGGTTAAGAGGGAAGCTTCTGTTCTCTAGTCATTTCTGCCTCAAGACTGCTGCAAGTAGAAGCTGGTCCGAAGTAGCCATGGAGCGTAGATGCAGAAGAGGGATTTGAGTAGAAGTGCAAGGGAAAAGAACAGGGTGAGGAACTCAAACCCTCTTCTCAGATGTTTATTTCCTACTGTTTTCCTTTTTTTCTTCTACCTCGTCATTCCATTCCTCCTGAAGTTTTTGTCCCTGTCTTTCCCATCTTCTTTTTCTACTTGTTCATTCTCCTTGGTGCCTTTATTTTTCAGATATATGTCCTCTTCTGTGCATACCTCCATTGCTTCTGTGTATACTTCCTTCGCTTGCACACACTGCTGTCTCAAATGCAGAATGGTCCTAACCGTCACGACAGTAATGGCTTGTCATCTTCCCTGCATCCTACCTAGTTGCCCTGGGCTTCAGGTGCCCCATCTCTGATCTTTAACCACCATCCCATTTAATTACAGGTGACCCTTGAACAACTTGTGGTTAGGGGTGCCAACCTCCTCCCCCTGCATAGTCGAAAATCCACCTATAACTTTTGACTCCCCCAAAACTTTAATAGTTACTATTGACCAGAAGCCTTGCCAATAGCATGAACAGTTGATTCATACCTCTTCTACATGTTATGTGTAATATATACTGTAAATTTGTACAATAAAGGAAGCTAAAGAAAAGAATATGCTATTTAAAAAAAACAAAACAAAAAAGAGGAAAGTACTTTTATTGTACTGCATTGAAAAAAAAATCCATGTGTCTGTGGACCCGGGCAATTCAGACTCCTCTTCTTCAAAGGTCAACTGTATGTCACCTGAGGTCATAAATCAGGGAAGTGGCAGAGCTGGGTTTCCTAATAGTCTTACTCTGGTGCTGAAGCTCTGAGAGTAGAATCGTGGCACAATTACCTAGTTTGTGTCATTGACTCATGTATCTTAGACTTAGAAGAATCCTCAGGAGAACATCTGGTGCCACTGGAGCATTTTGACAAGTCCCTCCATGTCCCCTGTGTCTACATGCACAACGTCTGTTGCATTGGATTCATTTAAAACATCCCTATCAGTTCTGAATCAGGTCCTCAACATGATCTGGAGACCGTGCAGTGAGAGAGACGTTGCTCCTGTGTTCTCGTTGCTGAAAGCTGGCAACTTCTTACGCTGACTCTGTTAGTAGTGGAAGCAACGGTTTGGAAAACCAGGCATCCCCTCTCAATGTGGGCACCTACTCCATTATTCTCAGAAGATTCAAGACCATTAACCTTGGTGGGTGAGCAGAGAGAGCTCCTGAGCTCAGCTTGGTATAGATGCTAAAGGTGTTGCAGAGTCGCAGCTGTGTTTCCTGTTTTGCACTAATTAGGAGTTACCATGAATCTGCTTGACAATTAAGGACAGAGTGAACTTTAAGGCAGATCGGTACCCTGGGACAGTAAAGAGTTCTCAGGCAAGCAAAATAAAAATTTGCCCCTAGTACTGTGCTTTACCGAAACCATAACATCTCTTTAATAATGTGGATTCAAAGTATAAATAAAAGTCTGGAGTGGGTTTTCTGGCACTTGTAAAGGGTCTTGCTCAGAGATTGACGCTATGTCAAATCGTTAGTACTGCACATGGTTTTGTATCACCCACCAGATGAGTGATTATTTCAACACTAGCCTTAACCAGTTCTTGAAGTTCAGTTGCCTACTTTCTGACTAATATATCATAGCCACAGAAGCTTAGCAATTAAATAGCTTTCTAGAACAGGAAAGCACCAAAAGGTTTAGTTTCTCTTAAAAGTCATACTTGATGAGCCGTATTTTAAGATAAAACTTTCCCAGGTTAAAGTTTCTATACTTTCTTGATTCTCCACCCCCACAACTAATTTGTGCAGACATGTATCTATTTCCATTCACTTGGGTTTAGGTCATGAGGGCCCTTAAATCATGTTCCTTCAGTGGGCCGTAAAAATTCCTGAGGGGAGATTTCACAGGACTCTGTTCTTTAAGGGACCTGATGCTTAGTTTCAGGCAAGGCACGATTGCCTTGTCATCAGCCAGGATCTGAGAAAGAGACAGCAGCCTAGATGTGACTTATAGCCAGGATTCAGGCAGATGTGCAGGGTTCAGGAAAAATTTGCGTGCCACGAGGTGTGGTTGACAACTGTAAATATAATTAAGCCAGGTGGATTCCATGACAACAAAGAGGATTAGGGTTTGGGTGGATCTCCTAGACCATTGAGACCTATGTGAATGGATGTCAATTTATTTATATCCCTTCTCCTCAGGAAGAAACAACAACAACAACAACAACAACATAGTTTGATGTCTAAATGAAGTAATCTCTAGAAAGAAAGGGGAGATTATATTTGTTAAACTGTATAAAAAAATCAGAAGATAATATGGCTTTGTTCACAGTATTACATAAAGAAGATTAAAGACGAGGAACAAGCTGCTTAAACACTGTAAACTAATTAGTTCTACGAATTGTTTTCCCGAGGTTCATGAGATATGAAACATTGGCACCAGTGCGTGAAATACACTCTGCCTCAGTGCCCTTTTCAATTTATTTTTCTGTTCGTGTCATATGTATATAAAAAAAGAGCAGCCAAAAAGAAAGAGGTTACAGAGGGAGACCAAAGCCTGTCAGATGATTGAGGCTGACATTTTGTCATCTTAAGCCTGGCGCGGGAGGGTCCTCCTCTAATACCCCGTATAAATACCAGCTTCATTTTCTGCCATCACAGACTACATTGCACAAATGATGTCATGACAAGGCCCAGAGGAATCCCTGCTGCTGCTCCGAGCACTCTGGCAGCCCCCACAGTGGTCAGGACCAATTCAGTGGATGCATCTTTAATTTGTTTCCCAGGAGTTGGGTCCTTCCCTAGAGCAGGCTGGGAGGACCCAGAGTGAGGGTGGGGTGGGGCACCTGTCACGCTCCACTTCTCATGCCCTGGTTCAAACAAGAGATTTACTGTTTGCTTGTCCTAAAGTCGCATGTTTTCTGAGTGGAGGACCAGCCAGGACTCTGTTTTTATTTCCCAAATAACAGATAACTATATTTATTTAATGGAGACTAGAATAGTAAGCTTTTCTTTTTCTAATGTAGCACATTTTATCTTTTTGCAGATTTAACTTAGAAATATGTTATTAAGAGAGGAGGTGAACTCTGATATAACTGAGTCTCCATCATCTCTTTTCTGCCTCTCTTCATGTGTCCCAAAACCAGGAGCATTCCTGCTCCCTCCCATAAGCATTTCCAGGTCGTAGAATGGGTCACTACTTCCTGTGGTCTCAGAGAACCAGGTATAAAATGTTAAAATTCAACTGAGTAAATTGAAAGATCAAATGGGTTTTTTTCAATGATTCATGAATCAGGCAGCATCCCATCTAGCAAATAGAAAGGAGTTCCAATGAACTGAACAAAATGGGGAACCTTTATTGGCCGAAGGGGACGGAGGCAAGGAAAGAGCAGATCACCTCATCTTTCTTTAGGGGGTGGAAGGAGTCCATCAGGTGGATTTCTTCACTGGTGCTGACCTGGAAATTCCAGATGGGCTGGTTTAAGATGGCTGTCATTCCTAGGAGAGATTGGAACTGCAATTATGTTAGGTATCAGTCTTGGTTTGGTGGTGTGGGTTTAGCACATGTGACTCTATTTTTAGCCTGTTGTCTTTTTTTTTCTTTTTTAACAAAAACTAGACATAAAAATACCATCTTCTTTCTTTTTATTTCATCATCAAACTTCTTAAAGGCACACTTGTTACTATCTCTTCCTCACTGGATGCTGGCCAGCCCTAGGGAGAAAGCTGTCTCAGCAGTAACTGAAGACATCTTTTTTATCAGATCCACTGATCTCAATTTTCCTTGAGCCAGTTGTCACCCCCACCCCACTCTGTCATTCAATGTGTAGCTTATCTTCTCCCTCTTTGAAACTCTTCTGAATCCAGGAAGGCTATAGGGCTTCCTTATTTACAGCTGGACACTTCTTAGCCCTTATTCCTGGCTTTTGTCTCTTAGCAAGAAATGCAAACTCCTTGCTGCCTGCTGCATATCTCTTAGGTCTGTTTTGTTCACTGTTGTATCCCTAGATTCTAGAACAGTGCCTATCATGTAGTAGGAATTCAACAAATATATGCTGAATGAATTAAATGCATGACTCTTCAGGATGTCCTCCATCAGCTCCTCAAACTCGACAAGTCTGTCACCACACCTACTTCTCTTGTCTGCCCAGGTGACTTCTTCTCATTTGGTCCTGTCTTTTGGGGCCATCTCTCCTCCTTCCTTTGATTCAGATTTCAGTCATTTCCAAGTTCTCCTTTCTGCTCACTTCCAAGCAGTCACCCGTCCTGTGAGGTCAGCTTCCCCACTGTCCCTCCCCCCTCACCAGGCCTTTGTGCATAGCCAGCAATTGGTCTTTCCTGGACTGCTCAGTCCAAGAATCTTTCTCCCCACTCTGTTCATCAGAATTGCTTTCCCAGTCACAAATCTGAATACACTGGTAAGCATAAGATCACTTCTTGTCATAACAGAGTCAAGATGGTTCATGATTAATGGCATCCAAAGCTCCTTTCAATCTGGCCCCTTATTCCATCTCAGTTCACTCTTTACTTCTGGGTCCTCGCACTCAGGCTCAGTCTTCTCAATTTCTCAGCAATCGGGTTCTTTTTAAATTGTGGTTTCTGAGAATGTCCCCATGAAGCTCTTCTTTAAGGCTTTGTTGGCCTTTTATGCTTCTCCCTTTTTTGTCAAAGGGAACTAGGTATTCATATAACGGGTTTATTAGACACTTCTTCCCCAGTCAAAAGCTTTGGAGGGAAGAATCTGTATCCTTAGTCTTAATATTCATCATACACGGAGCACCTGGGTGACTCAGTCGGTTCAGCATCCGACTCTTGATCTTGGCTCAGGTCATGATCTCATGGTTCGTGATTTCAAGCCTCACACCGGGCTCTGCACTGATAGTGCAGAGCCTATTTGGGTTCTCTCTCTCTCTCTCTCTCTCTCTCTCTCTCTCTCTCTCTCTCCCTCCCTCCCTCTCTCTCTCCCTTCCTCCCTCCCTCTCTTTCTCCCTCTCTCCCTCTCCCTCTCTCCCTCTCCATCTCTCCATCTCCCTCCCTTTCTCTCTACCCTCCCCCCAAAAGTAAATAAATAAACTTAAAAATGTGTCTATCATATAGTACCTAGGACATACCTTTACATGTAGCCTGGTGCATTACATTAAAAACAATTAAATTCTAACCCTTATTATATTCTACCATAAATTATAGTTGAAATTTGATAATTGGCATTAAACTCCTTAGGAACACAGAGCATCTCTGGTACATCTTTGTACCATTTCATAGGACAAGATGTAAGTTCACACAGATGGGATTGAATTTTATTTTAAACAAAAAGAGTGAATGCTGATTGGATAAAAATGCAGACAGTTCTAACAATGTGTTGATTTGTAGAAAAATAATTTGAGCATTAGAGTACATTTCATTAAACAAACAAATCAAAATAGTAGTCATGTTAGCTTTTACAATTTCACAAAAGCCTTGTATGTATGAAGCATATCTGTAGGGCACTTTGGACAGGGAAATAAGTATTACTCTATTTTCTAATAACATTAAAAACCTGATACAAGCAAGCAGGTTTTAGTAATCGCACTGTAGAATTCAATCAGTGCTCTTTCAGTTCTCTGGAAACCCTATTTCCTTTATCTTGTTTTTCAAAATATATTGGTATACTTTTTTTTTTTTTTTCCTATTACTTTAAGATAGTGTGCAAACCAAGAATGAGGATTCTGGAATCAGATTATCTGAGACTTAGTTTCCTTATCTGTAAGATGGGGACAGTAATGATCCTACCCCATCAGGATGTTGTGAAGATTTGAGATAGCACAGTAAAACCCTTTGTAGACTGTCTAGCACATGCTCAGTGTATGTTAGAAAATATTATGTTTTTGCTTTAATTGGGATTTCTGTAGGGAGAGAGTATGTAGTTGATGGGGAAACCTCTGAAGAGAAGCCTCATGGACCTCCTGGTGCGTTCTGATTCATGAACAACAGTGGTAGTGAGTGATTCCCTAGAACACTTAAGTCTCCTGTAACCTCTAAACCCTCTGGTGACAGTGAATCACTTTTTATCCTGAATAAGGATAGCTATAACTTAGGATTTTTTTAATGTTTTCATTTATTGAGGTCAGTGCATTTGTGTCGAACAATTGAAATCTGACAAGAAAAATCAAGGGTAGCCTGGGCACTGCTCAATTATTACTCTGACCAGATTTTAATTAGCACCAGATGTAGAAGGAAGTGCTATTTTTATTATCCATTGCCATGCACTTGCTTACGTATTTACCCTGGGGTGAGAGGCATTTTATTAATTAATTTTGTTGGCAACCAAGAAATAATTTTGACTTCTGAATTGAAAGTTGCAAACTTCTTTAAGCACTAATAACCATCTTAAAAAATGAGCAGTGCTATTTATATTTACTCAGGATGAACAAATCTCTACAAACTAGAGTAATTCATTAAGATGAGGTCATTAGCCTTAACTTTTGTTTGCAATATTATTTCAGACCCCATCACTTAACAAATTATTTTCATTAGAATTAAAATTACTTTCTTTAAGGCATTTTTTCATCTTCATGGAGGTATAATTGACAGAATTGTAAGATATTTAAAGTGTACATGTGATGATTTGAGTCCTTTTCGTCGATATGAATTGTCAACATGTATTTGCATCTCTTTTAGTATAGTCTGCCTTTCAGATTGAAAGGTGAGCATTGCTTAATTATGTTTTGGGAGCAGCCTTAGAGAAGTATAAAAACTTCATAAATAAAATGCAAGTTACATTTTAGAAAGCAGACTAATGAAGTATGAACCTGTCTAATGGCAACAGTAAATGGGGGCATGAAAAAAGTTCAATCTTTTAGAAAAATAATTAAATACTAAGAGACTTCTATTGGTTCCAGAAGTAAACTCAGGTGACCCTGTCTTATTCATTTAGACTGATGAGCTCTGGTTGGTATGTTTATTCCTTTGCCCCTGCCACTTTTCAGCATTTTTTACTTGCTGTCTAGAAGTTTGCAACTTTCATGCTGTATATTTTTTCCTGTCTGACTTTTATGACTTCCCCCATAAAATGTATTGGTTGTCTGAGTCTCACAAATCCTAAACTACTTAATGGCTGTGGCTGCATCCATTATGCTGTTCTGTGTGTTTGTGTGTTTTTTCCCAGACATCTGTGTAGATATCTTCTGAAATTTACAAAACCTTTGTAACTAATCCCATAGGTTGACCTGAGCAGGGGCGGTGTTTGTTGCTGCTAATTACACAGTGCAAACCTTTGGGAAATAGGCCCTTTGTTAATGATGAATTTGAGCAAGCAACTAAACATTCCCGAATAATGCTGAGAATATTATTGGCCTAGGTCTTTATGCCTGTAGATCCCCTGCCTGCCTCTTCTTTCTCTGTGGATGTCTGGCCACTGTGCTTGATGTGCATATTAATTGCTAGATGAGGAAGAGAAGCAAGGAGGTTTCTTTGGCAACAGGGTGTAACAAACAGCTGTGTGATGAGGCACATGTGGATTATTAGGTAGGACATAATGAGTAGTATTTCTATCATGGCATTATATATCTGTCAGGTTTTTTTGTTTTTTTGTTTTTTTGTTTTTTGTCCAGCTTTAGTCTAACTAGGGCTTGAAAACCTGTTCCTATATCACGGTGGTTATCACGAAAAATGGCCAGAAATCCCACTGCTACCAATCAGTTATGCTGCCTCTAAATATCAGCCTCTGATTGATAGCTTGTTAAAGTGAATTTCAAAACCAAGGGGGAACTCTCTTTACAGTAGGTATGTATTTGATTTAGGGGGTATCGATTTGCATAATTTAGCAAATAAAGCACTATATAATTAAAGATCTAGAGACATTTACTCTTACCTAAATATTAAAAAAAAAATTATATTCCTATATTGTGGCCTAGATTAGTCACATAAGAACCATCTTATGAAAAGGAAGCAGTTCAGGTAGAAAGTTAGTCAAGCCACACCCTTAGACACCTTTCACCAGGTGGCTTGATTATTACTATCAGGTCCACCCAAAAGAAAGTAGGATTATATAGAGAAATAAATAAATAACCAAAAGACACTTGAAAAAACAAAAGAATGTAATAAATGTAATTGCCAGAGATTCTTTTACAATTACAAATATGATATCGACAGTTTTCAAGAGCAGTAATACCTTATATAAAGAAAGACCTTTTCCCACGTGCCCTTTCCTACTCTTTTAGTCTACACATGAACTTTTTAGGTGTAGATCTGCACCTGTAGACAGCCCGGAAAGGTTAGGGTTTCTCCAGATGATACTCTGTTATTGCTTAGTTTACAACATTACAAATTATCTGATCTGTTTTAGAAGAAGAAGAAGAAGCCTTAAGATACGTACAAAAACACTTGCATTTAATACCAACATTATGTTTAGTATCTCATATATATGTGGACTATTCGCTAAGTTTCTCCTCTTACCAAGAAAAACTTTCTTGATAAGGTGGTAGCCTCCCTTCTGAAACTGTGTGATACATTGTGTTTCACTTTTTGTTTCAGCCACTTGGAAGCTCAGCTAGGTTTTGTGTTCAGTTGCCATTCAGTCTCTCCTGTTCCTGCTGCTGTGCCACCTGGCACACCACCTGGCACACAGTAATACTTGCTCAAGAAACAGTCATAGCCTTTTTGCATTATAAATAATTGCCTATTTTATATTTGTTGTGTTTTTATTTTTGTTTTGTTTTGTTTTTGTCTTTAAGTTGTCTAAGGTTTCATGGTTTCTTCATGGCTGATTCTTAGCTATGAACCATATCAAATCGTTTTGTGAAGGAGTCAAGATATAATAATAAACATGGAGAGAACATGCCTCTGTTACACAGTAACAACATGGTTTGGATGTTTCTTTGAGTGAGAGGGGAGAGAGACAGAATAAACATTTTTTAAAGCAACTAAATGGACTAAGAATAAAATATTTATTTAGGAAGTTAGAGTAAAAAAAATCCTGACACATAAAATTTCCAAAAACTGGACTTGATGAAAAGGTAATGAAGTTTCCCACCCCCCACCCCCAAGGATTCTACTCAGATATTTTCCTTGAACTGGTCATTTTTTTTTTTTTTTTTTTTTTTTATGGTTTACTAAACCAGAGGGGAGAAACAGCAGGAATAGCAGAATCTGTTTCGAAACTCTCAACAAGCCAGTTGATGGCCTTGTTTATCAGTAAAACAGCACTGGATCCCTTCACTAGGGAGTTAGGAAAATAGAGACTTGTGAAGGTTTACATATTTTCATTGTAAGTTGTGTACTCTGTTTTCCTCTCAAGAGCGTAGTTCCTTAAAAACTCTCAAGCTACCCTGATATCTTCCATCCATGTTTTATTGATTTTCAAACTCTACCATTTCAGACAGGTGCCATGCTGTGAAAAACATGAACACACTTTGAAATTCACTCTTGTAAAATATTTCGACATTAGACATTGTAAAGGATCTGTAAAGTGTTGATATTAATTAACAACATCCCTTTGCTCCAGAAACCATTCAGCCTAGGCATTTTGAGACTCTGAGGTACTGTAATCTCAAAGAGAAGATTCCAAAGGGCTTTCTCACTTTGGGGTGGTCAAAGTGGGATGTTCTCGTGGGAAATATATAATAAGGTTGTGGATACCCTAGACAAATCTATCTTCAGATGCAGAAGTCTTTGGCAAGGTTGTAGTGTTGTTCACATAGGCCTTGAGCAGCCTTAAAAATTATAGTGGCCTTTCAGGCTCTGTGCCCCTTTTAGCAATTCAGCAGATTAAAATAGCTTCTGAAACCCTTTGAAAATACTGTGCTGCTGAAAGCCTCGAAAGCTCCTGGTATTTGCCTCCCAGGACCCTCACCAAATCCTTTGACGTGGACAGGAGTGGCATTTTGTTTTTCTTGAGTTTCTTGGAAAGTTCAGGTAAGCCACCATCCTCCATCAGAAACCTCCTGTAGTTTCCTGTGCCAAGTTTTCCTAGGGCGTTCCTGAGCACTGCAAACCATCTGCCGTTTCACACTTAGCTAGCTAAGGTCAGTGATACTGAGAGCTGGGTAAGTGTGAAGTGCATGAGATGATTAGCCATCTCACAAGGGTGGGGTGAGGTTACACCAGGACCTGTTTGAAAAGATCGTGTGTGTTACTTCACGAAGGCAAATTAATTATTAACATTTAATACCGTATAAGTTACAGGAAGAAAACAGGACTATTTGTTCACCACGCCACTGTGACACCTTGGCTCAACAGGGAACGTGTTATAAATGCCACAGGTAGTAACTTGAGGATATATGCTTCAGTGGCGTGTAAGTAGTCATTCCGCGGTCAGGTAAACATCTTAGCCCTGAAGTTTACTTAGTAAGGTGTAGTCCTAGTGTATAAGCAGGAAGTCACCTTGTTGCACAATCACTACCTTAGCACTGGGGCAGAAGTCTTGTAATAGACCATGCTTTTTATGGAAATTTAATAACCCTTGAATGGTTGTAGCATGGACAGTTATGAGTTGCCATAATTTTGTCCTTTCTTACAGTGGCTTTAAATAGTCACCCAACTCCATCGTCTTTGATCGTCATGGCTTCTCCTTACGCCTCCCACTAGCAGGTCAGCCAGCATCATTCTGGAACAATTGCCAGTCTGCCCTCTGTCTTCAGGCGGAGTGAGCCTCGGCTGGAGCACAGTGGCCCAACATCAGTAATTTTCCTACCACAGCAGATTTAGTAAGGTTAAAGTGCTGGTCCTTCTATTAGCCAACATTTGATAGCAACAGGCCTGGCACCTTGTAACAAAGTCGGTGGCCTAGAGATAGGCTTTCCAGCACGTTAAAGCCATCCCGGGACACTGTAGGTGGGAGAATTGCAGGTGAGCCCTTCATTCCTCATTGCCAGTGCCAAGATGTATGGTTACACGATAACACCTCCCTGTATTGTATTAGTCATGCTTGTAGGAAAACTCAGCAAGGGATTCTGATCCTTTGGGGAGTTTTTACATTCAAAATTGGAATTCAGACTGTCTGAAATCCTTGAAAACTCTATTCCGGCTGTTCTGTGCTGATGAATATTTCTTAAAGTAGAAGACAATCTGTAAAATATTATTGATTACGTGGCAAACTCTGCGAAGTGACAGAGACAGAGGTTCTTTTGCAGGGGATGCAGGCTTATGTGGTTGCTGCAGCCAGGCACGTACCTCAAATTAGGCCTGGTGTACAAACTACCCTCAGGGCCCTGCAAAGGAGGGACCCTAAGGAAGGGGATGGCTGCTCGCCCATTCTGCCAGAATGTTTCCAGAATATGGAATAATGAAGAATATGGAACCAATGATGCCACATGTTCTAATTTTTCACAAGAAGGCAGAAGTATGTACTTTTGTATGGAATCTTGGGATTTCTAAATATTGGTTCTCATTTCTCTGAAGAAAACACTCTGCTGGCCAAAACTTACACATAGGGAGAAGAAATTGGCCCATAGGCCACCAGGCCA
Source organism: Prionailurus bengalensis (assembly GCF_016509475.1). Taxonomy (NCBI): domain Eukaryota; kingdom Metazoa; phylum Chordata; class Mammalia; order Carnivora; family Felidae; genus Prionailurus; species Prionailurus bengalensis. The sequence goes on along the minus strand of NC_057343.1, from coordinate 168,634,565 downwards.
TCATCTTTATGGAGATTTATGTGTAAGCCATGATAGTGGGTATATTAATTACATCAATGTTAAAAGTCACATGAAGATATCACGATTAATAAATTAGAATATCAAATCAAAACATGGTCTGGAGCTGGAAGAGTGTGTCATGATATGACATCCACCCCCTACCAAATTATAGATGATTAAGCTAACTGTATTTTCAGATTTATGGAGCTTTGAGTATTGGGTCTCTCGTAACCACAACTCTTGAGTTTGGGCATAGTTCTATCCCCCTCTATGGTGAGCTATAGTTAACACTAACACAAGACAGCATCCCTCGTATACAGCCTGTGTATCATTGGTGAAAACATATAGCTCCTCTCAGTGTATGTATGCAAAGCAGACTCCATGGAATCCAGTGGAATATGTGAGAAGCTGGCTGCTATCATTTTGGCGAATTTAAGAATGATATCAACAAAAGGGATGACTAAAAGAAATACTTAAAGACTCATATTCCACTAACTTCACTAGAGCCAGACTGCTTAAAAACCAGGCCTGGAATGCAGTATTTGGGAATGATGTGGCTTTCTTAAGCCAAGATTTGAGATACGTAGAGTGTCAGTTCTAGAGACAAAGTTTCAAAGTGTCAGCTGTACAAAGGCTACAACTTCAAACACCCGGTGTCCCTGAGCTCCATCAGTAACAACATCTTGGAAGAGGGCAGAGTTGTTTGTAGGAAAACAGTGGTCAGGGTCCTCGGAATGAATGTGAGCAACCCTTCAAGGTAGTGCGAAGGTGAATAAAGGGTTCAAGCAGGTGCTGGGGATTGGTGTGGAGGGGGCTCCATTTACAGTGTTGAGATTCCTGCAAGGGCTAAGAATATCAAAGGTTTATTCAAATATCCTTCAGCCCTTTCATCAGCTCGACATTTGCATCCCTTGGTCCTACCAGCTTTATTTCAGCAGTGAGTATGCTCAGATGACTGAGCCGGCTCACTTTACTGATTGCTATCTGCTTGTCATTCTACCCTCTTACCTCCCACGTGAGTTGTACCTTTTTGGTGCAAATCAGCTGCCAGGGCTAGCCTGGCTTGATCTCTGTGCTGCAGATGTCTCTAATTAACTCGATTGAGACAGGTCCGTGGGATCCTGTTACACAGTCTGACAAATCCCAGTGTCCTGGGAGGCACTGTCCCTTCACCTGCTGCATGCTTCTTGCTAATGTCCTTTGGGCAAAGTTTATGATGGGCTCAAGTCTTCAAGTGCCCATGTTTTTAACATGAAAACTGGAGTGTTGATGGTTGCTAATGAAGAACGAGGAATGTAAAAATTGCTTCATGTTCTCCTTTAGGTTCTGAGAAAAAAATCTCAAGGGATCGTTAACTTCAGGTGTTTTAACAGTCAAAAAATTAAAATTTTTTATAATTAATAATACTATTAGTGTTATTATTTGTAGTATCTGGGAGAAACATGGTCTTAACCCGTTACAAACATAGACCCTTAAATGACCATTGTGAGATCGTGATAAAACACATAATAAAACAAGTGTTTGGAAGGACTGGCTTGACTAGTTCCGAGATCTACAAGATGTCCAATTACTGAGGTGAAACTAGCCCCAAGCACTGTAAAGATGGAATTTGTGTTTATTTCTTTCAACATCCACATTTATTCTTGTTTTTCTGGAGTCATAAATTACTAACTTATATTTTATATTTTGTGTGTATGGTTTTCTGCATGTGCGTATGTGTTTTCTATGAATAGCTATAGCTTTTTCTACAGTTTCTAGAACTTTTATTTTTCAGCCCAGACAGGGCTATTTATTTTTACTTTCATAGTTAGTTATATTGTTTACTATATAAGCTTACTAACGTATTAGTAGAAGTGGTTCATTATCAGTTATCCAGGCTACACTGTTCAGTTAGAGGACTGATATTTCTATCCTCAGTGACTAGCATGAACTTGTAGACTATGTAGCCCAAAAGAGAAGATGGAGACATGGTCCTTATCAATGCCAAGGAATATGAAGTGCAATTGAGACCATGCCCTGAATTTAGCGCAGCTAATCTCTATAAACACATGTTTCACATGTAATAATGTTCTCAGTCCTTTTGGATCTCAGAAAAAGGAGAGTTCTTTGTGGACTATGAAGGTGGTAAAAGCTTTATAGAAGAGCCTAGCCACCGAAAAAAAGCCCAGGGGAAGAGTGAGGGAATTGAGGGAAAAGGACGAATCAACAGAGGGCTGGAGGTGGGAGGTGGCAGGGCAGGAGAGAAGACCAGGTTGACAGAAGAGTCCTGGGAGTTAAAGTTGGAAAGGTACTACTAAAACGTGGAGTATGTGAAGGACCAAGCATGAGTTCGATTTGCTTTCACAGAATAGGGAGTCATTGGGGGCACCTGGGTGGCTCAGTTGGTTAAGCATCCGACTTCGGCTCATGTCATGATCTCATAGTCTGTGAGTTCGAGGCCCGCATCCGCTCTGTGCTGACAGCCTGGAGCCTGCTTCAGGTTCTTTGTCTCCCTCTCTCTGACCCTCCCCTGTTCATGCTCTGTCTCTCTCTGTCTCAAAAATAAAGAAACATTTAAAAAAAATTAAAAGAGGAAAAAAAAAAAAAAGAACAGGGAGTCGTTGGTGTTCTTCATCTGGGAAGTCCTAATGAACTAGGAGAGGAGAACAGAGCAGGAAAGGGAGTCTGCTGGGAAATGAGAACAGTAACTCACACATGGGATAGTAAGTCCTGGATGAACTTGCCGTGTTAGAATACACTCTGATGTCTCTGAGCAAGAGAGTGAAAAAGGAAATCTTCAGAGTTTGTTAATAGATGGGCTTATACTGAAGGAAAGAGACCAAAACCAAAAAAGACCCCTTCCCACTGATTTCATTTTATGATTCTTCTTGTGGACAAGCCCATCGGAAAATAGAGACTAGAGAAGTGAAATTTCAAAAAAGTCATTTCATCTATTAATAATCTTTGGTGAATGAAAAGGGAGAAGGATTTATGGATGGTTGAAGGAAGGACTGCTAAAATCGAAGGTTGTTGTGGAATTTGGAGGCACATTTTAAACTTCCATCTCTGCATCATTAAGGGAAAACATTAGAAATTGACTGATTCTATCAGCTGCTCTGTGTAGTTCTCCAATCTTAATCAAATAAGACTGAGACAGGCATTAATGGTTTATCTGCTATCATACCTCTCTCTCTGGTCAAGTCTCAGTGCTGACATGCATATGGTAATTGGAGATTAGTCATTTCCTGGGATACACTTCATCATCCTTAGAAGCCATACAATGATGATTGGATGTCATTTACTTTGGGTCCAGCTGGGAAGCTTAAAATGGCATCTATGACTATTCAGATAAACCTTGTTCAGGACTGTGTGACAGCCCCGAGAGCAGCAAGTTAGGGTCCCAGGAACCCCACTACAGCCATTTTACAGGAACAAAAGCAGACGGCCAGAGAGAGAGAGAGAGAGAGTGCTTGCATTCACGCCGGATGGGCTTATCCTTACAGGGAAGGAGAGGCTCCTCCAGCTGTAGGTGTGTTTCTGAGTTTCAGAGCCCCTCTTGATGAATTTTAGACTGAGAATCTCATTCTCCTAGAACTATCACTTGAGAATCAGAGTAATTATTTCCTATTGCCCTTTGTGGAATACAGTTATAATTGCATTACTGTTAACGGTGTTCGCATTAACACTTAATTGTTAATGTCCTCCTAATTTGGAGGAAATCATCACCTCTTCATATTTCATTGCCAGAAAGAGTTGTTAAACTCAAAGAGGATAATTTGAAGCTTCTAAATGGAGAAACAAGAAAAGATGCTAGAATTCCGAGGCAGAATCTGTAGAATGACTTCTCTTCCTGGTGTTTGTGTGTGCCTCTGTCTACTTTTAAGGTATCACACATCTACTTCATTTGGAGGTTAAGCCACAATGCATATGGGATCTCTGGAAAGTAACAAGGATTCCTGTGTGGTAACAAGAAACGACTCTGGGGTTCATGATAGGAAAAGGGCAGTAACTTTCTCTCATAGCTGACATCCTGTTTGAGTGTTGAAAGACACATTAACAAGAAAAGAAAGACGCCACTGTGACAAGGTCAGCCAGACAGTGGTGGGCTACAAGCCTTGACTTTCAGATGATTGTTAACATCTTCCTTTACAATATACTGAACTGCCTGTTGTTCACAACCACGCAATTCCTGTCTTAGCTCCGCAGCAGGAAACTGAAATATTTTGAGAAGTCTTTATTCGGGCCTGGCACGGGGCGGGGGCAACTGAGAGAAGGAGGAAATACCAGAATTATATCAATCTTAGAATCTGTTAAGGGAAATATTGTTAAGGGAAAAATGCATCTGATGGTGCATTTTCATTTGAACGTAGGATGGGCACCTCTGTGACACTGGTTTGGAAAGAACTTTTTTAGGGTTTGGAAGGAGGAGTAACGGCCACGTGGATGTCGGACCTGTGAAGTCAGGGCCTGGCACTTGATTTAACGTTCTGTTGCTGCCATCTTGAAATTCTTAGTAATTCTTGACAAAAGGGTCTTAGGTTTCTTTTTGCACTGGGCCCTGCGTATTGTGCAGTGGGTCCTGCTGAGCACAATGAACGTGGTTTGAATTTGACCAAGCGTGCTGGAAGCCTGATTCTCTTCAACCACCCATAAGTAATTAAATTCTGTACTCTTATCAACACACAAACTGGTTTGACAACATTGCAAGCTTGTTCCTTTAAAAAAAAAAAAAGTCATTTAGTTAAGTAGCTGTATTTCCTAGTACTTAAGGGATGCCAAATAACCTGTTTGACCTCATTTTTTTTTGTTTTTACTTTTCAACTAGGCATTACTGTATCCTATGTAGGCTATGAATTCATGTTGAAATATGAAGGATTAGTTAAGAGGAGTTTCCCAAACTATAAGCTTAAATGTATGTTTCAAACAAACAAACAAACAAACAAACAAAAACCTGTTGAAGTTGGTGGAATACCAAAAATGGTGAGGTTTCAACTCACACCTTGGGGCACATTCCTTGATTTCTACAGGTGTGATTGTTTAGCCCTGGAAGATTTCAAAAGCACATTCTAAAGAAGGTCACCTGGCTCTGGGTACAGCCCAGAATGGACCTTTACTGATTCCTGCTGGCAGGGCCCTAGTTCTTATCAAGTTATGCACTGACGAGTGAGGACTGACTGCATTCATTTTGTTTTGCTCTGTGACTCATTAGCTTTATTTCGCATAAACACCCTTCCCTCCCAAGTACAATCTAAAAAGTTCTGTCATTAAGAGCAATTTTGTTTTTCTGCCTGAGGGAGACTGTTTTCAACAAAATATGTGCATTTTGACAATGTGAGCCTTGCCCATTTAAAGCTGTAAGTATAATTTCTTTTTTATTGGGTGATAAACTTTCTTTCTGACAAAACAAAGGACAGTCAAGATTTCTTCCCTTTTAAAAAATTGTGATTTTGCATTTCTTTACACATGTTTTAAAGCACATTTTATATAACTCTGCTTTTCAAAAAGAAAGTTATATGGCTTTGTGTATTAACAATTCTACAAAGATGTCAGTGGTGTTGAGCATTAAATGAAGCATAAATAGGTCACGAAAAGAACTAAATGCTGTGCTGCATCTCAAAATTTGGCTTTAAATGTTTTCCTTCCTATAATTATAGTAGGATTATGAATTTACTGGAAAAAAAAAAAGCCCTTCAGCCTGATCTTGATGTCAAGATGTGTGTATGCATCCATACGTTAGTTACTTTTCCTGATTATTTTTGGTCTGCTGTGCAAAGGAAAGGTCTTTGGACAGTGGGTCACACGGCTCTTTCCTGCCGCTGCCTGGGAAAGGGAGCACACTAGCATTTCCATGCCCTGCCTCAGGGTCTGGCCGCCATTAGTGCTCAGAGCTGGCTTTTCCTTCTGGTTCTCAATCTTAGGTTTTACTTCGTGGTCAGTAAAGCCAAAACATAAAGCTGCCTTATGAACAGGCTATGAGACATTGTTTCCCCAAATCTGGTCATCCATGTGCCACTTTCAGAATTTTTGCTACGTGCATGTATCATTTATGCTAGAATTTACTTAATATATATGTTTTTAATAGAGCCTAAGATTTTTTTACCTAATTGTTTTCTATGGAAGTTTTATGTCCTCCTAAACATCGATTTGTCATGAATAATATTACTTTCCATAAGTAAGCAGACATAGCTGTACTTTCTGTTTGTTAAAAGTAGAGATTCGCCATTGTTAGAGAAGTGTTAAAGACCTGTTAGCACCATACTGAGATTTTCTCCTTGACGACTTGAAAGAGGGTTCATACAGGAATAATTTTCCTATTATGTGATCCATTGTTTGTTAATGCTATATCTATGTATCACCTGTAGTTCTCATAATACTGCTAGAGGTCTAGATCATTTGCTTTGAAAATACTGCCTCAAGTGATGAGATTTGATGGATGCTGAGAGGGCCCCTCACTTGTCATGTTGTCTCAGATTCCACCATTATAATCATTCCTTTAGATTTATATTTCGATTTTGTTCAGTAATTACCTATTTAAATGTAAATTGCTCTGTAACCTCTTAGTAGTCTTCTAAAGATTGGTTTTCCTTATTAAGACTAAGGCTCCACCAAAGAAGGGCACAGGCTAGAGATCCAGACTGTGCAAGAATGAAAGACTTGAGACAAACGTACACTCTTTGCAATGAACTTCGGGTTGGAATTTCTTGTAAGGTATCTCTCTGTGCCCAGCAGTCTTGCTTGTCTCCCCCTGACTCTGGCTGTCACACCTGTACAAGACTGGGCTCAAGTGCCAAGACCTCTGCACCTTCCCTAGCAGTCTACCCCAAAGGTTGGCGGCTCTGTGCATCTTGCTGGCAGACCCCCCCCACACACACTGATTTGTATCATGACCAGTGGTGAGCTTACCTTATCTCCTCTATGAGACACCAAGGGAGTGGCTTTTGAACAGAAGACCTGACTTCAGTGACTGTGACAGAAACAAGAAAAGGCAAGTGTCACAAAGCAAGTGTTTCTAAGTTGATTTCACAAGAATATTCCTGATGCAACACAGCTGGGAAGGGTAGCATTCCACTCACCCAAATTAGGCTCAGTGACATCAGCTGTGTGCCTGTGTGTGTGATTCATTAAAACAGGCAGGCACGGAGGCTTGCAGAGGTGTGGGAGGCGGGGAGGGATTTCGGGACAGAGAAACCATTTCTATCGTTTCAGCACTGGTGCCCAGCTCTGCTTGAGTTATTTTTCTCCAAGTCTAGCTGACTGGCTGGAATATGAGGACAGGGAGGATAAAGTATTATCTCTGCAAAGCATAGCAGTGACTCAGCATTTAATACCTGCACCTTTGACACAGACCATGGCTTAACACGATTTATGAGCTGTTCATTGTCTCTGAATCCACAGTGGAATTTTGGTGTCAGAGCGAAACATGGGTAGTGCAAGGACGGACTGTTGGAGCAAAGGGAGCCATCTCTAAATACTTCAGGCACCACCTCCAGAATCACGGTGTCATGACGAGTGCTTTGGAGTCAGAAATACCTGGGGTCGAATCCCAGGCCAGCACTTAGAAGCTGGTGACTTGTGCGAGTTAGCCTCCTTGCAAGCTGGAGGGGGCCGTGAGGGATCGGTTCTTACCTCCCGTGTTGCTGGGTCTACACCATGGAGCACACCGTGCAGTCTGACCACCAGCAGTCATGAAGCCTAGCTTATCCCCCCTCTCGTTTTTTTCATGAGGATCTCAGGCTCTGTTTGCTTAGATTGTGTGTATATCTTTGAGAGACCCCCCCACCCTTGTTTCTGGTGTACTGAGACACCACACCAATACATTTAAAATGAGGGAACATTTCTGCAAACAAACTGGAACAGCCAGAGATGGAGAGAAAGAGGATCATTATTACCATTCATTACATTTTTAATGCCGCTCTGATGGATTTGCTTGGGAATAAAACCTCTGGTAATTATCTAGCTACCTATTTATTTGATGTTCATTTGTGTTGGACTTAAGTTCTCACAAGCTAACTACCATAATTTCCTGAATGCCATCGTGGCTTCACTGTTGTGTCAGCTCACGCTCTCTGAGGCAGAGCCCCATATTTATGTGATATCCTCAGAGTAGAACAGGAGAACCTTGGTGTTGTACCCTAGTAAGAGAAGTCCACAGTTCATTTTGCAGATTCACCTGGCCATGTTAATTCTTCTGGTGTTCTACCTGTGTTGTGACAGAGCGAGATCTAAGAAATAGAAAGAAATGACATGGGGTTGTGATTTTAGGTAGCCATCAGCCATGATCTTTACAGGCTTAACTGTTGAGGTTCACTCCTTCCAGGTATGCAAGAATAGATGGCCTTGGGGAGGGACTTGGAAGGCACTGAAGGTGAAGTCTGCTGTATTTTAAGTCATAATTTAGGTCACATTTGGAAAGGGGGGGGGGGGAAGCTCTCCTATCGCTGTTGGTGACCATTGGCCTAAGGAAAAAGCAATGGTTCAGAAACTTGCCTTGAATTGTTTTTCTTTTAAAAAAAAAATCTCAGAATGGAAAGTTTGGGTCACAGGTGTAAACCCTTAGGCCCTCCTTCCTCAGTGAGCTCAGTGCTGGTCTCAAGGACAAAAAAAAAAAAGAGAGAGAGAAAAGAAGTTTTGCATTAAAAACAGATTTGCCTCTCCAGGCAGAGGAACGGCTACAAACGCGGTCTCTGTCAGGACCTGGAGTCAGGAGGGAGAGTTGGAAACAGTAGCTACGGACTTGAGGTGTTTATTTTCTCCTCTTCTCTTTCCTGGCATGATGAATTTTGCTCATGGATTTGGTTTTGCTTCAGAGTTCTTTCTGTGTGATAAGTGAAGGTTAGCTACTTGGGGACTGGTAGTTAATTTGAGCCTATGGGCAACTCCCCTCTTGCCTGGGATTCTATTTGTAACATTCTGCTCTGTGGGTTTAACTAAACTGTCAGGATGGCAGAGGGCTGAGTTATTCGAGTTCACTGTAGAAAGCTCAGGCAGGAAATGAAACTGTTCAGCACCCCAGAGAAAGGAGTTGCAGCAGGGAAGGAGAACGTCTGGGCCCAGAATCCTCTGTAATGCTTTGTTTCTCTGGAAAATTATGTGCAGAATTTCTCCCCCTTGTCCCCTGAGGATGTGCAGACAATAGATTTTGAAGCAGCATCGCCTCCGTGTTTTGCCCCCACCTTTGCTAGAGCACAGCATTGCTCTAGTCTACCCTGAGGTAGGGGCGGCTTGGATGCTGTTTCATCTTCATCAGAAGGCATCCCAGGGCGTGAGTTGTGACAGGGGCGACAAAGAGTATAGGGACAGGCTGAGACACATCCCTAGAGGACAATACAGTGGACAGAAACTCCTCTTGGCTCTCGAAGTCAGATACGCTGATACGCTGGCTCTGGGGCTGACCTGAAGCCAGCCCAGTCTCAAAGGTGAGGAGATCAGGACAGGGATGTCGAAGTTATGTCCCTGCCTCCTATTTAAACCTGATAAAGTTCCTGTTGTCCCCTCTCTCTCTAATCATTGCTTCTGGTTCAGAGATTGCTATTACGACTTCCTGAAAGCTCTCCTGAGCTTTAACATTTTCTTAATGCTTTCAACCCATTTCCCTTGCTGCTCTCATACAGAGAAAACCTCGATCCAGTGTGAGGTTTGCTACATGCAGCATGCTCACAATCAGCGCTTCGATGTACTGGGGCAGGTGTGGCTTCATGCCTTTGATGTCACATCAGCAAATTCAGCTCATCCCCACAGGAAGCAAAGTGGTACAGACTTTATGGAAAGAGAAGATATGGAAGTGTAAGGAAGGATACAGAAAAGCCCAATCTTAATGAATTTTAAGTTGATTATAAGAGAATTCTCCTAGCTAGAACTCCTGCAAATTAATTAAAGCAGTATTTTTTTTTAAGTTTATGTATTTATTTTGAGAGAGCGCGCGCACGCGTGAGCAAGTCGGGGAGAGGCAGAGAGACAGAGATGGAGAGACTGAGACATGGAGAGAATCTCAAGCAGGCGCTCAGTGCAGAGCCTGACTTGGGACTCGAACCCATGAACCATGAGATCTTGACCTGAGCCGAAATGAAGAGTCATATGGTTAACTGACTGAGCCACCCAGGCACCCTTCAAGCGGTAGTTACAATTTTTTGGTACCCTGAGTTTATCACTTGTTGATGATCCAAATTCTTCTAAACCTTCTAACAGATTTTAATTTTTGATCTCTCAAATATTTCAGTTGTTTTTTCCTAAGTGTCATAATTCTTCTCACTGAATCTCAGTGCTTTGTTACATGCACACACTCATACATTCATAGCCTGCCACAAATGTTTGTTGGGGAAATCTTGGAAGATGTCCTGAAAATAGCTGGGTGTGGTAACTTAGCTTTTTAATTCTAACATAACTTTTCTGATTGTAAGAGAAATTCATTGTCATTGAAGAAAACTAGAAATATATATTTTTATGGGCACATGGCTGGCTCATTTAGAAGAGCATGCAACCCTTGACCCTTGATCCCAAGGTCATGAGTTCTAGCCCCATGTTGGGTGTAGAGGTTACTTACAGTAAAAAATAAGTAAGTAAGTAAGTAAATAAATAAATAAATAAATACATAGTATGCTCATAGGGGTGCCTGGGTGACTTAGGTCATGATCTCACAGTTGGGGTATGGGTACTTGTGTTGGGCTCTGCATTAAGCATGGAGTTTGCTTGGGATTCTCTCCCTCTCTCTCTCTCTCTCTGTCTCTGTCTCTCTCTCTTTCTCTCTTTTTCCCTCTGTCCCTCTACATTCCTCTCTCTCTCTCTCTTTCAAAATAAATAAATAAACATTTTTTAAAAAGGATGCTGATAAAAATAAACTTTATTCCTAACACTACCATTGAGACTGTTGATTTTCTTATACAGAGCTTAAGATACATATGTGTGAATATGTTAACATGACCAAAATTATTTTATGTATTATAATCTGCTTTTTCATGTAGCAATATGACAGACATTTATTTGCTAGATCAGTGACCAAACTGAACCTTCTCAACATATTGTGAGAAAGATTATGGTTATGTTTTAGAGCAAAATAAACAATATGCCACCTTAACATTAAGGAATGTAGGGCTAGAGCCCTTCAACTGCCCCCTCCTCTCATCTCATTTCAGCACCCTCTCTTCACAGATAAGGAAACGGAGCCCTGGACAGTGTCTGATATATGCAGGGTCACACTGGAAGTTGATGACAGAAAAAGGACTGAAACCCAAGGCCCCTGCATCACAGCCAGCTGTGTGTTCTCTCCAGTACAAACCGTTGCCCTGTGTCTTACTTTCCATGCGTGAACGAAGTTTAGGTTCATGAACCTTTTGAATCTTAGCACAAAAAAAGGCGTGAACCACGCCTACAATGGATGTGGTAGCAGAGGGAAGAAGGATACAAACTTGGTTGCTTATTGGGCAGGTGGTCCCGCTTCTCAGTTATAGGAAGCAGCCATTCTGGGTAATTCTGTCCCTCACAGCAGGACACAGCTTTATACTTGCCAAGTGTTTTCATCTCTGTTCTCAGTTTTTGGTAATTAGAAAGATTGGTAGGGATGGTGTTTCCAAAATTAGTGACTTACATGCTGGGTCTCAAGAACATATTAGCTGCATGTGAAGCTCTAGGTCTGACTTACAGTTTGGACTTGCAGCCAGTTAGTATGGGGCTTCCTGCATTGTGAGTGTATATTGTGGGACAAAGTTTCTATCTGAAATGGTGATACCCCGTCCTCAAAATAGCATTTGTCCCATTTGTTTGCTTGATTTCTCAACATAAAATAAAGATCTCAATCCTGAAACTGTTTATATGAGCAGAAAACATTTCTCTCTCTCTCTCTTTTTTCCCATCGCCCAGCTTTCCTTCTCTTTCTCCCTCTCTGGTTTTTCCTTTCTGCAAACCCCCTCCCTCACTGTGTCCTCCTTGACTCATTCTGAAGTCCCTCACTCTTCACTCTTTGCTGTAGAGATGAAAACTGTGTGTGTTTTAGGACCCCGGAGCTCCAGAATAGGTGTGTGTGTGTGTGTGTGTGTGTGTGTGTGTGTGTGTCTCCTGGCATTTTCAGGATCTCTGCAGCGATCCCAGGGCCTAACCACACACTCCGCAGAAAGAACATTCTGAAGAGTTGCAGGAAATAATTGATCAAGAGGTTGCTCTGTGCAGGGCACACTGGAATTTAGCTAATGTGTAGCCTGAAGCAGAAAGTGTCTCACTGCTTTCAAGGCCCTTTGAAAACATGTACAAGTATTTGGTGAGAACTTCAGAACTCAGTTAAGCTGTCTTTGATTCCAAAGATATCCCTAGGGCCAAGTGAATAAATTACAGATGCTTTAAAAAAAATTTTTTTTTTTTTACTTAATGCCTATATTAAATAATTGATTTTTTATGAACCAATGTGACTAAATATGTTAATCAAGTTATCGCTGAAATTGCCTAATTTCCCCCATATATATATATATATATGGATCTGTATTTAAAGAGGTAATAACAGGATCCTTTGTTATTCTAAGCCACACTGAATCTGTAAGGTGTTGCTGGTCCATTTAGTTGAGTGTTTCTTCACCTCCCTCCCCGTACACTCTTGCCTAGATGACAACTTGTAGAAAGGGTCTTTTTCTCTGTATTTAATATCTGGCACATAGGGCCTCTCTTTAGGGGTGTATCGACTGGATTCACAAAGATGCTATTTGGGGCTTGAACTCAGTGACTTACTAAGTGGTACCTTTGTACCCTTAAAGAATTCTGTTGAATAGCTTTCTCTCTACTTTGAGGCAAGTTCAATCTCTACATCTGTACACTCTGTCCTTGCTTCATCTGACAATTGCATAGAACTACATGTTGTAATTATGGGTATTTTAACCCATGCTTTTACGTTCCATCACTTTTTCTTTTCAGAAAACCTTAACCTTCCTTGTTCTCTTTTATTTTTAAACTTCAAGGTCTCCTGGAACCTGGGAATTGGGAGAAACCTTAGGAGTCATGTAGTCTGGTTCCTACTTCTTTCATTTAAATGGGCAAGTGGTGGAATTTGAAATTTCCTTACTTTGAAGACCCAGGGGATTACTGGGAAAGTTTTCAGAGATGCTGGACTTGGGCCTGAGGTGGTCACTGCTCCCTTTGGGTTTTGACACCCACACCCACAATATTTACATGACAAATGTGGAACGAATGCAGAGAATCCTTTTGGTTTTTTCCTCAGAATATCCTAGGATATTTCTAAAGGAGGGGTTAATGGGAAGCTCATTTTCTCTTGTTTTAATGACTTAGCTATATTCCTCTAACAGTCCTAGACACCCATACAGAGACAAAGACGCAGCTATCCTTAGGGAATTTGAAATTGATTAGCATCTCTGATGAGCCTTCCAGCTTTATGGTAATGTGGGTATCATTTTCTCTTCCGCCTCCTTCTCCTCCCCTTTATCCTCCTCCTCCTCCTTTTTTGGTTAAGTGAGAGGAAGTAGGTCAGTTCTCTGCCAGTTTCAGGTTTTGCTACATTTAAAATTAAAAAGGGTCTGAGTTTGCTAAATAAAAACTTATTTTTAACCAAAAAAGTAAAGAAACAGTTGATACCTTCTCTTAAGAATGAGACTTTATTCAGTCAAGTTTTCAATAAATCAGTTACACTGATATGCTTGCCGTGTGACAGACTGCCACTAAAGCTCATTATTCATACATGTCTGTGTGATGTTACCAAATCAATTTGTGCTGTATCCATTTTGCACTCATGGATAGTTCACGGTCCCTTATGAGCAGAAATAGTCAGCAGGCGATAATAGAAGACAAGGAACATAAATGGATGGGGCCCATAATCCTTTCCTCCGACTCTGGGTCCATTTTTAACATTCATTTTTAGTAGGTTTTTTTTGGTTTTTTTTTTTGGTTTTTTTTTTTTTTTAGTTCTGGTGTCATCAATATGAGGATGGCATCAGCAAAATCAAAAAGCAGATACTTTACAAACCTTTACAAACAATTCTGCTTTATTTCTAATACAGATTGTTAACCAAGGGGACAGAAAGGGTCTCTGTGCCTTCTGATTAACAGAGCAGACCATTCCTGCATGCGGTTCTTTATTGGCTCTAGTAGCCATCTGTGTGGCACAGTAGTCTTTCCTAATTCAAAAAACAGCATGAAACCAGAAAAGCTAAAGCTGCACTCAGAATGTTATCTTTTCAGTAGCTAAACAATCCTAAGGACAAGCATTTGAGTTAGTGAAACAGCAGAAGAAAAAATATGAAATGAGGTGGCACCGCTCGTAGCTGCCAATGTCTTGTAGGTTCTGGTATCTGTTGGAGCTGGAGTTGGAGTTGTGGCCATTACCGTGGACCCCAGAGAAGCAGCTGCAGGGCCCATTGTCAGCCCATGTCTCCCGGTGTGACATGCCAATGGTGTGGTCCCACTGAGGAAGTGGGGTGAACTCACCCAGCACACTTGGAGCTCAGAACTTTCTTCACCCTGTGACATTGCTTGACAACTCAATTCTGACCACTCCCACCTACGTTTGTGCACTGATGATCTTCCTGTGGAAGACCATATCCACCTCACGGGGTGTGTGTTCAGGTCTTCTGCCCTCGTAGAGCTAGCTCCAGGAGATGATTTTTGCAACATTGTCCTGGAACTCCCTCTGCTCTGAGCTCTGTCATTAATAAACTTGGTAATTTTACCCAGTGACTCAACCTCTCAGGGTGTCCCTTGCTTAGCTATAAAGCAATGGGAATAGAATGAGTGACCTCCAAGGTATTCTTGACCTCAGCCTTCTATTTGCCTGTAGTTCTAGACTTTCCTTGTTCCTGGAAGCATTTCAATTTTTTTTTTTTGATGTCCTGTGCATTAAAAAACAACAAAAAACCCCAGGTGTTTTAGTTGATGGTTGAAGTCCTAAAATGAAATGCTGATTTGAAAAGTAAATTTAAAGGAAGAGATGCCGCTTAGGTCAAAGAACAAAGACTTTTCAGATGAGCATTTACCAAAAAGTATATTTTGATTTCAAGGTAAAAATCAAGAGTATGTCTAGAGAGCTTTTATAAGAATCTAACCTGTAAAACCAAAGGTCTGAAATGTATTTATTGAAATATCAGTAAGATCCTGAAGTTTCCAAAGAAAACTTAAAATGATTTTGTTTTTTTTTTCCCTGATGTACAACGAATGATGGAAGTTTCTGTTGCATACACCGCAGAGGCAGTAACACAAAACAAAACTTGCCGAAAAGCTCACTCTTCATAGAGAGTCCTGGTCCCTTTAACAAATGTTTGAAATGGGGTTGTGAAGCGGAAGGGAGTTCAGGGCTTAGTTTCTCTCATGATTGAAGCAAATCATTCATGATACTGACCTGCGCTAAGGTTTTCCAGCACTCTCTTTTCTGCGTCACAAAATTGCTGTAATAAAGTATTTATTTATAACCATGGCTTATCGTCTGCTTCCCAAAAGGCATAAGTGGTCCATGCTCCTGTTCCTCACCTCTCTGCCCTTTATTTTCCTCATGCTGTCCGCCCTGCCTAGATGGCCTCTGCTAACTTGAGATAACACTTGTTCAAATTTGACCTAGGAAGACTTTTCTTATCTCCAAGGATATATTTTGGATCCTATCTTTACGTCTCAAAATATAATTGCAAGTCACTCTGACTAGGATGGTTTCTGGGAGCACAGGGAGTCATCTTATTTATCTTACTACCTCACGTCCAATGTGACACCTAGCAGATAGGTAAAGTTCAGTGAAGGCTTTTGAATGACTAACAAAGGCTTATCGCATGAGACAATTCTAATAATTGTTGTTGTTGTTGTTGTTGTTGTTGTTGTTGTTAGATGTAAAGAGGTGAAGGGGAAGACAAACATGTCAAAGGTAATATCTTACTCTCTTGGGGCATTGAATTTAGCTCTAAGCTGTCTGGCAGCCAAGACCAATGATAAACAGAATGCGGCCAAAATACAGTAGAAAGCAGCGTGGTTGGGAGGGAGCAGCAGGGATTTGGAGGGGGAGAGAAAGAGATTTGAATCCAGGTTTGCTATTTACTAGTAACCTTGGGCAAATTCTAGAATCTCTCTTCATCTCATTCTCGCACCTGCAACGCCTACTTTATCAAGTTGTGCTACGGAGTCAATGAGTTAATGTATGTGAAGTGAATGTACTTGCTCATATTTCAGAAGATCACTATGCTTTTTCTGTTGCTGTTTTGAATGAATTGACTTTACTTTTTTAGAGCAGTTAACTGTTGGAGTTTTAAGTTGAATATGGAATTAATAGGATCAGAAGCCAAGTAAATGTCTTTGTCTGTAACAACTATTTGGCCTTTTTCTATCACCTCTATGGAGGACAATATTAAGTGGCAAATGAACTTTCTTTGGGTGAAGAAACTTGAGACCATAATAAGTCAGCAGTAAAAGTCAAAACAGGGGAAGTCATGAAAGATGTGTTTCTTTCAACTTGGAATTCAGAATTTCCACATTTGTGTCTGTTATAAAACAAAAGACAAGGGGGTGTAGTTGGCAAGTGGAATTGAGTGCATCACTGGGGCTGTTCATTGGTAGGTAGGCTGGAGAGCCTGTGAGTTTGTGGGCCCCATGGACCCTGGGTGAAGAGGAAAGAGTGCAGAGGTTTCTGGACCTGCCAATGGGGGGACTCCCCAACCAGAAAACCACAGGGGGTGTGAAAATAAGCAGTATATGAGGGCCAAGCCACTGCCCATTCGGGGTCATGCAGACTCTTAGGAAACTCTCTGAATTATAGGTAGCATTTGTTCTTAAAGCAAATGGATTTCCAAACCCCGCACAGAGTTTTTGCAGGGCGATGGTGGACATGGGGAAAGCTAGGGCAGCCAGGGAGCTAATGTGGACAGGAGGTGAGCAGTGAGGAAGCAAGAGTGGTGAGGGATCAGCCCCCATCCGAAGCCACATTGAGACTGGATTGATTTGCTGGGACAAGAGCGGCGTGTTCAACTGACACAAATATCCCAATCACTGGCACCGTTGCATCAGCACGTGGTTTCAGAACATCTCTTCTTAAAATGGAATGTTTTTCAGCTCTCTAGAGGCTTTGCAAGATCTGAAAAGATTTTGCTTCTGTTTGCTGGCTGCTACACATGCCACTTTTTACATCTTTACCTAGATGGAAAGCACTGTAACCCGCTGCTTTGCACGTTCAAACAAGCCCGCTTGGAGAGATGACTGCAGGAACAGCTGGCTTCCTCAGGAGCTGATGTGCACTGCCCCGATGTTACCTAAACAGCCGTCACTTACTTTTTTCCTTCCTTCAGTGCTTAAGCAAGTTTCAGCATGTTAGAAAAGAAGTATGTGGGAAATGGCCTAGAGCGCTGGGATAAAAATATCTGTCACACCCTAGTTAGGGGAGGTTAAATTAACTTGAGGTTGTAAATATGGACACCTTCTGTTAGGAGCTGAACCACACACTCAGCACCCGAGAGCTCTTACTCAGCCCTCCTCATGCGGAATATAGAAGTGAAGCTGTTCACGGGGTTCCCAATTTTTTTTTTCAGTTAAGGGTTCGAAATTAAAATGACAGTTAATATGTCTACTGTATATTATGCCTACCCAAACTAACATGGTGTTAGTCACACAGTAGCAGAGTACGGAGCATTTCTAGTCTGTGGATTGCGTCTCTACAGGAAGTCCTCAAAATCAGAAGTTGGGCTGTACCCAGTCAGGGCACTACTGCATTAAAGTTGTTCTGAACATATGCTAATGCTAACTGGACCAAAGTGTTAGTTTTACAGATCATTGTGATGCTTGTGAAAAAGAGTGATTCACACTGAGTAAAGTGGAGAGCAGTATCTATTAAGAGCTTTACTAGTAAAGAAACAGAGGCATTTTGGGTGTCTTATATTACAAGCCTGTGTGTTTGTCCTAGCAGAGAGATGGAATCACGATAGATTAAAGACAGAGAGTGAAGAACTTTCCATCCTATTCTGATACAGTATTTTAAATAATTTATTTGATAAAAGCAATGCCTGCTTCTGATATATATGTATAGGATGACTGATCTCCTCTCGGTTAAAGACTTTCAAGGAAAATGCTGGTCTGTTTTGAACACCACATATTCATGAGTTCCCCATGTGGTTGGTTAGTAAATCCTTATCCCACAAAGAATTTTAAAAATGTACCAGCTTAAGGAGGTCAGAGGCTAACGCATGGAGGTGTTTAATGCACATTTTTTTTCTATCTCACTAATAGACTGTTGACATGGGTCTTTTGTGAATTCCCTGGTTGACTAAATATGTTCATGATCTGAATGAGGGGAGGAGCAGAGACTGCTCAGATTTCAGGATATAAGGTTTTGTTTAATTTCAGTCAGTCAGTTGTTGATGGCAAGTACACCAGATGAAATGCATCCTCAGAATGAGCTCTGAGATCTTCGGTTCCGTGTGTATAAATCATCTTGCCTGCCACAACACCACATCCTACAAACCCCGTTGACACTGACAGGGACCAGATGTGTAAAGACGTGGCAAAGACATTCGGTTTGGACATCAGCTAAGTGACAGTTACATTCAGAAGCACCAGTTGAGGGGTTGAGATTTTGTCGAGTCCATCAGGTAGATGGAAATCTGCATTTAATGTTATCACATGTCTTTAAACACTTAACTAAGGATAAAACCACCCCTGACCATAGAATTGAGCTTAAAATAACCTTGTTTTAGCTCTTCAGACTTAAATGTTTCTTGCTCGCTCGCTCGCTCCCTCTAGTTTTCTCACACGGTCTCATTTTTGTAGCCACAATGTGAAGAGAGTTTAAAAAGTAAAACATACATTTATAAAACAGGTGTAAAGTATTTTTTCCGGGAATGTTTTCTGCCTTATTCTATCCCTGCCCATCTTTGAGGATACTGAACATGATAAATTTGTGAGCAAATAAAGATATACATAATACATTTTATATTCTTATTCTAACACAACAACCTTAAATTTACTATGGGTACTGAAAATGCTAGTATTTCCATGTTACAAAATTTCCCTAAATTTTTACTTTTAAGAGTGTAATAACTTCTGGAAGTTTTCTGTTTCTAAAGCTTGAGGTTTAAAAATTTCTAACTATTGTAAGAACAATAGTTGATGTAGATTACCGTTCTAAGTACAGAATTCTTTGCACAAAGGTAATGAGAGGCCAAAGTCATTTTAATGTAAAATTGAAAGAAGCAGAAGATCACAAAGTAGGTTCCGCATGATGAAGTGGTTTTAATGTAGCATTTTGGGTGATTACATGTTTATTCTTCATCTTATTTAAAAAATATATAGCTATATTTGTATACATTTTATCGATATGTAGATAAAATAAGTAGAAGCTGTTAAGGAAAAGGTTTTATTTATCTTAAAACAATTTCTCATTGAGTGTAGCATAAACTCTCTCAAAATAACTACTCAGAAGGGGGTTATGGAATCGCATGACTTCAGTTTTCAATCTTCAGAATTTCAGTGGCAAAATAGGAATACAGTTTTACTTTTAGAAAGCCTGAATATTGGCATTTGCTTTAGTTTCTATAAAAGCAATTGCAAAGTGACAGAAGGAAAATGTTTGCACTAATTATGAAGGGAATTATTGCTTTTGTTCATATTGGAACCCCTTTAATGTTTGAAGAGTGGGTTAATGGTGGTGCATCTTCATTGAGCTGTGCCTCCATCACACACACACACACACACACACACACACACACACACCCCTCAGTTGGCATTTTTGCCTACAGTCTGTTGAGAGCTGATTATAGTTCTAATCAAAACTGTCACAATCAGGGGAGACAATTAGCCAGGTTAGACCTCTGCTGATTTTGCATGTGGCCCTTAGCATCCGATGGCCTTGAGGACCCTTGAATCATATCAACAAGTTTTCACTAATACCTGCTCAGCTCCACCTGCAGCTGCTGGGGTCTGCCTTTCATCTCTGGATTTGCTTGAGTTTGTGAGTTCCTGTTTATTTTAAATTGAGACCACAAGGTATTGAAATTTTCAAAAGTGGAAACTTGGCAGCCCTCATTGCTAAGGCCATTTTTAAATCCCCTAGTCAATAGCTCCAAAAATCATGAAATCAATTACCTATAAATAGATTTCCATTTGTTTCTGTACTTATGCACTTGTGGAACACAATTTATAGAGTTTGCATCCTATGTAAAATGCATGTCGATGCAGTACGGGAGACAGAATCCCATGTATTAATAGGCCTAGAATATTTTAAGGCTTACTTAAATCAGAATGACATAAAACACATTTGGCAATATTACATTTAGATTTTGTTTTCAAGGGAAATAAATTTTGTTCTGAATAGATTTATTTGTTATATTAGTCTGGTCATTGTCTGATTTTACCAGATGCTAGAAACTTTTTAATCAAAAAAGCAATGTCTTTTTTCTCTTTTTAAAGACTTTTTAAAGTAATCTCTACACCCAGTGTGGGGCTTGAATTTATAACCCTGAGATTGAGTTGCGTGCTCTACCAACTGAGCCCACGAGGTGCCCCCCAAAAAGCAATGCCTTTTAGACACTCCTTTAATATCTACTATGTCTAAATAGCCTTCATATCTTTCTAATTGAGCATTATTCCAGTTTTAGACCTCAAGTCTAGAACATAACTATGCTCCAGGATTTTGTAGTCAAATATATGCCATTCATTTCAATATCCAGTTTAAATGGTATATTATCATTTAGAAGTGTCTTCAGAATGAAGCTAGAAAATCGAATAGAGATTTTTTTTAACATTGTGAGACTTGCTACTTTTATATAAGGATACAATGTTTGTATAAATTTTTTAAAAAGAATAAAGGAAAATCAGATGAGCATTCTTTTGTGGTTATTTGAAAGATTAAGGTATTTTACTAAAATATTAATTTTATGTCTTTGAGTTAGGTCTTTGTGTGTATTCATATCTCAGTGTTCATGAGTTAGCCCATATAAATGCACAATAATTCTTATATTTAGCTAATGACTCTAATAGGGAAGATCAATTAGAAAATGATTCTTTAAGCATTTAATACATAAGAGACTATCATTTGTTTTATATAAAGATTTTTCTTTCATCATAGTTCTGATCATTAAATGAAAATGAGGGTTCAAAAATTGAAGCAATTTTTATAAGCACATGTCACCTTCGTGAGTCTGACATTTCTTAAGCGGGTCTGGGCATGGGTAATTTATATGATTTCTCTATGCATATATTTATTCACTCATTTAAGCTTTCATTCTCAATAGTGAAATTTAAATAAGTGAAGTCATTAATTCATCTTCATTCTTTCTATATAAATAAATCCACAAATATATGTAATCAATATGTGTTTATATTTGTAGATTTATTTATGTAGAAAGAATGTATACTATATATATACACTATATATACAATTATATGCTACTACATACTATATAATATGATTCTCATATATTTCTTCTCCACCTCCAAAACTGTAAAGCAGTTGATTTCTCCGAGTGTATTTTTAAGGTTTCTTTTTCTTTACATGTCACAAAATTAAAAATACTTGTTGGCTTTACTTGTGATTCATTTTTGCCGTTTATAGCTTGAACAATCTTGCATGTTTTTTTGCTATACACATATGCAGAGACAGCTAATACAAACCAAAGTAGCTGATTTATCCAGTTGCTCTATGGGCAATTAAACCAGGAGTATTATCTCAGCAGGAATAAGTGGGCAAATTACACATGTGAAGTAAATGGGTCTTTGACGCTTGAGCACATAGGTATTACTGTACAAGAGGCTACGTTAAGATTCCTGTAGAGATCAATGGGGGTTTATTGATGAACACCAGAGAATAGAGAAGTGATGTCATAAACTTTTAATAGTCTAATAAACTATATTTAAGGTTTTCCATCTTGGTGAGTTCTATAGCTTTTATGCAATAGAATAGTGTGATCCTCTACACATTGTGAAGAGAGCTCTCTGACTTCCCAGGGGATTAACCCTAAGGGATCAAATGCCAAGGCCACGCCACTCTCGGTTTCCTGCAGTTGTCTAAAGAAAATGAAAAGCCAGATTACCTTTGTTCTCTTTTAAAAAAGTAACAAATGAGAAAGCATTGTGGCCTTTTAAATATTACTTATGAGTTGCGACATATCAGCAAAACGCTCTTATCCTGGTTGGTTTGAGTGGTCTCTGGTTGACCTCTGCAAAAGTATATAATTTTAGAATTCTAAACACCCCCAGTGTGTCTTACAAAACAGAGTCCAGTTCATGTGAAATAATGAATACTTTGTTGGAGGATTTAGTAGATGAACCACATACATTCAGTGCCCTGGTGTTCACCCTTCGCCCTCTAATTGCTCAGTGTTTCATGCTTTTATCATTTATAAGCAAATTTAAGGGGCAAAAGTAGAAAAAAATTTGAGTTACTGAGGAATACCTTCGGGCATTAGGCTGTCATGAATGTTATGGATGAATTACAGCTTTGAACATGCTTAAAGACATCAGGAGGAGAAACTATTTAGTCAGCAAAACTAGTTTAGGAAGATGAGGAGCAGGAGAGTGGCAGAAGGCAGTTCACAATTGAAGACCTGTGACTTAATTTACATCAAGTCACAATTAAGCTGATAGCACAGGTTTTCCAGGAAGTCAAGATGTCACTGTCATCCAGAGAAGCCAAGAACTTTGCCTTTGGAATCCTAAACCCAAATATACAGAGGTCCCAAGGTGCTTAAAAAAAATTTGTTCCAGTGAATCAGAATGACCAAAAAACCCACATTTTTTTGTCTGGCATATCCCATTGTCTCCCTTAGAACCCCCCTCCTTCCTCCTAATTCTAAACTTGAGGCATATAAAGTATTTCAAGACTTTCTGTCATAGGTAATCCAAATTTATTGCCAAAAATAACAGATCATTTGAAAGGACATGATTTGCCTCACCTCTGGGACCCGCAGGCCTATCTACCATGCATAACAACAAAACATTTATGTCAGCATATCCTTCATCAGAGAACCAAAAGGGAAAGTTAGAAAAATAAAAGAAATGACCTCCATCTGCTTAACATATTGTCAACAGTTTTGGAGAGAGACAAAATCTTAAATTACCCCTGCACTTAAGGCACCTAATTACCTTCCAAAAGACTTTGGAAGAGAGGAAGTTTTATCTGTCCAGAGAGGGTAATACAGATGGTTTTTTTTCTCTCGTTTTTAGTAGGAGGGAACAGGTGTAAAACAATTTTGATTAAGTGCACGTTATATATTTATATCCCTGTAACGGGGATGTTGGAAGCCAGAGAGCTCCTCAAGGACTTCAGGTGTTATGAGAT
Organism: Prionailurus bengalensis; assembly: GCF_016509475.1. Lineage (NCBI taxonomy): Eukaryota > Metazoa > Chordata > Mammalia > Carnivora > Felidae > Prionailurus > Prionailurus bengalensis. Next base: position 168,611,362 of record NC_057343.1, on the reverse strand, counting down.
TCCATGAAACCGTTTCAGAAGATACTCGGTGGGGGGGATTTCTCAACAGTGACCTCACTGATTTTTCTCATCATTTTGCTTGTCATTTCCTGTTGTGCGGCTTAGGCCCTTGGTAGGGTTGAAAGCAGGTGTGGGGGGTAAATGATCATGTGATAAACTGTACCTATAGCTTCTCTTGTAGCTTTTCATCAATGGTGACGTTTCTGTCAGTTGTCACCACCTAAAAGATCTCTGGTTCTGCCACTTTCTGTGTGGGAAGAGTGGAATCCTTTTCATGATTATGGTCATATTTTTGCCCTTGGCAGCTTTCCACATCACATGCTAGATCCTCATCTTCATGACCTCCTCGTGTCCCCTGGGTGCTAGGTGTTGTACCAGCTTCGAGTGTGTGGTTAGAGCTGCTCCTCACCCCGCTGAAATGGGTGTAATGAATGGGATCTGGAGTGGAATTGGGTGTCGTCTTAGTGTTCTACCAAGTCTTAGCATTCAATATCTGAACTAATTCAAACACCAAATCTGTATCACCTGTCCTGCGTGATCCCTGTGCTGAACTGAAAGAGCATTGTAGAACCTTGAGGACATCTAGTATTCCATTTATTTATTTTAAAAAGTGAGGTACAAAGAGATTAAGTAACCTGACCAATTCACACCACATTTAGAGCAAAGAGTATATTGCAACCCAGATCTCTTAACTTCACATTCATTGTTCTTTCAGCTGCTCTACTTGAACTTGTAACACATTTGGTCATACTCATTCATTGCAAAAACAGTGAACAAATGTTAGCGATTTCTTTTAAACCTCTTCTGATGTTTCTGCCTGTTGCTTTTCTCTTGTTCCTGACCTTTTTTTAAAATCCCACAAATGCTCTACTTCAGGCTCTTCGTGTCTAGGCAATCATCAGAAACTGAAGTGAAGAGCTTGCATCTGACTTTTCTTGTTTCCACAACACAGAGTACTTTGCAGGGAGTAGGGTCTCTGCAGATAGTTGCTGACTGGCTGGAGAAGTGAAGGTACTGTTGTCAGTCGCGGGAAGTAAGGAGTCCTCTGCTGCCGCCTGAGATGTCTGTGTGTAAATGTTGGCTTGGTCTGTTGCGGTGGAGTCCTTGGGATCTTCCTCCTCGAGACTTTCTCCCCACGCATTCTGTCTCCTCCAGGGCTAAGAGAACCATCATTTAAAAATACAAACCCACTCATATTCTGCACCTTCTTAAAACTCTTCTTTGGTTCTCAATTGCCTGCCCAACTCCTTTCTCCAAATAAAGTTTTCGCTTCCCTTGGCAGCCTCATTTGCCCTTTCAACAAACTCTTTGTTTTCAAGCCTTCTGGGGTTTTTGCCCTTCACTCTTTCCTCGAAAGCCTACTCTCCCCTTCTCTTGGGATAATTCTGTTCATCTTCCAAGACCTGGCTCCCCATGAGGTCTTCCTGAACTCTTCGAAAGTCTGTTCCTATTCCCTATTTTCCACAGTATTTGGTCCACATTTCTCTTCTGACATTGATCATTTTATTGCACTGATTTGTTTGTGAGCCTGCCTCCCCCTCTAGATTGTCAGTTTTTGTAGGTCGGGACTATGTCTTGATTCATTTTTGTTCCTCCACCTTCAAGTACAATGCCTGAGTTACAGGAAGCCATCAATGCACTGAATGAATTAATTAACAAAGAGAGGCAGGGCATAAATATGTGAAAAGTCAATCAAATTAAGAAAGAATGGAAGGTCAATCTAATATCATATTGCTCAAGTGAAGTGTAATTTTAAAGTTTAAGTTAAAATAGACCTTCTTGTAGAGAAATGTCATTTATTCTAATGCATTGTGATGACAATCGGTAGAGCTGATCTCAGCGGAATTGGGAAGCTCAAGTATTTCTCCAGTATTTCACCCTGTACCCCTGTCATTCTGTCTGGTGTCTGCTTCCTGAACCCTCTTCTCTAGACCCTGCAGACCACTTCCTCTTTCTCATCAAAATTTACCCACCATATGCCTTAGTCTCTCGAGGATCTTAACTCTGCAAGGTGACAGGTATTAATGAGTCAGAAAAATGAAAATACGTTCATGCATTAGCTGGCAAGTATGATTTCTCTTCTAGGCAAAATAACACTTTACACATATTTAAGAACTGAAATTCACTTTTGAGAGGACATTTCTGTTTAAAGATGGCTTTTGTGTCCTAGAAATCATACTACAATGGCAACTGCCCATCTCTTCTCAGTGTATTTATATATCCAACATACTTACAAAGGGCACCTGAGTTGTCTTTGGGGCTGCATAGGCAGTCTCTCCAAAGAGTAAGCATGTTCTCATCCCCCATTTCTATAAACTTATTATTTGTTTTAACATTTATTCAGTTTTGAGAGATAGAAACAGAGTGTGAGCAGGGTAGGGGGACAGAGAGAGAGGGAGACACAGAATCCGAAGCAGCCTCCAGGCTCTGAGCTGTCAGCACAGCCTGGCATGGGGCTCAAACCCACAAACCGTGAGATCATAACCTGAGCTGAAGTCCGAAGCTTAACTGACTGAGCCACCCAGGCACTCCTCTATAAACTTTTTGAAAATCACTGTTCATTACTTTGTAAACAAAACTTTGTTATAATTACACTTTACCTACTCGAGGTGTTGCAATGATTATCACAATTTTTATTTCTAGATGTCTTTGAGATTCTTCAGATATTTTTCAAAGTAGTAAAATTCTTTGTCTTTGGTCAAAAAATATTCTTAGTTATGTAACTAATATAATTGTACATATTCCTCTTCCCTATAGTATTTGTCAAGCACTGTCCAAGCATGTTCCATTCAATCCTTGTTTACTCATATAATTCATTCATGTAATCCTAAATAATGTCCAAAGAGTTATTATTCAGATGTTACAAATGAGGAAACTGAGGCATGGAAAGGTAAAGTAACTTGCCAAGGTTACACAGTTAGTAGAAACAGATCCCAGATTTGAAACCAGGCAGGTGGCTCTCAATCCTTTTCTCTTGACCTCTTTCCTGTGCTGGCTGCCACACCAATAAGATAGTAGTTTCCTCTCAGTTATCAGGTGGATGCCTGCAAAGTCTGGGAAATGAAGATAAAGTTGAAATATCTTTAATCAACTCTGATTTCCTTGATAACCACCAGACATTAGCAAACTTTACAAACCATATGTGCTGAAAAAGCCAGGTGCCACGAGGAGGATTAGAAATGAAATTTTCTTTCCACTCTGATTTCCACTTTTTATTAGTGACACCTCCCAAGTGGTTCAGAGAATGCCTATTAGTGTTTCTGGACATCTTGTACGATTTGCAACCATCCTTAGAGAGGTCTAGGTGGCTGAACTCCACACCTGCCAGGTGTCCCTCTGCCCCTGTTGAACATCCCTGCCTGAGCAATTCTAGAATGCTCAATAAGCTGAGAAGTCTCCCTGTTCATAGACTCAACATCTTGTGATTTCTCCATTGTCACATCCATGGTGTCGGTAATTGTCCCGGAGGAGGACGACAGCAGCTTCTCAGTGGGCTTTCGCATATCCACTCTTCCTTTTTGGACATAGGTAAATCAGCGAAGTGAAAACAGGAAGAGATAGTTATAAATCCTTCAATAGAGCACATGTGTGCTTTGCACACGGTGGATTAAAATACTCTTTGGGTTTTAAGAATCATCTCTCATAATGGCAACGTTTGTATTCTTTTGTCTTATCAAAAGCTTTTGGATGACTTTATATTTAAACAAGTGATTTTATCCTTAGTCCCAAAACTCAGATTAGATTTGTTTATTTGAACCCATAAACATAAGGCATTTAGACTAATAAATATTGAAAAATATGTGGTAGTATATACATATATATATATATTTTTTTCCCCCCCCTCCAGAATGAAGCACTCAAAGCCCTTTTTGAGACTGGGAGCAAATAAATAGCAAACCACGTCTGAAAAATCATTCCTCTGGAGATTTAACCCTTTTGCTAGTTTTCACAGGAAAGGCTATTCTACTTCGAAGCCTGACTGTCTTACACAAGTGGATACAGAAAAGGAGAGCCATTCCTGCCCTGCATACGGCAGCTGTGCTTGCTTAAGGTTTTATAATCTGTAATCTCAAATTGCGCTTCTATTTTAACTTCAGTGTGCCTACAGTAGCACAGGATGCTTTTCAAATGTTCAGACATGACTCCTTAAAATTGAAAAGAGAAGTTGTTCCAGTGAGTATTCTCATCTTCTCAGAGACTCTCCCTCTGATGTGATAACGTGAAGTACTTTTTCGTGGCACCCATAATTTCCACTTACGCTGTTTAGCTTATGCAAACTTTTAAATAGGGCTGTAGATGTAAGAGCATATGAAGATCTGTACAGATTTTGTGTGGCTTTGCATTATTGTTTAGTCAGCGAGGATTCTAATGGAGTGCCGGGGATGAGACAACAAGAATCTAATCAATAGTCACAAAAAGCAAATGAACTTGCATAAATTAGCACTCTAATAGGAAAAGATAAATGCATGTACTTTTCCATCTTTCAAGCAATACATGTTATTGAAAGAGGTCTAACAGACACCGCCTTGATTTATTTTTACCTTTTTTTCAAGGGTGCTGGAACTAGAAAATGCAAGTAAATTGAGCATTCAAGGTGGCTGCTGGGAACCACTGAAATCAGATCAGTGTATCAAATACAGTATGTAGAATTCAGCATGTTATGTCCACATGGATGACATTGTCATTATTGTTGCTCATAACAGTATAAATAACAAAGCTCTCCAGAGGAAGGTTTGTTCCGTGACCAGGGTTTGTCTTGGAGAAAGCAGTCTCTGATCCTGACATTCAGGCCTTTTCAGTGTACTCCACTGTACATTTACGCCATATCCACTAAGCAAACGGCAGGAAGTGTTTGTCAGATGTAGAGTGGCTGGGTGCCGAGGACCTGGGCAGGCACAGATCAGCCGCCACTGTAGCATCATACGGTAACTTCATTAAGCATCACCAGCGGCGGTCAAGGAATTCTCAGGGAGTGAGATCAGCAGCGTGCTTTCTCATTACACCAATGCTACTCTGTTGGGGGTAGGGTAGGGTGGGGTGTGCTGGCTCGGGCACAAATGTCAGAGGGTAGCGAGTGTCTGGCACTACAGCTTCTAGCCACAGTAAATAATTAGTAACATCCAAGAACTTTCTCTACCACTTCTTCCTGTTCCTTCCAACTCTTGGTTTACTGTTTCTGTCTTGGGAAAGGAACTGGGTATACAAGGGGCTGCCAAGTAACCTTCACTGCCTTGGCTAAAAGGCAGAAATGTCTGCCATGGCTTTGCTGTCTCACTCGGGCAGCTTCAGGCCGGCACAGCAACCTGATCGTTTGTGTTCCTGGCTGAAGAAGAAATACCCTACTGGCTTCATAATGGCGCTTCTCAAAGAGCTCACCTATAGATGGGGAGAAATCTGGACTCCAGGGAAAATTGGATATCCTCTTTCGTGATATTAGGGAATACTCTGGTTTGAAGTAGGCACTTTTTAAGATATGTGTAAAATTCACAATGTTACCTTTTTTTTTTTTTTTAAGCACCTAGAGAACTTTTGCTCTTTGGGAAGTCTTCTAGAAATTCTATCTTAGGGGAAATACCATCTGTATTGTTGGAAAAGAAAGAAGAATTAATTTGTCAGTGTTGTTTTGATCTCAATCCAGAAAGCCAAAAAGAGTTTTAAAAAAAAAAATGTCTGTTGAGTATCGGCATTTCTTATCTTTTTCTTTGCATATTTTAAAAATAGGTCTTTCCTTAGCTCTCTTCCATTATGGTTAACTGTAATCGGTACTTTATGGTTATATCATATAGCTTTGTTTCATTAGGGCAATGAAAATGGTATTGAACAATAGCAATATAATGTGGGGAAACAGTTTGTAATTCGGTTGGAAATTGCTAATGCCGTAGACAGTCCCTAATACAATCAGCTTGACTTCCCTAGGAAAACTTGAGCTAAATTTCCTCTATTTTTCTTTTAAATCTTCTTATAAAGTGGGGGTGAGGAAGATTCTCTGATCAACACTGGAAAGCTGGGTCCCCCTGCGTAGAGAATTTCTTTATGCATTGAATTTTGAATGACATCTACAGGTCCTGGGAAGAGCTACTATTTAAGACTCAAACTTTCCCTGGAGATTTTTTTAAAAGAGACTAGATAATTAACAGTCCTGAAAGGAAACAGCTGGAAGAGATGGTGCCTCAAAGTCCCTTCCACTGGTGTCTCTCTCTATCGTTTTGATGCAGAAGCAGTGTTCCTGTGAAATTATTATCAAGTATTATGTACCAAGGGAAAACTAGAGGCCATCTCTTTACAAGCCTATGTCATGCATGCTGTGTGCATTCAGGAATTTATAATCACTGTAGGTTAAGACTGGTCCACAGTAGTGGTGTCTAGGAGTACAAAAGTAAATAACCTGGTGTTTGTAAGGAGTGGTAAGTTAGGATTTTCTCTCTCTTGACTCTAGTAACTGTATCATGGTTGTTGTTGAGTCAAAACCCATTATAGAAAGTTTTATGTGAGAAGAATTCTTAGATTCAATAGCACACATAAATATTTAGCTGCAAATACAATGCTGAGAATTCCACTTTTAATTCCATGAGTGCTTGGGCACGCTGGCTTACACTATGCCATTTAGCAAAAAAGGAGCAGTGTGTTTAAACTTGAGATTCCCTATAAATTTTTCTAGTCATTAGAACTGATAGAGCTTCCTCTTAGGTGATATAAATTTTTAAATATCTTAATTGTCTAACAGAGAATAGCAATATTTCATATTTCCAGACATGTCCAAACATCTCTGACATCTTTAGAGAGATCAATTATATCTCAAAGCCACCACCTTGATTTAAAAAATAAACAAAAATACATTTAATACTCTACCAGGAAGTGCTACTGTGCATATGTAAATTTATAATTTATTCCTTCAGCTTTTATCCTAGAAACTTGTATTCAAACTAAAAAAAAAAAAAAAGGGTTAAAAGAAGCCTTTCCCATGATTCCTAATTTCCAGTTAATTTCCTGTAGTGGCTTAGAATACTTGGTAACTTCTTAGGATTCCAAACCCCGTGGAGGTGTGTGTAAGCCTCAGGTCATGTCCCAGTCATGTGGTCAACGCAGTGCCAGCGCAGCTTTATTGCCGCGCAAGCAAAAGGAGAAGGCGTTTCTGCAGCCTGGACACCGTCCTTCCTTCCGCCAGCCTTGCATATGGGGGCTGCTTCAGGGCAGGGTTCACAGAGCCAAGGCTTGCCTCCTTGACCAGTGTGTATCACGTGTTTCCTTCTCTACTTGTGTTTGTAAAACCATAGTAATGAGCGCTTTCAGTGACCAAGACTTAGGCTTTTCATTTAATGACTGGGATTCCTAAAACATCCTTGGGTGGGTCTTAGCTGTGATGAGTCTCTTCTCAGCTACAGAGTGTTCTGAGACAGAAAATCTGGAGTATGTCAACATGAATTCCTGGTTTGCCTACATCTTTGCTTCCCACAGATAGGGTTGAAAAGTATGCTGTGTGTTTGTGGAATGGGGGAAAAAGTGTCTTTTAGAATACAAAATGGGCTAAGACTTTGAGTATCTGGCATACACTGAGTAGGTACCTATATATTGAATTAAAACATCAATAATCAATAAATGAAACTGTCCTGTTTTGTAAATAAAGTGATCAGTGAGCTATAATGCCATTTCTAGATCCAGATTCGATGCTGAGTCTCAGGCTCATTTAACAGCCCCTCTGTGTTTCATACGAGGTTTGCTGTTTTCCTGACTAGCTCATCCACACTGAGTTTGTAACTTAACAGCAACTTGCATTCTCGCTCTCTCTTTTGGACTTGAACAGTGTGAAGGGCAATAAAATGTTAATGTGCATGTCAAAGAAACTTCGGGATCTAGGACTGCACTACCCAGCACTGAAGAAAGCCAGTTGTGACCCTGTCCTCTCAAGGCTCATGATGCTGAGTTGTCACCCAGCATGAAGTGCCCGTTATCACTCTCTTAGTTCATCATCTTTGTGTCTTGGCATTAACCATCCCTCTGAAACCTCACAGTCCCTGCAAGCGGCTGATTCAGAGCTTGTAGCAGGACCAAACATTCTGAAAGTTCAAGAGGAGGGTCATGTGCATTGGCTTTGAACTGTAGTTCTCTTCCAAGGTAGACATTTTAAAAGGGAGCTTATTAAAATGAAAGGGGAAGGGGAAAGGCAACAACTCTATTCTCTGCCACGGAGATAGACAAGCATTTAAGTAGGTAGAGAGATTATGGCACTTGAGAATCCCCTAAAGTGCTTAGATTTATTTCTCAGAAATAAATGGTGAATTGTTTATTTCTTTCTCCCCTTTATGTTTCCTTGGGATAGAGCAATTAGTTTCTTATTTTTTATGATTGCATTATTCTTGCATATATCTTTCTGTGGTCCAGGCTATAAAAGTAAATAGAGGATCCAGCTGTATGAATGAATATCCTTTTAATGAGTGTGGGAGGAAATAATAATACTAAGTAGTGCAAAACCATTTTTATGTGATGAACCGAAGTACCTTTGTTCCTAGGCTCCCCAGTCTTAAGCCACAGGCCACCAGTAAATGTGTGCATAAAATGACAGTTTTATGTATTCTGGTGTTAACAAAGGTACCTCGTGGTTGGTGTTGTCCCCAGAATGCACTTAACAGGATTTTTGAAAGGCGGTGGCATATTCTGTTTTAATTTCCAGGGTCGAGGAAGGGTAAAATAGAGTCTGTGACTTTTCTGTAACACCCTTCATTCTATCTTTGGGTGAAAGCCTTGCTGAAACAGTGAGATAACACAGTTGCTGGGTGATAATACAGTCGTTTTCATGGTGCCGTGAGTTAATTTCAGAGGTGAAACTATCCTTGCTTAGGAAAATGAGGTGGCCTCTCCCCTCAGACCGGCCATTTGCTTGGAACAGCAAATGGATATTGAGTGTCTCCTGTGTGCAGGGTACCGTGGGGCTGCCGGCATTGGCTCCCTTCCTCCCCTCCCCTCCCCGACGCCCTTCCTTCCCAGCCATTGTTACCTTGTTCTTCATCAGTGTTTTGGGGTTTTTTGTTGTAATTCAGTACCATCCCACCCCAAACCCTTCCGTTAATTAAACTTTAAACTACCTGTATAAGTTTGCTCAGGCTGCCATGACAGAATACCAGAAACTTGTTGACTTGAACAACAGAAATTTATTCTCGTGGTTCTGGAGGCTGGAATCCCAGGTCGAGGCCCAGCAGGCCAGTTTCTGGTAAGAGCACTGTTCATAGCTTGCAGAGGCAGGGGTCAGGGGGCACTCATTTTAGAAGGACGCTAATCCTGTTGGGTCAAGGCCCCACCCTTATGGCCTCATTTAACCTCGATTGCCTCCATAAAGGCCCTATCTCCAAACACAGGCTCACGTCAGAGGTTGCAACTTCAGCATATGAATCAGGGTAGGGTACCCAATGGGGGGAAAAATCCTAAAATTGAGGAGCATACCATGGCTCGAACTCTGTACCAGTTACTGAACTTTTAACCTGACACCCTGCACCTCCTCCACCTAGCATTGGCGCATGTGAACTCATTCCGATGATCGCAAGGGAGAGCTGGGAAGTCCCAGGATAAAGCCAAATGAAGAATCTCAGGTCCCGTTTGCCTTCCCACCTGCCAACAGGGACCTGGAGTATTTAGTAGAGGGATGAAAGAACAGATTACTAACTCCCAGAAAAGCCCAAGATAATGGATTGGTCCTAGTCTTCCCTGACAAGGATTTGAGTCACTATTTGGCAGCTTTGAGGTGACTCTGGTCAGTTCCGGAGAAAGCTGCTTTCCTCTCCTGACCCTGGCTTGAGTGGCAGAGACCAGACGTTCTGGTAGGAGGGGCACTGTCTGTACCCCCCATGACTCCTGCTAACTGGAGCAAACCCTGGGCACATCCCAGCCCGGTCTAGGCCTGACCTGAGCAGAAGGGAGCCTCAGAAGCAACAGACCCTCTGGACTGCTAGCTCGTGGTTGCTGGGACACAGCTCAGAGCAGAACAGTGGTTGGCGGAGGCTGAAAGGGAGCCTTGGATGTTGCTGCCAATGTGATAGGCGGTTGCAGGATTTTGTGAAGCAGTCTGATGAACCCTCTCAAATAGAGGCACCTAATGCTGCTCAGCTGTGTAATTGGGATGGAAATGGGCCAATGAGAGGCGACAGTTTGTGCTTAACCTTTTGGGAGTCTTGTTCCAGGAGACTGTGTGTGGGGGGAAAAAAGAAGCATTACAAATAATAAGCTTCTCCGCCTGATTTGTAATGAATTAGTAATAAATGGCCTAGCGCTCTACGAAAGTCTGACGATTACAGAGCAGCTAAGTGCACGGGACCACATCTTATTTTGATCAGCTGTAGCATAGCAAAGACATGTAATTATCATAATCTAACAATTAGCCTGGCATCACTTTCCAGTGTTTAATTACCCCGATAAATGGTAATTGAATAGAGGACTTAATGACAAGAGAGAAACTTTCATTCTGCCTTAGGTGCTTAAGTTGTCTACTCGGCTGGGCATAATTTTCTAGCATTGCTTGAACCGCGGTCCTGATTATAATTTTCCTTTTTGCAGCCGGCCATTATTTTGTTTTCTGATCTTGACCCTTGCGTATAATATTACGTAGCTCTTCTCAGAATTTAGTACTGGGATCCAGGACACAGAAGGAGAGTACGGGGCACTTTACCCAGTTCTGTTCTTAAGCATTGCCTGAAATATCCTTCAGATACAGTTTCCTTCTTTGGACATGTGTAAAATCACTGCCATGTGCAAACACTGTGCTATGTGCTGGGGGTACAGAGATGATGAAACACCAGCACTATCTCCAAGGAGCTCTCTCTCTAAAAAAAGGTCTGTGTAAAAATACAGTAATGATCATTATTTCTGTTACAGCGATTTGCTCTCAGCATGGACCCAGTTGCCTTCTAAATCTATGTATTGAGCTTGAGTGACTGCACGACCTTTCATGACCATGGCCACCACCTCACCTCTAATGGCTCACCTCCAGATCTCTGTTCTCTTACCTTCGGTTCTTCTCTGGTTCCAGATTTGTATCCACTTTCATTCACCAACCAAATGAAAGTAACTGCTTCTCCCATGCCAATTTGCATAGGACCAGCAACAATGTTTGCTTTGCATCCTAAAGCTTTATATGAAACACTATTGTTATTAGTGTTTTGCCCTAGTATTACCAAATATATGCCTCCTCTTGCAGTGTGCAGATCAAGCATAGAAGAGGGTGTTATTTCCTTTCTTTCTTACTGGCTTGTTTTTTGTTTGTCTAACAATAAGTTTGTAAGAGAGATTAATTCCTTGCCACAGAGGTCTTGGGTCCCCCACCCTGAATTTTTGAAAAGTCAGGGCCAGATTTCAGACTTTGATGGTAAAATGTCCCGTAAGTTATGATCAAGACAGAAGACAAATATTTATTTCACTGTTCGCATATCGGGACTTAAGAACCACTAAACCGTTATTTGAATTGGTTAACAGAAATGACATTTATTATAGCTCTTTGGTTATTGTTAATTAGTGTTAATTACTCTTAAAACTGGGAGTAGCCTGAAATTCCACTGGGTAACTCCATCCCCATAAGATACAAAGGGGCTACCTGTATGTAAGCAGTTTGGCAGGTGGCTTATTTGTTTGATTGACTCCTGCATCCCCTGAACAGAATCAGTTTGTTTAATCCTGTTCTCCTAGGACAGCGTCTGGATAACCTGTTCACTGATTTCCTGCATCTGCTTTTGGACCCGTGTTTATGTGGCAGGTGCTCTGTTCTCTGCGCCTGACATGATGTAAAACTCTGGATAACTTAGGGCACGAAGGGCAGCTTTGTCAGGAAGCCCCAGACCAGCAGGAGTCGAGAAAGAGCCTGTTTTGCTTTGTGGAAGTGACCTCTGTTAGGACATAATCTGTGATTCTTTATTTTATTTTACTCCCTTTTGGAAAGCCATTTTAGTGATCTGCAGTGTGTTGGGTGTGTGGGACTCTGCCTGGTTAATTCTTTGGCTGACTTAGCCTGTTGATGTTGACACATTCTTACTCCATGCGTGAGGCCGCTCTGGGGGCTTAGAAGCAATTAGACTGTCACCCAAAGCTCCCAGTCCCTTCCTGAAGGCAAGTCTTGTTTAGGCTCTGCCAATTTAATGCTTTGTTTCCTTTGGAGCTCCTCAGTCAAGCTAATAAAACAAACTCCAAATGAGTTAAAACACTGGAAGAGAGAAGATTTTGTGGGCCTTGTACTTGAAACAGGTGTTACTCTTGGGAGATACCAATTGTAAAAAGTCATTCAGACTGATGTGACTTGTAACAGAAAAGCAACAAACAAAAGCTAGTTGAGGTTTTGTGAAATTTTTAAACCGCTTGCTGTTAAAGCACATGTACGCCCACGTACACACGTGGAAAGAAAAAAGGTGACAGGTTACTATACTAAAGCACTAATGAATTCCAAATATCTGGCCACGCAAATTACATCTTATTCCCATCACCAGCAGTTACTGAATTCAAGGCAAAGCTCTTATGCTGCAGAATTTATAATTACCAAAACATGCATGCATAAGAACTTTATTGGAATTGATATTAATGGATAGATAGAACACCAGCGCCGGGTTCTAACTATTTTGTCAGTATCTTGTGCTCCGTTGGATACAAGTGTATGTGTTATGGCATACAGTGCTTTAACTGCAAAAATAAGTAAGAAACGTTTCTGAAATTCATCCTTGAATATTTTTTAGCCTGTAAATCTCCACTTCTCTGGGAATTTTAGTTGGGATTGGTATGTTCTAGAGCCTGGAAGAGTGGATTCGACTGCCTGAAATGTGTTTTGGTCATCAAACCTCATTCATACTTACTTCATTGAGCCTTAGCAGCTGGCCTGGTAGTGGTGAAACTGTGCAGGACTCCGTCTCAGAGCCAAAAATGAAGGCCAGTTACCAATGCATGTGGATGACAGACATGTTTCAGCCCGTGAGAGAAAGAAGACATTAAAAACCAGCAAAACAAATCTTGCTTCAGCCCCCAGGTGCTATTATTCATCTACCCTAAGTTTGATTTGCTGTTTGTATTTCATGCTCTAACCTCTGCAGGAAAACAAAACAAAACAAAAAGAGCATCTTCAGACTCAGGATATGAAAGCCATAAGGCTTGCATTCTGTGCTGAGAGAATAACAGAAGGAGACAAGGAGAGACATGTTTGCGACAGAGACTGCCATCCTGCCCATCTCCTGGCGAAACGTGTTTATAAACCAAACCCCATGTCTGTCGAGGGCCCATTAGGACTTCCAGGACAAATGAGAAATTCTTCTGGTTAAGAAGAGACATCTTACTCTGAAATTAGCCTTTAAATCAATAAGAGTAGAGTCAAAAGACCGTGCTGCCAAGATATATTCACTCTAGATTTAGTTCAAAATTTGGGAGGAACCCTAAGCTGATAAATTTCCTTAATCTTTGACCATAAATCATATCCTTCTTTTACATTTCAATTTCAGAATGTAATACATTAAGTTGCCTTGTAATTAAAGAAGTGACATTGTAGTTCTGTTCAAATAGGAACATTAAGACAATCACCCCTTTGACAGATTAAAATGCATTTAAAATGTAATAATCAACTATCCAGTTCATGAGAAATAACATTTTCATTACTGAATCCTTTAAAACACTACATGAAAGGGGGATAAAAGTGTCTCACAGCTTCCTAACCTCTAATAACTACTCTGTCTCCCTTCAGAAATGCTGTTTCTATATTTATGGAGTGAAGAAACTTCACTCAGGAGCTGCTTGATAAAATACCTCAGTACATATTTCCCTGGAAGCAGGCTCTCTGCTGTGCCAGCAACATATGCTAAAGGCCAATTTAGAATGTTTTAAATATGCACCATACCCTTCCTTTTCCAGTTACTAAAATGAAATGCATCTTGGCTTTAGCAGATGAGGAAGGAGGGAGAGGAGGCACACCGCAGGGGAAAGGGGCTAAAGAGGAGCTCAAAGAAGGATGGTTACCGTGCTGCTCCTTTGCAGCCCGAAACCCGGGGCGCTGCCCACGTGCCCTTCGCGGTTAGCCCTCCCAGCTGTCAGTATCCACAGTACACGAGCATATGGGGCAGAGGAGGACGTAAGGTCAACGGCATGAGGAACCATCCATCCACTGAGAAAGCAAGCTAGGGCACATCTACTTACCAGAGTGGAGAGGAACCAAGGACCGCGTCAGAGTTAAGTGGAGGCCTTCCATTTGAAGTTGGTAAAGGACCAGAGTATTCAAGTACTAGATGGCGCTTCTTTCAGTCTGCAGATGAATTCTTTGGTTAGAACGAGGGAAGTCTTCATGGTTCTTGCTGACTCTGGTCAGGAAGCAATGTTTGGTCCCTGTCTGGGACAAAGCTGGGGCACTGTTGATAACTTAAATGAAAAGGCAAATTGTTGACTGTTCCTTATCTGTGTCTTTATTTCGTTTGAGTCCAAGTCATGAATCACTCTCTGTAGACGAGTTAAATAAGGAGAGGGATATTAACAATAGTGTTAAAGGTATAATCAAAACTACGGTTAGCTGTGGCATGTCATCAGGTAAACACTGAAGATAAACACTGAAGACAAACTAAGACACACATGTCTGCAAATAGACCTTCTAGTTGAAATCCCAACTTCAGTTGTTACTTTTGCTATCAATAGCTGTGAAATGTGCTTTTTATATCCAACCTTTCAGGCAGCTTCTGGGACATCAAGACCTACCATAAAATGCATAATTCATGTTTAGTAATTGAGTTGATAAAAAAAGAACTAGTTGCCATACTGAATTTTCCTTCTTTTCATTAACTAGAATGACCCTTTCATTATATATATATATGTCACATATGACATATATATGTGACATATATATATGACATATATATATGACTACTGTCCAATTTTGGCAAATGTATATAATGTATTCTTGCCACAACAGGGTGTATATATATATATATATATATATATATATATATATATATATTGTATGTTAAGTGGAACACTGGCCCTGTAGCAGTGCAACTCAGTGGAGAACAAGGACTGTCTTTCTATGCATACAAGATGTTTCCTGGCATTTGAGACTTTTGTATTATGAGAACACAGGGCAGTAATCATATTACTCAAACGCAATCACTTTTCTAAGTGTGGTAGCGGTGCATGCTTTTACATTGTAAGCCACTGTGATAATTTAGTAGAGATTGTATTGTAATTATTGCTGGCTTGTTGGTGTGGAGCCAGAAATTCTTACACTTCATAATATGCAATGATTTCAGAGAGGAAGAGCACCACAGATAGAGTGGATGGAATTAAAGAAAAGGAATAAAGGGGAGACCTTTACAAGAAAATTTCCAAGAAATTTAGCAGTGCGTTTAAAGTGGCAGCCGTGCCACCCATGACATTTGTAAATATTGTCATGTGGAATCATTCTTCCTAGGTTTGAATTTGCTCTTTTAATAGGAACTAAAGTTCATGAAAGCTGTTTCCTGATGGGGGGAAAAAAGATGCCTTTATGTCAGCAGCTACTGAGCTTAATAGCACTTTCTTCTGTGAAAGAACAGACTGGTATACACGGGTCAGGAGCTAACCCTGCGATCTGAGATGTATTCTGGATGCTGACACACCCTTCAGTTTAGGAGTTTGGGACCAATGGAGTGGGGAGGGAGCAGGGCCAGCACACCTTGCAGCAGACTTCCCTAGAAGATCAATGTAAACATAAGGGAACCCAATGGCACCAAAACCCTTAAAAGGGCTCCTTCAGGTCAGGGGAATTACAACAACTGGTAAAACTTTGGAACCATTGCATTTAGCAGGAAAGAGAATTTACTTAAGGGCCAGATAAGATATGGGTTGAAATCCTAACTCTGCTGCTTATTTCCTGTGGGGGGAAAAAAAATGAACTAAGAGGATAACAACCTGAGTGTCATTTCCTCATTGTTCAAATAAAACTAATTATAACTACCTAATAAGGATTTCATATGACAACACATGTAAAGCCATAACACAGCATATCCTGGATGCAGCAAGTGTTTGTTGCATCAGTGAATGAAGGAGAGAACTGAAACCCCATCAAGAATTAAAACTGCCCTTCTGGGGGAATAAAGGGTTGACCTAACAACTTGACTTGAGCAATTTACTCTCTCTGGAAGTAGAATAATAAAGAACTTCAGTTCTGAGTGAGGTCTCAATGCTTGGGCTTGACTTCTGCCTCCACGTTTTACTAGTTGGCTGACAGTGAGCACATTGCTTAACTTCTCAGTCTCAGTCTCCTCATTTTTAAGCGGGAGTACCAATAGTATAGTGTTCTTTAGGATTTATGATGGAGATTAAATCAAGATAATGAATATAACATAATAAACAATTATATTAGCCATACATATGTGCCTTTTCACAGTAAGGCCCAAAAAGAATGGTCCAGTACTACTTTGTAGCCAAAGAGCATGATTTGGGGTAATATCTATCCCTATCTAACCCTAAACTTTTCTTTAGATCGTACTTGGGTATATTATAGAAATGCCTTTTATGAGTTTTTGTTTATTGATGTTTTTATATTTATATTGTCCATTTGGGGGAAAATTACATTATTAAACTAATTTATACAAATTGAAGATGTGAAACAGAAGCATAAGTTGATTCTCTGGTGACTCATCATCTTTGTCATGTGGATAGAGGAGTAGAACTACTAACCGCTGGAGTGATCACATACTCAAAACAGGCTCCACAGTGATTCATTGAACACCCCACACAGAGTATAATGTCATCAGAAAGGGAAAAGGTCAACCCAGTATAAAATGTGTCTTCAATCTCATGGCTTGTTTTATTGAAACTTAAGCAGCATTAACAGGGAGAAAAGTTGGAAAAGGGAAAGTAAACTCAGGGCATCAAAAAAAAATCAGACAATTTGTAGAATAAAGCAATAAACAAATGAGTCTGGACAGTGGCAGTTTTAATTTTTTTTCCCCTACACTTTTAAGCAGTGTCAGGTGCTAGTAGAAGCTCAAATGAGTGACACTTAGGGAAAGGAAAAACTTCCCCCTTGAATGTCTTTAAAATCTATAATAATAATATAATAATATAAAGTGCATCTGGGCATTGCCTCCTGCTGCATTTCTTGCCTGGCTCTCAGCCAGAACTGTCAGGCTACTTTGAGTGCTGATGATTCATATCCCAGCACCCTTTTATCTGAACGTTGCAGTGTCTTTTCTTTGTACTTTGGCAGTGATGTTACCTTGATGTTCAGAAATCTTTTAAAAGCAACACAGGCTTTCCTTGCATCTTGACAAATCATCGTCTGCCAGTAATGAAGAAAGAGTAAACCTAGTTCCGTGATCATTGTAAATATAAAGAAATAAATACTTCCAAGTGTTTTTTTTTTTAAATGTTTTTGCATTTTGAGACCCTCTAACAGAAAAAGTGATCTGATCATCTTTCCTTATTCTCCTCGTATAAATCAGCATGCTGCTTTTCAAAAGCATTGATCAAGGGGCGCCTGGGTGGCTCAGTCGGTTGAGCGTCCGACTTCAGCTCAGGTCACGATCTTGCGGTCCGTGAGTTCGAGCCCCACGTCAGGCTCTGGGCTGATGGCTCAGAGCCTGGAGCCTGCTTCCGATTCTGTGTCTCCCTCTCTCTCTGCCCCTCCCCCGTTAATGCTGTCTCAAAAATAAATAAATGTTAAAAAAAAATTTAAAAAAAAGCATTGATCAAATGGAAGTTTCTGTGGATCATTTGATATGTGAGGACAGAATGTAGGATTTTTATATTATTTTTAAAAAGGGACACGGGGATTATCGTTGGTGTTGTCGTATACATTTACTGATGTTGCTTAAGAGTTAGTATTGTGTTAGTTATCGACTTTAATATGCTTTAATATATCCTGATAATAGTGCTGCACATTCACATGGTGCTTTTTAGATGTTTCATCATCGGAGACTTGAAGCAGTTGTGTGAGGTTAGTGAAGCAGATTCTCATTATTGTTCCAGTTCACATATGAGGAAACTGAGGGTCAGACGGTTTATGACTCCCCCACCCTACCAGCAGCAATCCGGTCCTTAAATTGAGGTCTACTCACTAAAATGAGTAGTGTCCACTTTGATCACGTTGCATTTTAGAAAGGAATCTCAGCTTCTTCAATGAATGTGTAGTATCCAGAGTGAAGGTGGTAGTATATCTCCTGGGCTGAATGCTGGTCAAAACAGCCTGTCGGAGGTGTCTGTTGTGTTTGGGGGCTACATTTTAAGGGGACACTGGGAAACTAGAGAGCATAAGGAGAGTTGAGAAACTAGAATGTGAGGAGCCTGGGAACAGAAATAACCAAACAAGTCAGGATTTTCACGTAGTGAGAAAGGAAGATACAGAGACCTAGTTGACACGTCCAAATGTTTTATGGAGTGCCTGGTAGAAGAGGAATTAGATTTGTTCTCGGCGATGTCAGGCAGTGGGAGTAGGATCGCTGGATAGAAATTACACAGAAGCAAATTGATGCTCCATATACGAGGAAACTGGCTAAAATGTAGGCGTGTCCAAAAATGGAGTAGACCAGCTCACTGACATGTTTACACTGAGACCATCTGACTTGAAGACTACATGGCTTGATGGGTGCTTGTCTTTCAGCTTGTCTTTCAGCAGTAACATAGTTTTATGATGAATCTTCTAAGGCCTCAGAGAATTTCCTCACTAGCTAAAAACAGAGGGGTTTTGTAGACTTTTCTGTGCTGACTTTAGAAAGCGGTATACGTAACAATTCCTGTTTCACACATCATTAGTTCCTGAGAAATCTCTTCATCCAATCGGGAAAGACATATTAGTTAACACAAATACGCAAAATTTTTGTAAGGTAAGAGTTGAAACAGTGCAGTGTGTAAGGTGAGGTGCGTGTGTGTGTGTGTGTGTGTGTGTGTGTGTGTGTGTGTGTTATTTTAACTATTTCAGGATGGAAGTGGTCCTGGGTTTGCTGTGTTCATCTGTGTCATCAGTCCAGCCCTAGGACACAACCTATAAAGTTAAAAGAAATGGAGGGGAAGGGGAGGAAAATGATTTGATTTAGCTGGTTTTCATTTTCTTAATATAGAAAGGGATGGGGCATCAAGAGAGATCAGCTGAAATGAGTTTGTGACGTAAGCAGATTCACTAATGGAAACAGCTGATTAGGACCTGAAGTCACCATTCCTGGTCGAGCTCAGTCACTCACTGCTTTGACATTATGCCTTAGATTTTTATTTCCCTCTAATGGGGAAGTGTCCTAGGACTTTTCTTTCCAACCTTTAAATTTTATGGTCCTAATTCTCTCAGTTTGATAACTCTAGTTCTCTACATTTGCATAGAAAATTGAGAATGGTCGCAATTATAGCAAAACCACTTCAGTCATTCATTTGTTCTTTAAATGACTTATTCATTCATTCAAAAACACTCATCAAATGAAACACTATTTTGAAATATCAAAACTTTGCTTCAGTATATGTGATTTTAAGAATGAAAGGAAAACAGCAAGTCAGTATCTTAACTACTTAAGATGAATGTGAAGAGTTCCATTTTCAGCGTGTTTTGAAACAAACGTAATAGAATTCCTCTGTAAAATTGTTGTTGCTTGTATTTGGAATAGAAACATATCCTGAATCATAATGGGCTGCAATAAAAACTTATTATAATAAATCTCTTAGCACCAGCATGATTAAAGTTATTCCACCACTGATTCCAAGCAGAAAGTCTTTTCCTTATGAATAATCTCATCTTTCTCTTCTTCTTCCAACAGATTCCAGAGGGGTGACTACCACATCGACGTCTGTATCAATGACTACCTGGATGTTTTCTGCCCTCACTATGAGGACTCGGTCCCAGAAGATAAGACTGAGCGTTATGTCCTCTACATGGTGAACTTTGATGGCTACAGTGCCTGCGACCATACTTCCAAGGGGTTCAAGAGATGGGAATGTAACCGGCCTCACTCTCCAAATGGACCCCTGAAGTTCTCTGAAAAATTCCAGCTCTTCACACCCTTTTCTCTAGGATTTGAATTCAGGCCAGGCCGGGAATATTTCTACATCTGTGAGTATATCAAGATTTATTGTGTTGTAGGCAGCTACAAGAACCCAGACTAATTTTTTACCCATGTTTCAGAGAATTGCAGAGAGTTGGACTCTGCATTACAGATGTCTCCTTGTAAATGCATACATCAGGATCCCTAGATACATTAGCTGGGAATTGAGAGCACAAATTAGATTAAAGACACAGCTCCTCTCCCCCTATGAAATTGCGTGTCAGCCTGTTCAGTGAACCACTGCTGACTTGTATTTCTTTTAAATGAAAATTGCTAGGACTTCTCCAAAGCTGAGGAAAATAAAAAGAGATTCCTGAAAAAAAAATTAAAGGAAATAATTAAATTTACATAGCTTGGAGTCATTGGATTTCTTATTCAGGTGTCAGCAATATCCTTTCAATCATCCACACTTGCAGTGGAGAAAGCCAAAACTCCTGCAAATGTCAGCATGCTGGCGATAAATACTATCTTTGCACCAAGGAGAAAAGACAATTATTAAGAGCAGCTGTGTCTTTAAACAGGAAAAAGCGTGAAGAGTACCGAGAAAGTTCCAAAGGAACTGGTATAAGTGAGTTTCCCACCTGTGCCTCTGTCCTGAGAGAGCTCTAAAAGTTTCTCAAGCTGACCTCTGTAGTTTTCATCTTGCCGTGGCCTTGGTTCTTGTCCACAATGGACACCATCACTTCTTCAGGCATCGTACTAGTCATATATGCTAAGTAAAGGCTTCTCATACTTCACTGTGCATAAGTCATCTGGGCATCTTGGTATAAGGCAGATCTGATTGAGGTGGTCTGCCACGGGGACTGAGATTCCATATTTATAAAGCTCCAATGTGACGTGATGCTACTGGTCTGTGAACCACACTGAGTTAGTATGCTTACAAGTAATAATTTAGTCAGCATGCTGTATGTATGGACTTGAATAGTGTCACATATTGAAACTATCTGGCCTTTTCCAAGTATATTCAGTATCAGCTGAAGGAGTTAAACGTTTCTTGTTCAAAAGTACATTTATTGAACAACTTATCGTGGCTCAGAAATGTTGGGGGATGCAAGATCGGAAGACACTCCTGTCCTGAAGGAGTGACCATCTGCTGGGGAGTAGATGTAAACAGGCAGTTGCTGTATGAAGGTAAATGCAGGCAGCAGTGGGTACATGGGTACATGTAACTCACATGCTTGAAAGAATCCAGAAGTGTGGCTGCACATAGCGTGTAGAGATCTAGGCAATACTACCCAGGATGCTTGGCGTTGACTTTTCACCACTCTTTGCCAGACAAACAAGACAAAAACATTACTGTTTTTTCGACTCGTTTCTTCAACCTGAATGTCCCCACAGACCCTTCACCCACATGGTTTTTTCAGTCTGCAAGGATTTCTAGTTTCTCTTCTCCAGAAAACAGAATTTTATAATGAGCTGGATTTCACCACCATACACGGGCACTCCCACTTATATTGAGATTGAATTTAAAAAGGAAATTGAACAGTACCAGTTTTATTATTTCAGTACATATTTTGGTCATTAGTCATGAGAAAACACGTAAAAGGCTTGATACTATCTCACATTCGATCCATAAAATAAGAAAAGGAATATTGGAGTCCCACGGATGGAGGAAACACTGGCAGCCAGTGAATTCATACATTCTCAAGCAGCAGGCTCTTGCCTTTTCCTGATTTTTTACTTTGTGAAAGAATCTCATTCAGCAAATGGAAAAAAGGAAAGAGGAAGACTTAACTGGCAAGGTGGCAATCATTAATTGCCTACTTCTAAAATACCCTACTGATGGAAGAGGAACTTACTGCCATTTCCAAAATTTACACATTGATTTCTCAGATTAAAACACAACAACAAAAACCAAAACTAAATTGAGAGCACTGAGATAGGAAACATACCAGCTAACTAGTTGATTGCATGATTATTAGAAATTATAGAATCCATTGAGGTTCATAAGCAAGATGTTATTATTCAAATATACCCATAGTGCTTATGACTGGTTTTTCCTCATTTGTGGTTAAATTCAATATTTCACTAAAAATCATTATGTGTCTTCTATAACATTCATTTAACGGAGTCATTTAACTGTCAAGGGCTCCTGTCAAAGTAATTGTTCCAAAATGCTTCAAAATATCAAGAGCTTTTTGCTGTTCAGCTGAGTTTAACCTGAATTACTTTTTTTAATGAAAGGTAAAATAGCACAAAATTAGCAGCAAAGAGATGTTCATTTATAAGAAGCACACTGGCCTCGTAGTCAGTTAAATTGAATTTTCAACCATGTTTTAGAACCACAAGAGCATGCTTCCCTGTCTTTTTAGTAGTGAAAGTGTTTCCTTTCTTCACTGCCAAGAGCAGGAGCGGCGGAGCTAACGCGGATGTCATACAGACGTTTAATCTACTGTGGTCATAATTAAACTAAAGGATTCTTAGGGGACAATTGGCCCTCAGTTGAATTTTCCTCTCTCCTAATATGCATGGAATGAACAAGATGATTGGGAAATGGCTCTTTTCACACTTATTACCTTACAAGAAACTCTGTTGCCCATCTCGGGAACAAGCCTGACTACCCACCGGTCAGTTTTCTAGAATGTTCTTCCCTGGATCGGGGTTATATTTCAGATCCTCCAGGGCTTAAAATCTCTAACAAGTTTTCCAAAGGGAAAAAGAAAGCTGTAGCCTTTTGGCAGTCCTGCTTTAGGGTGCTAGAGGGAGGGTTGAGTGTAGTGGTGAGAACCAAAATTCAGATATACTTGGCCTTGGGGGGAAGAAAAGAGCATGTATTTCATACTAGGATATCTACTCATCACTTACTCAGAGAAGACACAATTCAGAACATTCCTATCAAGTTCTACTTTATCCTCAGTAACATTTCTTTCTTTCTTAATGTCTGTGAATTATACAAAATCAAGAAAATAGAGTAGTTGGAAGTATATGAAATTTCCTGCTTACTCGAGAAATAAAATGTCCTTCACTGTCCTAAATCCTTTATTTGTCCCAAGACTGACTCTATGCTATGTCCTCCTTTCCTTGGGAATAGGCAGTATTATGAAGTTATTACAGTGGCTAATTATGCTAAGGCAGACTGAGCCCATTCTGGAATATGACAAATACTGTTTTTAATCTACAGAAGTTATTTTGGTAAGAGATTGGCATACTAAAGTAATTACAGAAAGTCAGTGGTCTTTCTATCCATGATAGATTTGCAGAACTGCCAGTCAATAGATTATGGCGATAGTCATTTATATAGACTTCCTAAGGCAAAGAGTTATTTTAGAAACTTCAGAAGTATTCATTTTAAAAATGATTCTCATAAATATTAACCTAATGAGAACAAGTTTGAAAAAAGTTTTGCTGCTGTTATTTTTAAATCAGAAGAAGCAAAGGGAAATAAGTTAAATAAGGCACTTTAAGTTATTTTTGTAAGTCAGTAAGACACTAATTTTGAAAGTTCTCTTTTGTACAGTAAGGAAAACTGAGTCCTGGCCATTCTCTTGGCCTAACTAACTGTATGATCTTGGGTAAATCATTCAGTGTCTCTGAATTTCTAATTCCATGGCTGCAAAATAATGTAGTTGGAATAGATGATTTTTAGCATTCTTTGGAGCTCTAATATCCTAATCTTACTATATTTTATCTAAGGATGTGTACATCACTGTAAGAAATAACCCCTATAAAATGTCTCAGCCCAATGTCTTACTTAGTAGGTGTTCAATAAATGCCAGTTAAAGGAGTATCTGTAGGGGAAATCCAGGGTGGAGACACATATTAGCATTATTGAACTTGTTCACCCCTGCCAACCTATCCAAGTCACCATCAGCTGTGGTTTCAACTAGTGCAGCAGGCTCCTGCTTTCCCCACTCATGTTGCTGCTCTGTCAGAGCCCTCCAGAGTGACTTTCTACCTCAGCAAGACAAAAATCCTGAGTCTCCAGCCTGACCAACAAGGTCCTCCATGGCAGGCACCCTTCTCATCCCCACCCTCGCCTCTTGGACTTCTTGTGCTCTCACTGCGCCTGATGGTCTCCACTCCAGCCCCCACCACCACCACCACACCCACCCCCTCCCTCCTTCCTGTCTAGTGCCCTCCCCCAGGCTCCATAGGAGGGCCTTGGCACTTTATCTTCTCTCTGCCTGGGGTTCTTATTGCCCCAGCATCCACATCCCTTACTCTCACTTTCTTTAGGTCTGCACTAAAAAAAAAAAAAAAAAAAAAAAAAAAAAAAAAACAACTCCTTTATCAGAGAGGCATTCTGATCTCCCTATATAAAGATAACATCTCCATAATTCTCTACATTCTTACCCTGCTTTATTTTCCCTTAAGCACTCCTCACGCCTGACATTATGTACTTATGGTTGTTTGTTCATGGCTATGCCTGCTCTGTGCCCTGCATTACATTGTTTGGCACATAGTAGATGTTCAGTAAGTAAAGGTCACCACTGTTTACAGAGCACTTAGTCTATTCCAAGCACTGTTCTAAACCCCTGCAGTTCTCAGAAAAGGACGATGAGATACTGTTCTTCTTTCCCATTTTATAGCCAAAAAAACAGAGGCACAGAGAAGTTAGGTAACTTGAGAAAGGTTCACACAAATAAGAAGTGACTGATCTGAGAGGAAATTCAGTGAATAAACAACTAAAAGGAAGTAGGGATGAAGTCCTAGGTCTCATATGCTTAAAAAGCAAAAACATACTTTACTTTGTATTTTTTTAAAGGTTAAAATCAGTGAGCCTTACTGCTGAGAGAATTTTAGTTTATAAACTCTGCTGGAAATCCCAACTCAGATAGTAGCAAGATAGATTTTTTAAACACATGTATGCATTTTCTGCTCTCCAAAGAATACTCATCCATCTCCAAATAATATTTCAGCTGTATCTTCCCAGATGGGTGACCCTTTTAATACAATAACTTTCTGACCCAGCATTTGGGTCAAATAAATTCTTATTAAATCCAGTGAATATTCAGCCTCTAGACTGAATCATGCATGATTGCACACTTAATTTAGAAATGAGTGAGTTTTTTTTTTTTAATTTTATTTATTTGTAGAGAGAGTGAGCAGGGAGGGACAGAGAGAGGCGGAGAGAGAGAGAGAATCCCAAGCAGGCCCCACACCATCAGGGTGGAGTCTGAGTAAGGGCTTGATCTCAGGAACCATGAGATCATGACCTGAGCCAAAACTTAGAGTTGGACACTTAACCGACTAAGCCACCGAGGCACCCCAGGAATGCATGAGTTTTAATGCAAGACCTACAGTAAAGAAGACAAATGTTATTTTCTGAAAATGATACTAAAAAGGGAAAGAAATCTTCTAGCATTTGTCACATCTAAGGTACAGTTGATTGTCTTTAAAAGAAGATACTCCGAGTAAAAGATGATTTATAGTCACAGCACTCAGACAGAATCCAGGAGTTTCTGAGAGGTTATTTGGGAACACACTCTTCCTAACCTCACTGGCAAGTAAACTTGTACATGCGTATTGTTTTTGTCGTAAGCCTTCATACTGATAGGGTTACAGAAGTGCAGAGTTTACAAAGGCCATTTCTTTGAAGTTAGAATCCTGAAAACATCAACGAAAAGAACAATCAGGGAGCTGAAGACTCTCGCTCCAGTTTTTTTGGTGTACACATTTTTCAAAATTAAAAAGAAAATCATGGGGACAGTCTATGTTACTATGGGCATCATTCTTAAACCCACAGTTTATAACTCCTTGAATGAAGGTGGTAAACTGTTAATTCTTTGCTTTATGTGCTTTAGTTAAAAGTTGACAGCCTCAAGCTATGAGGCAGTTTTAATGTGCACTACACAATTTTTAAAACTGACAATATAAGTAACCTAAATTCTGATATCTTAAAGGAGTGATCAAGATCAGCTTCAGAAATCATTTGATTGTACAGTACAGTTATTGACAGTCCTTTTAAAAGATAAAAGAATATTCAGTAAATCCAGAGAATATTAACATAAAGAAAGTTCTTCACTTGCCAAGTGGATATGTTCCAAAAGCTTATTTGCAGGTCAGGTATTTGGAACGTAGAGTAATAGTGTCTCTAGAAGTGTTGCTAAAATCAGGCAAACTCTCCATAATGTGGAGAATCTGCTTAACCATAGTATTGATTTAAAACTGTGTATTTTTGGTAAGAAATAGAAAATAGCACCTAGAATGGTGTTCAATAAATATTTGTTGAATGAATAAATGCCATATTAGTAAACCAAGGACAAAAAAAAACAATTTTTTTTCCTTACATGCTAATGTATGAGAAAAACAGATGAATTGGAAGCTGTAGGTTTTACTGAACCCACTGTCACAATTCCCTGGTTTGTTTCTTTTTTCTTTCCTTTCCTTTCTTTTCCTTTCCTTTCCTTTCCTTTCCTTTCTTTCTTTCTTTCTTTCTTTCTTTCTTTCTTTCTTTCTTTCTTTCTTTCGAGAGAGACAGAATGAAAGTGGGGGAGGGGCAAAGAGAGAGGGAGACACAGAATCTGAAGCAGGCCCCAGGCTCTGAGCTGTCAGCACAGAGCCAGCATGGCTCTTGAACCCATGAATTGCAAGATCGTGACCTGAGCCAAAGTTGGAAGCTTAACAGACTGAGCCACCCAGGCTCTCCACAACTTTTTTTTAAAAGTTTATTTATTTTCAGAGAGACAGAGCATGAGCCGAGGAGAGGCAGAGAGAGAGAGGGAGAGAGAATCCTGAGCAGGCTTTGAGCCGACAGTGTGCATTGCGGGGCTTGAACTCCCCACACCATGAGGTCATAACCTGAGACAAAATCAAGTCTGACGCTTAACCGACTGAGCCCCCACGCACCCTTCCCTGGCTTCTTAATAATGTTTTTTGATCATATGATGAGGATACCTCAAAGGGGAGAGTAGAACATGGTTTTAAAAGAAAAAGGCACAGACTCTGGTAAATGCAGCCTTGTCCTTGAATCTTCCTATACTCCTAGTAGCTATGTGTCTGTGGGTAACTAAGCCTCACTTTCTTCATCTGTCAGATGGGTATATAATAATAGTTTATCATCACAGTCTTTCTTATTTCCAAGGCTAAAATAAATATTCTTAAAGGATCAGTTGACCACCAAAAAAATGATTTCCACAATCCATGTCCAAAAATTTGTATGCCCTTTGAAAAGTTACTGCACTTCGAATAGCCCTCATTGATACTTAAGTAAAAATTTTCACAAATGCCTAGGAAAGATTCACATTTTAAGTCTGTGCCCTATATTCTGAAGGGACATTATGCTAGGATTACATATGCCTAAGGAAGTCTTCATTCCCCTTTGGATATCCAGTCTTTCAGCAGCTTACCTTAGTAATGGACATTAAGAATTATTTTGGTCCTGTCAGTTCACAACAATCTGCCTTTTTTCTGAGTTGTTCTTACTGAAATACAAGAGTGTCAAAATGGCATATTTATCAAAGCAGGAGGTAATCTTTTTCATCTTTCTTAGTCTTTACTCTTGCAGGGGAGGTGACCTGTAAGTACCATATTCTTTCTTAAAATGAACAACTCAATATTTGCTTCAATGTGTGTGTGTGTGTGTGTGTGTGTGTGTGCACATTTTGCTTTTATTATTAAAAACTGGTTTTTATTACTAGAGGCTTATTTTAGCATTAAATACCATAGCATATACTTCAGCTGAGATTCAAGGGGTTTAGAACTGGAATTTTCAGGACTGTGGTCGAATACTAGTTCACCTCTTATAATTTTTTTAATATGTAAACCCAAAACTTAGTAGTGAGAAAGGCATATTTATATTAATACAGAAAGTAGTTGAAGGGCAGTGTCAGGAAATTGACACATTTTAATATTTGCTAAAGTGGAAAAGCATGAATGTGGCACAAACATCAAATGGTAATTGTTCGTATACAGAGTATATCTTAGTCACTAAAATCGATTTTATTCTGTTTTGTTTTGTTTTTTTAAGTTTTGGTTTTTTTGAACATCCAGTGAGTAGAATAGTTGCTCTCCACTTGGACACTGGAAGTTCATCTAGAACACATCAGATTTGTGTCTGAAAACAGTTGTTGTATTTCTTTTGTGTACTTCAGTGGTCTTTAGTGAACCTGCAAGAATGCACCTTTTTATTTAAAGAATGAGTTCAGTTCAGAGAATTGTGTCTGTTTCAAGTTGTCCCTAGCCATCTTTTTGGAAAGCATGAATGGATTTCAAGGGCTCTTAAATGAAGGTTAAATAAAGAACATAAAAGAGGATATTGAGAGACTTCAGGATATTTTTCTATGTTAATTGTGCGTTTCTCTCACGAAAACGGTTGTTTATTGCCAACTGCCCTGTTAACCTTCTGAACAAGAATGCTTGGCATCAGCTCAGGCCTGGTTGGATCGTGGATGCTTGACCCATGTTTCACATAGTCTGAGTAGAACCAAAGGTGGAGGGGGCAATTAATAGGAGCATAGGATGTTTTAAAACAATTTATTATTTTTAAAAAGTTGGCAGTATTATTTGGTCAGGTGGGGAGGATTTTTAAAAGAAACGCATGTCCTGGTAAATGACTTGGCTAAAAGATGAAGCACTGTTAGAATCAGAGAAATGAATGCCAGGTCTGTGGAAAAGGAAGCTGGAACTAACATCCCTGCTTAATAGGTTTTGACTTTGGGAGTCGCCTTAAAGTTCGCAAAGGGAGCTTAAAAGCTGTTGAATAATTGGGGCTTGATGGAAATTCATGGTATAAGCAGTAAGACACTAAAGACACGTAAGTACTCTTCGCATTGTTTGAAGTTTTCAAAGGCTGTGACACTCAGATAAGAAGTTCAAAAACAATAATTTTTATTTGTGCTCCTTTCAAGAATTTAAAATGCTATTACAAGACTGAGGGAACATGGAGAGTCTGACCTCCTAAGGGGGAGGAAGGAACTATGCCACCTTTTGCTTCCTTTTACCACACTGAGACTAAATGCCGAACTGGAACAAATGAAAGGATTTGGGGTTTTTTGTTGTTGTTTTTTGTTTGTTTGTTTTTAATCCCTAAATGTCAAAAGTGGCCACATCTCCCAGAGAAATAACGCACCTGATTAATTGTGTAATTTCTCAGGATAGCACCAATTCTCAGCCTTACAAACATGTAATGTACTAATTTGGTCGCAGAGTTAACTGAAAACAGTTTAATGAGCTGCTGTGTTGTGTGTGTGTGCAGCGTTACATAGAGCAGATGCCAGGAGAAATGGAAATAACACGCCAGTGACACTTGGAATAACAGTGTTTATACTTCATTGACTCTGGGTTGTCAGCATGCTATTCTCTGTGTTTCCCTTAGTAACTTATTAAGGCGACTGAACTCCAGTGTGATGATGTCTAAGTGTCATTTGTTGTAAATTACACAAGCACGCACATACCAAACGCGCTTAGTCAATCTTCGGGGAAAAAAATATATAATACTTTCTCATACGGACGACCAAAATGTTATCCAGGAGACATGCACACAGAGCAAAAGGTGAATCTCGGACCAAGGTGCATGCTGGAAGAGCCAGATTTTGGCCTTTCGTCAGAAGAAATACTGTTTCTACAGATTTTCCCACTCATCTGTTCTTGCTCTATTTTAACAGAATGGTCATGTAACTCTTGGTTTGAAAGTTGTCATACAGCCTCACAGCAGGCTTATATTATCTACAGAGTTCTTTATGAGGAAATATAAATCACCACAAATGAGACTTTTCACAGCCAGAGATATGTAGAAATTTGTGTCAGTACTTTGCTGGCTTGCTAAAAAATATCTCTAGGCTCCAAAGTGCTCTCAGAGCTCATCCCCCCCCGCCCCCCGCTCCCTACCCTTTTGGGAAGCAATTCTCAAAACTTGAGATTTATGGTTCAGAGAGCTGATAGTGGCTATAAAGTTTTCTATTTTCTCTTTTCTTTAATATTAATGCAGGGAACGAGGCATTATCATTCATTATTTTAGTTCATGAGTATCCTGTGGGCTTGAAATACAGTTTCTTGGGGATATGGCTTACCTCTGTTTAACAGGGGAAATGTGTGGACTTCGGCAACAGGCTTCCTTTACCATCGAATATTTTTAGGCAGTTGGTAGAAAATTCATATTAGGAGCAGAACTTCAGTATATATGCCCCATCCAGGTTTGGTTTTAAAATTTAAAGCTTTGCAAAATATTAATTCATTCTGAGCCCCAGAAGTGAAATAACACAAATTGGAGAATAGCCAGCCAGTGTATTATTGTTAGAAATTGAAATACTATCTTCTCATTGTACTATTTTCAGAGATGTACAATATTTCCAGCTAGTTTGATCTATAATGAGGTTAGCTAAGTTTTAGTTTGTAGTTAGCAGTCCCTTTTCTACCCCAGATCTTTAAAACCAAATCATGTCTCTGAGTCATTAATAGAGAATAGACACTGTTTTTAATTTAAACTTGCCCAGTTTTTATTAGCTCCAATGTCTAGTTTCTAATGTGAATTTGCTTTTTCTAATTTTTTTTTACAAAAATTTTTTCAAGTTAATTTTTGCCTTAAGTACATTATCACAGGCTCTGACTAAATCTGAATGGATGCTGTTTCCCTGTGTGTTTTAACAGTTTCAGTGGGCCCTCAACTTTGAATTTAGAATTTCTTGCTTTATTTTCAACCTAAGTTTTAAAGAACAAATCTAAACAAGGAGCATAAAATTGAAGCCAAAAATATGAATAGGCAGTTTATTTTTAACTTTTAATAGATCGCTTAAAGGTCTTGCTTATATTTTGGGCAGTTGATTCCATTTCGAGACCATATAATGAATATTGCAATGAATTCAATGAAGTTTAGTTCAGAGCAATTATTGTAGAAGCAGCCTTTTGCTAAAGGCTTACTCATACCTTGACTGACAGGTAGGAGTTCTGATAATCATAATTACAATGATTTAGCATTTATTGCGAGCTTACTATGTGCCAGGCACTAGACTTGTTTTCCCTTGTTGTATCCTCATCCGTAAGATGTAGGTACTGTTATTATCCCCATTGTATAGATGAGGAAACAGGCTGAGCGAGGTTAAGTAACTTGCCTGAGATCCTGTCGTTAGTAATAGAGTCAGGGTTCAGACCCTCTTAGACTCCCAAGTCTCAGCTCTTTATTCACTTAATTCATAATACATATTTTAAAAGAAGTTAAAATGAGACTGAGTTCAAGCATCCCTAGCAAGTCTTTACATAAGTCCTACCGACACGAAGGCAAACTCAGTTCTAAAAATGGCTCATGTGACCTATAGAGGGATGTTTTCATGTCAGCATACATACTAGGGCCGTATGTGTTTTCAAAACAAAGTAGAGCACTATCGAGTGGCTTGTGGGGTCAGAACATGAATACAGAATCAAGTGTGTCTTTCACCCTCCCTACTTCAATTGTGATGAAAACATGTAATGATTAGCAAGACTATTGAAAGTGTATGTCTCTTTGGTACTCTGAGTCATTTTTCAGAGACTTAAATCTGATTAACAGAATCAATAGCACAGCGTAGGCATTGGTGGATATCTTGCAAAGCCTTGTGACCAACTGTGTCAACATCTCAGCTTGTTAATATGACGTGTTGGGGACTGCTTTACCTTGTTTGTAAGAGGCACAGCAGCAGCGAATTACTGTGTCCATTATAACTACCAGTTGTGCTTGATGCTGTTATTTTAAAATCCACCAGTTTTTCACAAATTAGGAGTTTTAGAACACATTTTTGCACATCCAAGAAAAAGGAGTAGAGATTCTGCGAGGAGAAGGGCTGCCTGGAGAATTAATAACATCTTTAGAACGAAGTTCAGAAATCGCGGCACCCGTGGGCAGCTCCAGGGTTTCAAACGGCAAGGGTGTGGCACCGGTTCATGGGGGCACTTGCCAGGGATGGGGCGACCACCCAGCAGCGCACCAGAGAACGAGCCTCACGTGGACTTCCTCTCTCACCTGCCTCTCCTCTGCTGATAAGGAAATCAGAACAGCCAGACTCCTGGCATCAATGAAAAGACAAGTCCGACTGGAACGGGAAGTATTTGAAAAATACCACTGGATAGATTGGGCCAGATCAGGGAGGGCCATTACTTCTGTTCCGAGGAATTTAGAACTTATCTGGAAGGCAATAGGGAGTAGCATGTTTTTGAAGGGGAAACTCATTTGGGCCTTATCATATAAATACATTGAAATAATTTACCTTAGGGCTAGATGCTAGCCGGTTATATAATCATAGCTATCAGAGAGTGGCCACTTATCCATCCCCACACATTTATAGATCTTGTCTTATCCATACTTTATCCCAACTGTGTGTTAGGCACTGTTACAGTTCTCATTTTACCGGTGAGGAAACTGAAGCACAGAAAGGTCAAATAACTTGTTGGAAACTACATGGCTCATGAGTGGTGGAGCCCAGAGTTGAGTTGAGCCAAAGGGATTCTGACTCCACTGTTCATGCTTTTAGCTCTTTTCCATATATGACAAGTGATGTTCGGAAGCTCATTCCATAAAAAGTACCAGTACTTGAGGAGAAATTGTTCTAAATATTAATACCCGTTACTTGAATTTCTGTTGTTTCTATATTGTCTTCTGTGTCCATTCAGCTTCTCTGCCATAGGTGCAGAGTTTTAATTTTTTTTTTGCATCAGCTTTTATGATGTTTTTATTAAGTAGAATTGCTACATAAATAACATTTTATGGGTTATTTAATCAAATAACAGAATTTCTGACCTTTTGATAGGATGTGTTTACCATTTTAGAAGATTTATTGCAGCTGTTTTCTTGAAATATTTATATTCAGAAACGCTATATAAAACCATTCATTAAACTCTACATGGGCTGTTGGTACATGTTCATCATTAAATTTGTGGCTACAGAACAATCTACAATGGTCATAGAAGGAGACACCTCAGTATTATTATTTTCTCATTAGCCAACCCATCAGTACTTACTGAACTGTGTGTAGCCATCAGGCCAGTGTTTCAGACAACCTAATGTGACAATAGAAAATACTCAGTGTGGGGCACCTGGGTGGCTCAGTCCATTGGACATCTGACTTAGACTCAGGTCATGATCTCGCATCTCGTGGGTTCGAGCCCTGCGTTGGGCTCTGTGCTGACAGCTGGGAGCCTGGAACCTGCTTCTGATTCTGTGTCTCCCTCTCTCTCTGCCCACCCCCCACTAGTGCTCTGTCTCTCTGTCTCTCTCTCTCAAAAATAAATAAACGTTGAAAAAATTAAAAAAAAAAGAAAGCACTCAATGTAATCTTGCTCCTCCAAGAGCTCACAGTTGAATGTGAGAAAAACATACCCATGAAAATGACAGCAAAGAGAAACAAAGTAAATTCCAAGATTGACACTGTCCACAAAAAAGAGAGAGGACAGCTTCAGGGGGAAGACCTCATGACATGCTGACTTGAGGAGCAAGGTGAAATTCAGGTCTCAGGGCTTAAGACACTATCCTGACTTTAGTGACAGACAGGACTAAAAATACAGCTTCTTGGAATCCACTTCCAGAAAGTCCGATTCATTAAATTTTATGAGATTGCTATAGGGATCTTCATTTTTAACAAGCTCTCCAGCAGTTTCTCCTGCAGGTGATATTCATTCCACACTCTGGGAACACTGGCTTAAAGGGTGGGAGGAGATGGGTCTGAATTCAAGACAAGAAAGAAGCAGGGACTGGAAGATTTGAGTAAATGGAACCGCAGCATTGGTGTGGAGAAGAGGAGACAGTCTTTGTTATGTGAGGGTGCATACAACCCAGGGAGCTCTGATGACAGAGAGACCAAGCTAGTCTAAGAATAAAGACTCAAATAGACCAAGATTCTGGGAGGCAGCTCATTCAGTTGTCATACAAATACTTCCTTCTGCTCCACTAAACAAACTATCTCATTTGCTTCATCTATAAATAAGATTTTCTTTTACCCTACTGATGCAAACAAGAACCAGGTGACTCTTTGGGGTTTTTGTATTTCTCATACAATTTTTTTTTTTAATTTCTGTATACAATTTTTGTTATAAAATGAATTCCTTTTAGTGGTAAATTGTGTAAGTGGGGTAAGAATCAGAAAGCCACATACAAATAGAGAAGAAGCGGGCATGATATCAAGCAGTAAGAAATACCCATTTTGGATCAACAATTCAGAAGGAAAATGTGTGCTTGGGGAGAAAGGACAGAATAGTGAGTAGTTCCTGTAATATTCTAATTACATAATACAGGGTTTTGGTTTTGGAAGGTACATTGAAGAAGTGGGGGCTGCCTATTGTCCATGACCTTTCGTGCTTGTCAGTTTATGTTTTCTTCTCCCTGATGTTTAGTTGGAGTCTGATGAAAAAAGGAGTATATCTAAATGAAGCCGTGATTCGGTTATGATTAAAGGTCAACAGTGATGTATATTTAATCACTATTTACTACTTATATATTGGGTTAGACAGCAGTCAGGTTTTTAACTGTATAATATGTCCTGATTCCTAGAAAATAAGACCATTATTTGATATGTTCCTTTTTAAATATTAGTAAGTATAGAAAAGTAGATGAGACAAGAATGAGGAGAATTGGGTCTTAACTCCATTACTTTCTAGGTGTGTTAATTTGGGCAGGGGGCTTCAACCCATACCTCAAGTTTCCCATTTATAAATGAGTTAGAGTGCTAGTTTAATAAATGGTATTCTTAATATTGATATTTGAAAGGCAATTAGTTACTTTCCTAGTTTCTGTCAAAATTAATGGTAGCTTCCATGACAAATTTTTATGGGTACTTTGAATTATACATTTGCATGTGTCAAAAATAGTTCCTATCATCAACTAGTTTGAAATACACTGGTGGTCAGAAATAGCTTACTGTCATTTACTCACAAGGGCATTTTTCACAGTCTCTTTGCAGAATCAAATATGATCAAAATATATTGTCAGCTCACTGTGGTTTATGTAGAATGTTTTACAGTGGTGAAGATGCAGAAATACTAGTCTACCACTTAGAGAATCATTCTGTGGGTCACGTCCAAGACCACAGTGGTCAGTTGATTTCATACAAAATATTTTCCAGGGCTAACTGGAAAGTAGCATTGCCGTTGACAGGTTTTCTGCACCTGTTTTTTTGCGCAGTGGAGTCTCATACCTGAGAAACATGGAAAAATGTTCCCTTCCTAAATTGAAAAACTCAGCTGTAGTCTAAATGAAATGGGATAAATTATCTTTTTCACAATTATCCATTAAAGGGAGAATTAGAATTAATATTAATCACAGATGTTTCATCAAGTTTTATTATCAACCAGATTGACTGCCAAAGTGCTTTCTGGAAGACATTTTCTCTCCCTCCCCCACCTGCTACTGAGAACAAACTGTTATTATGGGTCCTTAGATAAAGATTAATGGTTTTGGCAATTCATTTGAGGAAATCTGTATTTTACTGTACACTCCAGTTCAAGGCATTTCTGAAAAGCGAGGCTTGTCATTTCCCTGATAGAATTTACACAATGAAGACACGAGAAAGTAGGATTCTTTCTAGCATCAGAAACTGATTAATTAATACACAGCCCGAGATTAATATCGCCAAACCCATATACGTATATTTAATTGTGGCACCTTGTTTATAGATAAAATATGCAAAATGCCTATTTAATCCAGCTATTTTAGCAGCTGTATTTTACCCATCACACTTAAGTTACTTTAATATTACTTGCAATTTCTATATCCTGTCTTTCTGGGATAATTCATTACCAACTGTGTGACCCTTATATAATTATGAATACTCGGTGATGCTTCCTCCATTTGCAAAGTACACCACAGATGACTATATATTCATTAAGGTTCTCAACTTGTAAACAGTATTTATCAGTTTCTAGCTAAATTAAGCAAAAACAGAGGAACTTTCTCGCTAGTAAAGAGATTGATGTGTTTAACTGAAGACCTCAGGATGAACAGTAACCAAGGCAATGCTGCAGATCCAGAACCTAGAAACAAGTGGATAATTAGAATGACCTTGTCAAGACCCAGCCATTCTACTTTCTCATCTCTAACATGTCTCCCTTCCTTGTGTCACTGTACTTGGGATTCCAGTTCCTGGCAGAAGGAATTTGGTTGGCACAGATAGCTATCCTTTGAAAAGAATAAAGAGCACCTTGATTGAAAAGCCCGCCAAGACTGCATGAAATCAGGAAAGGGGAGCTCTTCGAAGTTTTCTTGGTGATGGTTTGGTTTTGAGCCTAAGGAAGATGGGCATTGATGCTGAATAGGCAGAAACAACCACTGACCAAAACAAAGGTATCTTTCATTGTTGAACAGTAGTGGAGAATATGTAGAATTGTTCAAAACAAATAGAAAACCTATGTAGCAAATCCTTTATGTGCAACTACGGCAGAGCATCAATTTAACATTTATATTTCTAGTTTGTTGTACAGTAATATTTTACCTTTGTTTAGTACTTTTGCACGCTTTACCATGTTCCAACAAATTAAAGAAAGTGACTCATTTTTCAGTTAGGATTTCTCTCACATTCCTTTGCTTTTCTTTATTTTAATGGAAAAAAGCAAAAACTCCAGACAAATAATGGAAAATACCCTGTGTGCTGATTTACAGCTTCCTTTCATTGACATCAGCAGGATTTAAGAAATGCGAAGTGGAATGGGTTAAGTACCATTATGGCTCTGTCCAACTCTAGTCAGATATGGGATCAGTCAGGTAACTGAGTCTGCTTTCAAAATGAAGGAGTTGGGGCGCCTGGGTGGCTCAGTCGGTTGGGCGTCCGACTTCAGCTCAGGTCATGATCTCACGGTCCGTGAGTTCGAGCCCCACGTCAGGCTGTGTGCTGACAGCTCAGAGCCTGGAGCCTGCTTCGGATTCTGTGTGTGTGTGTGTGTGTGTGTGTGTGTGTCTCTGCCCCTCCCCTGCTCATGCTCTGTCTCTCTCTGTCTCAAAAATAAATAAACGTTAAAAAAAATTAAAAAAAAAAAAAGGAAGGAGTTGATCTAGATAGGCGGTCCCAAGGATCAAGAAATTTAAGATGTTCAAATATCTGATATCAAGTTTATGTTTGGGAAATTCTGGGTTGAAGTCAATTTGTTTCCCCTTCTTTGGAAGGGAAGGTAAGACTTCTTGGGGTGTTAAATGCCCCCATGCATTGCAACTCTCCATAGGGAGAGATATCTTTTGCTCACCAAACTTATTAGACTTAGGAACCTCTCTTTCACTGGAACATCTGGAGGGACCTGGTTTCCATGGAAGGAGGTTAGATTATTTATAAAACCCTACTCAGCTTTAAAACATACTAAGTATATGCTTCTCCTAGTCATGACATGTGGAATCTATTTTAATACCTTTCATCATCCAGCCCTTTCTATGTACTTAGTGTATCAGACTTTCTGTATAGTTGAATCCACATCCTTGCATCTAATCCTCCACTGAGGTGAGCAACAAATACAGACCAGTTGTCTCTTCCTTCAAGGATTCATGTATTTGTGGTGAAATACGCCACCTTAATTCCTCTGGCTATTCTTAGGAAAGCTGTTTGAAATTTTGAAAATAAATTTTGTCACTTTTCTGAAGTCTTATTTTAAATATAGACCCCAGACATTACGACAACACTTGATCAGATCTGGTAAAGAAGTAGACCTGACACAAGTTCAGTTTGCAGCTTAGGTGGGTTTTGTTTTTCCTGAGATAGACCTGTGCTTAGTCTCTGCTATTCTGTTCTTCATTGATTGCCTTGAACTCGATCCCACTTTAAAGTACCATTTCACTAGCTGTCTTCAAGAGCTAGGTACTCCATCCAAATAATTTACTCATAAACCTAGTCTCAGATCTATCTCGAGTCCCTTGATGAAAATTAAGTAACACCCGGAAAGTGACTAAGCCGGGGGCTAGAGGAAGGAAGGCATTCCCTAATATGCCTTCAAAGTTGGTGCTGAGCATTGTTAGTCTAACTTTTTGTAACGCATCATTAGGCAGTTTTGCACTTCCCAGTACTGTGTCGTAATCTTTTCATGTGGTATCTTACTGTTCTGCAAAAGGCATCATGCCATCTACATGGCTGCTCCACTACGTTGTCCCCTGTGCAACCTCATGAGTCCTTCTGCTCCCCCACAGACTTGTGTGGAAAGTGCCCTTGATGCTTTAAATCATTAACTTCTGTTTGCCGGGCCCAAAGCGTAACCAAAGCCTTGATATCTTTGGAAGCTACTCTAGGATGTGGCCATATGGGAGCTTCCTACACCTATAACCCAAAAACAAAAAGTGAAACGTAGTCCCTACCTCCATTGGTTTAGTTCCTAGAGTGAACATAGCATAGGTATTCAATACATGCTTTTTAATTTCCTCCTGTCTGGTACTCCCTTCAGATTAGCAAGTGTATCCAGATTGCCAAAAGGCCCTAATTGAATCTGCCCTTTCAGGCTTTTAACGTCTTTGTGCCTAAGTTTGATGTAGAATTTAGCACATTGGACTAGGTCCTTGAGTTTTCAATTGATGGAACCACCCCATCCCATTCAGAGCCTCCAACCCCTGTCTAACAAACTCCTTGCTTCTTTTTTCAGAACAATGATGACAATTTCAAATTTTGTACCTCACTCTCTAAAATGTAATGTCCTGAGGGCAGGGACTGTGTATCTCTTCTTTCTTATTGTAAACAAAGTGTGAAAGAAGGAAGGGAATAGGAGAATAGGTGAAGGATTGAACTATCTACCTCTGTGAGAATCCAAGGGATTCCAGTGGAGACCACAAGGCTTTGACAGGGAGGATTCCTTGCTTTATGGCATTTTTGATCTATGCATATTTAAAGAAAATGACAAGGCAGACGATGCTAAGTATTTTTAAAATTCTGCTTTCTATTCTAGAGGAACTTTTCAACTGAAATGGGGTAGAAAGAAATAATTGGTGTTGATTTTATCCCCTTGAGGAAATCTGAACAGGTCTGTATCATTTTAAACAAGCATGACGTACGAAAATTAGGATTTTACAAAAGATAAATTGCAGAGTGATCATTCCATTTACAGAAGAGGAATTCTTTTCAATAGGCCTAGAGCATTTTTAAATGATCTGACTTCTAAAAATCCGGTTTACGTTTACTTTTCAGAATCAAATTGGTCGCAAGGGGCAAAAGTAGTTGGAAATTTTGAAAAGATAGCTGTAGCTGAGTGGGAAGAACATTTCTTTGGGAGTGCAATGAAATTCTCAATGCCTGAGAACTGAGATAAAACTTTATATACCTCTTCCTTACTAATATGGTGGCGAGGTGGGGTGTTGGGGGTGTGTGTTGTATTGCTGAGGGTGGGTTGTGACAATAGCTCTGGCCTTGACTGGCGTTGTACATGTAAAAAACAGTACTACACTGTACAGAGAATAGGGGCTGGTAGCTACTTATGAGAAATAACAGTTCTATAACTTCATTAGTTTTTCAAATTAGTATCACAGACAGCTCCCACTTTTCACCACTGTGCTTTCTGGAAATAGAATCATAAAGCAGAGAGTTGTAAAGTGCCTCCCATTTTCCTCCAGGAGTAATATCTTAATTGAGGCTGTGTCTCTGACCATATATTTGAGAAAAAATAAATCATAACTATGACCGACCCAATGTCAGAGGCAAAGATGCAGTGGCCATAACCTTCCACAGTTATTTAAAATAGTAAAATTATACTCTTTTCTATAAAAGGGATATAAACGTATTATACACATTGATTTTACATGCTCTCTAAAGAA
The DNA here is from genome assembly GCF_016509475.1 of Prionailurus bengalensis. Classification (NCBI taxonomy): domain Eukaryota; kingdom Metazoa; phylum Chordata; class Mammalia; order Carnivora; family Felidae; genus Prionailurus; species Prionailurus bengalensis. Next base: position 168,571,756 of record NC_057343.1, on the reverse strand, counting down.
TATGTTCAGCAAATAAAAAGTTCAACTAAACTATTTCATAAATTTTAGCAGAACTAGCTATACTATAAATTCATTAAATATTTAATTCCTAATAATTTGGTTCTTTGTATTTAAGAGGAGCTTTGGGGATGATTTCTTTGCCCTAGTTCTGTCCAAGGTAGTTTGAGTGAACACTTTCCTTGTGATGAATGTCTCTGGGCCACAGCAGCCTATTCAACATCCTTTTCCCAAGTACAGTAAACTTTGCTTGGGTTACTTGAGCCCTCTGAAATGCTGAAGTTCAGGTTTCTAAACCTGTAAAATGAGAAGACTGAACTAGGTTGTCCCCCAGGTTCACAACCATGAGTTTTGTGATTCAGTGATTTAAGCTGGAGGTCGGTGTAAGGATGCAAGAGTGCTTGATGTTTAGCTATTGACAGATGGTGATGAGACGTGTCTCCAGGTCCGAGTTACCCGCTCATGCATTTCCAGGCGAATCGAGGCTGCTGCTCAGCATTACTCCAAATAAAGGCCACCGACAAAAACCTGACCTCCTTCTTGGACTTAATGCTTGGCTGATATTTTGCTGTCATCTGCCTTTACCCTTCACAAGAATGCCTTGAAAACAAGCACCGGGTTATTAGTAGAAGCTTTTTCAAAAGTACTTTAAAATCATTTTGCTTTATACAAATATGTTTTAGTGCATCTTAATTGAATGTGGGGGGAAAAACCACTGTATCTTGAAAAATAAGCCACTTATTCACATTTATAGCAGGCTTAAGGACCTACTTATATTGCAGGAAGCTCACATGCCTACTCCGTTACTGGCTTTTATATTTTACTTTTTCTCCTCCAACCTTGTGATTTTGTACGCATTTATAGTAGATCAGTAAGCAAACAAGCATTTGTGGGGGCGACCTTGTCTTTCATCTGTTATCCTTTCTTTCCTTCTTTCATTCAACAGATATTATTGAGTGTCACAGTGCTGAACAGATAGTATTTAAGATTCTGTGTACGCAGTAGAGGAAAAAAATAGGCAAAAAACCCCTTGCTTTAATAGACCCTACACTCTGCTGGGGAGCCAGGGAGTGCAGATGGGGATAAACAGGGAAATAAATAAATATTAAGCATGTCAGGTAGTTGACAAATGCTATGATGGAAAAAAAAAAACAGGAGAATGGAGAATATAAAAGTGGAGAAATTGCTATTTTATATGTAAGAATATATAAATATATTTAAATATACTTACAGGATTATCCATCTACATAATTATAGTATAGGGCAAGATACCTATGTATAATAGAGAAGTAGGTAGAGGGAGAGAGAGGTAGACCAGGGAAGGTCTTTCTAATAGTTAACACTCGAAGAGGGGCCTAAAAGAAGTGAGGAAACAAGCCATGCGTCTATCTGGCCAAAGGGCTGTCCAGGTAGAGGGAACAGAAAAACAGCAAGGGCTTGGGGAGAGTTTTGTGCCTGCATGGTTGGAGAACTCTGTAACTGTGTGTCAGTGTGTGTGATGGATTGGGAGGCAGGGTCATGGTTGACCACAGTAAGAATCCAGGATATTCATCAGAGCAACATGGGAGCTGTTGGAGGCTTTTGAGCAGAGGCGTGACATGATCTGACTTAGGTTCTACCAGGATCACTCTGGACTCCGGTCCACATGTCTGGCATGTCTGGAGTGGAGCAGAATCCTTTATTTCTCCGGCTGGATGGGATCCTCTGGATGTGGTCCATAAAGGGAAGTGCTTTTGAAAAATAGATGGTGTAGGAAATGTTACATATGCTGTTGAGTAGACAGTGGATCAAATACCTACATTGTGAGAGAGAAAAAAAAATAGAAAGATACAAAGTTGTTCTTGGTGGACCTTATCAATGAACTCCTATCCTTATTGAATTTAAGGTAAAAATTAGGGAATCTGCTGCATCTGTTATTTTTCTGAGGCATCAGGAAAGGCCACCGACTCTGTCTATATGTAAATAGGCAGGTGGCTTTGGGCTCAGCAGGCCCCGCCCCCAGACGGAGCCCTCTCAGTTGGGTCTTGGATAAGAGGAGGTTCTGCTTTATATGTTAATGTTGGTTCTTATGCCACCATGTTGTCAGCATGTTCTCCAGGCCAAGACTAAGGCACCACAGGGGTGGGAACAGGCAAGAACTGCCTGAATCCCCAGGGATGCCATGGGGTCAGAGACAACAGTGCCAGGCTGAGAAATCTCTCCTTGCACCAGGGAGCGTGTACTAAGAATGCAGCCAATTTTCCCAGGTTTCTTTTTGGAACATTTGGTTACTATGTTTTGTTTCGTATTTTCTCCTACAGTGGTGCATATGGGTACTTAGAAGCACATCAGTTATAGTAATATAATATTAAAAGGCTTTTTCGTGATATGCACCTGATTAGGAACTATGCATAGGGCATGTCCCTGCAGGCACAACCTCCACTTGGTTTTCTTACTGAAACCTCTTGCAAATGCTTAAGATTACACAGTCAAGTTCTACCAAGTTTTAACCTACTCCCAGATTTTTTTGGAAGGACTTTTAAGAGCTTCTGGGAAATTATGCAACAAATATTTGAAGTAGGGCAGTCATGAAGAAAAGTATGATTTATACTATAAACTGAGGTTGTATAGTTCTGGCATCAGAAAGACTTGGATTTGAATATCCGTTCTGCCATACAGTCGTTACGTACGTCCTCAGCTAACTACTGATCCCAGTAAGCCTCAGTTTCCTCGTCTCTAAACTGAACATAATAATACCTGCCTTGCAGAACTGTTCTGAGGATTAAATTTAATAAACCTGGCACAGTGCCTGGTGTGTAGAAAGAGTAGATAAATGGTAGCTATTATAATAATATTAGTAGTATGCATCCTGAAGTGAAGTTCCCTCCCACCAAGCTCCGTATCAATTAAGAAATAATTTCATGTTTCTAATTTGTATTTGGTCAAGTTAAATAGAGAAAAAGAAACATTATGGAGAAATAATATTCTAAAGTAATTGGTGCCAAAAGAATCCTAAAATAAAAATATAGGTCTTGTTATTAATCCCTTACAACAATCATTTGTAACCATTCCGCGACAGATTTATTGACTACGGCATCCATTTAGAAATGCTAAACTAATGAGGACTTGGCCATTAGTTGTGATAATGGTCTATCATTTTGAGCTTGAACCATGTGTACTTATTTGGACTCTTTTCAAAATAATAAGTTATTTCCAACTCATTTCTTTTCTTGAAAATGTCCTTATAATTTAGGTTATGCTTTGGATTATGTGAGTGGTATTCCTATAATCCATCATCCAAAATAAACTGTGATTCTGGGCTATTTTAAGATTGAGAAACTTCAAACATTTTTTTTTTTCAGAAATTGCATAAAGGGGCAACAGAGGCTCCTCAAGCCTCTAATTTATCTTTTTCTGCCTGTGCTTGATTGTTATTCCATATTAAGGTTATTTTCCTTTTAAAGTAGCTCTGCACAAAGAGAATATACTGCTAAATACTATTGCAAGGGAATGTTTACAGATGCAAATGACTTCTATTTAAGGAGCTCGTGATTAAAACTTGAAAGAATGTGGCACTAGAAAGCATGTGAATAACCTTTGAAAAATCTCACAATAGAACTGAATATGGGATATTTATAATCTAGGATTACAGCTATAAGGGTATGTGTGAATACGCATGTTCAATATGTTGCAGAGGACCTCAAACTGAAACTTGTTAATTTTACTTTTCTTTAATTTAGATAAATTAGCTGTTTGATTATTGAGAAACTGTAATGCAGAATGAACTAGAAGGCCAGTGCAGAACACTAGAAGGAACTAGTATTACATTTGCCTGCAGCAAGTATGCCAGATGGTTTCCAGAATTCCGTCTTTCTGATAAAGACAAGATATCTTTTTGATAAGTTCTTCACTGGGCCATTTCAATCTTCCATAGTTGCTTTGAGGCTTGAAGTGTATTTCATTATTTCTTTTTCTTTTTTTTTTTTTTTATTGCTCACAGAGCAGGCTGCTAATAAAATCAGAAAAAAAGCTGTGATCATTGGCAGACCTATTTTTTCAATCTATTCATACCCAGAGAAGATCTGCCCTTTGGTTTCTTGTGGTAAAGAATGACCTTCTGGGGTCATCCAAGAGATCAGTCCAAGTCGTGTGTCTCATTTTGGTGGAAATCATGTCTTTCACCCTTGGGTGTACTGGGCAGTCCGGCTCCTGCCCTCCGTCTGGGTTCTGGGGAACGGTCTGGCTCAGGCCCTGGCTGTAGAGAAATAATGAACATGTCACGCGCGTCTCGAGTTTTCCAGTCTCTGGCACAGCTGTGGCACTTTCCCCCCCTGCTGCGAGGCACAGCACGCTGGCCATTTGTTGGCAAGTTCATATTTCACACTGCAGGGAATTGAAATGATTGAACAGACAGAAGAAGAGTTTTATTTGCAGTAGCCTACGTATCCCCAGACTCTGATTTGGCATAAAACATCTGCTTCATGATCTGCTTCAAGGCCAGTTCCTTTCCTCCAACAAAGGTTACGACTTCAGGCAAGCTGTGCTTCCACTGGCAGGAGGAAATTTGCCCGAAGACTTGATTGAGTCAGAATCAAAGCATCCTGCCACAGAATTTCTTTTTTCAATTATCTTCGAAGAGGCAGCCAGACTTTAAATGTATCAGTATAATAAATGTAATGAAATAAGGCAGACACTCCTTTCCCCGTGTTGCTGTGGAGGGGAGGTGCACACCCAGTCCTGCATCCTCTCCGAGAAGCCTGTGAGACTCACCTACCTATCTGTCAACACACACATCTTGGCAAGAACACATTGTAGGTATGGCCTTTGGATGTGTTTCAGCCCATCGGCATGATAAATAGGCACAAGCACTGGATTTACCTGCCGCATTCACGTCTTTCTGATTATAAAAGCAAATGGGCACGATGCTGAATGTAATTATTACTATTTTTCATAGGGAGGAAGCATCATATAGCCTTTGTTTTGTGGCATGGTCCTAATTACTAATTATATTTACCCGCATGATTTTGTTGTGCGTGGTCATATTTTTTGTTCAAGACAGTCCTCGCTAGCCTTACAGACATACACACAAAATTAAATCCTGGCATTTTATTATGCTAGAGCAATTAGATGCCATCCTCGTAATGAGAAACATGACATCTTCATCGTTCTCCTTTATATTTTCATGTTGTTTTAAAGCAGACATTTACCAGAACTGAATACAGTCTTTCTCCTACACACACACACACACACACACACACACACACACACCTAATTGAATATCTGCATATCTCCAAGGAGTCCTGTGGGTGAAACCATGTATTCATCTTCTTTAGTTCTTAGGCCACTTTGGTTTAAGAGTAAGAACTGTTGCTTTTATGAAGTGCCTTTTTCTATAAAGTCAAAACCTCACAGCAGTGCACAGAAAGCCAATGGTATAAAGGAGCTAAGTAGAGTCTTTAATAGAGAGAGCTGGGTTGTAAGTGTTTTTGTTCCTACGGAGCAGATAGATTTGGCTCCATCTGTTCCATATTCATAACAAAGGAGCGCACTTACAGGAGGGCCAACTTCCCCGGAGCCGCCTGGTAATGATCTTTTCACCAGAATGAAAGCATCTGAACCCAGTGGCTTGGCCCCACGAAAAGCAGCTAGCAGGATTGCCCGTCAGAACCCCGATTTTCTCGTAACTCAGGTAGACATAAATTTTCCCAATATATGGAATGAAAAAAAAATTCAACCGATTTCTCATCTCCCTGCTGCACTGTGTTGTTAGGAAGCTCAAAATGTACGAATATAACCTTCTCCTTCCACAACCACAAAAGATTTGTAATTAGATTGTATGAGGGGAAGTTTGCACTTAAGTATCTGAAGATATCACAGGGGAAGAGGCTATTCTTCAAACTTTTAAGTTGTTTCTATTCAGATTTTCTAATCTTTTTAAAACTGGGGTTAATGAATAGAAATATGAGTTATACCAAATAAGGAAAAACCCCTGTTGAGTTTTGTAATTAGCAAACTTCAAAGTCAATTTCAACTGAGACCTCTTAGATTAAAAAGATAAGTTGACCCAAGAGTACATACTTTCTCTTCAACTAAGCAGAAGAAAAATAGAATGAATTTTTTTGCCCAAAATGCTAAGCTATACAAAAAATCTTCCTATTTATATGACATGTAGAGTCAGCATCAAAATGTAAATGATTCCTTAAAACTTAAATAGCACACTGGTATTAATATCATAGCTAGTGGATAGAACGCTTGTATTTATATGCTGGCTTCACAGATTTCTTAAGAAATGGAAACACATTTTGAAGTATGGTAATCCTTTTCTCCATTCTGTGTACTTTTCAAATACTAGAAGCTCCTAAAAAATACATCATTGATATATTTAATATACTTCATGTTAAAGTTATAATTGTGATTTATTAAACCTTTTATTGTGCATCTTGGTGCCATCTGTGCATTATCTCCTTGCTAAACTAGGGTTTCTGGCAAATCAAACAGTAAACAAATCTCTCAAAAAGTTTGCTGTGGCAATAAAGCGGACAAAGTTTTCATCTAGCCATGAAATTGCTCTGTATTTTAGCAAGAGAAATATAAAAGTAATATTCACAGAGTGGAAAACCTAGCCAATCAGTCTGTGAAGATCTCCGATTTCTAGAACACCTTGGTTCTGTTGGTTATATTGTGTAATATATGGACCTTAGTATTTTTGGCTTATTTGGTTTTTAATTCATTCACTTACTCATTCCTTCAAAAATACTTTCTGTGCGCCTACTTTGTACCAAGCAAAGGTTGGTTTTGGAAACACGGTGATATATTAGGTTTTAGAAACACGGTGATGTATTAAAAAATGGTTACTGCACCTGCAGCATACAGTTTAATTGGGAAATAGACAATAAACCAGGAAACAAACAAATCTCTAACTGCCAATTACGCTAGCACGTATAAAAGGAGCTAGATGCAGTGACAGAGAAAAAGAGAGAATAAGGCTTTCGGTCAGGTGGGTGGTCATGGAAAGCCTCTTTAGGGCGGCAGTATTTGAGCCATGGCCTGAAAGCAAGTATCAAGTATATTTTTGGTGCACAGAGGATAGTTTATGTCCACAGGAAGGTCTATTTAAAGGGTTAGTTTGGATTTCAAATTTGATATTTGACTTATTAAGATAACACATTTTTAAAATGTTTAAATTTTCAAATTTAGCCTATTCACATTCATTTACACATCATCTTATTATTCTATATATAAGACTAGGAAATTTAAATATTTGGTTCCATATACAAACTCGGTTAATTAAACTCCTTTAACCAATTAAAAATAAATAAAAAGTAAAGAGAATATATTGTATCTCCAGTGAAGTACAATTAACACACGGAGTAATATTAGTTGCCAGCATACAGTATATTGAGTAAACAATTCTACACATTAGTCACTGCTCACCATGAGAAGTCTTTCCTTTTTAAGTACTTGAATTGTGGGACTGTAAAACCCTCCCAAGTATTTAAGTAATTCTTATAGTAATTGAAACTGAAAAATATGTTTTAATTCTGGTAAATGTTCTAAAACTCTATGTAACCTAGGATGTCATTAGTCAAAAATATAAAGCAGTTGCTCCATTACATATTTTAAATTGGACTGACATGTCTGACCAGTTACTCTGAATGGCCAAAGTGGTCATACGCTTTGAAAGCATTAAGGTTCCGCACTCTCAGGTGCTTTTTTTTAACACACAAAGAATACTCGCTCTGTGATTTGATTCTCTTAAAAACGCCTATGCTTAGTTTTTAAACTCAGCCGTATCCCCTAACACAATTTTGGGATTACTCTCTCATGTAGTGTTTGAGGTACCTTAACTTGCCAAACCGTCTTAATGACTAGAGGATTTCAGGCAGGATGGCTTCACTCTTCACCTCTGATTATGATGCCCCAGTGTCACTTTTCTATCCCTAAGCGTGAGGTCACCGGATCCTCCCATCACCTTGCCTTTGTTCTCCTATTTACTGGTGGGGCCTGCAGCTCCACACAGACTGATCATTTCATGAGATTCTGCACATCTTTGGCTCCTAAAGATGCGCACATTCCTTTCATTTCCATCTTATCACCTCAACCACACATTGCAGACATGAAAAATAATACCTCCTTGAATTTTGTATATCTCCCCAGGTTTTGACTATTAGGTCACAGTTTCCAAGATCATTTCCTAAGAAGACAGCAGAGACAGGGAGGAGCCTTCCAAGAAAAGAGATCTTTCTTTCTTTCTTTCTTTCTCTTTCTTTCTTTCTTTCTTTCTTTCATTTCCTTGACCCCTCTCTCCATTTTCTTTTTTATTCTAATCCCGAGTTTTTGTTCACGTTTGGTCAACAGCTCGACAGATTCTTGTGGCCTGTAGACTCCTTCTCCAAATCCTTCCGGAAAACATGTTACACACAAAGCAGTGGATTCACAGGCACTGAGGACCCAGCAGGTCTCCTTCTGTAGGGAACTCCCAATCCGAGCAGCAGAGACACAGGGTAACAGCTCTGAGACAAAACAGAATGGGTTAGGTACTATTACCTGATAGAAACAGATCCATGGAAGAAGCCAGAAGAGGATTTTCCTGTTGGAAGAATGGGGAACTATCTCAAGTGGCCGGAGAGAGCTGGGATTTCTGAGAGGCAAAGGAAAAGGTCATATGAGACTTGGGAGCCAGGGAGGTTCTGGGAGAGAATATTGTTGGGACTAGCTATTAATGTGGATTAAAGCAGGGAGGAGGGGGAGAGTTAAAGAAAGAAATTGAAGTTGGGGCCAACTGTGAAAGACTGGCTACTGTGCTGCCCTGCAGTGCACAGCCATGAACTTTCCTGGAAATGGTCCTAGTTAGAGACAACCAGAGCAAACCAGCATTTGGTTCTTAGCCTTAGCTTTGATTTTATTTGCTCTGTCAACATTGAAACCTTCATCAAGGAAAGCATTCTGGGTGTGAAACGAAATGTACAGTCCTGGTACCTAAATGACTTCCTCTTTGGGGGAATCTAGCCTTCTAAAGAGAGAACATTCATTTGTTCAGGCCTCTGGGGTTCCATGGGGCCTGGCTACCCTTGCCCAGAGACTTACCTTAGCTCCAGAAATGGCAGACATTGAGAGAACGTAGCCTCCTGGCCAAGAAAAACAAAGACATAATTGACATGTGTAAATAGATATTTACCCAAATAGGATGCAAAAGAATATCAAATTCGGGTGCAGGAACCTTTCTCATGAACTGGTGTGGGCGTGGCGGCAGGCTGCCTCCCCTCTGGGCTGCGGTCCCTGAGCACCAGGGCTCCCTCCACTCTGTCTCTGTGCCCAGCAGCAAAGGCGGTCTCCATGCCTGGCCTCCTAACTGCTCTGTGGGAGCTACGTCCTCGTCTTTGGTCGGCATCTCTCTAATACAATAGCACGGTCACACTCTTAACATGGATTGAGAAAAGAACTCAGAGAATCTTAGCATGATTTTCAAAAGGAACAGGTCATCCAGTGCCCTTTGTAATTTTCTGAACTCTCACCCCAAAGCGCACTTACTCATATAAACCCCTTTACCCCCCATGTCCACATCAAAACTATGGTAGAATACAGTTTTTCTAATTTAGGCTACAAGTAAAAGGTCACAGGTGTCCCCCTGGTTTTCCTTATGACTAAGAACTTTGTCACAACTATCCATAACCCGACCCCTCCCCTTCCTGTAAATGTACGCTCAGAACTAGGGACTACTTGCTGAGGGAAATCCAAGTGCAGAAGGAGTGGTAAGGGCAGAACTCATTCTGTCAATCTGTGGAATAGTGACCTGATATTCTAGATCTAAAGAGATCTGTCACCTGCATTTCTAAGTGCAAGCTAACAGCCTACCGCTCCTCTAGAGGAGGTCATACTTAATTTTTTTTTCCCCCATAGGGAAACAGAGGCCCACTTAGGTTAAGCAGCTGACTGAAAGGCACCACAGAAGCCAGAACAGGTGAACCAGGAAAAAAATTGAGATCATCATTGTGCATGTACTGAACCACTAAACCATGCCCATTCCAAGGTCCCTCACTCGGGAAGATCAGGATGATAGTGGTTATGGAAACTGCAAAGAAATAATAGCTTTTTTCCCGGAGCTTCTTTGAATTGTATTAACTTGATGACTTATTACTGTCTTGCTGCCTTTGTGCTATATGATACACTGTTCCTGCTAAATACTGTATAAATGAGGAATGGAATTTGTGGCTCTCATTGCTTACCAGTTAACAGAAACTCCAATAACAGATCATAGAGGTGCCATAAAGAGCCTGTGGAGAAGGAATAATATAAATAGTTCCTCTCTGCGATTCTAGGAATTCTGCCTTTTGTCTAAGTTTTTGTTTTTGTTATTACCTTTATTATGTGGCTTCTAGCTGAAGAAGAGTTTTTGTAAGTGAGTCATTCTGCTTATTTGTTTTCTTTTTGTCAGATTATACTTCTCTGGTACAGCAGGCAAAATTCATCAAAATCAACACAAACAAGAGAGAGGGAACTATCTGACCTTAATGACCTGGGACAGTCATTTCAGTAGTGTGGCCTCAGGCTAGTCCAGGTCTCAGAAAATAGTTACAATACAATTTGTAATAGGAAACTTATTTTTCCTGTTAAAATATGTCCTGTCCGTTGATTTTTTTTTTTAAAGTAAAATATCCAGGAAGGAACTTAAAACTCTGAGCATGAGGTAATACAGTTAACAATTAAAATACTATCTAAATATTATCTCGCTTTCTGTGCCTATGTGGACTGGATTTTTCCAGTCACATCATGGAAGGAGATACGTTTAAGCTGACTTCATTTTTTTCTTAAAAAGAACTAGAAAATTCTTCCTGTATAGAGGATAATTTAAAAGCATTCTCTAAAATCCAGGTTACTTTTTGGTCATGCCTTAATAGATACCAAAGTATATGAGACAGACCCTACCCTTTTGAGTAGCAGTAGGAATAAGTTCATTGTCATTGAGCTTTAAAAGGCAAGTAAAAGTCTGCCCACCCTTGAAATAAATCTGTACAAAAGCATGATAATGTCCTGTTTGTTTTCCTAGAAATCAGTGGCAAGAAACTTGTCCTCAGCCATTTATTTGAGGTTGCAAAGAAAAAATAATTGATCTTCTGAGGCTTAGCTCCTGGAATTTAAATACTACTTAAGTTAGCATTTGCAGTGAGAATTTGGCCTAAGGGGGTGGAGAGCTAGGGAAAGGGGGGCAATGGGTGTGATGGGTGGTACCTTCTATTTTCTCTTTTGTCTGAGGCTGCACAGCTGGAACTAATTTCACTTCCCTCTCCCTGAACTTTACTCTAATTATTTGTCCCTGTTACAGTTCCCTGGTGTTGAAACACAAGTTTTAGCTCTTGGAGTACATTGCTCTACCCTTACTATACAGTGGGAAACACCCCTCTTCCTTTTCTAGTTTTTTTTTTTTTAAAGACACATCCCTAGAGCCCTATCAGAGATTCTAGCATTTACATGATATTTTAAGTTTCTTCAAGGTTCCTACCTCTACTTAGTAACCTCTTTTCCAAGTGTTACATCTGGGGCTTTGACCTTAACCTGCCAGTGATTTAAGTCTTGAAACACCACTGGCTGGGAAGGATAAAAGGTATGGGCAAATGTAGCCAGCTCCTGTGGTTGCTCTTAGGATAGAAGTTTAATAAACCTGGGGCCAAGAGCAGGTTATTAAAACATGTGAGTTTTAAACCTCAAAAGGTAAAATGGCGAAATGTATTCCATCGTAACTGGTCATTTTTGTTCTTAATATGAAAATTAGGTGTTGTGCTGCCTTTTAAAAAAGGGCAGATGGCCAGTTGCAATTATTGCTGGGATATTCTTTCCTAACAAGAGGCCTAACTTTTAAGACTTTTTCTGTGGTCTGGTAACCATTTTCCAAAAAGTCCATATGGCTTTTGTTAATCTCTATCCTACACCCACCACTTCTTCTGTTCCCTACCTCCATGCACAGATACAAAATGGATTTTGATTCATTAAATTCTGGAAGACATTTTCAGTAGTACTGTTTATTTAAGTGAGCTTTACTTTTTCAACATTTATTGCGAAAGGAATATTAATGCTTAATTCTGCTGTCGCCTGGTCTAATTTGCATGTATCTGTGTTGTATGTTAAACTACATGAAAACCTGCAGAGAAAAGACTAGGTTCTGCTAACAACTAATAGCCTATCTCTTCTTCTGACTTGCACAAATTGAGAACTATTGCCTGTGGCAAACATAATGGAAAACTGCATTTTTAATGCTCCCACACACACTCATTTCTTTAAAAGGAAGAAGAAAGTGGCTGACTATTCTTAAAAATACAATTTCTCGAGGTACCCAGATTGACAAGGGACACAGTAAAGGAGAAGGATTTTGGCTTTTAGAATTAAGATTTGGGGATGAATAAGGTTAGGCAGAGATATTAATGTTGACTGATGAGTACAGTATTGGGCCTAAAAATGTGGAGAAAGAAAATACCAGAGTATATCACCCTATCTGCTAAGCTTCTGGTTCTTCACAAAAAAGGATGTTTGCTGCCTTGATTACTTTTAGTTGCTTGAAATCTCAAAATGTTTGTTTTTAATTTAATAGCCTGTGTATAAGATAATTGATACAAGCTTTTTGATACGAAGAGAATTTTAACTTATTATTACAGTCCTTTTAGTTTACATTTGTTTTTTAACATTATTCATTTTTGAGGGAGAGACACAGAGTGCCAGCAGGGGAGGGGCAGAGAGAGGGGAGACACAGAATTTGAAGGGGGTTCCAGGCTCTGAGCTGTCAGCACAGAGCCTGATACAGGGCTCAAATTCATGAACTGTGAGATCATGACCTGAGCTAAAGTTGGACACTCAACCCATTGAGCCACGTAGGCGCCCCTTAGTTCACATGTTTTTAAGCTCATCTGTACATGCTATTTCTCCTGTTTGAGGAAGGGCATTCTGTCTTATGATTTAAGTTTACATTTGGTATCAAAGCTCCTTTTAGTTCACCCAGCAATTTGGAGTTAAAGTGAGACATGATAATTGCACAGAAAAGCACAGGTTGGCTGCATTAGCAAAAACAAACTAAGTGGCATGGGCAGGAAAATGAAAAACCGTTTTTAAGGGCTGGAGTGAAAACAAATAGATACATCTTGTAGTATTTCTTCAACAGCAGTTTATAATTACTTCTCTTCAAGGCATATTTTAAGTGGACTTGTAACAGTAGCTTGAAAAGTAACTAGGGAGGGATCTAGTTGTTTAGACATGGGAGCCGCATAAGGCAGGAGCTGCCCTGTGGAAACGGGCATGGTGGTTTTCCAGAGAGGAGACCCCGGTGCCTTAGCTTTTAAGGTCTTACTCAAGTCGGCCATGGGAAGCTTTTGGTAGCACAAAGTTGTTTTTATATAGCACTGTATCAGTTAGCTGTTGAGTTACAAATTTCCCCCAAATTTGGGGCCAAGACATTTAATATTCACAGTTTCTGTGGATGAGTGATCCAGAAGTAGCTTAGCTGGGTCCCCTGGGTATGGGTCTCCCACAAGATAACAATCATTTAAAGGCTCAGTTGAGAAGGATTCACTCTCTAGTTCCTCATCAGATTGTTGGCTGATTGCGTTCCTTGCACACTCTTGGCTGGAGGTCTCCCTCAGTCCCTTGCCACTGGGCCTCTGCATTGAGATTCTCACACTACAGCACCTTGCTTCATGAGCAAGAGAAAACAGTGCTGGCAAGAAAGAAGTCATGGTCTTTTGCAACACACTCACAGAAATGACATCCTATCACATTTCCTGTATTCTACTCATTAGAAGCAAAAACAGCTAGGTTCAGCCCGCTCTCAAGTGAGAATAATTGGAGCCAGGTCACAAGCTACCTGTGAAAAGCATGGTGCCATTATACTGTTTGCCGTGTCCACCTGATAAGCCTGTAGTGAGTTGCGATGTGAATACTGTTACATTTACAACGCTAAATCTTCTAGAAGTACTGATTTGGGGGCACTGAATGTGGTCCCCTTTATGTATCAGATTGGCTGATAAGTGCTGAGCTGACCCCAGGAGACCCAGGAAACAGGTTTTCAGGAATGGCTGGAGTTGGGGCCCCTGTCTGAGGTCATGGAACAGACTGAGGATATGCAGCCTTCATGGCCTTATTAGCATGATACTCTAAACACAGAAGACCCTCAGATTATATTTCATTACGTGTTGTATGATTTTGATTGTTTTTTTGCAGATCAGTAGGGGGAAAGGACCCTGTGGTTTGATTTATAAAGTTTCTAGTAAGATCAGGGAATGAGAGGTTGTACTTGTTTTAATGGTCCCCTACCCCTATTCCCAGCTTCCAGACTCCAAATGTGCATTTTCAGCAATAAACCGAATAAAAGGATATGAATGTGGATTATGTGACAAATGTTTGAGACAGGAGTTGCATTTATATTTTAGTTTGACCAAGTCTGTTAGAAAATCCATGTATGTTCATGGGAAGAGTTCAAGTGTAGCTATTCTTCACCTGTTGCTGGTTAAGACTTAATTTTGGTTGCTAAAGCTCCACTGTGGCAACTCAGGGAGGAAATGTGTTCTGTTTTTGTTTTTGTGTCTTTAGCGTTGATTCGTTTTTGAAAGAGAGCAGGAGAGGAGCAGAGAGAGAGAGAGAACCAGTGAGCCCCATGCGGGGCTCAAACTCATGACCTGAGCCAAGTTGACCAGTCAACTGACTGAGCCACCCAGGCGCCCCAAGGGAGGAACTGTTTTAATTCTTTTGTCCCATATCCTGTTGATTGGCTCCTGTAGGCAATAAAATTCCCTCTGATAAACACGTCTGGGACAGCTTCCCACTCCTAGACCAAGCTAAGTCCATGCCTAAAGCTTTGCTAGCAATTCACACAGACCTCCGTTATCACACCTTGGTTCATATTCATGTGGTTCATATTTATGTCCCCGGCTGGAATAAGCACCCACACAAGGAGAGGGACAGTGTGTCTTACATACCTTTGTACCCCTAGTACCTAACAGGGAAGCAGGCACATAGTAGGAATTTTAAAGCATTTGAATGAATGGATGAAGCTGTTAGTAATTATCATCAGTTTTCAAATGTTGACTATTAATTTTCTAAGGAAAGGAGGATATGGAGTTACAGATTTTATTTTAATGAAGATAGTGTTGGCCATTATAAACTGTCATGGCTCTAGAATTATCAGGATTAACACTACCTACCTCCTGAGACAAGTCAGGCACATTTTCAGCTTTTACTCCCTTGTGTCCATGTGCAACTCCTTTTTGCTCATAATTGATCCCGAGAGGATTTTCTTTATAACTTCACTCGTGTGACGGTTACAGTTTTCAATTCCTCTGTTATTTGGTGTTCTTAATGTTCACTCCACTGCTTTTTGTTTACTTGTGACCGGTGAAGCACTTTTTAGATTACCTTTTAGTCTTCAAATATTCATAATTAATAGTGTGTTTTGCACACAGTATAAAGGCATCCTACATTTGTCATCTGGGGAGTATGGGGTTAAGAAACCTGGAACATAACATGGAATAAAGCCAGACTCCTGCTTCTTAAAATCTTACATGAAAAGTTTTTAGGCTTTTTGGTTTTGTTTCTCTGTGGGGTGAGCAAGGAACCCAAAGTTATCGCTGACCTGGCACGTCCTACATTTTCAGGTTAGCTTGTAAGGGTTAAGAACTGATTGCATGTCAGGTCAGAGGTTGCAGAGGTAGCTGATTTAATGTCATCTGCGTTGTGTACTCATGTTATATGTTTTTATTCTTTGTTCATCAATTTTTCTCAGGATTAGAGTGTAATTAATAGTTATAGTATAGTATAACGTGTAAGTCACATGATTGTTACAGATTTTCTGGTGATGGGAGAGGAGGATGTGATGGAGAAGTTAGATCGGAAAAGAGGTTTTTGTTTTAAGTACATTATGTGTTTTTTTAAGTGTTATATCCTTAATTCACAGAAGAGTGTAGCAGCCTGTAGCTAAGGCCAACTGTCCATCTCTCAGAGCTGGTGAGAGATTGCTCTTCAGTTTTTCCCAGACAGCTTATCATCTGTTGCTGTTTGGTTATTCCTGTGTGCCCTACAATGATTTTTCTGTCCTGAATATACAGGATTTCTCTGACATATAAATCTGAAAGACCTGTACCAACTCCCAGAAAGTGCCCCCACTAAAATAATTAAACACTTGATCCTGCCGCAAGCCTACTGTGTCTTGCAGGGTCTTTGGTTCAATCCGTTCTTGCATGTGGCAGATCAAGTTCAGGAAGCTTGCAGTGAGTTGATCTCAGCTCCAAAGTCCATAAAATGGCAGTGTAAATATCCACGTGTCACCTTTTCACACCACCTCTCGTGAATAAGATATAAACCATCTCAAGAACCCATGGTTTTTCTAATGAATTGGAGTCACCTATGCGGACTGTATTTGTGACATGCACATGTGCAGTTGGGGTCCAGAGGAAGGACACCATTTCCTGGATCAAACCACAGAGTGCAAATATTGTGCCCTAAATAACACACTAGTTACTGTAAATGTCAGTAGAGGGAGTTTTTCCGACTTTGATTTAATGAAAGCTTACAGCAAAGCCAGCTGTTAGCACTTCTTAACTGCTTGTCAGAGGGGAGAAGGGGAGAGACAAAAACCTCTTTTCTGTATACTTTAGTCTTAGAATTAAGAGTTTTCAACAGGTGCTGAATAGTGACACTAGGGGTCCTTTACAGCTTGATGTCTTTTAGGTGGTGAATTTATAAGTTCTCCAGCACATGGATCTGGAGTTACTGGAGGAGACTGGTGTAAAATTAGTTTGGAGTTTGCATCTTGAATCCCCTCACCTATGCACTAAGCGTTTTCAATTTCTGGGCTCCCATGAGGAATCAAAATAAAGGAGAGAGAAGGCATATCAAACACTGGTCCTGACTTTGTCACTGAGGGCATTACCAAATAACCGTAAGCCATGTGAGTTTTAATTGCTGTCATCTGCATTTTCTGAAGAAACCACTTGAAGCAAACACACAGGGAGGAAAGTATGCAGCACTCGTTTCTGTAATTTCTGTCATTTCTAGAATGCATTAGTGAACATATGAGATTGTTAAGGGTCTTACCGCCCTTGGAAATCCCTTTGACATTATGCTGTGTGTACTGAGGGGAGATAATCTTTCCAATGCAGAGAAAGTTTACAGTCTTATTATCTTGAAGAGGAGAAGAAAGTTTCTTCCTCAAATGAATTATAACTTGAAACATGTTGTCATGTTTTGGTAAGCCCACTTTATTACTTCCATCCTTCTCTGTGGCAAAATTCTTAAAATAAATGTACCATTGCACCAGTGTGCTTTCTCAATAGCATATTGTACTTATAATAGCATGATGGAAGTTGCTGGGCTCGGTTTAGTCATATAGAATGCAGAGCCAAGTTCTGAGTAAAACCTCTAATTGAATTACCTGCAAAGCACTGACAGACAGGCTTTCAGGACAGACAAAGCTTTGCTTTCCCCAGCAAAAATAGGTCATGTTTAAGTTGGCCTTGTAACTATTTGTTACTGGTTTTTGCCAGCACTTTCACCTTGGGCCCCTTTTCCTGCAGGAGATGCGGAGGAGCTCTATGAAGGCCGGAGGGCTCAAGCATTATCTTCTTATTTTAAAGAAAATTGATAACAGATAAAGTTAAACGGAAGAGGCTTTGAAATAAAAATCCAAAGTATTTTCCTGTAGATTACCAACATTCTTGCATGAGTCCTTACTGTATTGAAAAGAAAAGATAGGGATGGGAAAGTAGCTCTTTCTAGCAGTCTCCATCAATCTGAAAAGTATTTTTGTTTTAACTTCTGGGAAAAAGTAGAGTATGCTCCTGTTGTTGAGGAAACAGTTTCTTGTAGACCATTTGCATTTGAAAATGAAGAATAATGTGTTGTTGTTCTCTCCTTTCTCTCTCATTTTGTCTTATCCACAGCCTCTGCAATCCCAGATAATGGAAGAAGGTCCTGTCTAAAGCTCAAAGTCTTTGTGAGACCAACAAGTAAGTTGACCAGAATGAGCTTCAGAGGGTGGCTTCATTGCGCATGCTTTATTGTGTGGTCTGGTTCACGGCGGTAAAACTTTTTTTTTTTTTTTACTGTTAAATCCTGTGTGGTATCTGTTTTGTATATCAACATCCATGTTTTAGTTTTCATCAAATTTTTTCTCATCATTCTTCATGATGCTTTTATTTTTAAGTACACAGCAGTTGCTAACTTGTTGTTTCTTAGACTGTTGTACGTGCACAGCAAATGGGAACAATATTGGCATTTGGACACATGCCATTGATTGTAAAACGATCTCTACATAAATTAAAGGAAAAAATAGAGAGAAAGATAAAAAAGAAAGAAATGGGAGTTTAAGGGTGTCTTCACTAACATATTTGGCTGTTATCTCTATTTTTGTTATAGATAGCTGTATGAAAACTATAGGTGTTCATGATCGTGTTTTCGATGTTAACGACAAAGTAGAAAATTCATTAGAACCAGCAGGTTAGTATGCTTAGAGAATCTCTTTTAACAAATGCATCTCTCTCTGGTGCTTCCGTACTTTTTTTCCTTTCTTCTTCTCCGCATGTTTGCACGTTATAGTTGCTCTGCTTTTTGCTCATTGCTAGCAATGCTAATATTACTTATATTCTACTTCATTCTCCAGTATCCTCGTGTAATGCATGTTAGATAAAATGACCTTTCTTTTTTGGACATGGGTTTGATGTAATGCAGTATCCTAATATAGAAGCCCCATCAGAATGCTAAAATCTCACTACTTTTTACCATATCCTCCGAGCATGCTGGTGAATCACTGTGAATATTAATGGATCTGTTTTCATTTAAGACAGAAAAAAATTCTATCGTGTATGCTTATAAATTTTTTTACATTATTTCCAAATCTATGGATGAAAGTAATCAAGACTGTTACATAAAATTGCAGCTAATTCAACATATTTCATTTTCTCTAGCAATTCACGTGCAGTCATTGAACTGATCGAAAGACCTTCATTTCAAATATTATTTGTGCTATTGTTATCAGTAGCAATTGGTCTGGAGAAGTATAATCATGTTGCCCAACACAAATCACACACTTGTGGCTCTTCCAAATTTATGTCATCGACCCAGTGCAATGTGATCCTTGATGGCTGAGGCAAAATAAGTATTAAGGATACATTTTTTCTACTGCTGATCTCCACACACCCAAACTTTCCTGTCACTGAAGAAAAATAAAACCCACAAAAGCACTCATCAAAGTATTTACACTGTAACTACACTGTAGTGTACTGAGTATAAAATGGTGCTGTATACTATCCATTTGGTTATAAATGTAACTAGACTGATTTGGACGGATAGGAGTCCTGTATCCACTGTGCAGTGAGGACTGTACCTTGATGCCCCCATATGCCTACCTTCCTGTGGTTTCCTCTCTTTGTCCTACTTGGCTGGAGATCTTGACTGGTTTCCTTACCCAACTCTCAAAGTTTAATGGAATTAAAATTATTTCTTCTTCACAGAAAGATGGGAGCCCCCCTCCCGCCCCACCTTGTGTGAACAGAGACTTTTTTTTTTCATCTATTTATAGTGGAACTTCTCTTTTTTTATGGTCCTAGAAATTAAAGTGTTGTGTAGTCCACTTTCTCTTTGGAATATTGTTACTAGGACAGTCAGTGAGCCTTAGGGAAACTTACCCTGAGTAAATGTGGTGCCTCAGGACATAAAACAGCTTTCACATTAAGAGTCAGGTTTTCTTCCCCAAGCATTCTTGTTTTTCTAAGGCAGGCATCTTACCCCAGCACAAATGGGAGGTGTGTACAAGAAAGCTCTGAGAGGCCTTCTTGGCTCCCCAGGGATCAGTTAGCTGCTTTAGAAAGTTGCAAGGAATGAATGCCGACACAGAGACATTTTAATTGTGTCCTGGAAATCTGGAAGCATTACTGTGGCTTTTCATGGTACGAGACTCCTCACAAGCTTGCGGACTTGGTCCCTCATAGGATGTATGAGTTAGAGGGGCTGTCTCCTAAGGACCACAAAGTCTACACTCTTCCCTTGATAACTGAGACTTGCCCAGGCTGCATCACTAGTTTGAGACTGATCCAAATTTAATGTTCAAATTTCTCAACTCCTATCCCAACGTGAGTGTAAAAGTAGGATTTGCTTACCGTCAGTAGAAACATAGATGTTCATAAAGAGAACTTTACTCTCTTGCATTTCTTAGTAAGTCAGGTGTAGAATGACCAGCAGAGTCAGGCATAAGTTGTAAGCGTAAGTTATTCTGAATTAGGGTTTTTTTTTAATGCATATCGTGGCAGATGTAGGCATATCTTTCCAATAATCTTTTTTCCAGGTAAATTCCATTGCCTATCAAGAGAGCAAGAGACTATTTAGAAATAATAGATTGCGTGTTCTTCTCTGGTAACCAGTAGCTACACTGAGGACTGCTCTGCATTAGGAAAATTACCTTTGAATTCAAATAATGGTAAAATGCAAGATATTAAGATGCATTCATACGTGAGCATATTTCACGGTCTTTGGGAAACAGGTTTTTTCACTGAGCATTTAAAATCCATGATGGCCCCCAAACCTACGCACATATAACTGATGGAAGTTTGAAGTTCAACAGAATGTGGTGTGTGTGAGTGCATACGTTGGAGAGTGGAAATGCGGGTGCACACGTATAGGGATCTGTGCAAGAAAAGCTCGTGGAGTCAGTTGTGACTGTATTTAAGGGCTTTCTGGCGAGCATCTTCACTAAAAAAGTTATGACAAGGTTGAGCTACCATCCCTGGCTATATGAATGCAGTAATAACTTTGAGTAGTTCATCTTATTCCTCATAAACTTCAGTCAGACTTGTGGCTTTGCACCCCTGTGTTGAATGTCTGAGTATAGACCTAGACTTTATGAATGCAGAAAGCCTGAAAGGATCCCACTGCATGTTCTCGGTAATGTGTACTAATTCACCTGTCTTTGGAATGTATTTGTCTTTTTTGTTTGCTTGCACACTCTGCCTGCCAGTTTCCTATCATCAGGGATACAGGATGATCTCAGGGCAGACATATGCCACATAATATGCTCCAAAATATCGCTCGTGTTTTCTCAATTAACCATTGAAACCCTCATATTGTAGAATCCTGGTAGGCAGGAGGCAAGGCTTGATTTGGTTTCAGAGGAGGAATATTTTCTGCTTTTAAGCTACACTCACCATTATGAGTGTTAGAAATTCTCTGATGTTTAGATGTGATTTCTATTGGGATAGATTTTGCTTAAGAATCCTTCCTTAGAATTTTGGAATTGCTCAGATTTACCCAAATGACAGCCAGTTTTTCATCTTGCTGCGCAGGGGCCATGGAATCTTCCAACAGTGAGGCCCTGCTATAATCAAAGGATGGTTTGTAGAATCCCGAGCCAGGACCAGCCTGTTACAGAGAGAAGAGAAGAACCATGATGCCCTAAAGGGACAGATTTTCCCCCTTTGAGTGCAAAGTGGCACTTCCTGGTTAGTTGTTTAGAAAAGGGTTACTTCCAAAAATCGATCCACAATTAGAAGACTGAAATGTACATGTAACCTCATGCTTCACTTGTAGGTAAAACAAAAGCTTTCCTCCTCTCAATGTCCGCAAGGTCATTCACCCTGTCTTGTGCTGCCTGGAGCACTGGCTAGACCTTGCGGAGCATCTTGGAGGAACAGGGAGGGCAACTCTCCTTTCAGTGCATGCTGAGTACCTGTATATTACCTAAGTACCTTTTATCAGTATACATCCACACTTCACAAGGAAGAGGGTTGGGTAACATGGTAGTGAAAACACGATGGAGAAGAACCCAACAGCTGATGTAATTTCAGGTGTATAAATATAAACGGTATTTCAAAATGAAATCTGGAAGCCTCAGGGTTTCTGGTTGGTACAAATTAAACCTGAAGTACTCTCTATTGTTCTGATGGACAACACATCAATGCTCCTGAAGTGATCTGGATTTTAATTTCAGGGCCATTCAGGGCACTTATGTCTAAGTCCTGCTCACTACCTATTTAATACATTTGCAAGGCTGACAGAAGAACAGAGGAGAAGAGACCGCAAGTCGTTGGCTGCACCATGTGGGGCTTTATATTTTTTTCCTCTGTATCCATTTAACTTCCCATTCTTGCCTCCTAACCTTCTCTGGTCTTTTAAGCCAAGAGCCACTCCACGCAGGTTTGCTGAGGTCCAGGAAAGGGGAGCAGACGTGACACAGAGATGCAGGAGCTTCTACGTGAGGACAGGCTCAGGTGCTAAGAGCACTGCAGGGCAGAGCCTGGACACTGCCAGGATCTATCGCCTAGTTCAGAGTGGCAATGAACGTGATGAACGGGAACGGCCTACCTGAGCATGTCTGAAGCAGGGCCAGCCTGTGAGCCTGAAAAGTGGTCATTGCAGGACCAAGAATAGGGAGTGTGATGGTGATGATACCTAGTGAAAAAGAAAGCATCCTCATTGCGACTTGTGACAATCTACAGGAGTTTGAATTAACAGTCCATTAAGGGGTTGTACGTGGGTCCTGCCAGGATATTTAGGAATTATCCTTTGAGGTCTACAAAACTGACCCAAATTACTAGAGTCTCACTTGGAGTGAATACAAGATGACAGTCTCTGCACTCTTACAGGAAGGCCCCCTGATGTTGAAATAAAATCTACAGCTGAACCCCTCCCCCCCCCCACCTTGGCCCCAAGAACGTGTAATTCAGAGAACATGCAGTCTAAAAGCACAAGTTAAGCCAGGAGGAAGGAAGAAGACCAAAACTGGAGCAGAGCATGGTTCCCAGGCAGGCCTCCAATCTATCTTTGGGTACTAATTGCTGCAAAGTTCCTGTTTCAAAGTTAAGCCTGTTAATCATGCAGATCAGGAAGGCTATCCAAAGTCAGAGGCAGCCTCGTAGAACACTTTATAGCTAAATAAAAGAAGCTTACCTCACTTAATCCATTTTATTTAGAGGAAAATTTGCATCCACGCCGATAATTTATGTGCCAAGCTTCAGCCTGATAAAAATAAAAACAGTCAAGTTCAAGTAATTTAATCCTGGAGATACAGGGTTTGTAATGGAAATAGCACCGTAATTGATTCCCAATTGTAGGCAAACTAGTGGGCACCATTTATTGAGGTTTAGTGGGCATTATGTGTAGTTAATTTAAATGCGGTTTTGGCATTTAATTTTTCTTATCTGACAATTCACGTAGGTAACCAACAACCAGGCATTCAACACTAATCCTCTGAAACAGCTAGAAAGCAGGAAACGGGCAGCCCATTCTGGTCAACCACCAACATGCCAATATAACTACAGCCTCCCTTGCCAAACATGTTACTTGCTTCTCCGTGGCATCTTGGGTTTAAAAGGTGCATTCAGGTATCTCAGCTTTGTGCAAGGTGTGTTAGTGAGCAAACCAAAGGAGATCACATGCAGAGGTTACAGTCTGTGTACAATTTTTCCCCTCACTCTTTAAGGAAAGTAATAATATTGCTGAAAAAGTCCAATTTTCTCTGCTTCTCCTTTGTTTGCTGTAAATAATGAGTGATTATGCAGACATGAAAGTCAATGGTGGCACAAGGTTCATTACCCTACTTTGCAGAGGGTGGCGAGGTCTGTTAACAGCAGGCTGCTGCAAGAGAGTTATTAAGGATGTGAAATCTCATTGGAATGTGTGCTTTCTATTTGAACAGATGACACCGTACATGAGTCAGCCGAGCCATCCCGCGGTGAGAACGCGGCACAAACACCAAGGATACCCAGCCGCCTTTTGGCAATCCTACTGTTCCTCCTGGCGATGCTTTTGACGTTATAGCACAGTCTCCTCCCGTCACCTGTCACAGAAAACATCAGGGTCTTGGAACACCAGAGATCCACCTAACTGCTCATCCTAAGAAGGGACTTGTTATTGGTTTTTTGGCAGATGTCAGATTTTTGTTTTCTTTCTTTCAGCCTGAATTCTAAGCAACAACTTGGGGCCAGGAGGGGCTAAAGTAGTGGCTGCTCCCCTACCCCATCCCACCCCTAGCCCTTGCCCTTGACTTTCTCTCACCCCTTCCAAGTTAAATGGACTCCAGATGAAAATGCCAAATTGTCACAGTGACACCAGTGGTCGTCAGCTCCTGTGCATTCTCCTCTCAGAGCCCACCTCCGTTAGCGTCCTGTGTCAGCGGTATACGGACAAGGAAGAATAGTGGCAGATGCAGCCAGGAACAGCAAGGCCCAGGAGGGTTGTGCTCTCCCATACAATATTTATGCCTTCTCATTCAGGACTGTAAGCTGATCGTGCGGGGCATCGTGTCACCGTGTCGAGTCCAGAGGGGAGGTATTAAGAATAGATATAATATTACACCCTTTCCTCTAGGAGTACATAAATGAACAGGCTTCTAAAAGGTTGAGACACTGGGGGTTTTTTTGTTTTGTTTTGTTTTAAGATGACTGTCTTAAAGCATTCTTGACGGCAAAACTTGTGCTCCATGAAAGAAGCCTTTTTTTCTAGAAAGCAGGTCAGGTGCGGGAATGTTAGCACAGAGCAAGTGTGAGAACAGAGAAAATTAGGTTTGGTGGGGGTGTGTATGTGTGAGTGCCTCTAATTTTTTTGGTGACTGGGCAATGCACACCAGATTTTTTTTTTTCCTTTGAATACAGATCACCATGGTGCTACAATTTTTTTTTTTTTTAAAGAAACTCAAAGAGGCATTTTTATGAATAAAGTGACCTTCCCCAAGGCTGACAAGCCAGGGTTGATGAGTGTATAATGGAATAGCTTTGGATACTCCTCTGGGGGACAATATGTACCAAGGAAAGGAGGTCAGTGGCCAGAGGAGATGTGATTTGGCTTTGCTGGAGCGCCAGTGTGCTGTGGCCTTTCCCCGACTCCCACCCTAGTACCCACGTTTTGCTCCACACTCCACAACTGCAGGGGCTCAGACACACACCCCTGTCACCAGGAGAGTCAGTCAGCACTACTTGGGAGGGCTAAAGGGAAATTTGGAATAAAAATTCCAAAGTTTGGAATAAAAAAATTTCAAGTGTTGATTTTATATTCTTTCCCTTTCTGACACAGCCTGAAGCGTAGGGGGAACATGTGTTTATCTGTGGGAGATAAACAAGATGGAGTCCCAAAGACTTTAACAAAATATTTTTTTAAAAATCCACTAGAATAGAAAATACATTATTTAGATATACTTTATGCTGAGAGTGAGTATATATGCTTGTCCTATTTAAACTTGTGAGAAAAAAAGTGGTATCCCTTGATACATTTAGAAATTTAGGGGGCTATCTTGTTTCATTGTGGGGGCGGGGCAGAAGGAGAATAAACGCAAGATGACCCTGTTTGAGGAATCTTAGCATGGCCAACAAGGGACATTTCCAGTTGGTTACCAGGAAATACAAGCTTGGGGTTACTACTGGTGAGGCTCACAAACTGAGCTCCAAAGCCTAGACAGGGGAAAGTGTCAGACCAATGAAAGAAAATCTAGCCTTTTTACTAACTGCCCGGCATGTCAATAGAAACCATGCCTTTCAAAATAAAACAAACAAACAAAAATAAATGCCATGATTATGTCATAGGTGAAAAGTTGGAAGCGGTCCAGGAAATAAGGCTTTTTAAAAATATGTATTTGTTTTTTTTAAATGTCTAAATGAAAAAAGAGAGGGGTCACAGTATGGACAGACTTTATGAATGGGAATTGGCTACGAAATTGTGAGTAACTCTGAATTAGAAAAATATGTGAATGAAAGGCAGCTGTAAAGGCACTTGCACCCTGGAGAGTTGTACACATGTTGAAATGTAATCTGGGCTTACCTGATCCATGTGGAATGGATGTTACTGCCGGGTCTGTTCACACTTGGAACCATGGCAGTGAGGCTGCTGGCCTTGCAGATACCGTCAGTGCTGTTCCCCCAGACATCAGGAGCTTCTGTGGAGTGGCAGAGTCTTGTCACAGAAGGCAGCCACCATTTCACTGAAACAAAAGTTCACAGCATTGGATTCTTTTTTTCCTTTAACTCTGTATATGCTCAGCACTCTCAGTAATACCCAGTAATACTTCTTTTTATTAATAGTTAACCGGCTTGTTGGTCCAGTGGGATTTGAGTGGGGGTGGGGGGGCGGATACCTTCTAAAATGGATCAATAGTCAGAACCAAAATAATACTGCATGTTCTATAACCACAAGGAAATCAAATGATCCTATAATGATTCCAGTTAGTCATAACTACATTAGCAGTGCTAATTTCATTTTAGAAATGGTGACTTCTGTGGTTTTGCTAGCATTTGTCTCTAACAAATGATAAAATAATTACTCATGGCCCTCTCTGCCATTGTCTTTCATTTTTCACAGTGAAATTAGACCCCTTTACTTCATCATGCCACTACAAATTAAGTTTAAAAAGGAAAAAAAAAGCAAGACTATCCACACCAGTAGACAGTGTGCTTCTCTACCTTTAAGTGATGTAATTGTAGGTAATGCTTGCCACGGAGTTTCCAAGAAAATGATTGGTATCAGACAGTTTTCATCTTGTCCAGAAAGTGCTGGTGGCCTTTTATGGTAGTGTTACAACCCTCTGGGGGCTTAGGAGGATGTCGATGCAATTTTGTAGCAGCTTTTAATTCAAAAAACAACTCAGAAGTCTGAAGGGCAGCCTGAGCTGCCTCTCGGCCCCAGTTAGTCAAACCCCAGCGACCTTTGCCCCTGGTTGCCAAGGGCTTTGCAACATGAAGCAGGGAAATAAGGATCTGTCTGTTTAGTGGATACTGTGTATCCTTTAATAGACCAGGTAACAGTTCGTGTTAGTTTAGACTATTGTTTTGTACTGTACTTTCTTGGGTGGCAGAGGAAAGAAAAGTAAAACATTAAAAAAAAAAAAAACTGCGTTCTTTAAATTCTGTATTCTTAGCGACCTCTGTTGTATATAGTGTTTGATAATAAAGTATTAATTTGATTCTTATGTCTTTTGTAAGTGAGAACAATAGTCTTTCAGGATACAAAACATGCATTGAGGCTTTGAAACATCCAATGTATACGTGGCTAAGAAGAGTCACAAATGGCTGAGACACTGCTCCATACAGGACTCGTGTGTGGTCATCACCCGCCCAGTCGTAAGACTCCATCATCTCGGGACCTGAAACAACATGACTTTTTTGATCAATATTTTATCCTCACTGTTTTCAAGGTCTGATGTTGGAGCCCTGTGGTGTTCTTCCTCCCCCAGCATGTTGGTTTAAAAAGGTTTAGGGAATTTAGTAACAGTTCTGGATTTTGGTTTGGTTTTCTGTTTGTGGTGGTTTTCATAGACTGTTTCATTTCTCCCCAGGAAGAGGTGCCAGAATCCCACGTGGCTCAAGCATGGGAAGGGTTTCAAGCCAGTCCATTTAGGAAGGTTAAATGGGAGCTGTTTCCCTGTGTCATTGTGTAAGGAAGAGTCGCACAGTACCTGTGGATTTTCAGGGACTTTGTTTTTCTCTGGTGCCTTAGCAACGGCAGCAGCCATTTTCATTAGTTTCTCCAAAATTAATAAAACAGTTTAAATTCCCCTCCATTCATTGCTCTCAGAGCTGTGGTCAGTCGTTTTTTCTTTTGAAAACCACCTCCACCAACACCCCCGTTTGCCTACCACCCCCCCCCCCTTTTAGATGTTTATTTTTTTTTGTCTCTTTCCTTCCGCCCACATTTTATTTTCCCTCAGAACCGTGAATGGGCAGGTCTGTCTCTGGTTTGGCATCACTGAGTTTTTCCCATGCATTTGCCCAAGAGCTGCTCGGATGTGAGACAAATCTCCCTACAATGGGCTTGCTCCCATTGTCTGTACAGTTTAATAGATGCTGGCATGTTGGAGGTTACCCGTGAGTCAAAATCCGCTTTCCATGCTTACTTTTGACACCCCATTGAAGCCACTCATTGTGTGTGCGTCTGGGTGTGAAGTCCAGCTCCGTGTGGTCCTGTGCTTGTACTGCCCTGCTTTGCAGTTCCTTTGCACTTACTCATCGAGTGCTGTTTTGAAATGCTGACATTATATAAACATAAAAGAAAATGTAAAAAAAAAAAAAACCCACACACAAACCAACCCATACAATCTGTATTTGTATATACACGTGTCCGTACAAGTATACCTAAATAAAAATTAAAGATTTTCATCATTTTAATTGGAGCCCTCCTTCTACTTTGTTCCTTGAATGATGCCTTTATTTCAGGGGCTACTTGTACTCTGCTGATTTTTCAAAATCTTTGTGGATAGAAAAGATTATATGATACGCACAAGAGAAGGCCTGAGAAGCTCCAACGATGCAGGGTTAGAAATGGCCAACTATCTGGGCACATTCCAGTTATTCTGATGAGAAAATGGTGAGATTCAAGCCTTGTCTCTGTATCTAAGCCTTAAAACAGGTGCTATGGCAAAGCCCTGCATCCTAAAACCACTTAAATACATGAAGAGCTAAGTACAAAAATTATGTTCTTTCACCTCGTGTAGTTTTTCACCCCATCAAAATAGAGACAGAATGGGCATTTTTCCAGCAAACATCCCATACTTCAGAGAAATAATAGCAGTAATAATAATCACTTCAGTACAACACTGAATGCCAAATTCTCACTATCCAGGAAGAATTAACTTACCAGTGTGTGACCTTGGGCAAGTCACACAGTATCTTTAGGACTCAGTTTCCTTACCAGTAAATAAAAGAGTTCTTTAAGTGATTTCATTTTCTGAATACTGCCCTTGCTGGGCACTGCAAAGCCCATTTTGCATCTGAGTCATGTGAGTTTTTGTCTTTGATGACATTACTATAAGCACAATTTGAAAATCACATGTGTAGAGGGAAAAAGCATCAAATATCTGACATAATAGACAACTAATGCATTTCAAGACTTGGCTTTAATTATACCATGTTAACATTAAACTCACTGAAAGCCTTTTATTATACTTAATTATTTGACGGGGCACTAAACACTAATTATAACTTACTGTAACCTTTTTTTGCTAATGAAGAATGACAGCTTTACAGAATGAGGAACAACTCATTTAAAAGAAAAAAAAAAAAAACTGTACCAGAATACCTATGTGATATTTTCAAACCAGAACAGCATTACATGGTCATTATCATCTTCACCTTCATCATCAAAAGCATTTAAGTGATCATGACATTGTGCTCAGTGCTGCGCAGAATAAAGTTAATGTTTACAATTTGTACTTACCAAGTTTACAAAAGGCAGACATGTATAAGCGTAACATAGTAACTATTTATGGAGGAAATCTAAAGCTCAAACATTTATATTGCACATAAATAAGAGGAGACTGGGATTTTAAGATTAGGAAGCTTGGAGTGAAAGTAAGTTATCTTTACAAATTGTCAAAACGGGGTTAGGAGCTTCTTACAAAACAAAACTCTGTGATTTAAAAACTGTGGGCTGTATGAGAATGGTGAAATGCGTGGAGTTAAGTTTTCAGAGTAGCTAAAAGGCGACCGTGGGAATGAGAAAACCCAAGACAACACCTGAGTGGCACAGGCACGGAAGGAAATTATGAAGCTGTTAGTTCGGGGAAATCACCACAGTGCCCTACAGAAGTAGGGGAAGTGATGAAAAGATGACAATTTTAGATTCTGCCTTAATACTCATGCTGCTCCTGAACCTGAGACTACACCAAATTGTGAGATGTCCAGGACCTCAGCGAAGGAGTAGGCTACAGAACACTCAGATTAGAGAAGAGGGATAAAGTGCAGAACATGCAAAATCGGGGGCTAATATAATTTTAAAGTGACTGTGAATCCCTGACGAAGAGGCCACTTCCCAACAGATAATGTTACCCACTCTAATGGGAAAGCAGTCTGGACCAGAGGTGGTACCGTGAGCAGCAGTGTTGCAGGAACCACACTTTATTTGTTTGGTAGATAACAAAGTATTTAGAAAACTTGAGTCTTCTAGCACACCAAATTAAAAACAAAAAAAAAATCATAGGGGAAATGTTAGTGAATATAAAACACATATGTATTTGAATCTCTTTTCTCAGTGATAACGATTTGGATCACCTCAGTATGGGAATGTATAAAATCTAGGTGTCATAAAATGTTCAAGATCATTCTGACGGATTATGCAGATTGTTCTGGTTTCTTAGGAATTATTTGCCAAACATTTTCTTTGAGATTATTTGCAAAGCTTACTCTCATATTCTGTTGATAACAGAAGCATCCTTCAAGAAAGCATTGGCAAAAATGCTGTGAAACCCATTATGATTTTTGCAAACCCATTTTGATTCCCCTTTGGAAAACAAGTGCTTCAGAAATGATTATAAATAACTAATCAAGTCAATATCCTCCATCAGTTTTAGTTTGATACTTTCTGCTATATTGAGACCAGTGGTTAAATCCATAT
This sequence comes from Prionailurus bengalensis, assembly GCF_016509475.1. Taxonomy (NCBI): domain Eukaryota; kingdom Metazoa; phylum Chordata; class Mammalia; order Carnivora; family Felidae; genus Prionailurus; species Prionailurus bengalensis. Next base: position 168,541,444 of record NC_057343.1, on the reverse strand, counting down.
TTGTGTCCATTTTTTTTTACTCTTTTCATTTTTTTAGGTGAGCTCTGCACCCAGCGTGGTCTCGAATACACAACCCTAACATCAAGAGTCACATGCTCTACCAACTAAACCAGCCAGGTGCCCCCATATATGCCTATTAAAATGGAATTATTACTGCTGATGGGCCCTGTGAGCAGTCATTTTGCAATAATTGTGTTTCTTTTTTTTTATACAGATGATAAATTAATGCACAAGCTTTAAAAAAAAGGCATGGAATTGCATTGCCCAAGAAATCAGTTAAGGGCATCACCCATGGGCTTCTTTGCTTTGGGGGAAGGGTGGTTAGTCAAACCACTCATTTAAAAAAGAAAAATAGAAAGAGAGAGCATCTCAGTAAACAAAAGAATTTGCTTGCACAAATTCTACTTCTAGGCAAGTCCCCTCTCTTCCTCTCCTTTCCAAAGGAAAACAGCTTCTAAACCCTTCCCATACAGCATTTCTGGAGCCACCCCTTACTAATAGGCAGAAGACAAGGGTCGGAAGGCTTCGTGCACAGCATATCCCAATGCAATGACCCTTTAGACAATTTCCATCAAAGACTGTCATGCTCTCCTCCCCAGAACCTCAGTACATGCCGAGTACATGCTAAGAGTGAAACACAATTTCATTACTTCTCATTAAGAACCATCCCCAGCTCCATTCCAATTGTCCCCTGAGTTCTGCCATCTTCCTCCCAGCAAAGCATTAGTTAGGGTTCACCCTGAGGGAGAGTCAATAGGATAGTGTCACCTAGTTCCAATAAAAAGAACCTTGAGTTACTCTTCTCATGGTCTACTTTTTGACTCAATTTAATCCCTCAATGTGGGATTTTCTGCAACATTAATTAAAGAAACCTTTTAAGCAACACAAAGCATATCCTAGCACCTGGAGCAAGGATGCCACATTGGAGCTATAGTAGAAGCATGGGATGACTTGACAGTTTGGGGTCCAAGTACCACCTCACTGAGGCTGTCAGAGTTAATTCATAAGAATCCAATCTAGAGGGTGGCCCTCTGAGTCAATAATGTGTTTTGAAATATCCTGGATTTTAGTCATGATTATTCAAGCAAGAACTCCATGTCACTGGGTAACACATGGATGCTTGTCAATCTTGACAAGAACACAAAGAGAGGAACCAACACACACACACACACACACACACACACACACCCCAAACTCAGAGTGATTACAATGGGAAAACAGAACAAAATATTTCTGCATGCTGTTTTGTTCAGAAGTACCAGGTGCTCCCACAAACCGCACAGAACATTCGAGACGCAGATAGCCAAAATCGCTTTCTTTCCTTCACAGCCATGAAACAAGACACTAAAATGAGAAAGAACATGTTTCTTCCTATACCCATCTTAGAAAACACATTTCATCAACACCTTAGTATCCTCTCCTTTTTGTGTTCAAAGCTTGTTCTTTTGGACCAAAAAATAAACAAACAAAAAACCGATTTGTGTAGCACAGAATGTGGGACACGTAACACCTCTGAAATTTGTGCTTTGCTTTACTAGATCTAGACACATTTTCTGCAGGAGACAGAACAAGAAGATCTGTGTCTTTTTTTATTTTTTCCTAAAGACAGTGTGCCAGCCAGAAAGCTGACTCCATTTATTTCTCCTGCAGGGAGCCAGCGTGTTCCTTCTCCTGGAAGATGCAGGTACTTAAAATAGTAATAGGCTTTGTGGTTTATCGAGAGTATTTCATCCCAACATCTCACAGGCATAAAGAATAAAACATAAACTAATGGCTCTTTCCAACAAGCTTGGGAAGAATTAAATGGAAAGGAAGATTGTCATCATGCTTCCCTGAAGAAACAGAAGAAAGCAACTTAACTCAGGTAGCCCAGGGAAAGAACCAAAGTCAAGTTGATCCGAGATTTGGACAGAGGCCTCCAGTCTGTTACTCTTCATTCCTAGGAGCTTGATTAAGAGCTAAAGAAAAACAAACAACGCATTTATCCCCCTTTCAAGTTTCAAATGCAGTATAATTGGGAGAGGGGCACTAGGCAGCTTCCCAGATTTTTGTGAGTCAACGGTTTTATTATAAAGGATAACTTGAATTCTCTAATTCCTCAGGATGCCCCAGTTTCTGTGCATATTAAAACTTCTCTAAAAATTAGGAAGAACTTAAGGGAAGAATAATTTGTATTGTCAGTTCTTTCAGTAATTTCCCCCTGTGCCACATGCACACATTCACAGTCTTACATATTTTCTAACTTTATGTATTCACAGCACTTTTTTACTTGGCATTGTCTATGCTGAGCAGGGTGATATTTAAAAGGACACTGAAGGTCACTTTAGATACATTTAAACATCAGTCTGACTTAACATCTAAAGCCACAGAGCAAAAATGTGGTGGTTAAAGAAATCCTGCTAAGGGATGGCCAGCCAGGCCCTGTGGTGTTCACGGATGTGACTAGAGTGTAAAGAATCTCCTAGGGCCCCATTTGTAAACAAAAAACTGCCCACACTAGTGAGAGGCAACACTTGGTGTTTGGAATCCTTGGTGTCTTTTCCTCAACTCAGTTGACTTCCCCACCCACAAGAGTTCCACAATGTTCCAGAGCTGGGCAGAGCCATCATTTCACCAGTGTTTGGGGCCCAACCTCTCTTGATCAGTATAGATGGCTAAATATGAAAGTGCAGACTCTGAACACCGGAGGACAAGGATCTGTACCTTCAAAGGGCTGGCCAGTCTGGGAAAAGGATCCATAGAGAGGGCAAAAATTCATGTTGGTGTATGACTTCCTTAAATTCCCTCTGTCGGTTTACCTTAGTCTGGATGCTGGTGCAAATTACAAACTCTCAATTTACTTCTACTTCAGATTTCGAGGTTACCACAAATCAGAGTGCCCTGCATTCTGTGTGGGTCCTGCCCTTCTCTAGTCCCTGTCAGTATTCAACAAAGCAAGTTAATCTCCCTGGTAAGTGACAGCTCTGCCCCTTCTAACTGGCACGGAATCAATTTTTTAACTTGATTTGAGAAATGGGGAGAGTATCAAGAATTCAGTACTGGCTAGTGGATTCATTAGCAGGCTGCACCAGTTTTAGCTGGAATCTGTTTGGCTGTCCCCATCTCTTAGTTCAGCTTTCCCCCCCCCCTCCTTTTATCATCGATCCTGCCCACAAGACTTATTATCTACTCTGTCTAGTTGAGGACACCAACCTCCTTTGCTAAGTTGTTCACAGCAGGCTCACATACCACACTGTTCTAGCCCAAGCTTTGACAGCTCCATAGAGAGGAGGAATAAAATGTGGGTGAGCACTACTTTTCCACAGAAATTGACCACGACTCTTCCGAAGGCTTCAGGGAAGCAAACATGGTAGTGGAGAAAGAAGCAAAGGTAATTATTGTCAGGAAACCTAGTTATTGTATGCAACAGGTATATACAGTCTTTCGGAAGACCTCCAAGTACTGGAAAGCTCTCCTTTCAAGCTATGTGGAAAGAACCAAGAGCCTACCACGAAGGAATTGATATTCTTTTTTTTTTTTTTTTGGTGGAAGTTTAGTAAAAGGGAAGATTCATTTTCCAATCAGTACAATATTTCCTCTGCTTCTAAGCCCATTTTCTGTCCTGATCAGGTTTATGGATACAGAGGAAGGAGCAAGTGAATGATAATGATGTGATCAGAGGAATTCCCAGGCATGAAAAGGCCTCTGTCAAAGCATAATAAATCCTGTACTTGGTGCTGCATGTCTGCACTGCCCACTTTGCCTAACAGAATCTTGGTGCAACTGTCACTTGGAGACGATCCTACTGGCAAATCTATAGAGGGATGGAAGCCATCATGCAGCGTGCCTATAATCCCTTTGAGAGGGACCTGACATATTCTTCCTGCCCCAATCCCTACTCTGAACACCTGTGATGTCTGCCCATGGCCTTGAGGAGCTCACAGTGTAGCAGAAAGAGTTCATATTCTGAGGAGGGATCTCTAGCCTTCCCTCTCAGAAATAGTGCCAGATCCACAAGAAACCAGAATGCTAAGCTATATTCTTCAAAATAGCTTTTTCCTGAGGAAGCTAGTGGGTTTATTCTATAGTGTCCTACAGAGAATGATTCTGGGGTGCTAGAGAGAATAGCGGGAATGACAGCCAGTTTCTCGTCTGAAAAGGAAAGTTATACTAAATTAGGGACTACATAGTTGTGTCTTTCAAAATTCATGTGTTGAAACCCTAATCCCCAATGTGATGATATTTAGAGATACGGCCTTTGGGTGACCCTACGTCATTAGGTCATAAGGATGGAGTCTGTGACAGGAGACAAGAGACACCAGAGACACCCACTCCCTGCTCTCTACCACGTGAGGACACGGCAAGAGAATGAGGAGAATGGCTCTCTGTAAACCAGGAAGGAAACTCTCACCAGAACCTGGCCATTCTGGCACCTGGAGGCTAGCAACTAGCCTGCAATTAAGCTGTGAGAAAGCAATTTCTATTGTTTAAGCCATCCAGTCTGTGATCTATGTTATAGCAGCTCAAGCTAAGACAGCCTCACAGAATACTGACTTGCTGACTCTACCACAAAGGCTAGATTCCTAAAGATCAAGAAAAGAAATCTAGAAACAACAGAGGTAAAGTAAGATATACCAAGTCTTAAAACGGATTATGTAACTTTGGAACTCCCTGCCTTTGGCAAGTAAATGATACCAAATCACATGCAGATTCCATTACTTCACTTCACCCACAGCCTCAGGAAAGAAGAATATAAAGATTCACTTATTCTTTTAGCTATAGTTTATGGAGCATGGGGAGCCTGTGTGGCTTAGTCTGTTAAGCAGCTGCCTTTGGCTCTGGTCACGATCTCACAGTTCCTGAACCCCCACATCAGGCTCTCTGCTGTCAGAGCAGAGCCTGCTTTGGATCCTCTGTTCCCCTTTCTCTCTTCCCCTCCCCCATTTGTGTGTCCTCTCTCATAATTAATTAATTAATTTATGGAGTACCTACTATATGCCAGAATCTGTGCTAAACACTATAGGCATTTTTAATAGGAGACCGGCTTCATCCAGTTAAAGCTTCCAGTCATTATGAGGTTGTACAAATCAGTTAAGGAGCTTGTCAAACACACAGTCCCTTTTGAGGAAAGGAAAGGAGGCAGTCCTGGCAGCCACGTAAGATATCGCACCGTCACATCTGTGCTCACAGCTGATTGGACAGAGACTGGGCACCTGACTCACACACAGCCAATCCACAGGCTAGTCAGGGCCCTGTGTGTGTTCTGGCAAGGAGAAAGTATCTTTGCTCTTACTTGCTATTTAGCCGTTACCCAGGACAATCAATGTGTCCCTCTTGAGAGGTAATATAAATAGAATGAGTCAGAAGAGAGGGGGCTAAACAAACAAACAAAAGGAACAGATATACAGAAATCCTCTTACTCCTGTTTCTTCTTAGCAAAGCCGTAACTTGTACCTGCTCAGTTCCATAGCGCTGTTTTCTTAAACCCAGAAGCACTCTCTAGTTCCTGTCACTATAATGCCTGGTCGTTATCTGGCTTCTATTTTGAGGTTTTCATGACACTCCGACTCCATTATTGGCATTGACATCCTTAAAATAAGCCCTCATTATTTGAGTTAGGCTGAGTGAATCATGGTTGTTTGCAAGCAAAATAGTCCATTAAACAAATATGATAGGGTAAGAGGGCTATGAAGAAAGTGCAATGGAAGCACAGAGGGAGTAATTAACACCGCTAGAATTTGAAAACCTGATTTTGAATTTCAATATGTTACAGTACTGAGGAAATTTGCCATATTTCAAAGGTCACTACATCTAAATTGACACAATGAATTATATAGAATGACACACTTGATTTTCTTGAAGACTCAGACTTCTTTTTTTCTTGACAGGGTGAAATATAAAATAAATGGTGAGAGGAACCCCTTCTCCCTGCTGATATCCCCTATCAGTTGGCACAGGGAGGGGTACCATAGTAAGACTAATTAGAGAGTATTTGAGATGGGCCCACCAACGAGGAGACGAATGCCAAACACCACAAATGAGCTCAAGGATCAATACTGGAAAAACAGGGCCCACTCTAATTCCACAGGAATGGGGACCAAGGCAAACTTTCCTTAATTGGTCCTCTGCTTGGGAAGCTGGAGCACTCTCCCATTAACATGTGACATTTCCTAAGAAAGTGCTGTACA